>NC_138771.1:137521405-138176405 GCF_965119305.1 Pelophylax lessonae
AAAACTCCTCAGTGTGAAAGCAGCCTTATGTATCAGGCAGGCTTTTCCCACTAAAAATAACACATTGTAATAACTGGGGCATGTGATAAGTAACAGATTCAACATAATTTCCATCATCTTTTTTTTTTTCATGCCATGATGGTAACTACAGTAAGCATATTGAGGCATTAGAACTCTACATTGTGTCATCTTTTCTGCTTTAAATTAGAAGGACTGTTCTTAGCAAACATGACCTTAGAGGGCTCCAGACTCATGAATACATATTTAAGATTGAAAACCATTCCCAATAATTATTACAAAAAATATTTATTATATACATATAACCTAAAGCCTAAAAACAGTCATTGGGCATTGAAATTGTTATTAGGATACTGCGCTAACTGGGTAGAGGGGTTTAAAAAAAAAAAAAAAAAAATTCCAGAATCATACTTACCTATGTGGATGCAGGATCTGTCCCCGTCGACTCCATGACTGAGAACCGAGCGATCAAACACCGCCAATCGCTGGGTTCTCAGGGCTCAGAAGCAGAGTCACTGCTGTCTGCTCTGACCCCTCCCCATTCACTGGAGCGCAGGGCTGTAGAGGGAGCGGGAGTGGCCGGCTCAGGTTTAGCCAGGTACCAGTCCAGGCATGTAGGCGGATCCCGACTTCATTGTCGCAATCTTGTCCCAGCCTGGACCGGCTCCGTGACGTCAGCCAACAGCAGGCTTCAGCCCGCTGTCTGCTTACAAACGGGTCACAGGAGTGCAGAATGAACTACATCCACAAGCTTTGGCTGTACTTCTCCTTTAACACTTTAAAATTACTCGAAGAAACAAGAACTCAGACAGTGCTACCTGTGTACGAAATGAGGGGGCTCCAAACTTTTCAGTATGAGGGCTGCATCGTAAAGTTTACCAATTTTCTGCACCCACAAAAATAAATAAATAGAATGAATCTTAAATGAATGAATGAATGATGTTTAATTTGGATCGTTTTTGTTTCCATGCCTTGGTAAACGATGTTGTACATAGCAGGAATCTTCAGTAGGGTGGGGGGCTCTTTCAGCTAAGCACACCCTCTCCTGCTTGCATTCCTGAGCAAGGGGCGATGGATTCCAGAAGTAAATGCTACATGAATCCCCTGCCCTTACTCAAGTAAACCCCACCCAGAAATGCTAGGGGGTGTTTCTCAAAGTGATTTCTTAACAAAATAAAGCATGGAGACATGAATGGATGGGCGCATTTGCTGTGAATATTAAAAATGGAAATAAATAGCATATTTGGTTTGTGGTGCTCAGATAAAGTGTAGTTCGACTTTAAATGCTGTTCTTTGCAAAGGTAATGGAGGAGATGTCTGAGAGCAGTAGCAAGAGAAAAAAAAAAGAAAAAAGGCAAGATCATGGGGTCCGGTATAGCTTGCCCATATGAACCAAATTTGTTTAGGCTAATGTAGTAACTTTGCTTTAATACGGACTTTATAGCTGATCGATAATGGACAACAAAAGAGTGGTGACTGAGGCACAAAAGCTGCCAAATGCCTTCATACTATATGCTTGCATGGCTATACAGGTATATACTGGAGACACACACCTTTCATGTATATCTTGGAAAAAAGTTATCAGCTACAAAATGACAGCCTTTTACTGAGAGAGCACTGCTGAGATTATCTGCTAAGTTCGGTGGTATCCACTATCCAGTAATACGTTTTTCTAAAGGCTTAAGTGTCTGTATGTTTATGCATTGCATACAAGGATTTTCAATTTATTGACCATCTTCTGTGCAAGCAAGTGCCAAGGGAAGTGCCAAAGGAAGCTCATCATGGTGGGTCCTGCTAATGGGGCAATGTGATGATCCAAGGACATATAGAAGTCTTATCTCTTTAGGAGATCCATTTGCCTAGACTACAAAATGGTGATAAAAAAACATTAGGAGAACAAAGATGAGAAAATATGAGGAATCTAACATTTTATACCCAAACCCAATGCTTCAAAATTAACAGGTGGCAAGTCACGGCAATTTTGAGCTGCTTTTGTTCTCATAGGGATCAGACCTCTCCACTGGTGTTTCTGGCCCAAAGTCTGTTTGCCGCTAAAGAGCTAGTTAGAACATCTTAATAACAAAATCTAAAAGCAGTCATCGGTAGTGTGTAATGAAATTATTCACAGAATCCCATGTAAAATGTTTAGGAAGGTTTCATGTAGCCATTATATACAGTGGATATAAAAAGTCCACACACTCCTGTTAAAATGTCAGGTTTCTGAAATGTAAAAAATGAGACAAAGATAAATCATTTCAAAACTATTTCCACCTTTAATGTGACCTATAAACTGTACAACCCAATTGAAAAACAAACTGAAATCTTTTAGGGGGGGGGGGGTAAAACGAAAAAGAAAACTAAAATGATGCGGTTGCATAATTGTGCACACCCGCTTATAACTGGGGATGTAGCTGTGTACAGAATTAAACAATCACATTCATAACATGTTAAATAGGAGTCCGTACACACCTGCCATCATTTAAAGTGCTTCTGATTAACCTCAAATAAAGTTCAGCTGTTCTAGTAGGACTTTCCTAACATTTTCCTAGTCGCATCCTACAGCAAAAGCCATGGTCCACAGAGAGCTTCCAAAGCATCAGAGGGATCTCATTGTTAAAAGATATCAGTCAGGAGAAGGGTACAAAATAATTTCCAAGGCATTAGATATACCATGGAACACAGTGAAGTCAGTCATCATCAAGTGGAGAAAATATGGCACAACAGTGACATTACTAAGAACTGGACGTCCCTCCAAAATTTATGGAAAGAGAAGAAAACTGGTCAGAGAGGCTGCTAAGAGGCCTACAGTAACATTAAAGGAGCTTCAGGAATATCTGGCAAGTACTGGCTGTGTGGTACATGTGACAACAATCTCCGTATTCTTCATATGTCTGGGCTATGGGGTAGAGTGGCAAGATGAAAGATCTATAAAGAAAAACATCCAATGCCTGGCTAAATTTTTCAAAAGCACATCTGCAGTCTCCCAAAAGCATGTGGGAAAATGTGTTATGGTCTGATGAAACCAAGGTTTAACTTTTTGGACATAATTATAAAAGATTTGTTTGGTGCAAAAATAACACTGCACATCACCAAAAGAACACCATACCCTCAGTGAAGCATGGTGGTGGCAGCATCATGCTTTGGGGCTTTTTTTCTTCAGCTGGAACAGGGGCATTAGACAAGGTAGAGGGAATTATGAACAGTTTCATATACCAGTCAATATTGGCACAAAACCTTCAGGCTTCTGCTAGAAAGCTGAACATGAAAAGGAACTTCATCTTTCAGCATGACAACGACCCAAAGCATACAACCAAATCAACAAAGGAATGGCTTCACCAGAAGAAGATTAAAGTTTTGGAATGGCCCGGCCAGAGCCCAGACCTGAATCCAGATGAAAATCTTCAGGGTGATCTGAAGAGGGCTGTGCACAGGAGATGCCCTTGCAATCTGTCATATTTGGTTTTTGCAAAGAGGAGTGGGCAAGATATGCCATGCTGATAGACTTAGATTAGTTTAAGGATGTGCACACTTATGCAACCATATTAATCTAGTTTTTTTATATTTACTTCCCTCCACCTAAAAAATTTCAGTTTGTCGTTCAACTAAGTTGTACAGTTTATTGGTAACATTACAGTTGGAAAAAGTTCTGAAATTACTTAGATTTGTCTAATTTTTTTTTACATCAGAGAAATCTGACATTTTAAACAGGGGTGTATAGACTTTTTATATCCACTGTATTGCTTCAATCCTAGAACAAAAGTGAAGATACCCTTTAAAAAAGGACACTTACTTTTCTTTGTGCCTTTTGGAAACCTTTTGCTACTTGAAGGAAACAAGTAAAACCTCTCTTTAGCATTTTTATGCCCCATCAGCTACACCATAAAGACAAACAAGTAGTAGACATTTGTCTTCAAACTTACCAAAGACCTCCTCATCTGTTGAAGGATGCTAATGAAGCAGTCACAGCCGATCATGCCTTCCTGTGCGATCAACATCTTGTTCTTGTCAGTTTCAGTTTCAGTAACCAGAGCAGAAGCTGCTAAAGCCATTTCAATCCACTCCAGGAGGTAGCGAAGAGAGCCACGCTGAGAGGCAAGGCCCAAGAGGAGTTCTGAGGCCAGACGCCTTCCCAGTGTATCTGCACCAGAATTGGGAACTGTAACACCCTTCAGGAAGGTGGTGACCTGTGCTAGACAGTCCAGTCCCATGGGGGGTATTTTGCTCTCATTAGCAAGGGAAAGAGGGGGCAAAGAGTTCACCACATCAATGGCTGTTCGTATGACATCATTACATAGGCTTAGACCTGGTCCAGCCGTCGGCAGCATCCAACTCTGTCTCAGCAAGGCAAAAAGAAGACTAAGACCAGTCCGAACCCCCATTTCAATTAGAGCATCAGTACTGGACCGTGGTCGTTCACTAACAGACAGTGTGTCCGCAGAGCCTGAGCTATTCTCAGGCGAGTGCTGCTGTTGTTTAACTTTGCCTTTGTCATGATACTTATTGGAAAGAGCATAGAAAACCCTTTGAAGAACTAGCAACCTCTTTCTCAAAGCACCAGCAAATGGAGAGTCAGAACATACAACCTTCGCCAGAGCCAGCTGGCTGCTGAGTAAAGCATCAAGGTAGTGATCCTGTTCATCACATGACAGGGATTCCCTCTCAAAATCTGGCAGCTGGGGTCCCTTGAGGCATAAGACCTGCTGCGGCAGCGGGACCACCTCTTTGTTGCTGACGAGCTTGGCATATAGGATAGAGACACCTTCCCGGGTTGCAATCGATTCACTATCTTCTGTTATCCAGGAGCTGTTCAGGTGCTCTAGCCATTTTATCTTCACAGGAGGCATCATGCCAGCCATCGCCATTTATTCTACTGCCATGGGTCCTGCTGGAAGCAAAATGAATAAGTAACTGATAATGGAGTTATATCAATTAAAATGTCAAACAATAAAAATCAGGACTGAAATATGCTGAAACAGGAAACTGCTATATTGTGTTATAACAAAAAGAACCAGAATTGGGCAATTTACCACTTACCTGAGAAACAGTAAACCCCACAGAGTAATATCCGGGGAATGGAGAGTAAGGCTGGCCATAGATGGTTCTAATCTTGACAGCCATAGATGGTTCAAGATTTGCACCGTTAATGGGAAGGCTGAATGTGCCGAGTTGATTGATCGATCAACTTGGGTACAACCAGCCTGCTGGATTGGCTTGCAATAATAGCCACTAGCCCCCACCCACCCCCCCTCGCCGGGAGAAGACAATTGCTCGGCAGGAGGGATTACCATGTCAGCACTGTTTGTGTTGATGGGGGAATTGTGCCAAATTCTTTCCTGCAACTCATGGCTGCAGGAAAGAAATGTGCATGGTCTATGGCCTGTCTAAAGCCTGGTACACACTATGAGTTGGGTTGAACAAAAAAAAATAAAAATAAAAACTGACAGCTCTGGCCAGAGTTGCTGTACTAACCATACAAAGTTAGTACGGCGATCTCCCCTGCTGAGCTGTTGTGTTCTGACAGGGGGGCGGCTGATCAGTGATCTCCCCTATTGGCTGATTGAACTGATCGGGAGCCAGTCGGCTGCTGGTTTTCCAGCATGCTTGACCAACAGAAACCAGCTTCTGTCGAACACGGTGCCATATACACGGGCCATTTCCTTTTTTCAAATGGTTGATGTCTCCTGGCATTTGGCCCGTGTGTACAGGCCTTCAACTGAACCTTAAGATTTATCAGCAATTATGTAGTGCTAGGGTCTGCTTAATGTGAAACAAAGTGGATTATTAGGCCTACTTAATGAAGAGATTCACCCCAGGGTTAATATTGATCCTAATTTACCTTACTTTTTCTGCTAGGTTAATCTGAAATCGCCCAGTGAATCCAGCTCTATCCTGCTATGATCTGCTAAAATGTTCGCCATTCAATAAATAAATATTGAAAATAAAAAATAGTCTCCTGCTTGTTTCATTACCCATTGTTGTTGTCTTGTATATGGTTGTTTCTTTTTTTCTTCTCGGTTTCTGTTTGTATCATTATCATTACCAAACCCTCAAAGAAATATTGAAAATAAAATGTTGGTCATACGCTGGGTCCCCATGTCATGTGCCTCACCCAAGTAAAAAAAATTGGAAGCACAAGCTGCGATCCCCTAGAAAGAGGTATACCACCTAAGTGACCTGTGACCTGGTGGTTGGGAGGAACGTTGGCCATATACACCAAAAGATAAACAAATGAACATACAAGCATTTTCATGAAACTTAAGCCTCGTACACACGCGTCGAAAATCGGCAGGGAATTTTCGTCCAACGACCGATCTGCCGATTTTCGGCTTGTTAGTATGTTGCTTCCGACAACCGACTCTGACTTTTCGCCCGAAAAAATCTGTTGTGCAGACTATAAAATTTTTGTCTGCCATCAAAACACGTACAGTACAGATTTTGACAGGGAAAAATCTAATGAGCAAGACTGGGCATGCTCAGAGAAGAAAAAACACAAAGAAAGCAAACCCACACATGACATCACTTCTGAAGTAGATTTTTGTTGGGCGAGAAAATTCTTGTGCAGTCTAGGCACATTCCAACCAACAAAACACCACTCTGGACAAAAGACGGACGATCGGTCGGCCGATAATCGTTGCGTGTGTACGGGGCTTTAGAATGTCATGTGAAAGCACTTTAAAATTGTGCTTGCTTTTCAATTCTGGAATGGTGTACTTTCCTAAATAAAAACCACATACACGGTTAGAAATGTATTTGTTTATGAAATATTTTCTTTGCTGCTCCTTCGAATTTTCGTCACTATGGTAAAAAACAGAAGTCGATTCCTCCCCATTAACAATTGGAAAATTAAACGAAGAAATAACAACTAGCTTATGGCTAACTTAAGAGAAGCCAGCCAGCGATTTGGGAATGGAGTGGGTGGGAAGAGAGTGCAAGAGGGAGCAGTGCCTAAGAAGAAACTGACTGTTCAGGACCGTAGTTTTAATTAAAAAAATGTATAGTCTTTAAAATCTTTAAATTTAAAAGTGGGTATATTTACCTGCTTCTGTGCAATGGTATTGCACAGAGTGGTCTCTTACCTCCTCTTTCGGAGTCCCCTGCCAGCACTGTCTGCTTCTCTTCACCTCCGGGTGCCCTCATAAGCAAGCCATGTGCAGCTGAGGGAGCACCCATGCGGGCGTGTTCCCGAGTGTCTATAGACACACACAGCCCGGCCAAGCCCCCTTCCTTAACAGGATTTGACTGACAGCAGCAATGGCCTATGGCTCCCGCTGCTCACAGAGTCTCCTGTGAGACTAGGAAGAGAGAGAGTAGCGTTGCTGTAGATGGGACAGTGCTGGATTGTGAGAGGAGACCGATAAGTGTTTGGGGGGGGGGGGCAAAACAAGTGGGGAACCGTTTTAGATCTTAATGCAGGAATGCATTACGGTAAAAAAATCTTTAACTTGATTTAACCTTCAGAACATTTTCCACCTGTATTTAGCTCCTGACACCTCTCCCCAATCTTACTTCCCCCGTGACAGTGGGTGGGAGTTCTTCTCCCCGCACCAGCGGACTACAAGTACCGTCTGCCACCATGTAGTTTCTATAGGCTGTGGTGGTGCTGATAAGCTCTCTCATAATACATTTCTGCAGGAGCCCACATTGCACCCATAAAATACTTATCATGGGTGTAATGCTTTCCAGGCTCCTGCTGGAAATAATGCTGCACATTTTTTTGTCTGCAAAGCTATCTGCATCTGTTATTTTCTATATTGTTATTTAGCTATTTAAACAGAGCTCCTACCCTTCTTACTGTGTCCACTTGTACTGCAGAAAAAGAGGGGAGATCAGACCAGGATGGTTACTGACCTCTGGTTCTAACTCTAGTGCTTATTGGACTTCACAGTCATATTTAGACACAACTATTGGAACTACTGCACAACTATTGGAAAATGGAGGCAACACTGTAAGGCTCCATATAGGCTCATAAATCGCTAGAAAAAAAATGCTTGCTGATAATAGTGTTCTTTGTGCCAGCTTCTAGTAGCATTTTAGTAGCTTTTAGGAGTGTTAGCATTTTAGTAGCGTTTTTATAGTACATGAAGAAAAAAAAAACTGCTAAAAAAAAGCGGTTAGGAGCATTTAGCTTTTCTTCTGTTGGGAAAATGCTCCCAAAAAAACTCTACAAAAACAATTTTTTTCTGCTCATAGACGCTGAAGCTCAAAAAATGCTAATAGCCTAAAACAGCGTGCATGGACACATAGGACAATGCATGGAACCCCTCCCCTGCACTTAAAAGCATTCAAAACACCAAAAATGCGGCTTTGATAGGGTCTTTGGCGGCCGTGCAGGCTGGTTGCCCGGGTCTCCCGGTAGGATGCGGAAGGGGGGGACGTGCCCTCCAGCTCCTTGTAATGACAGCCGAGCGGCTTCTCAGCTGACCGTCGGCTATGGACACCGGTACCGGGGTGATGTCTCTAGCTGCAGGCTGCACTCCGGTACAAGCACTTTCCTAAATATCAGTAACCTCCGGGAACGATTTCGATATATCGGGAAAAGTGCATATCGGCCCTCGATATATGGTCTTTGCCGATAATCGGTCAATCCCTGTTACTAATGTCTACCTGTACAGATCTGTTCCAGTGGTTGCAATATTAATTTACCTTCAAGTATGTACACTGGGGGTCAGCTATCTAGTAGTACCTAGTATCAGTAGATCGCGGACAGGTGATTCTCTGGGATGGCAGGTCAGCAAGCCCAGACCGCGATCTAGCAGGAGTGCAATGCAGAGGGACTACTTGTAAAGTTGGAGCTGTAGTAGGAAACAAAAGCCACATAAGCCGATGCCTCCTGTGTATAGCTGGCTCCTGTCCTATGCAGAGTGATACAAACTGTACTTCACCTCTTATCCCTACTAGTGGTCTCCAGAGTGGTGCCAGAAGCAAGAAAGATCTTCAGGTCAGTGTGAAGCAATACACTGAGCAGAATAGTATAGGGTTGCTTTCACACTGATCTGCTGCGGTTTACCCACACTACGCGTGCAGTGCAGTGTACCTGCAGCTTTCCTGTGGGTTAGCTGAGCTTAGCCAGAGACTTCCATTATATCCTGCGGGTTTGGTGCACTTTGAGTTATTGTGTGCTTTCAGATAGCGACACTTGCAGTAAATAATAGAAGTCTTTTGCTAAGCACATCTAACCCAGGAAAGTTGGAGATGCATTGCGCTACACCCATGGAGCAGGTAAGCTGCAGCACATTAGTGTGAAAGCAATCTTATAGGGGGGCTCAGAACAGTAAGGATTAATTTACACTTACAGTTTGGGGGTGGTAAAACCCCAAAGTGAGGCATGTTTTTATCACCCCCAACCCAGCCGCAACCCCTTTACTGCAGTGGTCACATGTTACAGCCACAGCAGGAGTTATATGCCCTGTCATGGTTGGTGGGTGTAGCACCTGCCAAGCATGACTCATTCAAGTGAATGAGGCCACTCTGAAAGTGTCCTGCAACCTTGTGCAGTACAGCAAACAAGGGGTTAAAGCAGGCAGCGTTTTGTTGCTTTCTCACCACCCGTTTTAACACCTTGGATGCTGCAGAAGCATGTCGTTGGGGGGGCACTTGCAGAGTGGCCCCATTTACTTGAATGAGTTAAGATTGGCAGGCGGTAGCACCCACCAAAAGCAACAGGGGGGCTTATTCCTGCTGCAGTGTGTACACCTTTGGCTGCTGCCTCGGCAGCTTAAGAGGGTAGGAATTAGGGGATGGTAAAACTGACTCAACCACAGGGTTTTACCCCCACACAACTTTACCTGTGAATGAGCCCTAAGGGTGCCTCTGCTAAATGCAACTAAGGGCTCATTCACAAGTGCAGCATGCAAATATGTTGCCTCCTCACCACCTGATTTAACCCCATTTTTGGTGTACAATGCACGTGACAACATGATAGTACAGCAATTAGAGGTTTAAATCAGGTGTGAGGAGGTGACCCTGTGCCCGGTGAGCTTTGATATCTCCCATGTTGTTCAGGTGGATCTCCAACTCATTAAGGTTGCCTACCCCGGTCCTAAACATAATTTCTATACGGTAACTGAAACGATAAGACCCACATCTCCGATTTTAAAACTGGGGATGCTACCAGCAAAAACAAGGCCAATGATAACAAAAAACTATGCCAGACATACATGATTATTTAAATGACTCACTTACACAATAAAAGGTTGTCAGTATCCTTCCAACAAAACTCAGCAAACATGGAACAGGGATGCTGTAGCCTCCATAATCTTCCAAGAATTTGCGTCTTTGTTGGCATGTAATGGTGTTGCCTAAAGAGAAAGACAATAATGTTAAGGTTAAATAGGAAACAACAATATACAGTATATATGAAAAAGGAAAACAAAAAGGAAAAGCAATTAAAAGTAAACCTTTAATCTCCTTAGCAATGGCGGCCTCCATGTTTCTCTCATTACAAATTTCCATTAACCACTTCCGGACCGCCCACTGTGTATTTACGTCGCTATTTGACGTTAAATACCACAGTTATGGCAGCAGATATCTGGCATAATCCCGGTATTTTCCTACACGGCCGATGGTCCTCTTTCACATAAAAGTTGTCCCAGCCACGGATTTGCCACGAGATCACTTTTATGGGCGATGTGATCGGTGACTAACCCACCTCCCGCCGCTTCCCGGAGCCATCGGTACCAGGGAAAGCAATCTGATCCCCTCTCCCGGTGGGCAGGAAGTCAAGCGAGGGCAATTCTATGCCCTTGGAGCACCAGAGCGAAGTCAAACGTCACTTCGGCCCAATGACCTTAAAGGGCAAAATTAAATTGCTTAAGTGTAAATGTGAGATCTGAAGTCTTTTTGACCCCATATCTCACATTAAAGAGGACCTGTCCTGCTTATTTCTATTACAAGGGATGTTTTATTCCTAATACAAGGAATGTAAAGTGATTAAATTGTTTTGTTTTTTTTTTTAAAAAAGAGACAGTGTAAAAATAAAAAGTAAAATAGGGGGGGGGGGATTTAAAAGCACCCCTTCTCTCTGAGCTTGCGTGCAGAAGCAAACGCATATGCAAGTCACGCCCTCATATGAAAACGATGTTCCAACCACACGTGAGGTATCGCTGCGATCGATAGAGCGAGAACAATTATTCGAGCAGCAGACCTCCTATAACCTCCTAGGTAACCTGTTGCCTATGGAGATTTTTAAGTACCAATGTTTGTCCCCATTCCACGAGCGTGCGCAATTTTGAAGCATGACAAGTTAGGTATCCATTTACTCGACGTAACATTATCTTTCACATTATGGAAAACAATTGGGCTATTTTTATGGTTTTATTTTTTAATTTAAAAAAAGAGTATTTTTTTTCCAAACAAATTGCGTTTGTAATACCGCTGTGCAAATACGGTGTGACAAAGTATTACAACGATCTCTATTTTATTCTCTAGGGTCTCTGCTAAAAAAAATATATAATGTTTTGGGGTTCTAAGTAATTTTCTAGCAAACATTACTGATTTTAACTTGTAAACAAATGGCAGAAATAGGCCAGGTCCTTAAGTGGTTAATAAAGACTACAAATGAGGACTGGCCAGGAGTCTAATCATATGTTGCCGAAATCCATACTCAACCAGGAACTATTGGAAGCATATGTAAAAATACATAAAATAGTAGTGAGGTTAGGAATTAGTAACCTACTTAAAGTTTGGGTCACATGATGCAGTGCAGCAACTCTACATTTTCTTAAGTGCCACTAGCGCGACTTGTCAGGCGACTTGTCAGCCTGACAAGCCGCGCTCCCTCGCGGTCCATTGACCGCTACAGGACCCGTTCAAATAGGAGCGACACAAGTCGCTCCGACTTAGAAAAAGGGTCCTGTACTACTTCGGGGCGACCTCGGAGCGACTTGCATAGACTTCCATTATGTGAAGTCCCTGCAAGTCGCTCCGAAGTCGTGGTGCATGGTAATGCACAAGTCGCCCCCGAAGTAGTAAGGAGTCGTGTCACCTTAGCGTGAACCGACTCTAAAAGTCAGTCTGTTGGAATGTAAACAGCAAACAGCTTCTATAGTACATGCAATATCACTGCAGTCTCCTGCACAGCTTGTTTTGGGGTCCTTGCAGTAAAGGTAAAAAAAAAATTCAAAAGATGTTACTCAGGAACCCAACACTTCTGGGTGTGTTGGATAGTGTGCCCCCTGCTGGGAGCTGAGGTTTTTCCCATTAGTTCCTACACCACTACCATGGGTGTGCCAGATAGCATGTTCCCTGCTAGGCGTGGTGGTTCCTCCCGCTGGTTAAAACATTAAAAGAGGACACAGTGGTGACAGAATGACCAGAAAAAAAAAAAAGAACTACAGCATCCAGTAGGGGTATGCTACCTAACACAATGGAAGTCAGACAGCAATGGCGCACATAACTCTTCAAACCACACACTGGAAAGTACAAGCATTTAAGAAGGGGGCCATCTTTAATTATTATTTTGTTTTCAAAGGGATAGGGTCTTTTTAACCAGGGTGGATTTGATTTAAATCAAGTTGATTTAAATCACTAGTAAAAAGGCTTGATTTAAAATCAACTCAATTAAAATCAAATAATTTTAAAAGAGCAACCGTCATCTCTGTCCTGCAGCGGCTCCTCTGACCGGCTGTTGACTCACCAACAGTCCCATTCACTTTAATAGGACAGCTGGTGATGCGGCAGTGACACAACAAGGTGAAGGACGTGGCAGCAGCAGGTGAAAGGATGCCCGCTAACAGGCGCTGCCATGATGGATCTGAAATGACAGGTGCTCTTTAAATGTAAGGACTCATTCTTGCTGGTAGTTAGTGTGAAATTGTGTGAATGTGCATGTTATCTCCGCTTGCAGAGCTTGGTTTCATTAGATCAGTTTACCAAAAATTAAAATATTGCAGAATATACAGCCTCATGCTACATAACTAAGCTCCATTTCATGCTGAATAAACTACAATTATTAATGTATCTTAAATAGAAAACTATCTTTGGATAGATTTTTACTACAAAAGCATTTTATTAAAATAAAATTAGATAAAAACAAAAAATAAAAATGTGTTTTAAAAAAAAAAAAAATCGGATTTGAAATAAAATAAAAAAAAAATTGGATTTTTCGATAAAAAAAAAAAATCAACCCTAGATCAACCCGGTTTTTAACTAATTATAGGGACGTGCAATGGCAAAACCACGATCAACAGTCCACCTATGTAACCAAGCAGACCTCTAATCTTAATCAACACATATTGAAACCGTCTTCCAGAGTACCCAAAGTTTAGTTCACACCAGGGGCGTAACTACAGGGGTTGCAATCGCTACCGGGCCCCATGCTCCAGGGGGCCCGGTAGCAAACCAGTGGGTGAACTTTCAGGATTGCAAAGGTCACACTTGCGACCGGACCCTGGTATTGCACCACTGTGGGGAGGCCCCAAAATTGCAGAAAGGGGGCCCACTGCAGAACTTGTGAAAGAATCCTGCTGCAGGACTGTAATAAAAGGCCATGCAACGAGTGTAAAGAGCCCCAGGATTAGTGGGAAGAGCCCTGGGCTTGAAGGTAAGGGCCCTGGCCAGGGGTCTGGGGGGCCCTTCATGGTTTCTTGCATCAGGGCCCTGAAGGTTCTAGTTACGCCTCTGGTTCACACCAAATAACAGACCAGTAATGTCCCATGTTCAGTTATTTTATACATGCAGCCAGGAATGAAGATCATGGGCAAGACTGAAAAAATGCGTAGAACCCAAAAGGCCCAATCCGTGATATCAAATGACAGGGGAAAACAGGGCAAGCACAAGTACATGGTTTTTGGATTTCTCAAAGACAAAATGTAGCAGTTTTCAGGTAGGTCATATCTTTTGATTACTATGTTTTTCATTTATGCCTGGAGCTTAGACTAATTATTACTGTATACACGCTAGGCTCCGTTTTCACTAGTGCGACTTGTCATGCAACTTTGGATACAGTTGCATGACAAGTCACAGCCCATTGAATGGCACCCATTCCCATCTATGTTTCTTTGAAAATCAGCGACTTTGAAAAGGTGCCTACACTACTTTGATGCGACTTTGATCCAGAGAGTGTAAAATTAGATCAAAGCTGCATACAAAGTCGCACCCTAAATCGCACAACTTAAGAGTCAAACCAGTGGAAATGTAGCCTAAGAAAATCAGGCGAACATTTTCGTCTGTGGAACAATTGTACGATTTTCTGATAGTGTGTACACAGCTTTTGACAGCCCATTCCGATCTTCCGAACGAAAATTTCCAAAAAGGGACAAACTCCAAAATTTTTCTTGCACGGAATGAACGATTTTCGTTTAAAGTGTACCGTTTTCGTACAAGAAAAAACAGAAGTACAGAAACGAAAGACTAGGAATGATCAAAAACAATAAACAAAAAAAAAAAAAAAAAACTTTGTAGTACGAGAATTTTTGTACATTTCCTTCCTCAGTTCCAACTTGCTGTGAAACAATGAGTAAATTTGGACGATCGTTTGCCAAATTATCTTATAGCGTGTACCAGTAAGGCAAGGCATAGATGATACAAAGGGTTTGATTCCCCCATCAATACAGTCAGTGCCCCATTGTCTATAGTGTTCTACCTGCAGGGAGTCTTCCTGGCCGGCAGAACCCAATGATCACTGCTAGCAGCAACAGCCGCCGGCAGTGATCCCAGGCAAAAAATCCAAAAGGCTGATTTCACTTAATTTGATCAATGGATCGACTTCAGTGCAACCAGACATCCCCATAGATGGATCGAATCTCGGCTGATCCCTGCTGAACCAGTCAAGATTTGATCCATCTATAGCCAGCCTAAGAGAGCTTGATTAGACACTAAACCATTAAACATTCTCGGTTATGTCACCCAACAGTTTAAATAAAGATCCAGCTAAAAACTGGCATTACATAGTTACAGTTCATCAAATGAATATGGTGCAAATGTAAACCAATTGCTAAACAGAAGTAACACGCAATACAACACACTCTTCCGTGTAGCAACAGTGCTTTAGGCTTTGTTCACACCACGTGCAGAAATGTCAGTTTTTCTGCATGCATTCTACAAGATTTAAAAAAAGACAATTGTTCTCTATGTGCCCTATTCAGGGGCGCTGATGGGTGGGGGATCACCAGTCCTCTTGTAGGGGGCCCACACAGGGAAGAGGATTAGTGATGAACGACATTTACAGAAATCCTCCAGCACCTGAAAGCTGATCTCTCCCCCTCTCCCTGCTGCCAGCTTTTATCTGCTGAGTAAGAGACAGTTGTCCCTCACTAATCCCCCTCCCTGTGTGGGCCCCCCTCCCAGCACTGGCTTGAATGTTAGCTCTGCTCCTGAGTTTGTTAGATCTGTAACTTTGTTTCTCTCCCTGCAGTTCTTCCTATACTGCTTGTCCCAGTCCGTACATTGTTTTCATCTCTCTCCCCCATTGCTCTGCTCTGTCTCCCCAACACAGTCACAGCTGATCAGTGGCATTCCCATGGGGTGAGGAATTTACTGTTACACCAGTTCCATAGCTGCCTGTTATCTTGTCCCAGTGCAGTTCAGTGTGCTTTATGTAGCTGGGCTTCCCACTCCTCTCCCCTAGACTGCTTGCTGACCTATGCAACTTTGCTTCTTCTCCCCTACACTGTCAGTTCCCTCTGCATCCATGTATCAACTCCTTCAGTATTTACCCATTTACTAATTGATCAAAACTCAATTTTTATCTTGTATCTACAGGTAAGCCTATAAGAGGGCTTACATGTAGGTACAGTGAATATCTCCTAAACGTAGCAGCTGGTGATAGCAACAGCACATGTACACTGCACTCTCAATGGACGACATACCTTGGCGCATGCGCATGAGTTACATCACAGTTTGGCCAAATGACTGGAGCCCAAGAAACCAGAGAGAATACCAGATGAAAATGGAATCCCTCATTAGTAGTGACAGCACATCGCTGAAGAGATCTGTTTTTTAGGTTCGAAAAATGTAATTATGGGCTCATTCCCACAGGTACTCCGGCTGTGTGAAGGAGGGGTTTGGGCTGGAGCCACCTGTCTATTCTATGGGGATGCAGTGCCTGTATGAACACAGCCGCAGGCCCTTATTGGACAGGTGTGCAGGTGAGCAGTCCCCAAATGCACATTGTCTGTGTTCGGGCTGTACAACTGCATCCCCACACCTGTCAAGTTAGGACCTGCAGCTGTGTTTGTACAGCTCCAGGTGCCTCAAGCCACATAAAAAGGACCACTGATTCACAGACCACAGCAGCCATGTGCATGAGACCTGTCGGGTAGTTTGTACGGGGCCCCGCGATTTCTATTAGCAACCCTGGCCCTGATCACACCACAACACTGGTATCACATGTGGGTTTTTTCTGTGCCGGAATCTGCAACGTAAAAAGTGCAAGTGATGTTGGGACCGGCGCTACCACATAAATATTGTGTCTGTGCAATTCCATACACTGTATAATTCATATAAAACATATAAAAGTGCATATAGTGCTTAAACAAAAGTGCTGCGTGCTGTAAACCTTTTATATATTCGCATGGGCTGTGCTCAGTGTACCATATAAACACATGTATACATATAAAGTGCAGAGTGCTATTGATAACCACGTGTGTGATTGCGTGCTAAACAAAGTTTGGCGCCAGTGGGTGTACCACCAATTGCACCGTTGCTTACCGCACTCTTAGGATGGTGGCTCAGCACTCCCTGGTCACTTGTTCTGGTTCCTCTGGTCTGGCAGGCTGGTTCCCCATTGTACAGGAGAGCAGTCACACCTATGACATTGCCCTGGCTGTGATCAGGCACATATTCCAAGTCACTTCTGCAGCTGTACCTTTGTAATGTCAGTGCTGTGACACATAGGAAACTCTGCGTCCTTCTAGCACTGGGAGCTGTGTGCCTGTGACACGGACAGGCACACAGCTCCCAGTGCTAGAAGGACGCAGAGTTTCCTATGTGTCACAGCACTGACATTACAAAGGTACAGCTGCAGAAGTGACTTGGAATATGTGCCTGATCACAGCCAGGGCAATGTCATAGGTGTGACTGCTCTCCTGTACAATGGGGAACCAGCCTGCCAGACCAGAGGAACCAGAACAAGTGACCAGGGAGTGCTGAGCCACCATCCTAAGAGTGCGGTAAGCAACGGTGCAATTGGTGGTACACCCACTGGCGCCAAACTTTGTTTAGCACGCAATCACACACGTGGTTATCAATAGCACTCTGCACTTTATATGTATACATGTGTTTATATGGTACACTGAGCACAGCCCATGCGAATATATAAAAGGTTTACAGCACGCAGCACTTTGGTTTAAGCACTATATGCACTTTTATATGTTTTATATGAATTATACAGTGTATGGAATTGCACAGACACAATATTTATGTGGTAGCGCCGGTCCCAACATCACTTGCACTTTTTACCATTCTACTACCTCAGTGGTAGGTTGGGGGCAGCTTACACCACCATTTTTTTAGTCCAAAAAGTACTGAAAACTCCATAGCGCTGGTATTTAAACCCTTTTGGAATCTGCAACGTGTATCCAGTTTTCTGCATAGAAAAACTGCTGTGACATCAACACTGTGGTGTAAACAGGGCATATAACGGACACGCATGAAAACTGATGTCAGCATGCATAAAAACTTGCTGAAACGCTGTGAAAATCTGATGTAAACTCATGTCTCTGCATGTGAAATCTGCAAGGTTTTCCCATCATGTTTAATGCATGTATGGTGTGAACGAGCCCTTAGACTGGTCATTCAAAGGGCAATTTGTAAGGCGATTCCTGCAGTGCTATTGTATTCTGCTAGGGTGGGGAGTCTTGCCCGCTGAACTGGCTAAATTTTGATCGATGTATAGCTGGCTTTAAAGGGTCTGCTACTGACAGCTTGGTGCCAGATACCACAGCATATCTTCAGGGGTCTAGAGACTTCTTCTGTTTTGGTTGAAAAAAGGGGCCCTACTCAACATTAGGAGGGTCATCAAAATGTATGGGTGATCAGTGTGTATATATGCCCGGCCCTTTGCGAACAAACTACCCTTTGCTACAGCCAAATATTGCCTCATCAGTCCAAAGCACCTGCTGACATTTTCTCTGGACCCCAGTTCCTCTGTTTTTATGCATAGCTGAGTTATCTAGCCTGGTTTCCACATCCTATGCATGAAAACATAGGAACTGGGGTGCAAACAAATGGCAGCAGATGCTCCAGACTGAGGAGTATAAATGTAAAATATTTGGCTGTAGGAGGCAGTTTGTTCACAAAGGGCTGGAGAGCGGTACAATAAGGAGCGTCTGCAGGCAGCAGTGAAGCAAGATTGAGGTTCCTTGCACATTTGGGGCTGCATTTCTGCAAATGAAGTTGGAGATTTGGTCAGGATCAATGGTGTCCTCAATGTTGAGAAATACAAGCAGATACTTATGCATCATGCCATAACATCAGAGTGGTGTGATTGGCTCCAAATTTATTCTGCAGCAGGACAATGACCCCAAACATGCAGCCAATGTCACTTAGAACTATCTTCAGTGTACAGAAGGACAAGGAATCCTGGAAGTGATGGTATGCCCCCCCCCCCCCCCACACACACAGAGAGCCCTTATCTGAAGGAGAGAGGAGGAGAAAGAAGAAGAAAGAAGAAGGAGGAGAAAGAAGAAGGAGGAGAAAGAAGAAGGAGGAGAAAGAAGAAGAAAGAAGAAGGAGGAGAAAGAAGAAGGAGGAGAAAGAAGAAGAAAGAAGAAGGAAGGAGGAGAAAGGAGAAGAAAGAAGAAGGAGGAGAAAGGAGAAGAAAGAAGAAGGAGGAGAAAGGAGAAGAAAGAAGAAGGAGGAGAAAGGAGAAGAAAGAAGAAGGAGGAGAAAGGAGAAGAAAGAAGAAGGAGGAGAAAGAAGAAGAAAGAAGAAGGAGGAGAAAGAAGAAGGAGGAGAAAGAAGAAGGAGGAGAAAGAAGAAGGAGGAGAAAGAAGAAGGAGGAGAAAGAAGAAGGAGGAGAAAGAAGAAGGAGGAGAAAGAAGGAGGAGGAGAAAGAAGAAGGAGGAGAAAGAAGAAGGAGGAGAAAGAAGAAGGAGGAGAAAGAAGGAGGAGGAGAAAGAAGGAGGAGAAAGAAGAAGGAGGAGGAGGAGGAGAAAGGGAGGAGAAGAAAGAAGAAGAAGGAGGAGGAGGAGAAAGGGAGGAGAAGAAAGAAGAAGAAGAAGGAGGAGGAGGAGAAGAAGAAAGAAGAAGAAAGAAGAAGGAGGAGGAGAAAGAAGAAGAAAGAAGAAGGAGGAGGAGAAAGAAGAAGAAAGAAGAAGGAGGAGGAGAAAGAAGAAGAAAGAAGAAGGAGGAGGAGAAAGAAGAAGAAAGAAGAAGGAGGAGGAGGAGGAGAAAGAAGGAGGAGGAGGAGGAGAAAGAAGGAGGAGGAGGAGGAGGAGGAGAAAGAAGGAGGAGGAGAAAGAAGGAGGAGGAGAAAGAAGGAGGAGGAGAAAGAAGGAGGAGGAGAAAGAAGGAGGAGGAGAAATAAGGAGGAGGAGAAAGAAGGAGGAGGAGAAAGAAGGAGGAGGAGAAAGAAGGAGGAGGAGAAAGGGAGGAGGAGGATTTGATCCCCTGCAGATTTTGTAAGTTTGCCCACAAAGAAATTAAGGGGCTATCATTTTTATCATAGGGGTTGTTAAATGATGGGGACAGAATATAAACCAAAATTCCAGAAAAAATACATGATACAAATGTTATAAATGAGTTGCAGTTTAGTAAGTAAAACAAGTATTTGATCCTCAAGCAAAACATGACTTGGTACTTGGTGGAGAAACACTTCTTGGCAAGCAGAGGTAAGACGTTTCTTCTAGTTAGTGACCAGGTTTGCACAAATCTCAGGAGGGAGTTTGGTCCACTCTTTTTTACAGATCTTCTATAAATTCTTAAGGTTTCTTGGCTGTTTGGCAACTCGAAGTTTCAGCTCCCCTCCATACATTTTCTACAGGATTAATGTCTAGAAACTGGCAAGGCAACTCCATTACCCTAATGTGCTGCTTCTTGAGTCACTCCTTGTTGCCTTGGCGGTATGTTTTGGGTCATTGTCATGCTGGAGACCCATCTTCTGGGTTCTGGCTGAGGGAAGAAGGTTCTCGTCTGAGATTTTACAATACATCACGGCCCCATCCATTGGCCCTTTAATGTGGCAAAGTAGGTTTTTACCTTTAGCAGAGAAACAGCCCCAAAGCATTATGTTGCCACCTCCATGCTTGACTTTAGGGATAGTGTTCTTAGGGTCATAGTCAGCATTTTTCTTCCTCCAAATACGGCGAGTCCCCCTCCTCAAGAAGGCACATGTACAGTCATGCCAATGAACATCTAAAATTATTCAGAGAAGGATTGGGAGAAAGTGCTGTGGTCAGATGAGCCCGAAATTGAGCTATTTGGCATTAACTTGACTCGCGTGTTTGGAGAAAGAAAAATGCTGACTATGACCCAAATCATTTGAGCTGTATACAAGCATTGCAAAATAGGAGTTGCTATCTTCCATTCACTTAAGCCTCGTACACACGCACCGATTGTTGGCCGACCGATCGGCCGACTTTTGTCCAGTGTTGTTGTGTTGGTTGAAATGTGCTCTAGACTGCACACAAATTTTTTCGGCCAACAACAACCAACTTCAGAAGTGATGTCATGTGCTGGTTTACTTTCCGTGTGTTTTTTCTTCTCTGAGCATGCCCAGTCTTGCTCATCTGATTTTTGTCGGCCGAAATCTGTACTGACTGACGAACAATCGGCCGTTCTGTAACGGCCAACAAAAATTTTATAGCATGCACACCAGATTTTGTTCGGCCGAAAAGTCGCAGTCGGTTGTTGGAAGCATCATACTAACAAGCCGACAATCGGCCGATCGGACATTGGCCAAAAATTTACGGCCAACAATCGGTGCGTGTGTACGGGGCTTTACAATCAATCTGGTAAGAAACTTTCATTTGACTCTTCACATTAGTCCTGTGTAGGGCCAATGACAGTCCCCTAAGAGAGCATGTAAACTGCTTCAGTGACAGGAATTTAAGCCCCCTGCTAATCACCACTTCCACCCTTGACCTTTGCTCAGAGACAATTGAATTGTAGCAGGATGATATTAGGGAAGGTAATAAGGTTCCAAGGATACAATCATAGACCAGTATTGACAAGTATTTTACACTCCTGAACCTTACAGCTGTGAGTATCGCAGTAGGTCATAGAGTTTCCTCTCATAGATATTTAGGTGCAACAGGACTGTGTGCTTTATTACACTGGTAAAGGCATTGAGCAAACATTGTAAAATAATTTCCTGACAGATACAAGCAATAGTTGTAAAACATTTCTGTTCCATAGGCTTGATTTAGAAGAACGGAATAAAATAATGGAAATGTGGTCTCCAAAGTAGCCAGAATCTACTTATAGTCCATTCCCACTCTGGCACGCTGGTGTGTTGAATTAATGCACTTTTTTTTCTATTAATGAAGCCCAATCAAATAAATGGGCTATCAACACGAAAAAACATCAAACTAAAAACAGGCCGACATTTTTTTTTTTGCGTAGTGGTTCATCACTACACATGTTGTGCATTACAGTGTATGTGTACTGCAGTGAGCTCAGTGCATGGGGTTTCATTGAAAATGAAGGGACTGTATCCATCATCAACACCTAGGTTCAAAATCACGTTAGGAGTAACATACACTAAGGCTCCATTCACACATAAGCGTTTCGGATCGTGGGCAGAATTGCAGTGATTCCGAACCATTGCAAGTCGCGGGACGCCCGAGCGATTCCCGTGACTTGCAATGGCACCCCAAACGCGGAGCGATTTTGCCGCAATTGTCGCCTGACAATACCACCAAAAGAAAGCTCTGTTTGTGGGCAAAAAATTACATCAATTTAATTTAGGTACAGTGTCGCACAACCGCGCAGTTGTCCGTTAAAGTCACGCAGTGCCGAAACGCAAAATAGGGCCTGGTCTTTGAGCAGCCAAATCTTCCGGGGCTGAAGTGGTTAATGATTTGTACATATAAGTGTCTAAGGACTGCATTCGGCATTTGCTGTGGGTATCCGCTTAGATTTCTGCAGCTCCTGCACAGGGATCAACGAATCAGAAACACATTGCCTTGTTGACATGACTGCAGGATATGTGCTGTGATGGTAAGATGGAATACTTTTAATGCTTTAATCCTCTGTCCAGCAGGGTCCCCCGTCCATGTACTCGGTCCCCCTGCAGTGTCCTCTCTAAGGCACTTTGGGCCACAGTCACAGACCCTCCTCCTCATGCACAATGCCGAGGTAACATCCCTGTATGTTACATGAAGGCACTGATGGACCGCCAACAGCATAGACATAGAGCATCAGGATAGTGCTGGAGTCTGTCAGATCAAGGCAAAACAAAAGTAATGCAGCTTAAAGCGCTTGTTACACCAACACTTCGTATTCCTGATATGTGCTTGCTGTACCATGTACTTGTATGAGAAATGATCCTGTTCTCCTTGTATTGCTTCCTTTGTGTGAAATCCCTGGTGTTCCTGACAGTCCCTCTGCTTTCCTTTAAAAACTGACCACACTAAGCATGAGGGAGCACACCGTGGTCAGTTCTCTAGCTTTGCTCCTCCAATGATCAGACTTGTCCTGACACACCCCCCTCTGCACAGGTTGTTTTACAAGATGATGGTTACCAATCACTTTAAGCCTGCACTGCACCCCTAGACTAAGGCCCCTTTCACATGGGCGATCCGATGGGGTCCGCCTGTCACTTTTACACCAACCTACCTCCAATCTGATTCAGACACAAAAAAAAACAAAAAAAAAAAAGAAAGAAAGAAATGCGTCCCCCTCTGTCTAGGCAGATTGGATCAGAGGCCAGTAAGTTTATACCTGGCTGCGCATAGAGCTGAGGAGGCTCTGTCCATGACAGACCTGCAGAAACGGAGCAGACATGGAATGGTCATCCACTCACTGCGCCCAGCAGGGGATCGGTGGACAGATCCCCTGCTGAGCAAATCGGACTCCGCCCCATGTGAAAGGGGCCTAAAGGAGCATATAACCCTTGCAGTGCAGAGAGGCCCCACAAGAGTACATTAGGTACCCCTTCTAAGCGTTCAGCTTTAAAAAATAATACATAACAGGTGTACATATAAAGGCCCCCTTCATGCATTTGCATTTTAAAGTGGAGTTCCACTCAAAAGTGGAACTTCCGCTTGTATGTCTCCTCCCCCTCCGGTGCCACATTTGGCACCTTTTCGGGGGGAGTGGGTACCTGTCCCTACTTTCGTTGGATCTTGCCACGGTGAGGTACAGTGGGTACGGAAAGTATTCAGACCCCCTTAAATTTTTCACTCTTTGTTATATTGCAGCCATTTGCTAAAATCATTTAAGTTCATTCTTCTTCCTCATGAATGTACACATAGCACCCCATACTGACAGAAAAACACAGAATTGTTGACTTTGTTGCAGATTTATTAAAAAAGAAAAACTGAAATATCACATGGTCCTAAGTATTCAGACCCTTTGCTCAGTATTTAGTAGAAGCCCCCTTTTGATCTAATACAGCCAGGAGTCTTTTTTGGGAAAGATGCAACAAGTCTTTCACACCTGGATTTGGGGATCCTCTGCCATTCCTCCTTGCAGATCCTCTCCAGTTCTGTCAGGTTGGATGGTAAACGTTGGTGGACAGCCATTTTTAGGTCTCTCCAGAGATGCTCAATTGGGTTTAAGTCAGGGCTCTGGCTGGGCCATTCAAGAACAGTCACGGAGTTGTTGTGAAGCCACTCCTTCGTTATTTTAGCTGTGTGCTTAGGGTCATTGTCTTGTTGGAAGGTAAACCTTCGGCCCAGTCTGAGGTCCAGAGCACTCTGGAGAAGGTTTTTGTCCAGGATATCCCTGTACTTGGCCGCATTCATCTTTCCCTCGATTGCAACCAGTCGTCCTGTCCCTGCAGCTGAAAAACACCCCCACAGCATGATGCTGCCACCACCATGCTTCACTGTTGGGACTGTATTGGACAGGTGATGAGCAGTGCCTGGTTTTCTCCACACATACCGCTTAGAATTAAGGCCAAAAAGTTCTATTTTGGTCTCATCAGACCAGAGAATCTTATTTCTCACCATCTTGGAGTCCTTCAGGTGTTTTTTAGCAAACTCCATGCGGGCTTTCATGTGTCTTACACTGAAGAGAGGCTTCCGTCGGGCCACTCTGCCATAAAGCCCCGACTGGTGGAGGGCTGCAGTGATGGTTGACTTTCAAACGTCTTCCATTTGAGGATTATGGAGGCCACTGTGCTCTTAGGAACCTTAAGTGCAGCAGAAATCTTTTTGTAACCTTGGCCAGATCTGTGCCTTGCCACAATTCTGTCTCTGAGCTCTTCAGGCAGTTCCTTTGACCTCATGATTCTCATTTGCTCTGACATGCATTGTGATCTGGAAGGTCTTATATAGACAGGTGTGTGGCTTTCCTAATCAAGTCCAATCAGTATAATCAAACACAGCTGGACTCAAATGAAGGTGTAGAACTATCTCAAGGATGATCAGAAGAAATGGAAAGCTTAAATATATGTTAAATATATGAGTGTCACAGCAAAGGGTCTGAATACTTAGGACCATGTGATATTTCAGTTTTTCTTTTTTAATAAATTTGCAACAATGTCAACAATTCTGTGTTTTTCTGTCAGTATGGGGTGCTATGTGTACATTCATGAGGAAGAAGAATGAACTTAAATGATTTTAGCAAATGGCTGCAATATAACAAAGAGTGAAAAATTTAAGGGGGTTTGAATACTTTCCGTACCCACTGTACATCAGAAGTTTGGACCCCTCCTCCCTCTGCTTCCAGGCCAGTAACCGAACGCAGCGCGCTTCGTGCATGCGCAGTAGGGAACCGGCCGTGAAGCCGCAAGGCTTCACTGCCAGGTTCCCTTACCAGCAATGGCGGCGGCAGCATTCGAAAGCCAGTGGAAACATTGCTGGATTCCAGGACAGGTAAGTGTCCTAATATTAAAAGTCAGCAGCTACAGTATGTGTAGCTGCTGACTTAATTTTTGGAGGTGGAGGCCGGAACACCGCTTTATTGTGTGCGTCAAGACACGCTAAAAGGCATGAGTCAAAGGCAATGTTATAGATAGAGCCTGTTCACAGTTATGCGCTGCACTGTAGCAAGTTTTGAAAATGGCTTAGGGACATTTTTTTGTCCACTTTCATACACTGAGGCCTTTAGAAGTCCATGGTCACGCATGAAAATGCCTATACAATGCCTTTTGCTTCCTTTTATGCATTTTTAGCCCCTTGTTAAAAACCTGTGTTTTTTTTTGTTTTGGTTTTGTTTTTCTTAAATATAAAAACATAAAAAAAAAAAAAAAAGCATGATGCAATAAATGCATTAAAACCAGCCGAAATTTGATCCATCTATGGGCAGGCTGGTTGTACTGATCCATCCATGGAGTTCAGTACAATCAGCCTCTTGGATTTTTTGCATGCGATCACTGCCAGCGACTATAACCGATATCAGTGATCATTGTGTCCTGCCGGCAGGGAAGGCTCCTCACTGACAGAATAAAATAGCGCTGCAGGAGAGATTTCCCTGTCTGACTGTATTTATGGGGGAATCAAGAAACTGTCTCTCCTTCCAACTGTGGTAGAAGGAAAGAAAAATTGTAGAATTTGTGACTTGCCTCAGAAAAACTATTTTTTTTTTTGTAAAGTGGGGAAAAAGCTGCAACTATGATATTCTAAATACTGCCTGAATCTCTTCCTGCTTCGAGTCACAGGGTTAAAAACAGAGGGGAAGCTGCCTAATTAAGTAACAGATGGGAACAAAAACAGAACTTCTAACCATACTGGCTTACAACTGAAAAACAAGAGTGGAACTTCAAAAACATTTGTGCATCATTTTAATATTTCAAAATTATTATTTGTGGGTTCAAACTTCATCAAAGTTTACTCAAGCAAAAATAAACCATAGTAAAATGTAAAAAGGTCAAGATCGAGAATTTGGATTATGCAATCTGTATATCGAAATTGAACACCACATGAAGCCAGCAAAGATAGCCAAAATGATGAGAGGTCACATGTGGAATTTTCCAAGCTAAAGTTAGAAAGAAGCATGAAGATTAAAAGCCTAAACCGGAGTAAAGTTCACAAATAAGTAGTAAATAATACAAGTTAACACGTTGCACAGAATAAGACCGTAAAAAGCCAAAAAAGGAGGATTTATAGGTACCGCTGGCCTGGGTCTGCTAGCTGCCACATTAGGGTCCTTTCACACAGTGTGCTGTCCAACAAGGTCTGTTCTGCTCAGCGGGGGATCGATCCGCCGATCCCCGCTGAGCAGGCGGATGATGGCTCTGTGTGCGGAGATGGAGCTGTCAGATCCCCGCTGTCCTCTATGGGGAGATCGGATGAGAACGGACCGCCTGTCTGTTCTCATCCGATCCGATCCTCCAGACGGATGGAAAATAGGGTTTCCATCCGTCCAGATTTCACGGACAGAATCGGATCGGAGAGCAGCGGGTGTCAGCGGACATGTCGCCGCTGACACCCGCTGCCCCATAGGGATGCATGGAGCATCCGATCAGGTCCGCCTGAAAAACTGACAGGTGGATCGGATTGCCCGTGTGAAAGGACCCTTACTATTGTTAATAAGACCATCACTGCAGCAACTAAAATTATATTACAAAAAGGCGAATTCATTGTAAACGCTTTCCTGTATTGTAAAAAAAAAAAAAAGATAAGTTTATTTCAGAACAGATTTGTTTTTCTTTTACAATTGCCTTTACTTTATTCTACCTGTAATAATCATCATTATACAGGATTACAGAATAAAATAAAGATCCTGCAGTACAATGCAAGGACAGCAGGTGCAAAATGTACATGTAGAAAAAAAATTAAGTTAGATTTAGAGCCGATTCACACTGCCATAGGGTCGCCCCATGTCTGAGCGACTTTTTACCGCAACTTGTGAATTATTTTGCGCGACTTATATGACAGACGACTTTGTATTTGGCCAATCAGAATATGATGTGTTGTGACCCAATTCCCCTTTTCTGTTTTTTTTTTTTTTTTTTTACTAATTTCCTCATTGCCCACCAGTGTCCACCAGTGCCACTGCCCACCAGTGCCACGTATGTGTCCACCAGTGCCACTGCCCACCAGTGCCACAAATCAGTGTCCACCAGTGCCACAAATCAGTGTCCACCAGTGCCACATATTAGTGCCACGTATCAGTGTCCACCAGTACCACATATCAGTGCCACGAATCAGTGTCCACCAGTGCCACGTATCAGTGCCACAAGTCAATGTCCACCAGTGCCACGTATCAGTGTCCACCAGTGCCACAAATCAGTGTCCACCAGTGCTACGTATATGTGCCACGAATCAGTGCCACGAATCAGTGTCCACCAGTGCCACGAATCAGTGTCCACCAGTGCCACGTATCAGTGTCCACCAGTGCCACGTATCAGTGTCCACCAGTGCCACGTATCAGTGTCCACCAGTGCCACTCACACAGACCAAGCAGAAATAATGGAATATATTATATATATATATATATATATATATATATATATATATATATATAGTGACAGGAAGTCAGGTAAATCTGGGAGTGTTATCACAGATCGGAGATACAATTCACCAATTGCTATAGGGTGTCGGCTGCAGAAGCCAGAAGAAATGTCTAAAGATGCTGAACAGACTTCAGCTGTTCAGAATGAGGGAGTTAAGGCTTCTATAATTGTCCAAAGGAAGTCTGAGGATGGCTGCCTCCGGAAACTGTCTCCTGAAGCCATGTGGGCTGGGAGAAGGAGGAGGACAGTCAGACGTGTGCCTCCCGACAGGATGTGTGGGCCTGGGAGAAGACCCCCCGGAGTGATGTGTGCCAGGGAGGGTAACCAAGTGTGAAGACGTCTCAAAAGGTGAGAAGACTGTTTCTGTGTGAAAGAAATAAAAGGACTGTTTTTCCCTGTGAAGAGATTATAAATGGACTATTGAGTGTCCGCTGTAGGACAAGAAAGTCTGCCCAACAGTAGGTTGGAGACAGACTCTTAGGTAGGTTCCAGAGTGAAAAGGTAGCCGCCCACAGAGGCAAGGATTTATTTTCTGTTTTATTTTATTTTGGATGTTTTTGCTGCATACAGTCTGGTGAAGAAAACACCATTATTAAACCAAACTGTTGTTTGCAAGCACTTGTCGGCTATCTCTCTGTGAAAACGCACCCCCAAGGGGTCATCTACGCCTACCACCGAGCTAATCCCTTACAATATATTATATATATATATATATATATATATATATATATATATATATATATATATACACACACACACACCATATACCATATAGGCATGGCTGCAATGTGAGGAATGCCTGGCTAATCTCTTTCTTCTTCCTGGAAATTCTGATAACAAGTCGCTTCAAATAAGATAAGGATCCGACTTGGAGGCGACTCCCATTGAAGTCTATTGACACAAGTCGGATACAAGTCGTCTCAAAGTAGTACAGGACCCTTTTCTGAAGTCGGAGCGACTTCAGTAGTGCCAATTAAGACGGCTCTCATTCATTTACATTGCATTTGTTATGACAAGCGACTTGAGGGCACACAAGTCGCCTGACAAGTCGTGCTAGTGTGAATGGAGTCTTAGGCCCCTTTCACTTGATCGGAACAAATCCGGCTCGCCTGTCCAGTTTTCAGGCAGACCTGATCAGGCCATCTATTGTCCTCTATGGGGGAGGTGGATGTCAGCAGACATGTGTCTGCTGACATCTGATCCAACAAAACCTGCTGAAAAAAGACATATGGCGATACATTCGCCATCCGTTCAGCGGGTCAGATCAGATAAAACGGACAGGCTGTCCTTTTTCATTAGATCTCCCCATAGAGAAGAACGGGATTCTGACAGGTCCATCTCTGCACAGTGAGCGAAGATGGACCTGTCATTCGCCTGCTCAGCGGGGATCAGCGGAGCATTGGAAGCAGGTGAAATCTCTCCACTCGAAGATCATCTTCTGGAAAGATGTTTGGAACTATTTATTCCCCAGGATCAAGCCAGGAGTGATGTCACCCTCACCTAGTTGCCGCTAGATGGGGAAAGGGTGGATTTTGCACCGGCAGGAGATTTTTACAGGGTGAGGTGGACCAGACAGAGGTGGATCATGCCATTACTGCTGCAAGAAGAGGTGCCTGTATATACCTGCAACAGTTTTTAGCATTTTTCCTCTCCATCCATATGCCAGTTGATTCTGATCCAATACTTTCTGGTAATGTTGAAGTTTGCAGATTCCCCCTACCCAATCATATATTCATATTGGTCCCTTACTATTCAAACCTGTTCCACTTGCCAACTGTATTATGTGGAAGGCAGGAGGGGGTCAGGCAAGCTTTGACACTTCCAGAAGTACCCAGTCAGAAAAGATCAGCATTCAGGCAAAAAACGGGAGGACCAGAAGCTACTGCAGGTACATTTAGGTCCTTGGACATTTCATCGGTCAGTATCTTTATTACACAAAAGCAGACTTTTCTTGAGAAAGTTTACCATTTTCTTAAAGTGCAACTACAGACAAAAGATTTGTTTTTAAAGTTTTTATTAGAGTGTAGAGGGAGATTAACCTGTTTGTCGTTGTTACCGTCATTACCTAGAGTAAAAATGAAAGAGGATTTCAAATTTTGAAGTTGTCAACAGAACAGTAATAGAGGGGAAATCTTTCAAAGGGGACACCAATTAGTTACATCGTAGTTGAGGTTGCATAAAGACAATAGTCCATCCAGTTCAACCTGTGTAGGTGTATTCATTTCCCATACCACTGAATGTTTTGATCTTGGAGATGTATGTCCAAGAGTCTTTTAAATGTAGCTGTACTCCCCACAGTTACTACCATTTGTGGAAGAGAGTTCCACAATCTTATAGTCCTTACTGTAAAAAAAAAAAAAAACCCTTGCGTAGCCTGAGGTTAAAATCTCTTCTCCTCTAATCGCATTGTATGGCCCCATGTCCTATTACACTCCTTGCGACTGAATAGTTTTTTTTCTATGCTGAGATCACCGTTGAGGTATTTGTAAATCGCTATCATGTCTCCTCTCAGGCGTCTCGTAGTAGCCCACTCTGTTATTTTGTTCAGGTCATTCTGTAAGATTTCTATATCTTGATGTGAAGTTATTGCCCTGCTTAATTTTGTGTCATCTGCAAAAACTGAGATTGAGCTACTGATCCCATCCTCAATGCTATTTATGAATAAATTGAAGAAATTGTTCCCAGGACTGAGCCTTGGGGAACCCCACTTATCACTCCAGACCAGTCTGAGTATGCGGTATTTATTACCACCCTTTGGACACGCCCCTTTAACCAGTTTTCTATCCAAGAGCAAACCTTGTGGTCTAAGCCTGCAGATCTTATTTTGTAAATTAATCATTTGTGGGGGACTGTATCGAATGCCTTAGCAAAATTCAGATACACCACATCCACAGGTCACCCCCTATCTAGCTCACAGCTCACCTCCTCATAGAATGTTAACAGATTGGTCTGACAAGAACGACCTTTTGAAAACCTGTGCCGATTACTGCTGATGATACTGTTGACTTTAGCAAATTTTTGGATATAGTCCCTTATCATCCCTTCCAGCAATTTACATACTATTGACGTCAGGCTGACCGGCCTATAAATGCCCAGGATATGCCTCTGCCCTTTTTTTAATTTTGGTATCACGTTAGCTTTCCTTCACTCACCTGGTACAGTTCCTGTTAAAATACTATCTGCAAAGATCAAGAACAGTGGTCTAGATATAACCTTACTGAGATCTTGGAGTACTCTCGGATGCACGCCATCTGATCCTGGTGAGTTGTGTTAATGTTATCAAGCCTTTTCATGATTTCACCTTCTGTTAGTACTTCACAGGACATGCCGCTATGTCTGCTAACCATACAGTCATGGTCAGTATACCCCTCCTTTTCCTGTGTAAAGACTGAGGAGAAGAAAGCATTTAGCACAGTCGACTTCTCTGTGTCCTCTGTAACCATCCTCCCATCATCGTTAATTATGTGTGCAACATGCTTTGACCTTATTTTTTGCTATTGATATATTTAAAGAATTTCTTAGGGTTCCTTTAACTTTCTTCTGCTATAGGTCTCTCGAAGTCTTTTTTTTTTAATAAACCCATCATAATTACCTGCTCTGTGAAATGGTTTTGCACAAAGAAGCCCCAATCCTCTTTCTCTTGGGTCCCCCTGCCTGGGCTCCTGGCTCCTCCTTGAGCAGTGCCCCCCAGAGCAAGCTGCTTGCTCTGGAGGCACTTGTGCATGCTCGCTTCCAAGCCCCATTTTAAGCATCCGTAGGACACACAGAACAGGGCTAAGCTCTGCCCTGCACTTTCTTCTCACTGGTTGGGATTGACTGCTGTGTCTCAGCCAATGAGAACACAGAGACAGTAGTCGCTCTCATGCACATCGCTGGATTGGGATCAGGCTTGGGTAAGTATTAAAGTGGAAGTAAACCCTCCCATCATTGTGAGCCAAAGAAGCAGACATCTTGGCCTATGTTTATTCTACAACTGCCATGTAGGGATGATCGAACGGTTCGGGTCGACCATCGGTTCGGCCCGAACATTGGGTGTTCGAGGTTCGGCCGAATTTAGAACTTTTTGCCCAAAAAGTTCAGAATTCGGCAACCAGAACCGCCAAAAATGCAATGCTTCAGGAAATGGGCTTTAAAAGCCCGTGATTGGACCAGAACCATTAGCAAAAGCCAATTGAGGGGGCAGGAGAATGCTAGGAATATGATTGGAGTGACTAGGGGGTCCCTAGACCAATCATTAGTGAATACGCCCCCCAGTATATAAGATCGCCCCCGCCATATTCCTAGCATTGTTATACTGGACATGGAAGAGAGTGGAAGCAGTTCTGTTAATTTTACTTTAAAAGTGTCATTTAGCTATTTTTAGTGTGAGGAAAGGGATATCTAGTGTAGTTAGAGTGCTCCTTTACACTTAAGTTAGCTTCAAAAATTGAGTTTCTGTAGGGAAAGTGTTAAGTGTAAGGGGACCGTAGTGTAGTGTAGGGTTAACTGACAGTGACTGCTATGGAAGGGTGACAAAACCCTTCCATAGCAGGGTGACCGCAATAGAGAAATGATCATTTCTCTGAATTGCTTCGGCAAACCCATATGGCTTCTCACCAGCCAAGCATTTTTTATGCTGCAGGGGCTGCCACTGCCAGTGCTTTTTTGAGGACATGTTTGATGTCAGACATGACATCTGAACATGTGTATAGGGGGTATATATAGACATACAAGTCTGAATATATACCCCTAGACATATATAGGTGTGATAGTAGCAGAAATAAATGCTTGCGCTAATGAAATCATTTACAGTAATATATTTCTGCTACTATCACACCTACAGTGGGTACGGAAAGTATTCAGACCCCCTTAAATGTTTCACTCTTTGTTATATTGCAGCCATTTGCTAAAATCATTTAGGTTCATTCTTCTTCCTCATGAATGTACACATAGCACCCCATACTGACAGAAAAACACAGAATTGTTGACATTGTTGCAGATTTATTAAAAAAGAAAAACTGAAATATCACATGGTCCTAAGTATTCAGACCCTTTGCTCAGTATTTAGTAGAAGCCCCCTTTTGATCTAATACAGCCAGGAGTCTTTTTGGGAAAGATGCAACAAGTCTTTCACACCTGGATTTGGGGATCCTCTGCCATTCCTCCTTGCAGATCCTCTCCAGTTCTGTCAGGTTGGATGGTAAACGTTGGTGGACAGCCATTTTTAGGTCTCTCCAGAGATGCTCAATTGGGTTTAAGTCAGGGCTCTTGCTGGGCCATTCAAGAACAGTCACGGAGTTGTTGTGAAGCCACTCCTTCGTTATTTTAGCTGTGTGCTTAGGGTCATTGTCTTGTTGGAAGGTAAACCTTCGGCCCAGTCTGAGGTCCAGAGCACTCTGGAGAAGGTTTTTGTCCAGGATATCCCTGTACTTGGCCTCATTCATCTTTCCCTCGATTGCAACCAGTCGTCCTGTCCCTGCAGCTGAAAAACACCCCCACAGCATGATGCTGCCACCACCATGCTTCACTGTTGGGACTGTATTGGACAGGTGATGAGCAGTGCCTGGTTTTCTCCACACATACCGCTTAGAATTAAGGCCAAAAAGTTCTATTTTGGTCTCATCAGACCAGAGAATCTTATTTCTCACCATCTTGGAGTCCTTCAGGTGTTTTTTTAGCAAACTCCATGCAGGCTTTCATGTGTCTTACACTGAGGAGAGGCTTCCATCGGGCCACTCTGCCATAAAGCCCCGACTGGTGGAGGGCTGCAGTGATGGTTGACTTTCTACAACTTTCTCCCATCTCCTGACTGCATCTCTGGAGCTCAGCCACAGTGATCTTTGGGTTCTTCTTTACCTCTCTCACCAAGGCTCTTCTCCCCCGATAGCTCAGTTTGGCCGGACGGCCAGCTCTAGGAAGGGTTCTGGTCATCCCAAACGTCTTCCATTTGAGGATTATGGAGGCCACTGTGCTCTTAGGAACCTTAAGTGCAGCAGAAATCTTTTTGTAACCTTGGCCAGATCTGTGCCTTGCCACAATTCTGTCTCTGAGCTCTTCAGGCAGTTCCTTTGACCTCATGATAATCATTTGCTCTGACATGAATTGTGATCTGGAAGGTCTTATATAGACAGGTGTGTTGCTTTCCTAATCAAGTCCAATCAGTATAATCAAACACAGCTGGACTCAAATGAAGGTGTAGAACCATCTCAAGGATGATCAGAAGAAATGGAAAGCACCTGAGTTAAATATATGAGTGTCACAGCAAAGGGTCTGAATACTTAGGACCATGTGATATTTCAGTTTTTCTTTTTTAATAAATCTGCAACAATGTCAACAATTCTGTGTTTTTTCTGTCAGTATGGGGTGCTATGTGTACATTCATGAGGAAGAAGAATGAACTTAAATGATTTTAGCAAATGGCTGCAATATAACAAAGAGTGAAAATTTTAAGGGGGTCTGAATACTTTCCGTACCCACTGTATATATGTCTAGGGGTATATATTCAGACATATATGTGTATATATACCCCCTATACACATGTTCAGATGTCATGTCTGACATCAAACATGTCCTCAAAAAAGCACTGGCAGTGGCAGCCCCTGCAGCATAAAAAATGCTTGGCTGGTGAGAAGCCATATGGGTGTGCCGAAGCACATGTTCAGATGTTTTGCCTGCCTCAAAAGAACCAAAAAAAATGCCAAAAAAACGCTAGCGTCAAAAAAAAAAAATGCCCAGGTGTGTTTTTGCTGGCATTTTTTGGGGGGTTTTGGAGGCAGGCAAAACATCTGAACTTGTGTATAGTGGTGTATATACACACATCCATAGATTTATATACACACCTAGACATATATAGGTGTGATAGTAGCAGAAATATATGCTTGTGCTAATAGCATATATTTATGCTACTATCACACCTATATATGTCTAGGTGTGTATATAAATATATGTGTGTATATATACCACTATACACAAGTTCAGATGTTTTGCCTGCCTCAAAAGAACCCAAAAAAATGCCAAAAAAACGCTAGCGTCAAAAAAAAAAAAAAAAAATGCCCAGGTGTGTTTTTGCTGGCATTTTTTGGGGGGTTTTGGAGACAGGCAAAACATCTGAACTTGTGCACAGTACCACTATACACAAGTTCAGATGTTTTTCCTGACTGCAAAGAACCCAAAAAAATGCCTGCTTTGAAACCGGCAAGGTGTGAAAACCGAGGAGAGAAGCTAACCCCCTGAGCTGAAAGTTTTCTAATACAAACAATCCTTTTTTTTTTTGGTTCTGGACATGCTACAGAGTTGAAACTTCACAGGTACACCTTTTAGACCCCCCAGACACAAAATCACACAAAAAAGTTCTTAAAAATTGTCATTTTTGATAAAAAAGCCAATTATTGAAAAAATTAAAAAAAAAAAGATTTTTTGATTTTTACTTTGGATTTCAGATCTGGGGGGGTCTAAAAGTGTACATGTGAAGTTTCAGCTCTGTAGCATGTCCAGAACCATAAAAAAAAAAGATTGTTTGTATTAGAAAACTTTCAGACAGGGGGTTGGCTTCGCTGCTGCAACACCTTGCCTGTTTAATAGAAGGCATTTTTTTGGGTTCTTTGCAGTCAGGAAAAACATCTGAACTTGTGTATAGTGGTACTGTGCACAAGTTCTGATGTTTTGCCTGCCTCCAAAAACCCCCAAAAAATGCCAGCAAAAACACACCTGGGCATTTTCTTTTGACGCTAGCGGTTTTTTTTTGGCATTTTTTGGGGTTCTTTTGAGGCAGGCAAAACATCTGAACTTGTATATAGTGGTATATATACACACATACATATATTTATATAGACACCTAGACATATATAGGTGTGATAGTAGCAGAAATATATTACTGTAAATGATTTCATTAGCGCAAGCATATATTTATGCTACTATCACACCTATATATGTCTAGGTGTGTATATAAATATATGTGTGTATATATACCACTATACACAAGTTCAGATGTTTTGCCTGCCTCAAAAGAACCCCATAAAATGCCAAAAAAACGCTAGCGTCAAAAAAAAAAAAAAAAATGCCCAGGTGTGTTTTTGCTGGCATTTTTTGGGGGTTTTTGGAGGCAGGCAAAACATCAGAACTTGTGCACAGTACCACTATACACAAGTTCAGATGTTTTTCCTGACTGCAAAAAAATGCCTTCTATTAAACCGGCAAGGTGTTACAGCAGCGAAGCCAACCCCCTGTCTGAAAGTTTTCTAATACAAACAATCTTTTTTTTTATGGTTCTGGACATGCTACAGAGCTGAAACTTCACATGTACACTTTTTAGACCCCCAGATACTAAATCCAAAGTCAAAATCAAAAAATCTCTCTTTTTTATTTCTTTTTTTCAATAATTGGCTTTTTTATCAAAAATGACAATTTTTAAGAACTTTTTTTTGTGTGATTAATAGTTAATGGGGCATGACCCAGAACCCTAGGCACTTTTTAGGGGCATTTATTGGGTTTTAGGGCTTAAAAATTGTGTTTTTTGATTACCGAAGTTCGGGTTCCATTGATTTCAATGGGGTTCTGAAATCCGAACCGAACTTTTGGAAAATTCGGGTGTTCTGGTCGAACCGAACTTTTCAAAAGTTCGATCATCCTTACTGCCATGATACTGCACATGTGATAAGTTCGTACACCAGTCATTGGATGGTTTGAGAGCACAACCAATGGGAGGGTTACATTCCTGGCATGTGCTGGAAATGTAACTCTTTTTTGAAACCATTAAATGGATGGGTTTACTTCCACTTTAAGTACCCCCCCCCCCCCGGGTTGTAAGGGGAAGCTGCATACTGAAGGTTTTTTTTTACCTTCATGCATAGAGTAACTGTCTGTCTCCTGGAATCTCCTCCATGCTCTTGAGACTGGTGGAAGACACAGCAAACCTTCTATCAATGGCCACAGAACATGTCAACATATTCATGTGCCATCCTGGAGGAGTTGGGCTGCCTGTGCAACCTCTAAAGGGTTCAGGTCTCGCCTCATGTTACCATTAGTGACACTGACCCTAGCCTAATGTAAAACTAGTGAAAAACAGTGAGAAAAGATGAGAAGGGGAAAAAGATGTCACTGGCCTCCACCTGTAAAACTATTCTTGTTTTGGAGGTGGTCTCATTGTTACCCATCTAGTGCCCCTGCTGTTCATTTCATTAACACCAAAGCAGCTGAAACTGATTAACAACCCCCTCTGCTATTTAACTGACCAGATCAATATCCCAGGAGTTTAATGAACTTGATGCTGTACTCTGACTAAAAAGTGTTCCTTTATTTTTTTGAGCATTGTATACACAGTATTAGGGATTAACTGATTATCGGCAAAGCCGATTATCGGAGGGCCAATATTCACTTTTCCCGATATATCGGTATCGGTCCTGGAACTTGCCAATATTACAGATATTGTCGTGACATCATTGCGTATGTTGTGCCGCACACCTCCGCGCACTGGGCCTAACAGTCGGGACTGGTCGGAAGTGTAACCGCCATACAGTCACCCACCCACAGCAGCCCGGTGCAACTGGTGAACATGCTGAAATGTTATGCTTTCTGCACTATAATATTGTTCTACCTAACTGGGAGTATTGAAAGCGAGTAGTACTAGTGTCCAGTCCACTGTTTTTTGCACTGCAGCTACTAGATTTAATCATTGCAGACAGTGAGTGCACTACTACAGCAGTTTATGTAAATTTTGTTTTGGAAAGCCTTTAGTTATTATTTTCCCAGCACTTTATTTTTCACAGTTGTCTACTTCTCTAGGAGTCAATCTTTCACATGATGTGAAACTGAAACATTAACATGTTCAGTACCAAATTTGTGTCAAAATTGTCTTTATTTTTCAAAACTTTAAAAATGTACAAAATCTGCCCATAACGGCCGATATCTTGTGATAAAATTTTGGTATCGGCCCCGAAAAAAACATATCGGTCTATGCCTATACAGTATATACTCACACAAAATCTGAATGCTATAGTCAAACTGAAATTGTACATAAAAAGGATATGAATATTGTTAATTTCGGTCCAAAAAAAAGGGAACAGCCTTTCTTGTAACAGGAAATGTCATTCCCTGAACACCCTGGCTTGGAGTTTTATTGCCATGACAGCCGTTACCCAAATGAATAAAATACAGGCGTTATCAGCCAGTAAACACAGCTGGATCCCAGCCACATTAGACAACACTGCTTCTGCTTATCTGACTTACCTTATACGACCCTCTTATGTCTTATTTAGCAAACATATTGCTTTGAGGCAGGCAGCTTTAGCTACATGATTTCATGAGCCAGTCACATCTAGCAAAATAGAATGTTTTTGCAATTACATACTATCCAACTATTCCACCTAAAAGATCATCAACTAGATCTTTAGATCAGGTGATTTGCTGATCTTCTGATGTATTTTTGACTGACATTTGCTGCAGAATATTGACAATAGCAATACCAATACCGGCAGGGATTTCCACAAGTCTGTCATTAACTACTTCAGCTCTGGAAGGTTTTACCCCCTTATTGACCAGGCAATTTTTTGCGATTCGGCACTGCATTACTTTAACAATTGCGCGGTCGCGCGACGTAGATTTTTGAACTTTTGATTTGATTAGTAATGGCGGCGATCAGTGATTTTTAGCAGGACAGACATTGCGTTGGACAGATCGGACCCCCAACTAAAATTTTTGACACTTTTTGGGGACCAGTGATATTAATACAGTAATCAGTGCTAAATAATATGCACTGATACTGTATAAATGACACTGGCAGGGAAGGGGTTAATACTAGGGGTGATCAAAGGGTTAAATGTATGCCTAATGCCCCGTACACACGTGCAGATTATCTGAAGACTTTTGTCTGCAGACTTACCAAAACCATATAATATGAGGTCAAACCTAAACACTTTCAATTTGTATGCAATCCGGCAGGCCCTTGCACTACATAGAAAAGGTAAGTCTGCAGACAAAAGTCTTCAGATAATCTGCACGTGTGTACGGGGCATAATTGTGCTTACTGTAGGGGGGGCTCTGTGACAGGCCCACCTAGATCAGTGTTTTTAGCTTAGCTGAAACACCTGATCTCTGTGTGCTTGTCTGACAGAAGAGCCGCCTGCTTTGTTTATATAGGCAGGCGGCTCTCCAGTCAGTTTCTGTTAAGATTGCAGGAGGCCAGAGGCGACCGTGCCCACTCCTGCTGTGTCTAATCCCAGCAGGAGTGCGCGCCCCCAAGTCCGCGTGCACATAATAACATAGATCTACGTAATTATGCGCAGCCGAGCCGCCCTGCCGCAGTAAATCTGCGTGGGGCGGTCGGCAACTGCCTAATATGCCTCTCCTCCTGCAGGGAAAGATAGTGGAAAGGTACATTTTTAACATCTAAAAAGGCAGGTACACACTATAAGAAAATCGGGCGAACATTTTCGTCCAAAGAATTTTTATACGATTTTCGTATAGTGTGTAACACAACTTTCGAACAGCCGATTCTAATATTTTCGTATGAAAATTCGCGAAGGGACGAATTCGAAAATTTTTCTCGTACGGAAAAAAAAAAAAAACACGAAACGATTTTTTTTTTAATGTGTACTGTTTTTGTACAGGGAAAATCAGGAAAGAAAGACTGCGCATGATCAGAAACAATAAACTAAAAAAAAAAAAAAAACACACACCTTTGTCGTATAAGAATTTTCGTACAAATTTTTGTTAATTGGTTCAGATTTGCTGTGAAACAACAAGAAAAATCAGAAGATCGTTCACCCAATTTTCTTATAGTGTGTACCCCACTTAAGAATTTCCCAGTAAGCATTCATGTAACCTGTTGAACGTGAGATGGCATAACCAAGGGTGCAGCCAGGGAATCAACATGATCTTGTGCATGAAATTGTTGGCAATAAAATCTCTCCATCTCAAAAATTTGGCAATACGCCCACATTTTATAGCGCACAGCATCTAGCAAACATGGATTATACAAGATGCTACTTACACTGGCATTCTGTCCTGGCAGAACTCAAAAGACACAGCAGCTGTCCAACATCCAGTATTTTATCATTTCAGGATGAAGAGGTTTATGAACTAAAAAGAGAGTCTGGTCTTAAATAAAGGGCTTGTTTACACTGTGTCCGTTGGGCTGTGATTTTCTGCACACCTCCAGTGTGTACAGGGCACATACAATCCCAATAACAAAAACGTTGGGAGACTGTAAAATCTACATAAAACAGAAAGCAATGTTGGTTTAGTTCTACTATAATTTCTCAACATAATTTGCATTATATAGACCAAGTTTCATTTTCATGGGTCTATCCTGCTTTTGATAGGAAATTTTTGATAGGAAATTGAACATGTTCTATTCGATTACTTGTAATTTTCATTGAAAAGTTTTCAGTAAAAATATGGTAAATAACAAAAAACAGAAAGCATTGATTTGGAAATCGCATAAACCCATATTTATTTCGCAAAAAAACATATCAGAAAACTTATCAAATTTTCAGACTGAGAAAATGTAACATTTTAAGAAAAAAATATAAGGTCATTTTGAGCTTGATGGCAGCAACAAGTCTCAAAAAAGTTGGGACAGGACAACAAAAAGCTGGCAAAATACATGGTACTAACAAGGAAGAGCTGGAATTTAATGAAGTTACAGGTTAGCTTACAGTAACATGCCGATCATGTGTACAGGGATGACTAGCGCCTGCGCATGCACAGGAGTGAAGTAATCCTGCAACGGCCAATGAAGATTACTGAAACCCACCACAAAGAAGAAGATGCCAACGCCAGCAAGGGAGAAATGGGAAGGTGAGCATCTGCCTTTTGCTTTCATTTTAGTTTATTCCTGCTGCTAGAATGCATTTACAAGCATTTATGTGTGTATGCGCATAAATTATGTTAGTGGGCTCTTCTCTGAACACAGGTTTGGGGCATTTTTTTGAATGCCTCTGAATGCGAATACAAGAATATATGCTACAATGTGCATGGACACATGGCTAAAATAGAGCTGCAATCAGAGGCATAAAAATAATTTCAGTTTTTCCAATTTGGTGTTCCTCCTAACATGGCAAAATCGTTAAAGAAATTGCCATTAACACAGCGGAGATTGTACCAGGCAATCCAGAGTTCCCAGAAAGGGAGATCTCAGCCAATATTGTTATATATGTTCCAGGTTCTTTGGGCAGCACTGCGTCTCACTGTTCACCCTCCTCACTTCCTCCTTCCGTGCTTCTATGTTCCCTCCACTTCCTTCTCATATCTGTCAGCTCTGAGACATTCTATGCACAGCCAGAGCACCTCCTCCATGTATAATTGATACACACACTTTCCTAGGTAAATCTATTTCTAAAGGTGCTATTGACATGAAATGTTCACGTCGGTAACAGCCCATGCAATCCACACATACAAAGAAACCAAAAAAAAAAAAAATAAGCTCAGAAATGAAGTTATGTGTAATAAAATGGAAGGACATAGGGAAAAAGTACCTGCTCAGGTGCCCCCATTTCAAGCTGCTTGTTGTGGGGGCACTTGACAGGAGGGAGGGGCCAGAAGTGCCAGCGGGGGACCCGAGAATAGGAGGATTGGGGCTGTTCTGTGCAAAACTGCTTGTGCAATATCACATAGAACTTGTCTAATAACATTGTTAATTTGGCATATGGAAAAAAGTGTCAAGGTTTACAGCAAAGAGTTGACATATGGTATTTCCCTTTGGTAATTCCCCTTTTTGAGTCTACATTCATTTCACTATTGTATTTATAGGGGTAGCCATGGTTGTCACACAGGCGGGACTTGAAACACGTCTGCTTTTATTTATCTCCATGTTGGATTGTGGCAAAGACAATGCATTTCTGGTAAGACCAGCAGCTTATTTCCCATACTTTTTAAGAATGTTCTTAGCCTGAAAGATAAGACAACTAAGGGTGGCCATAGATACTAATTTCTTTCCTGCAACCATGGGTTGCAGGGAGGGAAAAAAAAAAAAAAAAAAATCGCTTGATTCCCCCATCAACATTGTCAGTGTTGATGGAGTAATCCCTCCAGTGGAGCCATTGTGTTCTCTCTACCAGTTAAAGCAGAGTTCTAGTATCAATGAAAATATATTGGCCGCAGTTAGTTTTCCAGCATATGGAATGGATGGTGTTACCTACATGGGCAGCCCATGTGCTGAGAGATCACCATACGTTTGTTCAGAGAAATGGTTCATTTTCTGTGGGTGCAACCAGCTAGGTGATGGCTTCCATGTTTCTCTTGCATGCTTCAGATCTAGTCCCCTGATACATCACCTTTAGTGACTTCCATGGGAAACATTACCAGCCCTCTGATCTCGCCTATCAGCACGCAACTCACTAGGAACAACAAATTACACATATGCCAAGGTCAAGCCTCACCTAAATCAACACACCTTTAAACTCTTAACATAGAGATTTTGCAAGTTGGGAGTTGTAGTGTGAAAGCAATTAGGTGTACAAGATGTGGTTCCCTTTGTAGACTGCGTGGTCAGTACACAATGTTAATCACAAACCGGTATACCTAACCCATATGGATTGTTTTATGTTAGTTTTACTGTGAGCCTGGCATTCAGCTTTAACATGCTGTAGAGTGGGGATCAGCAACCAATCGACCGGGGCAGGTAAAGAGGGGATCATGTCCCTTCCTTGCCCTAGACTTCTCCTCTCACATATCCAGAACGCCGTAGGGAACAACTTTAAGCTGTGCGGCTGACAAACCGTATGAAAGGGAACCTGGACAGGAAAGATGGCAGGGGCGGCATTTACTAGAACCCATCTTGTATAATTTTCCCCCACCCCTGAAGCAGCTGGAAGCTTGCTTCTCCTACTCATCCTGAATTTCTTCAGCTGCTTTGGGGGGGGGGGGGGTAAATACAGGGGATTGGTACCAGTAAATGCCACCCCTGCTGTCCCAGCTTCCCCTTCCTTCTGCTGCCTGGGTCCCCCTGTGTGCTCCCCTGGTCCTGCCTCAATGCTGCCAGCTTCCAATCCTCTCCCTCCCACCAGCTGCTGTGGGGATACTTTCAGAATGGAGAGTGGAGAAACGGGCTGGTAAATAGGTTTTTTTCTCAGCCCCTTCCTTTTCTGAATGAACACAGTGAGCGATCACGTTGTTCCTTTATACCGAGGCATAGTAAACTGTTTACTATGCTTCAGTTTTTGAATGAAAAGGGATACTGTGCAGAGCTCTTCCTGTTCATTTATTCTGAGCAGCTGAGGCTGCAGAGATGGAGATTGGAGGATGCAGTTTCCTTTATCTCAAAAGTGATACATTACAGTAGAGATCTGTTTAGAACCCAAATGTAATTCACCAAAACCTCCCAAAAGGGGTGTGGAAAAAAAAAAAAAAAAAACTAAAAATGTCCATCCATTAAAAGATGCAAATGACCCCACCTCTTTGTCAACATCAAGCTACACCACCGTATGTACTACAAGTAAGACTTTAAAAAAAGTTGTGGTTTTTATTTTTGATGCATAGCGGTGAGGGCATAGAAGAAAACTATAGGCTTATGCAATAAAGCATGGAATAGATACCAACACATCACTATATGGCCTCTAGCACACTGAAGCTTAAAAAGCTCAGTACAGCTTTTTTTTTTCTGAGCTAAAATACAGCCGATTAATTGTAATGGGTCTATGCACACAGGCGCGTAAATGACAGCTGTTTATTCTTCAGTAAGAGCCAAATAGAAAAATATGCATTTTTTGGACAGTAATTTATGCCTAATGCTTGCAAATGCGCACAAATGAACACACACGAACATACTGTTGATCTGAAAAATGCTAATTTGCATATTTTACAAAAACACGAGAATGCATTTGCGCGAAAAGACGCGACTTTGCGCGAATGCATATGCGCGAAAATGCATGCATTTCAATAAGACAAATTTACGGCTGAAAAAGGAGATGCTCAAACAGGAGTATTGTGTGTAAGACCCGGTTCACACTTCTGCGAGTGCCGGGTTCGCATGTAATGTCGGAGCGCACTGCTCCGACATTACATGCGATCAGCTGTGCGGTGCGAGTTTAGCCATACAGTTGTATGGCTAAATTCGCATCGCACCCGGTGCAAACACGCACAGGAGGCATTTTTGCAGCCGCATCAGGATCGGATCGCACAGCGGTTCACACTTGTGCGATCCCATCCTGTGCGAACTGCACGATCGCACTGCGATATGCGATCAAACTGGGGGTGTCGTTAAGATTACATTGACACCCCCAGCGTATCGCATATGGCAGTGTGAACTGCCGGGGGTGCGTGTGCGATGCGGGAAAAGGCTGCGAATTCGCAGCCTTCCCGCATCGCATATATGTGAACCGAGCCTAAGAGGCCTATATGCTGTATTAGTGCAGCACTACTCTCAAAACGACGACAAATATTGTATCATGTAAAAAATAAATAAATAAAAAAAATAAAAAAAAACAAACACACAATAATCCACAATTTGTTATAGTGAAAAATTAAATAAAAAAATGACTCCTTTGTGTGATCACACACACACACACAACTCAATTGTGTAAATTTAATAAACAATGTAATCTGTTCCACATGTTGGAAAATATATGTGAATTTTTTGCTCATCACTTTGTGCAAAATCTCCTCTGTGGTACACTCCACTTCTCCACCACAAGTGCCGCACTGCAGATCTGCGCTCACATTAGAAGGGTCATATCAAGCCTTTGTCCCCTTCCTGGAGTGCAGAGGTCGCAGACCACTTCCTCATAGTCAAGACAAGCAAAAACAGACTTCCGTTTTAATTTTTTTTTTATTTAAATTTTTTTTTTTAGGCTTAATATTGCACTCACATTCTCATGTGCACCATTCCCCAGCGTACCTAGATTAAGCAGCAATTTTTAAAATCCCCTCCACTTAGTTTACAGCATGTACCAGAACAATAACCTGCAACTCTGCTTACTTCCTAGCTTGTGTCACAGTCATGTGACTTCATCAGGGATCCCTATTGGGTAACGGTATCCCTCTTTTATAGCTATTCTTTCACTTGAGTTACCCTGACACCATTTTGTTGAAGGCTTCCCGAACTGCGCATGTTTCCTTTGCTTGCCAAGCTATTTACGAATTACATGAAACATAAGTCCCCGTTCACACTAAGGCGACCTGTGAGGCGACCTGGTCGCCTCACAGGTCGCCGTAGGTCGCCTCCCATAGGGAAGCTGCGGACCCGTTCTAAAAGGAGCGACGCAAGTCGCTCCGACTTAGAAAAAGGGTCCGGAGCTTCTTTGGGGCGACCAGGAGGCGACCGCCATAGACTTCAATGTTATGAAGTCCGTGGCGGCCGCTCCGAGGTCGCGGCGTGCTGCGGAGGTCGCGATGCGAAGTAGCGTCGCCCCTATGTGAACGGGGCCTTAATGCCGCTATCTGCTACATGAGAATAATAAACCTAAACAAATAAAGGAGGCGTGCACTTGCTTTGTGCACTGGTCCAAATCATTTGGTGGAGGGGGGATTATGGTGTGGGGTTGTTTTTCAGAGGTTGGATTGGCTCCTTAGTTCCAGTGAAGGGAAATCTTAAGGCATCAGCATGCCAAGAGATTTTGGACAATTTCATGCTCCCAACTTTGAGGGAAGAGTTTGGGGATGTCCCCCCTTCTGTTCCACCATGACTGCACACCAGTGCACAAAGCAAGGTACAGAAAGACATGGATGAGCGAGTTTGGGGTGGAGGAACTTGACTGGCCTGCACAGAGTCCTGACCTCCACCCAATAGAACATCTTTGGGATGAATTAGAGTGGAGACTGCAAGCCAGGCCTTCTCATCCACATTAGTATCTAACCTCACAAATGCGCTTCTGGAAGAATGGTCAAACATTCACATAGACACACTCCTAAACCTTGTGGACAGCCTTCCCAGAAGAGTTGAAGCTGTTATAGCTGCAAAGGGTGGGCCAACTCAATATTGAACCCTACGGACACAATTTTGTAAATATTTTTTTATATCTTTTCATGTGACATCACTGAAGAAATGAAACTTTGCTACAATGTAAAGTAGTGAGTGTACAGCTTGTATAACAGTGTAAATTTGCTGTCCCCTCAAAATAACTCAACACACAGCAATTAATGTCTTAACCACTGGCAATAAAAGTGAGTACACCCCTAAGTGAAAATGTCAAAATTGGGCCCAATTAGCCATTTTCCCTCCCCCGATGTCATGTGACACGTTAGTGTTAAAAGGTCTCAGGTGTGAATGAGGAGTAGGTGTAGTAAATTTGCTGTTATTGCTCTCATTCTCTCATACTGGTCCCTGGAAGTTCAACATGGCACCTCATGGCAAAAAACTCTGAGGATCTGAAAAAAAGAATTGCTGCTCTAAATAAAGATGGCCTAGGCTATAAGAAGATTGCCAAGACCCTGAAACTGAGCTGCAGCACGGTGGGCAAGACCATACAGCAGTTCAACTGGACAGGTTCAACAAAAAAAAGGCCTCTCAATCCATGGTTGACCAAAGAAGTGCAAAGAGTGCACGTGCTCAGCGTCATATCCAGAGGTTGTCTTTGGGAAATAGACACATGAGTGCTGCCAGCATTGCAGCAGAGGTTGAAGGGGTGGGGGTCAGTTTGTCAGTGCTCAGACCATACGCCGCACACTGCATCAAATTGGTCTGCATGGCTGTCGTTCCAGAGGGAAGCCTTTTCTAAAGATGATGCACAAGAAAACCCACAAACAGTTTGCCGAAGACAAGCAGACAAAGGACACGGATTACTGGAACCATGTCATATGATCTGATGAGACCAAGATAAACTTATCTGGTTCAGATGGTGTCAAGCGTGTGTGGTGGCAACCAGGTGAGGAGTACAAAGACAAGTGTGTCTTGCCTACAGTCAAGCATGGTGGTGGGAGTGTCATGGTCTGGGGCTGCATGAGTGCTGCCGGCACTGGGGAGCTACAGTTCAGTGAGGGAACCATGAATGACAACATGTACTGTGACATACTGAAGCAGAGCATGATCCCCTCCTTTCAGGGACTGGGCCGCAGGGCAATATTCCAACATGATAACGACCCCAAGCACACCTCCAAGATGACCACTGCCTTGCTAAAGAAGCTGAGGGTAAAGGTGATGGACTGGTCAAGCATGTCTCCAGACCTAAACCCTATTGAGCATCTGTGGGGAATCCTTCAAATGGAGGGTGGAAGGTGGAGGAGCGCAAGGTCTCTAACATCCACCAGCACCGTGATGTCATCATGGAGGAGTGGAAGAGGACTCCAGTGGCAACCCGTAAAGCTCTGGTGAACTTCATGCCCAAGATAGTTAAGGCAGTGCTGGAAAATGGTGGCCACACAAAATATTGACACTTTAGGCCCAATCTTGACATTTTTACTTAGGGGTGTACTCACTTGTTGCCAGCAGTTTAGACATTAAGGGGACAGCAAATTTGCACTGTTATACAAGCTGTACACTCACTACTTTACATTGTAGCAAAGTGTCATTTCTTCAGTGTTGTCACATGAAAAGATATAATATTTACAAAAAAGGTCAGGGGTGTACTCACTTTTGTGCGATACTGTATATAGCCATTTGTTATGTTTAATGATTGAAGCACATGGTAGTGTGAGCGAGCTACTGATTATTTCCATTCTAGTGAATAAGTGGTTAGCAATATAGAGGTTTGTTTAGTTAATAGTTTTGTAGGGATACCAACATGCATCTGCAAATCAAGATGCAGATGAAGATTGTTGTTTGCACATAGTGCTCACTAAAAATAGTCACCAAAAAAGCCTATCCAGATATAAATGTAATATAAAATTCCAGATAAGGAATTTATTGCATTGTTACATTGGTCTAACTTAGACCCATGCAAGTACATATAAAATGTGAGACCACTCTGAAAGCAGAGAATCACTGTAGTAATCGCCAATACTACAGTTAAAGCCACTGTCTTCCGGGTCATTTTTCCCAATAAATGCAAAGCATTCTCTGATTGGACGACTCGGAGATCATGAATTTGCTGCTCCATCTCTTCCAATCAGAAAACGTCTTGCATTCACTGAGAAAATTGCAAGCCGTTCTGTGAAGGGCAGGCGCTTGGCCCAAGACCCGGAAGACAGAGGATCAATGTAGTAGCTTCCACAGCGGTCCTTCAGGTATGGTACTTACATTTGTCCAAGCTGGACCAACATTTACTATGCAATATTATACATACCTGACATTCAGCTTTACATTTGGGGTTAATTACATTTAGAACCGGGTCGGCTTTTTTAGTATCCATCATGTAGTACATCTTTATTTACAGGAGTGTTTTGGAATCCTTTTTTTTTTTTCTTTTTCGTGCTGCAACTACTACAGTGATTCTCTGCTTCCACAGCAGTCCCATAGGTATGGCATATGCTGGACCAATGTAACTATGCAATAAACTCCTACCTGGAATTCAGCTTTAACCACTTGCCTACCGGGCACTTTCACCCCCTTCCTATCCAGGCCAATTTTCAGGTTTCAGTGCTCTCACGCTTTGAATGACAATTGCGCGGTCATGCTACACTGTACCCATATGAAATTTTTATCATTTTTTTCACACAAATAGAGCTTTCTTTTGGTGGTATTTAATCATCTCTGGGTTTTTTATTTTTTACAAAAAAAAAAGAAAAAAAGGACAGAAAATTTTGAAAAAAAAAAAAAGTTTTTCTTATTTTCTGCAAGTATATTTTGAAAATAAATACATTTTTCTCCTTCACTGATGTGCGCTGATGAGGCGGCACTGATGGGCACTGATAGGCTGAACTGATGGGCACTGATGAGGTGGCACTTATGGGCACTGATGAGGTGGCACTGATGAGGAGGTACCAATATGCCGCACTGATAGGCGGCACTGATAGGCGGCACTGATGAGCACAGAGAGGCGGCACTGATGGGCACTGGCGGACACTGGCGGGTGGCACTGATGGACACTGGCGGGTGGCACTGATGAGCAGCACCATCAGTGCCCACACTCAGTGCTGCCAGTGCTCATCAGTGCCTAGATGTGCAGGCACTGATGGGCACTGACTGGCAGCACTATGGGCAGTGATTGTGGGCACATTGTTTTTTTTTTTTTTTTTTTTTTTTTTTTTTTTTACCTCTGTAGTAATCAGGGCACTGGTGATCGGTGCCCTAATTACATTCCACTGTGTCCCCGACGGCTGATCGGTTCTCCTCATTCCTCACACTGCAGTCTCCGTGTGAGGAAGGAGCGCTGGCGATGAGAGATGATCTCATATGTTTACATATGAGATCATCTCTCATTGCATGGGCCGATCACGTGGTAAATGGCCGCTGTGATTGGCCATTTACCACGATCTGTGATTGGACACAGCCAACACAGATTTTCCCCGATGCACGCTCGCGGGAGCGCGCGGGGAGACTGTTTCTGGGAGGCCGTATAAAGACGGCCTCCCGGAAATGTGAGTCCGCGCTGTAGCCGTCTATCGGCTATAGCGCGGATGGCAGGTGGTTAAAAAAGAAGAAATGGCCAAAACTTTTTTTCTGGGTCACAAGAGAGCATGAGTAAATTAACTCCTGTGACCCAGAATTAGCCTACATTGGGATAAAGCCAACTGTCGGCTGACGTCAGAGCCGCTCCAGATCCCGACCAAATTGTTGGGTTCCACCCAGATGTTGAATTGACAGCAGGCTCGGCTCTCAAAGCACAGCTGAAGCCAGCTGCACCCGCTCCATAACCAGCCCGAGTGAGCGCTGGATGGGCAGAGCAGAGAGCTGCGACTGACAACTGCTCTTAGCTCTGAGATACCCTAAACTTCTCTTAAAAAGGGAAAAACCAAAATATTGAAATAGTGGTTCCCAAATTTGCCCCTACCAAGCGTTTTTTTTTTTGTAGCTAAATACCACAGGGGCAAAGAATAATAGGACTGAAGTCTATTCACCCTTATGACGCCAAGAGGCGTCATATTTAATAATTAATCAGGGATGCACCGATACCACTTTTTTTTTTTTTAGCAATGAGTACAAGTAGCGATTTTTTTATTTTTTTTTATAACTCGCTGATACCAATTACCAATACCTATTTGCTAGCTTCCCACTGTGCCCCCCTGCATTCCTGTTTCCCACTGTACCACCCTTAGGGTGTTTTCACACTTGGTGGGATTGCCTGGTCCGAACCCAAGTTCGATTGCTCCCCCTGCCCCCAATGGACAGTGTTCACATTTTATTTTTGTATCCGAACCGCGGTACGCTTGGGTCATCAAGCTGCAGCCAGCTCGTACTCATGTTGCTTGGCAACCGCTGTAAATGAGAAGGTGCCAAAATGGATAGAATTGCTCGCTTTGGTACGATTGCGTTATCAGCAGTGAACCGTACTGGAGTTCACATGAACCGTACCCCAGACCAAACTTTTTAAGTGGACTCGGGTTTGCGGGTGCGCACCCGAGTTCAAAGACAGTGTTCACATCATCAAAAAGAACCGAATTCTGATGTCAATCGAACCCAGGTCCGCACGAAAAGTGCTAGTGTGAAAAACACCCTTAAAGTCTTTCCTCCCCCTTCCTGCACACCTGTTCACCACTGTCCCCCCCCCCCCCCCACACCCCTCTTCCCCACACAAACCTTTTCCCCACTGTACCTCCTACATACCAGTTCTTCACTGTGCTCCCCCCCCCCCCTGCACACCAGTACCCCACTGCTCTACTACTGCCAAAGATCTATGTGCGACATTCTGCCTGTTCTTCTCCCATTACCTAGGAGGAGGTGGCCTCAGCTGAAGAGCAGCGCTGCTGCCTGTCCTCCCGCAATAGATCCGACAGTCTGGGAGGAGGTGGAGGATGGTGATATCAGGGCAAGCAGGACTTCCATGCAGGACATTGGTTGCATCTCATGCCGCACATCCGGCTACTGACTTTTCTTCATCCTGGCTCTCTCCTCTCATGCTTGTACTGCACTGCAGGCTGAGGATTGGGTGGAGACCCAGCAGGAGATCTATCTCAGTGGTTCTCAATTCCGGTCCTCGGGACCCACTAACAGGCCAGATTTTAAGTATTACCTTGGGGGATGCAGACTAGAATACTGCAATCACTGAGCAGCAAATTAGATCACCTGTGATGTAATTTAATTATCTTGCAAACCTGGCCTGTTGGTGGGTCCCGAGGACCGGAGTTGGGAACCACTGCTCTATCTGATCCCTCAGGGAGTCCTAGCAGCAGCTGCCCCTGGTTTCAATCACATTTATCGGTCAGTGGCTAAGCCCGCTGACAGATGACTGAGTCATCAGTTGTTTTGGATGTGGGGGCCCCACTCCTTAAAGCGGAGTTCCACCCGAAATTTATACTTACCTCCATCTTCTCGCTCCCGGTCACCTGAAAAACAAATGGATAATCGCAATTTTTTTTTTTTTTCACTTACCTTTTAGAGAAAATATACTCACCTTACTTCCTTCTTCCTCCCCTCGGCGGCCACGGCGATTCGTCACTTCCTGGCTTTTGCAATGATTCCTGGGAGCTGAACGTCATCGCTCCCAGGAATCATTGCGCCTGCACCGGCCCCGACGTCAGTTCCGGGGCGCGCGCGTCATTCCCTTCTAAACAGCTTCTGGGCATGCCCAGAAGCTGTGGAGGGATGACGCGCGCGACCCGGAAGTGACGTCGGGGCCGGTGCAGTGCATCGTGGGACCGAAGAAGGAGGAAGAGGACCGAAGAGGACGCGGAAGAGGATCGCGCTGGCTTCAAGCTGCCCACACCCGAGATGGCAGCGCTGGAGAAGACAATTTCAAGGTAAGTATTTCTCCTGAAAGGTAAGTGCAACCCGGGACAGATCAGAGGCTAGCCATTGTGGAATGTGCTAGCCCTGACTGTCCCGGGGGTATTTTTATAAAAAAATGTATAACTAGGGTGGAACTCCGCTTTAACAACCGATGATTGCTGCATTCTTTGTGTACATTTCAGTTGTCAGCGAGAGAATCCCGCTGACAGCTGAAAGAACCAAGCCAGTAGGTATCGGTGCATTTGCAGGAGTACCGATAGTTGTGCAAATGCTTAGTATCGGCACCAATACCGGTATCAGTGCAACCCTAATAAATCATACATATATGAATATATGTAAAAATACTGCAAACAAAAAAGTGAAAAGGCGACAGTCATTTTTTACCATACTGAAGAATCCTTGCAGTCGTACTCCTACTACAGCAGAGGAGAGACAGTAAAAATGGCCGGGTCCTCCATCACCTGAGGAGTGGGGGAGAAGGAGGAGGAAGCCGTGAAGGAGGTTACATAACATGCTTATGTAAAAGCGGCACTGACAGGGCCGCTACTTGGAAAGCCGTGTACCTTTACTTCGTGACAGGCTTGCCAAGATTTCAGAAAATAATGACACAGCGTACACACCTAACCGATCATTTTCAGTACACGTACCAATTCATTTTCACAGCTAGATTCCTTCTAAGCCAAAAATGGCCTTCAATACAGAAACATTGTTGTTTAGTCAAGTGTGGGATGGGAGGGGAGAGTTATTTTAACCTCCTTGTTTACACATTAATCTGCCATACAACAGAGTCTTTCAAGGCCTACAAAAACTGTGAAAGCGAGAGAACACTGCCTTCCCTTCATGACGGCGGCTTACCTCAGAATAATGAACATATGTTCAGTCAGCAGTCAGCACAATGACAGAGCCGTACAGAAAAAAACAGACGTGTGATGGTGAAAAAAAACACCCAATTAGGCTCTGTTCATATATATGCAATTCGCATAACATGTGAACCAGACGGGCTTTCAATTGAGCCGGTTCCCACTGCGGTGCAAATTAGAAAAAGGGTCGCGTGCAGGGGCATTGCTAGATGGGAAAAAGACCAGGGGCTTCAGCATGAAGGTAAATTTGATAACCCCCCCCCCCCCACACACACACACACACACATTTAAAGTAATTCCTGCCCAAGCTCCACCTAATGCCACCGAAGTGTCCAGTTTGTCCACCGCATTGTTACGGAAGTCCTTGATTGCCGCCGTTTACTAGTAAAAATAAACAAACATGTCCTAAATCTATCCTAGTTTGTAAACGCGATAACACAAACCAATCAATATATGCTTATTGGGAATTATTTTTTTTACCAAAAATATGTAGCAGAATAGATATTGGCCTAAATTGATGAAGAAATTCGATTTTACATCTCTTTATTGGATGTGTTTTATAGCAGAAAGAAAACAAAAAAAAAAAAAAAAAAAAAAAAAAAAAAAAAAAGGGGGGGGGGGGGGGGTCCTGTATCTCTTTGGTTAAGATCCAGTGCGAATTGAGCCATACATAATGCACATACATGCACTGAATTCGCAAGTCATTTGTACAGGAATCTAGTGCGATTCCTTTACAAACGACATAATGCGGTACACCGCGGATCAGTATGAACCCAGCCTTAAAGTGGTGGGTTTAATTGTGCTTTAACCACTTGCTGACCATGGCTGTTTACAACTAAAAAAAAATCTGTATTTTTTGCTAGAAAATCATTTAGAACCCCCCCAAAAAAAACATTTTTTAGCAGAGAGACCCTAGAGAATAAAATGGCAGTCCTTGCCGCACTGTATTTGTGCAGCGGTCTTTCAAACGCAATTGTTTTTGGAAAAGAATACATTGTAATGTGAAAAAAAAAAAAAAACAACCAACACCACCACAACACACACACTTAACCCCCGTTCACATAGGGGCGACGCGACTCGGAGGTCGCGGTGCGAGCAGCGCGCCGCTACCTCGGAGCGGCCGCCACGGACTTCATAACATTGAAGTCTATGGCGGTCGCCTCCGGGTCGCCCCAAAGAAGCTCCGGACCCTTTTTCTAGGTCGGAGCGACTTGTGTCGCTCCTATTAGAACGGATCCGCAGCTTCCCTATGGGAGGCGACCTGCGGCGACCTGTGAGGCGACCAGGTCGCCCTAGTGTGAACCGGCACTTAGCCCCCATTCACACTGGGCGACCTGTAAGGCGACCTGGTCGCCTGACAGGTCGCCATAGGTCGTCTGCCATAGATAAGCTGTGGACCCGTTCTAATAGTAGCTCTGGGGGTCAAAAAGAACTCAGATCTCACATCTACCCTTTAAGCGCAAAAAGTAATTTTTCTTCAGCAAGAAAAAAAAAAAAAAAAATATGGGCCTTTTAACCACTTGCCGACCGCCGCAAGTACATATACTGCAGCGGTTAGCCCCTCACAGGCAAAGTGACGTATATATACGTCACTAGCCTGTGAGGCTCTGGGGAGCGAGCGCACGCCGCGGTCATTCGGCGATCGTCGGGGGAGAGGGAGAAAGGCAGGCGGCTAGTGTAAACAAGCCGCCTGTCATTCTCCCCTGTGTAGAAACAATGATCATACGGTTCTACTATGTAGGACCGTTGATTATTGTTCCTACAGCTCAAGCCACAGCCAATCACAGGTAGAATCACGCCCCTAGGGACACACACAGCCCCTCCCTCTCAAATAAAGCTAACCCTTTCACTGCCAGTGTAATTTTACAGTAACAGTGCATATGTATAGCACGGATTACTGTAGTAATGCCACTGGTAACCCCAAAAAGGGTCAAAAATGTCAGTCAAGGGTCCGATCTGTCCGCCGCAATGTCGCAGTACCGCAAAAAAAAAAAAAACGCAGATCGCCGCCATTACACGTTAAAAAAAAAAAAAAAAACACAACAAAAATGACAAAAATCTTTCCCTTTATTAGTAAACGAGATAACTTTTGCGCAAACCAATCAAAATACGCTTTTTGCGATTTTTTTTACCAAACATATGTAGCATAAAACAAATTGGCCGAAAATGTTAAAAAATTTGATTTTTAAATTTTTTTGGGGGGGAATTTCATATAAAAATATGTGAAAAATATTGTTATTTTTGCAAAATTGACGCTCTTGTTTATAGCGCATGATAAAACAAAAAAACGAAAATTGCACAGGTGATCAAATACCACCAAAAGAAAGCTCTGTTTGTGGGAAAAAAAGGACGTCAAATTTGTTTAGGTACAGCGTCGCACGACCGCGCAATTGTCCGTTAAAGTCACGCAGTGCCGAATCGCAAAATACCCCCTGGTCAGGAAGGGGGTAAAATCTTCCGGGGCTTAAGTGGTTAAGGCCGTTGGGAGGAAGCGATGTACGACATCGCTCTGGTCCTCCAAGGCCATAGAGTCGAGTGAGGGCCATCTTGTCCTCACTTGACTTCCTGCACAGCACCGGATCATTTTCCCTGCTACCGATGGCTCCGGTAAGTGGGGAAACGTCCAGGAAGCGGGGGGGTTTCTCTCTCCCACCGCCCATAAAATCCCGCAGCTGGGACCACTTTTATGGGAAAGAGGCCTGCCTGCCCTGTAAGAAAATACCGGGGTTATGGCAACTATTAAACACCAGTATTTAACAAAATACCAATGTAAAACCGCAGCGGGTGGTCCGAAAGTGGTAAAAAAAAAAGAAGACCTTCTGCCTTTAAAAAAAAAGGATAAAAAAAATCCCTTATTTATGCCCAAGAGGTGGAAAGGACATCAGACGTCACTCCAGTCCTCCAAGGGCATAGAGCCCAGTAGGGGCTATCTTGCCCTCAATCGGCTTCCTGCCTAGCCATCGGCCGCACCAGATCGGTTCCCGTGTTACCGACGGCTCCGGTAAGCTCAGGAACCACCGTGTAGCGGCAGGGGCACGGCCGCCTGCTGTAAATAAAGATACCAGGGTTACGGCAGCCAGCTGCTGCCATAATCCCAGTATTTAATGTTAAAAACATGACGTATATTTACAGTTAGGTGGTCGGCAAGTGGTTAAAGTGGTAAAGTCCGCTAAACTTAACCTCTTCCCCAACATTTCAACACTTCTAAGATCCCTCACCAGCACTGCCAATTTCTCCCTGTTTTTTCTGGGTGCTAGTCTTTGGCTGTCTTGATTGGCCAGCACAGGGTGACGCAAGTCCCGAAATGTGCAAGAATTCAGACCTGGCATACTAGTAGCATGCTGGGGATGCGCAACTCAATTTACATGCACAGCTTATTATACAGTGGGTACGGAAAGTATTCAGACCCCCTTAAATTTTTCACTCTTTGTTATATTGCAGCCATTTGCTAAAATCATTTAAGTTCATTCTTCTTCCTCATGAATGTACACATAGCACCCCATACTGACAGAAAAACACAGAATTGTTGACATTGTTGCAGATTTATTAAAAAAGAAAAACTGAAATATCACATGGTCCTAAGTATTCAGACCCTTTGCTCAGTATTTAGTAGAAGCCCCCTTTTGATCTAATACAGCCAGGAGTCTTTTTGGGAAAGATGCAACAAGTCTTTCACACCTGAAATTGGGGATCCTCTGCCATTCCTCCTTGCAGATCCTCTCCAGTTCTGTCAGGTTGGATGGTAAACGTTGGTGGACAGCTATTTTTAGGTCTCTCCAGAGATGCTCAATTGGGTTTAAGTCAGGGCTCTGGCTGAGCCATTCAAGAACAGTCACAGAGTTGTTGTGAAGCCACTCCTTCGTTATTTTAGCTGTGTGCTTAGGGTCATTGTCTTGTTGGAAGGTAAACCTTCGGCCCAGTCTGAGGTCCAGAGCACTCTGGAGAAGGTTTTTGTCCAGGATATCCCTGTACTTGGCCGCATTCATCTTTGCCTCGATTGCAACCAGTCGTCCTGTCCCTGCAGCTGAAAAACACCCCCACAGCATGATGCTGCCACCACCATGCTTCACTGTTGGGACTGTATTGGACAGGTGATGAGCAGTGCCTGGTTTTCTCCACACATACCGCTTAGAATTAAGGCCAAAAAGTTCTATTTTGGTCTCATCAGACCAGAGAATCTTATTTCTCGTCATCTTGGAGTCCTTCAGGTGTTTTTTTTAGCAAACTCCATGCGGGCTTTCATGTGTCTTACACTGAGGAGAGGCTTCCGTCGGGCCACTCTGCCATAAAGCCCCGACTGGTGGAGGGCTGCAGTGATGGTTGACTTTCCTACAACTTTCTCCCATCTCCTGACTGCATCTCTGGAGCTCAGCCACAGTGATCTTTGGGTTCTTCTTTACCTCTCTCACCAAGGCTCTTCTCCGCCGATAGCTCAGTTTGGCCGGACGGCCAGCTCTAGGAAGGGTTCTGGTCGTCCCAAATGTCTTCCATTTGAGGATTATGGAGGCCACTGTGCACTTAGGAACCTTAAGTGCAGCAGAAATCTTTTTGTAACCTTGCCCAGATCTGTGCCTTGCCACAATTTTGTCTCTGAGCTCTTCAGGCAGTTCCTTTGACCTCATGATTCTCATTTGCTCTGACATGCATTGTGATCTGGAATGTCTTATATAGACAGGTGTGTGGCTTTCCTAATCAAGTCCAATCAGTATAATCAAACACAGCTGGACTCAAATGAAGGTGTAGAACCATCTCAAGGATGATCAGAAGAAATGGAAAGCACCTGAGTTAAATATATGAGTGTCACAGCAAAGGGTCTGAATACTTAGGACCATGTGATATTTCAGTTTTTCTTTTTTAATAAATCTGCAACAATGTCAACAATTCTGTGTTTTTCTGTCAGTATGGGGTGCTATGTGTACATTCATGAGGAAGAAGAATGAACTTAAATGATTTTAGCAAATGGCTGCAGTATAACAAAGAGTGAAAAATTTAAGGGGGTCTGAATACTTTCCGTACCCACTGTACATGTTGAAGACTGCAAACAGGCAGGTAAGTTAAACTGGCCATACATGGATCGAAATTCTATCAGTTCAGCAGGAACCTGCTGAATTTTGGACCGTGTATGGGCAGGCCGGTTGTACACATGTCGTTCTGTGATGTGCACAAACCCCTGTGACCACCATTTTTGGTTAAGGGAAGCAGTAAAACCATAGCTGAACTGCCTTTTCTTGTGGCCTATTTTTTTGATTATTAGTTTTTGCCTCAAGGAAAGCGGTCAAGACAAAGAAATCAATCCTCCCGGTAGGGGCTGAGACAGCATTCTTGATCTAGCAGGAGTTTGAATCTCTTTCTATTCTAATAGGAACTAGAATGTCTAGGCCTTACATACGCAAATAGAATCCAAATGCTTTTGTAGAAAAGTAGTTAGCATGTAGGCTTTTACGGCAGAAGATACGCTGTAGTGCGCTTTGGTTTAAAATCTTTCCCTCCCTGCTAGTATTTTATTAGGAAGCACATATGCACAGCTCAGTGTACAATCTCAGCCATGGGTGCCAGGACAAAGGAATTCCATTGTGCATGTGCTGGAGTAACCTCGACCTTAGCTAGCCAAGTTGCACAGCAGCAGACTCCGAACCCGGGACTGACTGAAAGATTAAATTATATGTAAAGTCTCCCCGTGTAAAACAAGCCATTCAGTTTAACCACTTTACCACCGGAGGATTTTGCTGTCTTACGTCTGGGCCACTTTTTGCGATTCAGCACTGTGCGACTTTAACAGACAATTGCGCGGTCATGCAACGCCGTTCCCAAACAAAATTTACATTCTGTTTTTACCACAAACAGAGCTTTCTTTTGGGGATATTTGATCACCTGGGCGATTTTTACTTTTTGCGCTATAAACAAAAAAAAGAGCGACAATTTTGAAAAAATAACAATATTTTTTCACATTTTTTATATGAAATTCCCCCCAAAAAAATGTAAAAATCAAAATTTTTTATCATTTTTAGGCCAATTTGTTTTCTGCTACATGTTTTTGGTTAAAAAAAAAAAAAAAAAAAAAAAATCGCAATAAGCGTATTTTGATTGGTTTGCGCAAAAGTTATTGCGTTTACTAACTAAGGGGAAGATTTCTGTCGTTTTTGGTGTTTTTTTTTTTTTTTTTAAACGAGTAATGGCAGCGATCTGCGATTTTTTTTGCGGGACTGCGACATTGCGGCGGACAGATCGGACCCTTGACTGACATTTGACACTTTTGGGGGTACCAGTGACATTACTTCAGTAATCAGAGCTATAAATATGCACTGCACTGTGACTGAATACAGCAGGAGCGAGCCTCCGGCAGTGCGCACATGCCGCCGAGAGAGGGGAATGCCTGGCGACGTAGGTCTACGTCGCCAGACGTTATCGAGCCACTTTGCTGCAGTAGAGCTCAGTAGAGTGAGCAGCGGTAAAGTGGTTAAAACAGAAATTTAAAGTGGATGTAAACCCTTACATATACCCAGTGAAGTGAAAGGCTTCAGGTGATACACAGAGATGAAACAATCCTCCTACATAAGTTTTACTTGTATATGTGCTGTCTTCAGCTTCCTACACCGTTTAGAAAGTGCATGTCCGGTTAGAATTTTCTCTTCCCGATTCACCTGTGGGAGGGAAGTCTGGCCATACACTGAGACAGCTGATTGGAGGAAAGACACACACCCCCTCTCTACATAGGCAGAAAAATGAAGAGCTGTGCTGTCAATAGGCCAGCTCTCTGCTAATCTAGTTGACGGAGAACTTGTCAGAAGTTACCATGCTGATAACAAAATAACAGAGTAGGAGAAAGCCAGGGGACTTAGGGCTTTGAAGAGAGATAGGTAAACACTACAGATAGATGTGCTCAGGTCAAAATTTAATGAATCAGGTTTATATCCACTTTAAGGCAAAACATCTGTGTATACATATAATTATATAGGATTATACATTTTTTTTTTTGTTTTTTAAATTTTTTTTTTTTAAATATAAAATGGTCAAATGACCTCTATCCTCAGCTCCATAGGGAGCTCAGAGAGCTTTTGGGTGGGGGTGATTGATAACAGGACACTGATCTTCCCAGTGAATGGGTGTGGTCAGTTTTCACACAAGGGAAGCAATACAAAGAGAACAGGATACTTTTTTTTTATACAAGGCCCCTTTCACATTTGTGCGACCTAAAAAAGTTGTGTGATTTTTGCACAGCGATTTTGACTGGTTGACAGAAAAGCCTGCAATATGTTCACTGTTGCGGGTTTGGCACTTAGGTCAGTCTTCACTACTGCCCTGGTGTCGCAAACTCTGAGCGAGTGGGCTAAACTTGTGACAACCAATTAGCCCTGGGATTTTAAATGAGGTGGGCACAATTAGCCAATGATAATTTTATTGAGTAAAAAAAAAAAAAAAATCATAAAATACGCATGCCAGGTCAATAAAGGAGTACAGGATAGTATACATGTTTGTATATAGCAATTGGAGTAACATGATGGTGTATAAGCATCTTCGAGCTCAACGCGTTTCGTGAGACAGCTCACTTCTTCAGGAGTATATGCGCCTGCACGTGTCTATAAAGATAATATGAGAGTATGCATAAAAGAAATACACTCATGAAGGACCCTGGTTAGGGATCCATACTCACACATTGGCTGAGCCAAAATTAAAAACTGGTACGGTCATCGGGCCGTGGCAGGGTGGGCCTGGTCCGGGAGCTGGAGGCGTAGGACCAAATAACTCCAAAAGGGGAACATGTGGGGGATGGGTGTCCCATGTAATGTATTGGAAGATGTCCCTTATACTCCATAAATGTTAACAAACAAGTGTGTGTGTGTGTGTGTGTGTGTGTGTGTGTGTGTGTGTGTGTGTGTGTGTGTGTGTGTGTGTGTGTGTGTGTGTGTGTGTGTGTGTGTGTGTGTGTGTGTATATTAGAGCTGCACGATTCTGGCCAAAATGAGAATCACAATTTTTTAGCTTGGAATAAAGATCACGATTCTCTCACGATTCTCTGTGTAACAAAAAAAATTGGGATAACTTAACTGTTACGTTTTTTTTTTATTCATTAAAGTTTATTAATTGCGTTTGAAAGACTGCTGCGCAAATACAGTGTGACATAAAATATTACAACAATCGCCATTTTATTCTTTAGGGTCTCTGCTAAAAAAATATATAAAATGTTTGGGGGTTCTAAGTACTTTTCTAGCAAAAAAAAATGGATTTTAAACTTGCAAGCAACAAGTGTCATAAAAAGGTCTAGTCTTTAAGAGGTTAAACTTCCTTTCTCCCTGGCAGAGGGAAGGAAAAGATACAATGTAATCATTTTGTTTATAGTTACTGGGAGACTTTGCTGATAGGCGTTTGCGGGAGGAAAGATACAATGTAATCATTTTGTTTATAGTTACTGGGAGTTTTCCACAGCTGTTTTCTCTGCTCCCTCAGCTATGCAAAGAATCGAGAATATGTCAGGTTTAGATCGTCAGGGGGGGGGGTGAATCGAGATCGCGATTTTCATACGATTAATCGTGCAGCTCTAGTGTCATATATATATATATATATATATATATATATATATATATATATATATATATATATATATATATATATATATATATATATATATATATATATCAGTATATATAATACGTAATAGCATCATGTGTGGATGATAGCAAAGTAAATAAGGTATTCATAGGGTAGACATGTAGTATAGCAGAAACATGAATATCGGAACAAAAGAAAAAAAGGTGGTACGACAGAATACCATTCTCATTCCATCCAGAAAACTTGATTATCTGGATCGGACTCTGGACTTCACTCCAGCCCGAGTGTTTCTTCCTCTGGACAAACTCAAGAAGTTGAATGCTGCGATTCATCTCCTGCTGTCCAGCAGATGGTCATCCCTTTGGACTTGCATGTGGGTGCTGGGCTTGATGGTATCTACCTTCGAGGCGGTTCACTTTGCACAGTTCCTGCAAAGGGAGATCTTGGCCAAATGGGTCAAGTGTCCAAAGTCTCTGGACAATGAGATCCGGCTGAGCCAGAAAACCAAAAGGGTCTCTGGTCTGGTGGCGTCGCTCTCCGGCTCTTCAACAAGGCAAATCCTCTCCCCCTTGTATAAGACAGTGGTCACCACAGATGCCAGTCTGTCCGGTTAGGGAGGTGTCCTGGATCGGAGCTCCGCTCAGGGTATTTGGACACTGTAAGACTCCAGACTAGCGATAAATGTGCTGGGATTCCAAGTGATCAGACTGTGCCTGGATCACTGGACGGATCATCCTCATGGGTGTCCACTGTGGATTCAGTCTGACAACGCCACGCCTGTGGCTTATGTCAATCACCAGGGTGGAACAAGAAGTGTGTTGGCAGCTCTGGAGGTAGCCAGCATTCTACAGTTGGCAGAACGCTTCGTTTCCGGCCCTCTCTGCCATACACATTCTAGGATTGGAAAACTGGCAGGCAAATTATCTCAGTCGGCAGGCATTGGGACCAAGGGGAGTGGTCCCTTCACCTAGACGTGTTTCATCAGATATAGGTCTCCAGTAGTGATCGACCGATTATCGATGGGGGCCGATATTCACTTTTTTTGTAGTATCGTATCGGCCACAAACTTGCCGATATGACCGATATTTCTTCAAGTGGTTGTACCGGAGTGATGCTTGCAGCTAGAGGCATCACCCCATTTAGAGCAGACGGCCGACTTTCTTGTAATGACAACCAATGCAGCTGAGCAGCCGCTAGATTGTCATTACAAAAGGGACGGGATGGGACGTCACACCCCCCCCCCCCCCCCCCCGCGCGCGGCTCGCCTAGGTCTCCCGTCCCACCAGCCAGTCATTACGAAGTCGGCTAGCTGAAGTCCCGAACAAAGCTGCATTTGGCTCTGATCCGGTCTCCGGTGTAAAAATTTGGAAGCGATGTCATGACATCACTTCCGGATACTGGGGCCTTCAAGGCGCCAGAATTAAAAAAAAAAAAAAAAAAAAAAGGGAGGACAACAGTCAAAACCGCCAAACTTGGCGTTTTGAATGCTTTTGAGTGCAGAGGAGGGATTTGGAGTCTTTAGACCCCCAGATCCCTCCATAAAGAGTACCGGTCATGGCCTAATACTGTCACAAGGGATGTTTACATTCCTTGTTACAGCAATAAAAGTGATAAAAAAAAATTTTTTTTTTGGAGAGTGCCTGGAGAATCTGTTGTCCCAAGGGCCAATCTTCCATCTTGCTTTACAGTCACTGGCTGTGACAGCTTGGCTGTTGAAAGCAAGGGGCTGAAGGATAGAGGTGTGCCTGGGTCGGTGATTTTGACATTGCTGAAAGCTAGACAGTCTACCTCTAGGAAGATCAACCATCATAAGTGGAACGCTTGATGTTCACCCTCACTCTCCCTCAGTGGCTTGGGGTCTTGACCTTCCTTCAACAGAGGGAGGGGGGGGGTTGAGCAGAAGTTTGCCTTAAGTACCATCAGGGGCCAGGTGTATGCCTTGGCGGGTCTTCTTTCAATGAACCCTGCCCACACACTCCCTGGTGTGTACCTTTATTCGGGGGGTTCGACATTTGACTCCACTGATGCAGTCTCCTCTACCCCCTTGGTATCTGAACTTGGTGCTTTCAGTCCTCCAGAAGCCCCTCTTTGAAAATATTCTGGAGATTCCCCTGCTCACACTGTCCCAAAAGGTGGTCTTTTTTGGTGGCGATCACCACTGCACGCAGGATGTCGGAATTGGCGGCGTTATCTTTTTTCGCACCCCTTACTTGGTGGTCCACAAAAATAAAGTGGTTCTTTGCCCCTGTCCTTCATACCTTCCTAAAGTAGTCTCTGATTTCCATTTGAACAAAGACATCGCATTGCCTTCCCTGTGTCCCAGGCCAAAACATCCTAAAGGAAATTGCGTTGCATGCCCTGGATGTGGTTTGGGTGATTCAAGGCTACCTGGCAGCTACGGAGTCTTTTCGGAAGTCAGACTCACTATTTGTGCTCACGGATAAGCCATTAAAAGGACTGTACGCTTTTTTCTGCGACCATTTCAAGATGGATCAGACAGAGGGTGACTCAGGCCTATTCGATCAAGGGTCAGGTTTCTCCTTTACCTGTAAAGACGCACTCTACTCAAGCGCTTAGTGCTTCTTGGGCCTTCCGTCATCAGGCATCAGTGACGCAGGTTTGGAAGGCGACCACCTGGTCGTTGGTGCACACTTTCACAAAATTCTATATAAAGTGACAGTGCTGGTATCTGCGGATGCTTCCTTTTGCCGCAAGGTTTTGCACGCTGCTGTTTATAGGGTTCCCTCTTTGGGGCAGTACTGTTCAGGTGGGCTACAGTTTTTTTTGTTGAGCTCCTGTTACCTGGTGGCTTAGGTTTAGCCATTTCCCACCCCTCCTTTTTTTACATGGCTTTGGGACGTCCCAATGGTCAAGAATCCTAAGGGGTGGTTTCCGTCAATGATCGAAAGAGAAAATGGGATTTTTGAATTTCCCGTAAAATCTATTTCTCTGGGTTCATTGATGGACACAGCACACGCCCCTCTATGAAGTTGTAATACTTCTGGACACTGCTTGTAACAAAACTAAGTACCTTTAGCAAAGAAGGAAGAGGAGGGGGAGGGGGTAGTGTCCTAGTCCTGTAGGGGCAGTGTAACCCAATGGTCAAGAATCCTAAGGAGCTGAGTCTGTCAATGAACAGAGAAATGGATTACGGTGCGTCAAATCCCATTATTCCCAGCAATGGCTTTAAGTATACGGAGTGAGACTGTCATAATTGGAAAGATATTTGTCCAACAGTGACCCTCTCTCTTATCGGACTGAATAAGTTCAATGGACTCTAGCAGTATCTCCAAAACAAGAAAGGATAAGAACCTTGGTCCTACACACAAACACTATATATACACACATTTAGTACCATATGCTGCTTTAAAGGCTAGTAGGAACACAGTTTTTTTCTTTATATTGATTACTCTTATCAAACCTAGCTGGCTTGTGTATCTTTAAACACCATAAATGATAAGTTGTGAAACAGGCTCAAAAAAAGGTTAATGTCCCCACATCAAATCTATGCAGATAGCGTTCCTCCTGCTTTATACGGCAGAACCGTGAACCCATGTCACCTTGTGATCTTGGACTGAAGCCAAATAGAAGACATTTCATCATCTGGAAAGCTTATTTTTATTTAAAGACTTGCAACAGGCTAGAATGTCAATGCTGTGGACTAAGCAGTGGAGGAGATAGCTGGAGTGATAGGACACACATACAGATGGTAAAGCTGTAAGACAGGCAGGCCAGAAACCAGTCCTAACAGGATACCGATGCTACAGACCAGGAATGTTTAAGTATATACAAAGCCACATATTATTCTCCAAACATTTTAAACGTATGCCTTACAGCAGAGGCAAAACACAGGGGGGGGGGGGGGGGGTAAGACTATAGGCCAGGTTGTTTTTCGCATGAGCATGCATGCTAGTGATGACCGAATCCCTGCTCTCCTCTCCCTATATCCAAGAATATTTGTGTCTTTGCAGCTCACAAGACATAACACCCCTCTCCTGGATAAATGCATTAGATCGCTGGATCCCAAACACACACACACACACACACACACACACACACCTTTTTGTACTTAAAGCGATTGTACAGGAAAATTTTTATGTAAAAAAAAAAAAAAAAAAAAAAAAAAAAGAAGAACATGTCATACTTACCTGCTTTGTGCAGTGGTTTTGCCCCTCCCCCCTGCTGAGTGCCCCCATGGCAAGCAGCTTGCTGTGGGGACAATTGTGCATGCTCACGCCTGAGCTCCTCCTCCTCACTCCTGAGGTGGCTCTCTGTACCCATAAGACACAGAGCATGGCTCAGCCCCACCCCCCCCCCCCCCGCACTGAAACGTCACCTCTTCCATTTCCTGATTGTTTGGGTGTCCATGTCAGTGCCTGCATGACATGTACACCTCGTATTAGATGGCCATCAGCTGAGGCCTCTCATGATTCAAAAGGGGAATGTCAGAAGATGGGAGTGAAGGACACTAGTGATCTAGGGCTTCATTGCACCTACGACAAAACAGCCTAGTAGAGTGGGTTTGAACGGAGTGGAAAAAAAGTTCCTGTCCGGAGTAGGGGCTTTAGGGACTAACGTAAACCAGGCTCCACTAATCATATAGGTCACATACATTCTTGTCCTTTCCAACCATTTTGTATTCGATGCAGAATTACAGATGTAACCTGATTGGTTGCTATGGCTGATAATTTCAGGTGTTACAGTTTTTATGAATTCATGCTACCCAATACCAACATTTTAATCATATCAAAAAATGTATTTATATATACATATACAATAACTGGATTTTTGTAAGAACTTACCGTAAAATCCTTTACTATGAAGTTCGACAGACGCAGCTCTGCCCAATCATAGAGTCATAGGGTTATGCTCCTCCTTCTAGGGATAGGCACTAGGCAGAAAAAAAAAAAAAAAAAACTTGTCCACGCCTATGGGGGCTTTCCCAGCAGGCATAACCCCTCAGGCTCTGCTATACTCAAACAGTTGTGTTGCAAGCAGTGAGAAAAAAAAGACCCCATAACTCAAAAGTAGAGGGGCGGGTGCTGCGTCTGTCGATGAACTTCAGAGAAAAGGATTTTACAGTACGTTCTTACAAAAATCCAGTTTTCTCTATCGTTCATCAACAGATGCAGCTCTTCGTAACCATAGACTCCTAGGGATGTCCCAAAGCAGAAAAAACCTGAGGGGTGGGAACAAGACAGGAACAAAAAACCTGAATGCCCCAAAGGCCAAAGTAGCCAACCAGGAACAACTGGAGCTCCCTGGGAAACAATGAACCCTCAAAGAGAAACAAAAGGAGTTCTCTCAAACTGCAGCCTGAAAAACCTTGCGGCCAAAATCCGCAGATGCCTACACATCTACCTTGTAGAATTTAGTGAACGTATGCACAGACTACCAGGTTGCCGCCTTGCAAACTTGGGCTTTTCGCCATCAGGCGTCGGTGCTACAAGAGGCACTCAGTGCTGTAGTAGAATGCGCCTTCACTGGAAAAAGAGGAACCTGACCCTTCAGTAAATAGGTCTGTACCACCGTCTGCCTGATCCACCTGGAAATGGTCGCAGCAGGTCCCTTATGAGGTCCATCCGCAAGGACAAAAAGCGCCCGATTTCCTGAAGGACTCCGTGGTCTCTCAAACCCTGAAAGCCCGAACCACATCCAAAGAATGTAAGGCATACTCCTTAAGATGCTGAGGTTTAGGACAAAGAGAAGGCAGTACAATGTCTTCATTTAAGTGAAAATCAGAAACCACCTTAGGAAGGGACTACTGATTAGGTCGAAGTACCACCTTACCTCAGTGTAAGTGACAGATAAGGTGAGCGGCCAGACAACGCCACCAATGCAGATACTCTGTGGGCAGAAGTGGTCGCCACCAAGAAGGCAACCTTCCGAGACAAAGAAAGCAGCAAAATCTCCCAAATTTTCTCAATAGGAGGCTTTTGAAGAACAGACAGCACCAAATAAAGATCCCATGGAGGTAACAGGGATCGCCGTGGAGGATGGACCCTGGATGAACGTCCGGATGCGGACGTGCGCGTCTAATGAGCATTGAAAATATATGGCCAAAGCCGAAACTTGGCCTTTGATAGTACCCAAGGTCAACTGCTGTTCAACTCCTTTCTGCAGAAAATAAGTGAGGGTGTCCCTTCAGCGGTTCGCACCATGAAATGTACGATTTCCAAAGTGCGATGATAGATTTTTTTGGAAGTCGACTTCCTAGCCTTCAAGAGTGGGAATTACAGATTCAGAGAGACGCCTATCTCTCAACACCTGACTTTCAACGGCCATGCCGTTAAAGCCAGCGACTGTAAAGCAGGATGGAAGATCGGACATTGAGACAACAGATCTTCCCTGAGAGGAAGTCTCCAAGGGGTACCGGCAGCCATTCTTATCAGGTCTGCGTACCAAGACCGACGAGACCAGTCTGGAGTCACCAGAGTGCCCAGAATGTTTTCTTGTTGAGGTGAGAGGCAAACAGATTGACCTCGGGGGTCCCCCACCGAACACACAGTAGGTGAAACACCTCCGGGTGTAGGGACCACTCCCCTTGATCCAACACCTGACGACTCAGGTAATCCGCCTGCCAGTTCTCCACACCTGGGATGTGTACAGCAGAGAGGGCTGGAACAAATCATTCTGCCCAAGTCGGAATCTTGGCCACCTCCTTGGCCGCCAAGACACTCCTGGTGCCCCCCTGGTGATTGATGTAGGCCACCGCCATGGAGTTGTCTGACTGAACCAGAACAGTCGTCCAATGACTCAGACAAAGTTTGATCACTCAGTTTGATCAGTTACAAAACATTGATCGGAAGTTTGACTTTTCCACTGTCCAGGTACCCTGGGCACAGAGCTTCCCCAGCACGTCGCCCCAGCCCATCAGGCTGGCATCTGTGGTTACTACCGTCCAGAACGGAAGGAAGTACTTGCCTTGGCATAGTGCTGGAGACTGCATCCACCACAACAGAGCAGACTTGGGTGTTGTGGCTCAGGTGTTGTGGCTCAACTGAATCAAGGAGCCCAAGGACTTCGGATCCTCGTTCCACTTTACCAGAATGTCCCTCTGTAAGGGTCTTGTATGGAACTGAGCAAACAGAACCGATTCGAAGGTCGACACCATCAGACCCAAAGCTCGCATGAAAACTCTGGAGGGAAGACAGCTGTTGTCCAACAACGACTGAATCGCCCCCTGCAACTTTTGCAGCTTGTCCGGGGGAAGGAACACTCTGACAGTGACCTCCAGAATTCCCCAACAAGACTGAATGGGAGACTGCTCTCAACAGGAGATCGTCCAGGTACCCCAGTACCGCAATCCCCCTCCGGTGCAGCAGTGCTAACACCAGAGCCAGAACCTTGGTAACGCCACAAATTGATAATGCTGCTCTGCTACCACAAAGCGAAGAAACCGCTGGTGTCCAGTGTAAATAGGGATGTGTAGCTATGTGTCCTTGATATCTATGGTGTCAAGAAATCTCCCTGATGTAGAGACGCCACTACCGTACGGATGGATGCCATCCGAAACCTCTGTACCCGCACAAAGTGGTTCAGAGCCTTGAGATCTAGATGCATCTTGCCTTCTTTCCTGGGCGCGGTGAACAGATTTGAATAAAACCCTTGAATGCGTTCCCGAGCTGGAGCTGGCACAATCACCCCTTGAGAAAGCAAGTTGTGTACAGCCCCTCGCAAGTCTCCTGACCTGGCCGGGGACAAGTGAAGATTGGACGGGAAGAACCTGTCCCGTGGACGAGACCGGACTTCGATTTTGTATCCGAAACTGATCAATTCGTGAACCCAACCCATTTTTCCTGGATCAACGCAGTCCAGGCTTCCTGAAAGAATTGAGGACATCCCCCCACCCCAGACTCGGGTAAGGGCACCCCTTCATGCAGACAAGGACTTGTCTGTGGTCCTGAATTGCTGCCCTTGGACTTACTGGACCATGGCTTCTTGGACCCTCCAGAAGATCTAAACAGTTTACCTTTTTCTTGTGACTCGGAACTACGAAAAAGACATTTATGAGCAGTAAAGGAAGGCCCCCGCCTAGGGTGCGGTGCCTTGCCTTTAGAGGATTAGGGCAGATTAGTGCTCTTACCCCCCATGATACCTTTTATGAACTCGTCCAGAGAGGCTCCAAAATAGCTTCTCCCCTGTAAAAGGGAGATCAGCAACAGCTTGTTTTTTTAGAAGCCTGGTCAGCCGACAAGCATTTCAGCCATATCATGCTCCTAATAGCAACCCCCACTGCAAACATCCTGGCCACCAATAAGGCCAAGTCCACACATAAACACCAGGGCTTGGACCAACTGATCTAACAGTTCCAGTACCGCAGGGGGCAGCTGTGTCGTTTCCAAGTTACTCTTTAGTAACTTCGCCCATTCAGTAGCAGTCTGTGCTACGAGAACGTTCACAAAGTTAGGTTTTAACATGTGACCGGTTACCACATGTACATGAAGGGATAAGGATTCCACCCGTCTATCCACGGGATCTGAAAAGGTTGGCGACTCTTCCACCGGCATCAGAATCACTTTATTCAACCTGGCCCCCGGGGAATCCACTTTCGGTGGGACAGCCCACCTGTTAGCCCCCGCAAAGGGATAACAGCGCGCAAAAAGCTTTAGGTACCACCAGCATGTACTTAATGCGTCGCCATTGTTCATCCACAAAAGAGTTAAACAAGTCAGGGCAAGGGAATACTTTACCCGATTTGCGATATTTGTGGGAGCCAAAAGACACCTGCGTACCTGACGCTATGGGTTCATCAGCCATTTTAAGAGTTTTCCGCACAGAAACTATCAAATTTTCCACCAAGGCGCATTCTCCTGCGACAGCTGAGGACAGGTCCTCTTCACCACCAGAATGTAAAGAAACTGACCCTATCTGTGTCAGAATCCAAAGATCCTGCAGATGGAGGGTGAGGACAGCGGACGTTTGCGGCTAGCAGCACCAGAACAAACAGACTCCACTCTGCAGCTTTTCTGCAAAGCCTGATGTCAATCTCTGGCTGCAACTATGAGCCGGAGGGTCCCGCAGTCATTTCCAGGGGGTCTGCAGGTGAGATTTTTATCCTGGGACTCCATTTGCAAAGAAATTTTTTTTGGGCAATGTCCCTTTAAGACCGCGAAAAACGCAGTGCCCCCCGTTATTGCTGCGGACTCCCAAACCCTGAACAATATACCCATATAGCAGAGCAGGGGAGAAAAAGCCTACAGGGGACCCCCAGAACATTACCAGAGCCCAGAGAAAACATGCAGTCCCGATCAGTGTCAAAGCGAAAGTAACACTCAAAGTGCAGGAAGAGGAAGAAGCTCTGACTCCTACATAGAAAAACGTGCTGCATGCTGGTCCCAAAAAGGGGTCCCAGAACAAAAGGCAACTGAAGGTCCCCATTCAGGGACCCACCCAGGAGGATCCATTCCCCTCAAATTAGCGCCGAAAACAGACAAATTATTAAGGCCCCCCCCCCCCAGGTGAAACCTACAAGGGGAGGGAAAAGCAAAGGGGTACTCCAGGTTTGCCTTCCGGGGGGCCAGGGAACCGAGGGAGCCCCTAAGGTCCGACCATTCCAGGGAGGGGCCCACGCCCACCTGTGACCTCCAGGGGTTTTTGGGGGGGGGGGGCATTTTACTCACCATACCACGGTACAAGGTGGGCGCCACTCCGAAACAGATCACCTCCCACCTGGGATGGGGGTGCTGTTACCCAAGGGGAAGCTGCGACTCATGTCGTTCCAGGTCGTTAGCGTCCCGGTGAGACAATCCACTCGCAGGTTCATCCCCATCCATCGGGGCACTGTCGTGGCGAGGCCTAGTTCTGGACTATAACTTGCTCACACTCGCTGGCCAGGCTGGGAGACCTTAAAGGATCTAGATTATCCAGTTGGAACACTAGCCGGCTGTTGCTTGTCATAGTTCTTCTGGATCTTGGTCCTCAGGAACTAACTAATACAGCACAGCCCTTACTCGCCATCCTCATCATTCGACTCACAAAATGCGAGCAGGCGAGAAGAATTTTTGAGGGCTGTGTATATATACACACACACTAATATATTAGTTCTAGTAAATAAATTATATTTTATATATATATATATATATATATATATATATATATATATATATATATATATATATATATATATATATATATATATATACATACATACACACACACACACACACACACACACACACACACACACACACACATATACACATATACAGTGGGTACGGAAAGTATTCAGACCCCCTTAAATTTTTCACTCTTTGTTATATTGCAGCCATTTGCTAAAATCATTTAAGTTCATTCTTCTTCCTCATGAATGTACACATAGCACCCCATACTGACAGAAAAACACAGAATTGTTGACATTGTTGCAGATTTATTAAAGAAAAAAAACTGAAATATCACATGGTCTCAAGTATTCAGACCCTTTGCTCAGTATTAAGTAGAAGCCCCCTTTTGATCTAATACAGCCAGGAGTCTTTTTGGGAAAGATGCAACAAGTCTTTCACACCTGGATTTGGGGATCCTCTGCCATTCCTCCTTGCAGATCCTCTCCAGTTCTGTCAGGTTGGATGGTAAACGTTGGTGGACAGCCATTTTTAGGTCTCTCCAGAGCAGTGTTAATTTCGTCGACTAAAACTGACTAAAACGTTTTCGTCGACTAACACAATTCAGATGACTAAAATACGACTAACTAAAATAGCATTTTAGTCTTAAGACTAAAATACGACTAAAACTAAAATGGCATTTTAGTCAAAAGACTATAACTAAAACTAAATCAAAATTTGCTGCCAAAAATTAACACTGGTGCATGCTCAAAGCATAAATTATAACATATTAGATTTTTCACTCCAGGACCAGCAGTAGTATATAATGAGTTTGGAAATTGTAGAGAAATGCTTAAATAATGCATTACAAATTACAATTGAACTACACCCATTTGATTATAGATGAGTAAAATGAGTTTTAGTCGACTAAAATGTAGGGCGTTTTAGTCGACTAAAATATACTGGAGTTTTAGTCGACTAAATACGACTAAAACTAAAACACTTGCAGAAGACTAAAATAGGACTAAAACTAAAATGCCATTTTAGTCCTAAGACTAAGACTAAAACTAAATTGAAATTTGCTGCCAAAATTAACACTGCTCCAGAGAAGCTCAATTGGGTTTAAGTCAGGGCTCTGGCTGGGCCATTCAAGAACAGTCACGGAGTTGTTGTGAAGCCACTCTTTCGTTATTTTAGCTGTGTGCTTAGGGTCATTGTCTTGTTGGAAGGTAAACCTTCGGCCCAGTCTGAGGTCCAGAGCACTCTGGAGAAGGTTTTTGTCCAGGATATCCCTGTACTTGGCCGCATTCATCTTTTCCCTCCAGTTGTCCTGTCCCTGCAGCTGAAAAACACCCCCACAGCATGATGCTGCCACCACCATGCTTCACTTTTGGGACTGTATTGGACAGGTGATGAGCAGTGCCTGGTTTTCTCCACACATACCGCTTAGAATTAAGGCCAAAAAGTTCTATTTTGGTCTCATCAGACCAGAGAATCTTATTTCTCACCATCTTGGAGTCCTTCAGGTGTTTTTTAGCAAACTCCATGCAGGCTTTCATGTGTCTTACACTGAGGAGAGGCTTCCGTCGGGCCACTCTGCCATAAAGCCTCGACTGGTGGAGGGCTGCAGTGATGGTTGACTTTCTACAACTTTCTCCCATCTCCTGACTGCATCTCTGGAGCTCAGCCACAGTGATCTTTGGGTTCTTCTTTACCTCTCTCACCAAGGCTCTTCTCCCCCGATAGCTCAGTTTGGCCGGACGGCCAGCTCTAGGAAGGGTTCTGGTCGTCCCAAACGTCTTCCATTTGAGGATTATGGAGGCCACTGTGCTCTTAGGAACCTTAAGTGCAGCAGAAATCTTTTTGTAACCTTGGCCAGATCTGTGCCTTGCCACAATTCTGTATCTGAGCTCTTCAGGCAGTTCCTTTGACCTCATGATTCTCATTTGCTCTGACATGCATTGTGATCTGGAAGGTCTTATATAGACAGGTGTGTGGCTTTCCTAATCAAGTCCAATCAGTATAATCAAACACAGCTGGACTCAAATGAAGGTGTAGAACCATCTCAAGGATGATCAGAAGAAATGGAAAGCACCTGAGTTAAATATATGAGTGTCACAGCAAAGGGTCTGAATACTTAGGACCATGTGATATTTCAGTTTTTCTTTTTTAATAAATCTGCAACAATGTCAACAATTCTGTGTTTTTCTGTCAGTATGGGGTGCTATGTGTACATTCATGAGGAAGAAGAATGAACTTAAATGATTTTAGCAAATGGCTGCAATATAACAAAGAGTGAAAAATTTAAGGGGGTCTGAATACTTTCCATACCCACTGTACATACATACATACATACATACATACACACACACACACACACACACACACACACACACAAACACACACACACATACATACATACATACATACATATATACATACACACACCAACAGCTCAGAATATATTGTAGGTACTCAAAAGGGCTTGCAAAATGAGAAAAGGATGACATAGGTTTATTACACTGAGGTTTCAGCACGTGACTTGAAGTGTTGGTGTAATAAAGTTTCTATATTGCCCTCCTCGTTCATCTATGCAAGGCCTTTCACACATGTCCGATCCTGTCAGCTCCGTTTTCTGCTCAGCAGGGAATCGACTTGCCGATCCCCCCGGTGAGCAGGCGGATGACATCTCCGTCTCCGCTCTGTGTGCATCCCCGCTCTTCTCTATGGGGGGAATCAGATGAGAACGGACCGTCTGTCCGTTCTCATCCGATCCGCCAGACTAATAGAAAATAGGGTTTCCATCCGTCCGGATTTGACAGACAGGATCAGGTCGGATGTCAGCGGACATGTCTCCGCTGACATCCGCTGCCCAAAAGGGATCCGCCTGAAAAACTGACAGGCAGATCTGAACGGTCCGCATGTGTGAAAGGGGCCTAAGGCGAAAGAACGCTCAGATGTGAACAGGGGCCATTGAAATTAATGGGGTTTGTCTTGTTGGGCGTTTTTAGAGCTGAGGCTTGGAGCAGAAAATTACCCAAAAACCTTTAGATGTGACCAGAGCCTAATGCCAATTTGTTTTGGGTGGAGCCACAAGGCATACATTTTAGATGGAGTGCTGATACCGCCTTCGTTTGCCTATAAAAATATTATTATATATAAAGTGTGCAGACACTTACACTATAAGGTAAAAATATCACAAAGGAGCTATGCATGAGAACATAACCGTTATCTCTGTGCGAAGAACTATCTTTAGCAAATCATTGCATGATCATTTGCATTCTACAGGCAGAAGAGGATCTGACAGCTGGGGAAATGACATTTTCCTCTCATCAAAACTGCATGAAGAGAATCTAGAATTCTACAGGCATAATAGCAGCCAGAGAAGGTAAGAAAAAAACAAAAAGGAAGAAGGATTAAATATTAACTATATTCAGACTTTTTTCACAAATAAAACAAAAAGGTGTATTCATTCTTCCGCTGGAGATTTACATCACACTGACCGCAATAAAGCAATGAGTTGCAGACAAAAGACAGACATACTGTACTAATACTGAAATCCATACTATATGGACACAGCAGAAGAAAATCCAAAAATTTACTTAAAAAAAAAAGAAGAAGAAGGGTAATGCCCCGTACACACGTGCAGATCGTCGGCCGAACGATCGGCCGTCTTTTGTCCCCAGGCTGTCGGTGTCTGTTGAAAAGTGCAAAAGACTGCACAAGAATTTTATCCGCCGACTACAGCCGACTGCAGAAGTGATGTCATGTGATGGTTAACTTTCCTTGTCTTTTTTCTTTTCTGAGCATGCCCAGTCTTGCAAATCTGCTGTCTGTCGGCCGAATTCTGTACTGACTGGCGAACAATCGGCCGCTCTGGTGTCGGCATACAAAAATTTTAATGCTTGCACGACAGATTCTGTTCGGCCGAAAGTGCGCTGGCGACTGTCGGAAGCATCATACTATTGTTAACATATTCTGTTGCCTAGCTACTCCTTCGGAGCAAAGTCTAATACCCCATATGTGACGAATATGAAGAGGCGGCGACTGTCGGAGGACGTAAGAGAAATTACCTTTCCTTTTCAATCTGCAGCCACTGTAATTTTCTGCAACTATGCAATGCAATATGACTACCAGGTGTTATGTACACAGAATGTGTACTGACCACACCCCAGAAACATCAATTTCCTGCTTCTGTGATTGGATCACTGATTTTCCCAGAAGTCTGCCTAAGATACAAGTCAAATTTCAGGCATGGTCATTGTCATTTTTTGGTAAGATACTCCCAATAGGAACACGTCTAAAAGGATGCAGGCCCATCAGATTTCCTCAGTGCTCTGCAGCTGCACAGCTGATTGATAATTATTAAACCACTCCCATTAGACCCATTTAGCACAGTGGAACAAACAGTGATTTCTTCAGAATTACAAAAAAGGTAGGAATCTGCAACAAAGGTGGTTATAATTCTTGTAATGTACAGGGATCACCCATAGGGTAATGTTTTTTTCTCTCTAAAAAGTGGATTAACGCTTTAACCACTTGCCGACTGCCTAACGCCGATCTACGTCGGCAGTCAGCCCCTCACATGCAAAGTGACGTAGGGCTACGTCACTAGCTTGTGAGGGTCTAGGGAGCGAGCGCGCGCCCCCGGAGGCGCGCTCCCGCTCCCGCGTGGTCACGGACCCCCCCGCGCGTGTGACCAGCGGACCCGATGTCCGCCGGTCACTCGGCGATCGGCGGGGGAGAGGGAGAATGTCAGGCAGCTTGTGTAAACAAGCTGCCTGTCATTCTCATCGCTGTAAAGACACTGATTACACGGATCTAGTATGTAGATCCGTTGATCAGTGTCCTTACAGCTCAAGCCACAGCCAATCACAGTAGAAAGCACGCCCCTAGGGATACACACAGCCCCTCCCTTCCAAATAAAATTAACCCCTTCACAACCAGTGTATTTTTACAGTAACAGTGCATATGTATAGCACTGATTACTGTAGAAATGTCACTGGTAACCCCAAAAGTGTCACAAATGTCAGTCAAGGGTCCGATCTGTCCGCCCCAATGTCGCAGTACCGCAAAAAAAAAAAAAATCGCAGATCGCCGCCATTACGCGTTAAAAAAAAAACAACAAAAATGACAAAAATCTTTCCCTTTGTTAGTAAATGCGATAACTTTTGCGCAAACCAATCAAAATACGCTTTTTGTGATTTTTTTTACCAAACATATGTAGCATAAAACAAATTGGCCGAAAATTTTAAAAAATTTTGATTTTTACTTTTTTTTGGGGGGGAATTTCATATAAAAAAATGTGAAAAATATTGTTTTTTGCAAAATTGACGCTCTTTTTTTGTTTATAGCGCGTGATCAAAAAATTGCACAGGTGATCAAATACCACCAAAAGAAAGCTCTGTTTGTGGGAAAAAAAGGACGTCAAATTCGTTTAGGTACAGCGTCGCACGACCGCGCAATTGTCCGTTAAAGTCACGCAGTGCCGAATCGCAAAATACCCCCTGGTCAGGAAGGGGGTAAAATCTTCCGGGGCTTAAGTGGTTAAGGCAGGGCTCGCCAAAGTCCAGGGGCCAGGTCGCAATGACGACCAGAAATCGGGTCTCGGCACCTGCGCTCCCGCTAGCCCATCACCCGCTGCGTGGGGAAGCGATGATTGTGCAGCCTGTCAGCCTCTCCATTAGCCGAAGCTTCCCACCCTCTTTTGGCCTTCCCCAAATCAGGAGGCGAGCTGGTGACAGCGACTTCTGCGATTTGCTGGCTAGGAAGAGGACTAGAACGGTGCGCGGAGGAGCCGACAGTGAGCCCTGAGATGGCTGAGAGTAACCTGTTCGAGCCCTGCAGGGAGGGAGGGCAGCCCGAGATGAGGCCCAAGAGCTGGCAGAATTCTACTCTCCAGGTTAGAGGAGACACCCCAGGGGCCACACCCACAGTGTAAAAAGGGGGGGGGGGAATACTGTGTGAGATGAGTGTATGCCTCTGACCACATTGTCCCAGCAATAGGTTTTCTCTGCCTGATGTGTCCTGAGGGATTTTAGGGCAGGCAGCATAGAGACTTTCTTTCTCCCCCCCCCTCCCCCATTAGATCAGAGTCCCTTTACATCAGCACCCCCCTTAGTGTTCCGCCCCCCCTTTAGATTTGTCCCTTCATATTAGCACTCCCCTTAGAGACCCCCCCATTATATCAGAGTCCCCTTTTATCAGTGACCCCCTTTAGAGATTTATTGCCCATCTCTGTCAACGAAAACAAAGCCCTGCCAGTCAAAAAAAAAAAAAAAAAAAAAACTGGCTCCTAAATTCAAAGCAAATTTGTCAAGCCCTGCTTTTAAAAAAGGTACTGAAAAGAACTGTATACATTATATTATAATTTCAGACGTAAAAATACCTTGTGTACAAAAATCAGGAGCGAATTCAAACCACAACCTATAGAACAGTGGTGGTTAACTTTCTTGATATAGGGGGGCTCAAAAGGCAGCCTCTGACATCAAAGGGCCACACGTAAAATTTAGTGAATACTCACTTAGAGGCTGCGGAGCCAGCCCAACACAGGAGCTGGTCAGAGGCTGCAGAGCCGGCACAACACAGGAGCTGGTCAGAGGCTGCCGAGCCGGCCCAACACAGGAGCTGGTCAGAGGCTGCCGAGCCGGCCCAACACAGGAGCTGGTCAGAGGCTGCCGAGCCAGCCCAACACAGGAGCTGGTCAGAGGCTGCCGAGCCAGCCCAACACAGGAGCTGGTCAGAGGCTGCCGAGCCAGCCCAACACAGGAGCTGGTCAGAGGCTGCCGAGCCAGCCCAACACAGGAGCTGGTCAGAGGCTGCCGAGCCAGCACAGCACAGGAGCTGGTCAGAGGCTGCCGAGCCAGCACAGCACAGGAGCTGGTCAGAGGCTGCCGAGCCAGCACAGCACAGGAGCTGGTCAGAGGCTGCCGAGCCAGCACAGCACAGGAGCTGGTCAGAGGCTGCCGAGCCAGCACAGCACAGGAGCTGGTCAGAGGCTGCCGAGCCAGCACAGCACAGGAGCTGGTCAGAGGCTGCCGAGCCAGCACAGCACAGGAGCTGGTCAGAGGCTGCCGAGCCAGCACAGCACAGGAGCTGGTCAGAGGCTGCCGAGCCAGCCCAACACAGGAGCTGGTCAGAGGCTGCCGAGCCAGCCCAACACAGGAGCTGGTCAGAGGCTGCCGAGCCAGCCCAACACAGGAGCTGGTCAGAGGCTGCCGAGCCAGCACAGCACAGGAGCTGGTCAGAGGCTGCCGAGCTAGCCCAACACAGGAGCTGGTCAGAGGCTGCCGAGCCAGCACAGCACAGGAGCTGGTCAGAGGCTGCCGAGCTAGCCCAACACAGGAGCTGGTCAGAGGCTGCCGAGCCAGCCCAACACAGGAGCTGGTCAGAGGCTGCCGAGCCAGCCCAACACAGGAGCTGGTCAGAGGCTGCCGAGCCAGCACAGCACAGGAGCTGGTCAGAGGCTGCGGAGCCAGCCCAGCACAGGAGCTGGTCAGAGGCTGCCGAGCCAGCACAACACAGGAGCTGGTCAGAGGCTGCCGAGCCAGCACAGCACAGGAGCTGGTCAGAGGCTGCGGAGCCAGCACAACACAGGAGCTGGTCAGAGGCTGCGGAGCCAGCACAACACAGGAGCTGTGTGTCAGTCAAGATAGTCAAAATAGTATAAATCAGACAGGCTCAACAATGGTTCCTTCAGAGGTTACTAGGAGTTCCTGGAGTTGTGGCTTTTAGCCTCTTATTTGATGGTGCCTACATAATTCTGGGTCCAATGCACCTTGGCAGAGCCAGCTTCATGACTCCAATGCTTTATTCACTGTCTCTAATAGTGGCATTTTGACCACCACTGTAAGAGGGGCATTCTTCCCTACGGCCACCAATGTAAGGAGCATTTTCCCACTGACCACCAATCAATTGATTTTAAGAAGGGTTCCCCAAGACAAAAAAAATATTTCAAGGGTTCATTGGGGGCAAAAAAGTTGAGAAAGGAACCAATCAAGAACCAGGTTTCATTAAAATAAAGTAAAAACAATGTCATAATATAAGTGTAGGCAAACAGCCAAGTTGACAGTTGAATATAGATCGCACCTCACCTGCTCTGTTCAGCCAGTTCTCACACTCAGACACAGCATTGTTGGGTTGTACAGCCACTTCTGACCTGATTTTTGTCTACTGCAATAAAACCAAACACAGCTTAGCCAAGGACCACCCCTGTCTGTGAATGGACACTGAAAAGGTCAGGAATACAGTGAGGAGGTCAACCCTAAACTCTCTACTCCCAGCCCCCCCACAAACAATGCAATGTAGTAAAACCTGATTAACCTTGGCCCCGTCTCGCCACAGTCCAAGGGCATGCTCACACCATAATTTGGTGCACTTTCCTACACTGTGCAGCTCCGTCCAACACAGACTATTGCAGAAGCAAGGCAACGCATGTAAGGTGATAAGACATAAGGCCCCTATTCACACGGCATTATCCAGTCAGAAAGGGAATCATGAGCAGACCCACTGCTGAATTGGGGCAGAACATAAGGGAGGTCACTATTGTGACATTCTTCTCAGTACATTTTTTGCTGCATTTAAAAATCCAGACCTTACTGGACCAATTCTAGATCTATAGGCAGCCAGGGTTAATCAGATCCATCACATTTAAGGCTGAAAAACTGGAAAAGGATGCAGTTTTTTTATTTTTCCCTTCTTCAGACCTGGAAAGGCTCAGAGATAATCTGGGTCCCCCATAGACTAACATGGTGCTTCTGATCAGGTCCACCCAAATAACTGCAGGCAAACCTGATCAAACCACCTGTGTGACAGGGGCCTTATGATGAATGAGATAGAGAGTATGTATGTATGTATGTATGTATGCATGCATGCATGCATGCATGTACATACAGTACACACATACACACACACACACACACACACACACACACTCACTACTCACCGTGTGCACAATTAGGCAAGTTGTATTTTTGAGGATTAATTTCATTATTGTACAACTACAGTGCTCCTGGACAATTCAAAAGGTTAAATAAACCTCAAAACTTGAATATTTAAGAAAAAGTAAAAGTGAGGTTTTGGCTTGCTTAGGAGAATATCTGTGGGCGCACAATTATTGGGCAACTGAATGAAAAACAAAACATTTTTCCCATCTCACTCGTTTATTTCTCTTTCTATAAAAGGCCCCGTTCACATGGGGCAGATCCGTTTCACGGACTGCTTGCTCAGTGGGGATCGATTTGTTGATCCCCGCTGAGCAGGGGGGGGGGGGTGACAGGTCTGTCTCGACTCACTGTGCAGAGACCGATCGGTCAGTCCCGCTCTCCTCTTTGGGGAGATCAGATAAAAACGGGACAGCCTGTCCGTTTTCATCCGACCCCACCCGCTGGACAGATGGCGAACGTATCACCATCCATCTGTTTTCAGCGGATATTGTCAGATCGGATGCCAGGCAGGAGTCAGCAGACACCTGTCCACTGACCTCCGCCTTCCCATAGAGTAGAATGGGTGGCCCAATCAGGTCCGCCTGAAAATCGGAAAAGTGGACCTGATTGATCCAATCGTGTGAAAGGGGCCTTAAAGTGAGAAAAATGCACAAACAACTCAAAATTTACAAATAAACATTTCTGACATTTAAAATAAATAAATAGCCCCCTTTCTTTTTAATAACAGTCATAAGCCTTCCATTCATGGAGTCTGTCGGTTTCTTGATCTGTTGACGATCAACTTTTTGTGCACTAACAACCACAGCCTCCCAGACACTGTTTAGAGAGGTGTAATGTTTCCCTTCACTGTAAATCGCCCGTATAAGAAGGACCAACAAGTTCTCAATAGGGTTTAGGTCTGGTAAACCGTGTTAATTTTGGCAGCAAATTTCAATTTAGTTTTAGTCTTAGTCTTAGGACTAAAATGGCATTTTAGTTTTAGTCCTATTTTAGTCTTCTGCAAGTGTTTTAGTTTTAGTCGTATTTAGTCGACTAAAACGCCAGAATATTTTAGTCGACTAAAACGCCCTACATTTTAGTCGACTAAAACTCATTTTAGTCATCTATAATCGAATGGGTGTAGTTCAATTGTAATTTGTAATGCATTATTTAGGCATTTCTCTACAATTTCCAAACTCATTATATACTACTGCTGGTCCTGGAGTGAAAAATCTAATATGTTATTATTTATGCTTTGAGCATGCACCAGTGTTAATTTTTGGCAGCAAATTTCGATTTAGTTTTAGTTATAGTCTTTTTACTAAAATGCCATTTTAGTTTTAGTCGTATTTTAGTCATCTGAATTGTGTTAGTCGACTAAAACGTTTTAGTCGGTTTTAGTCGACGAAATTAACACTGCTGGTGAGGAAGGGGGGCCGGTGTCATGATTTAAGGCCTTTACTGGCTAGCCATGTAGTGGAGTACTTGGATGCATGCGAAGGAGCATTGTCCTGCATTAATATCATGGTCTTCTTGAAAGATGCAGACTTTTTCCTGTACCACTGCTTGAAGAAAGGGTCTTCTAAAAACTGCCAGTAGGTGTTGATTTTGAGTCCATCTTCAATCCCAAAAGGTCCAACTAAATCATCTTTAACCACTTAAGCCCCGGAAGATTTTACCCCCTTCCTGACCAGGGGGTTTTTTTGCGATTTTTTACTGCGTGACTTTAAAGGACAATTGCGCGGTCGTGCGACGCTGTACCTAAACGAATTTCACGTCCTTTTTTTCCCACAAACAGAGCTTTCTTTTGGTGGCATTTGATCACCTGTGCGATTTTTTGATCATGCGCTATAAACAAAAAAAGGAGCGTAAATTTTGCAAAAATAACAATATTTTTCACAAAATTGCCCAAAAAAAAAAAAGTTAAAAATCAAAATTTTTTAACATTTTCGGCCAATTTGTTTTATGCTACATATGTTTGGTAAGAAAAATTGCAAAAAGCGTATTTTGATTGGATTTCGCAAAAGTTATCACGTTTACTAACAAAAGGGAAAGATTTTTGTCATTTTTGGTGTTTTTTTTTTTTTTTTTTTTTTAACGAGTAATGGCGGGCAATCTTCGATTTTTTTTTGCGGGACTGCGACATTGCGGCAGACAGATCGGACCCTTGACTGACATTTTTGACACTTTTGGGGTTACCAGTGACATTACTGCAGTAATCAGTGCTATACATATGCACTGTTACTGTAAAATGACACTGGCAGGGAAGGGGTTAACTGTATTGGAGAGGGAGGGGTTAAGTGTGTCCTAGGGGCGTGTTTCTAACTGTGATGGGACAGGTCTACTATTGTAAAAACAGAGATCAACGGTTCTACATAGTAGAACCGTCTGATCTCCATTTTTACACAGGGGAGAATGACAGGCGGCTTGTTTACATAAGCCGCCCGCCTTTCTCCCTCTCTACTGACGATCGTAGTGTGACCGGCGGACAGACATCGGGTCCGCCGGTCACACGCGTGGACTCCTCAGTGAACGAGCCGTTGTTCCAGTCACAGGCCCATCCATGTGCTCCATCAAGAGTCACTCTCATCAGTCAAAAAGAAAAAAAAAAAAAAATCTGCCTTCAGAATTTCTTGGCACAGTCTTGAGGTTTCAACTTATGCGTTTTGTTCAGTGGTGGTCCGGTTTCAGCCTTCCTTACCCTGGCCATGCACTGAACACCTTGTACTTCTGGGCACTCCAGGTAGGTTGCAGTTGTGGAATATGACAGCACTGGAGGATAATGGGTTCCTGGTAGCTTTATGTTTAATTCTTCTCAAATCTTTTGCAGTTAATTTAGATCTTTTTTCATGTTTCTTGCTACCCTGTTGACTATTTGAAACACAAGATTTGATAGCTCTGTGATCAGGATTTTACAATTTTAGACTTTTCAGAGTGAGTTAAAGGAGAAGTACACCCAAAGCTCGTTTGGCTGTACTTCTCCTGTGGATCACAGAAGCGCAGTTCATTTTTCACTCCTGCAACCCACTCTCTGCTGACATCAAGGCAGTCGGTCCAGGCTCAGAGTCATCACGACCACGGAGTGGGGATCCACCAGATCCCTGGACCAATACCCAGCTCAGCGAGCCGCTAAGAGCCTGAGCCAGCCACTCCGCCCCCTCCACAGCCCAGCGCACCAGTGAGCGAGGAAGGAACAGAGCAGAGAGCTGTGGGAACCGAGCGATCAGCATTATTCAATCTCTCGATTCTCAGTGTAGAGGCGCAGGCGGACAGATGCAGTATCAGACCAATGCTGAATCCACCTAGGTAAGTATTAATCTGCAAAAAAAAAAAAAAATATCTTAAATCTTTTTTGGCCCATTATGCCTGAGGAAAAGAAGCTGCCTAATAATTATGCACACCTTGACATAGGGCAGGGGTGTCCAAACTATGGCCCTGTTATTCAGGAACTTCAATTCCCATCATACCTAGTCAGGTTTGTGAATGTCAGAGTTTTACAATGCCTCATGGGATGTGTAATTCCGCAACAGCTGGAGGGCCGTAGTTTGGAGATCCATGATTATAGGGTGTTGATTTCCTTAGGCCACACCCTCCCTCATTACACAAATACATATCACCTGATAGGCTTCCATCCAATAAGCATTGAAGTTTATACAGCTTGGAGTTGGACAATATGCATAAAAATTATGATTTAGTCAAATACTTGTCTAATAATTCTGCCCCAGCATACATACGTGGTAAGCAGTGTGAGGTCTTGTAATCAGCACAGTTCACACAAACAGGCACGCTATAACAGCTCCTGGTGTGAACGGGTCCTGAATCTAGCTGCACAGGAAATGAAGACTAATACAAAAACAAACAGTTCAAATATATGCAATATATTTATTTATATTTTACATGGTAGTATAGAGCGGCCTCTCAACCAGGGTGCCTTGAGGTTTCTTTAGGGGTGCCTTGGCAAAATGCCTACAAATTTTATACACGCCAGCAGTGGGATCAAGTCTGCCTTTTAGTAACACAAAGCCATGGGTTTTCATTATGCACCATTATGACTTTCTAGACACTGACACTGACATCCTAACAACCAATGACATCATCAGTTGACAAGGAGGATGTCTGTTGTCTCCACAGCATCCTTGTTTGACCCTTCTGTTCCCCCCCTTCTCAGCACCAAAGTCACATTAGCTGACTGATGGAGAGAAATTGAGGGCGAAGAGAAACATAGGAATACTAGTCAGTAGCAGTGTGCAAAGCTGTATTTGCTTTGGAAGAATAAATCACCTCTAACATTGGGTGTCCTACTTGTGGATGTTGCTGCAATTTGTAAAACTATTAGAATCGTTTTTTTTAACATTATAGAAGGGGGTGCCTTAACTGAAAAAAAGGTTGAGAAACACTGGTATATATTTTATATATATAGTACATTATACACTGCTCAAAAAAAATTAAAGGAACACTTTGAAAACACAATGGGGGAAAAAAAAAAAATGCTGGATATCTATACCAGCCTTTTTCAACCAGGGTGCCCTGAGGTTTTTTCAGGGGTGCCTTGGCAAAATGCCCACAAATTGTATATGTAGCACCCTCCTAGGTAGGTGCTAGGAAAAGCATATGGGTGGCCCTGTCTGCTTATCAGGGGGGCCTTAATTGTTCAGCAGGCTGTTATGTGTTCTCAGGTATGCTTGTTGAGCTTGGGGAGTCTCCCCACTGTATCCAATGAGGGCTCTCATTGGACAGTGGAGGAAACCTGACCAATAGCACACCAGGGCTTGTATCCATCCCAGAGGGCAGATTCTGCCGCAATGCATCCTGGGATGGGGTACAAGTCTGTGGGGAGCACATGACAGGATGTCTTTGGCGGGAAGCAGAGTCCCAGGAGGGGGTTGACGTCTGTCTCTGTTCCTGTCAGCGTGAGGAAAGGTGTCCTCGGCGGTCAGCCTAGAGGACGGAAGATTGAGCTGAGCTGCAGAGAGTGATCCAGTGTGCTGAGGACCGTGCAGAGCTGTTGGTGCCGGAGTTTCCAGGAAAGCAGAGTCGTGAGTACTGTGAACTGCCCCGGGATCTGCCTAGGATAGGAGACCACTCCAGGAGGTCAGAGGGATCCAGGAGCCAGCTAACCAGGAGGAAACTTAGAAAGGGGGTAACAGAGTCTAAGCCCTGAAGAGAATTCTATGAGAAAGGGTGCCAGTGCGGGCCCTGAAGTGTTAAGAGTTTCACCAGTGTTACAAGTAGCTAGGTACCTGGCTGAGGTATCAATTCCTTCATCCTCCAGGAACTGGCTGTATATTCTCACCACATGAGGCCAGGTATTGTCGTGCACCAGGAGAAACCCAGGACCCACTGCACCAGTGTAGGGTCTGACAATGGGTTCAAGGATTTCATCCCGATACCTAATGGCAGTCAGGGTGCCATTTTCTAGCCTGTAGAGGTCTGTGTGTCCCTCCATGGATATGCCTCCCCAGACCATCACTGACCCACCACCAAACCGGTCATGCTGAACGATGTTATAGACAGCATAACGCTCTCCACGGCTTCTCCAGACCCTTTCAAGTTTGTCACATGTGCTCAGGGTGAACCTACACTTACAGTATGTGTGAAAAGTACCGCCTGCAAGTGTTGGACCTGCCAATTCTGGTGTTCGATGGTAAATGTCAATCAAGCTCCACAGTGCCATGCAGTGAGCACAGGGCCCCCTAAAGGGTGTTAGGCCCCCCTCATGAAGTCCGTTTCTGATTGTTTGTTAAGAGACATTACCACCAGTGGCCTGCTGGAGGTCATTTTGTAGGGCTCTGGCAGGGCTCATCCTGTTCCTCCTTGCACAAAGGAGCAGATGCTGGTCCTGCTGATGGGTTAAGGACCTTCTAAAAAAAATCTGTCTTCAGAATTTCTTCTATGGCCCTGTCCAGCTCTCCTAGAGTAACTGCCTGTCCCTGTGAATCTCCTTCATGCTCTGGAGACTGTGCTGGGAGACACAGCAAGCCTTCTGACAATGGCACAAATTGATGTGCTATCCTGGAGGAGATGGACTGCCTGTGCAACCTCTATAGGGTCCAGGTATCCCCTCATGCTACCTGTAGTGACACTGACCCTAGCCAAATACAAAACCAGTGAAAAAACAGGTAGAAAAGGAGGAGCAGGGAAAAAAAGGTCAGTGGCCTTTACCGTAAAACCCTTCATGTTTTGGAGGTTGTCTCATTGTTGCTCACCTAGTGCACCTGTTGGTTATTTCATGAACACCAAAGCAGCTGAAACTGATTAACAACCCCCTCTGCTACTTAACAGAATAGATCAATATCCCAGGAGTTTATTGGACTTGATGCTGTACTCTGATTAAAAAATGTTCCTTTTATGGAGCAGTGTATCTGCCTGCCTGTTCTTTTAAAAGAAAAAACATATTATTGCAGGAAATGCATTAGGATTAAACACGCAAAACGGGACAGTTTCAAATAATAGAGGGTAATCTACAACAGTCAGTGAGAAGCCAAACAGGTACTGCATGAATAAGAACATTTACCAGTTATTAAAATAACTAAAACATAAATCAATAAAGCTCGGACAAAAAATGTCAATGTATAATGACACTACAGATGATACCCTGCACGTGAACTAAACAAATTTAGATCTTTCTGGCAGACTGCAAAACTAGTGCACTCTTAGGGTCCTTTCACACGATCCGCCTTGCAATGAGCTCTGTTCTCTGCTCAGCGGGGATCGATCCGCCGATCCCTGCTGAGCAGGCGGATGACCACTCCGTCTCCGTATTGTGTGCGGAGAGGGAGGTGTCAGATCCCCGCTGCTCTCTATGGGGAAATCAGATGAGAGCGGAACGCCTGTCCTTTCTCATCCGATCCCCTGGACGGATGGAAAATGGTCTGGATTTCAAGGACAGGATCGGATGGCAGCAGGCGTCAGCGGACATGTCTCCGCTGACATCCGCTGCCCCATAGGGATGCATGGAGGATCCGATCAGGTCCGCCTAAAAAACTGACAGGCGCATCTGATCGGAGAGTTCGTGTGAAAGGAGCCATAACGAATTTGATCAAGCAGACTTGACAGCCACTCACAGGCCAATCATATACAACAGGAACACGTGGTTGGGTGTATTTATAAAAGATTAATGCAGGACTGGACAGATATCAGGACTCAGGTCGCCAATAATCCTAAAAAAAAAATTACAACTGGGACCGTTTTTACATTCTCCAATACTGTCTGGAGCTGGCTCCTGGATTGAACAGACTGACTATTAGACTTGCATAATAAATTTGTCCACCCCCGGATTAAGACCCTGGGCTAAAGATAGTAAGATACATTGCCATCCCCATACCTCTCTAACTAAAAAAAGACCCATCTTAAGGCCCGTACACACGAGTGGAAATTCGGCCGGGAATTTTCGTCCGACGACCGATCTGTCGATTTTCGGCTTGTTAGTATGATGCTCTCAACAACCGACTCCGACTTTTCGGCTGAAAAAATCCTGGTGTGCAGGCTATAAAATTTTTGTCCTCCGTCCAAACACGTCCGATTTTCGTGCAGTCAGTACAAATATCGATGGGGAAAAATCTTATGAGCAAGACTAGGCATGCTCAGAGATGAAAGAACACATACAAAGCAATCACTTCTGAAATAGAATTCTGCCGTGCGGGAAAATTTGTGTGCAGTCTAGAGCACATTCCAAACAACAGACACCACTCTGGACAAAAGACGGATGACCGGTCGGCGGAAATTAGTTGCGTGTGTACGAGGCCCCTTGCACCTCTAGCTATACACACACACACACACACACACTACACCTGGCTGATGACCCTGGAAGCTGGAAATCCATAAAGTAAACCTCTGCTACTCCAAAGATCTCCCCTTGCTTATTGGTCCTCTGCTGAGTGTTGTGGGTACAGGGGGTCAGCAACTCCCCATGGGCACCATTTACAGAATGATCTGCATTCTCCGAATGAAAAAAAGTGTTCTCTGATTGGAACGAGGTTGAGAGGTTACAAGGTGACATCATGCTCTTCCCCTCATCCAATCAGAGAACACTTTGCATTCATTCAGAAATGCAAAGCATTCTCTGAATAGTCCCCATGCCGAGTAGTTGATCTCCTGTGTTCAGCAAGCAGAGGTGCAGCTGCTCGGCACAGAACCCAGAAGAAAGTGGACACCACAGGGGGTAGCGGTGAATTCCAGCTTCTGGGGGCATCAGCCAGGTAGGTCATATACACAGTTATATTGGTCCAAGCTGTGCCAATGTGTTACCATATTAAAAAAAAAAAAAAAACATTCCTGGAATTAATTTTTAATGTGATGCTCCAGCCACAAGCCCTTCGATTTACCTCCCGGTTGCACCCCCCTTTTTGGTGCGTGCATGAGGTAGACACTTGCTCACAGATGTCCAGTGGATAGGTTTTCCCAGGATCCAGAAGAGGACTAATGTCAGTGGAGAGGAGAAAAGAACTGGCAGTCTCAGGCTTCATGCACTAGGCAGTGTTAAGGGTCTTTGACAAGGAACTTACAGTAGGTGAACATAGCTGGCCTGACAAGGGGTGGGATACAGGAACTTACAGTAGGTGAACATAGCTGGCCGCACAAGGTAAGGGGTGGGATACAGGAACTTACAGGAGGTGAACATAGCTGGCCTGACAAAGTAAGGGGTGGGATACAGGACCTTACAGTAGGTGAACATAGCTGGCCGCACAAGGTAAGGGGTGGGATACAGGAACTTACAGTAGGTGAACATAGCTGGCCTGACAAGGTAAGGGGTGGGATACAGGAACTTACAGTAGGTGAACATAGCTGGCCTGACAAAGTAAGGGGTGGGATACAGGAACTTACAGCAGGTGAACATAGCTGGCCTGACAAGGTAAGGGGTGGGATACAGGAACTTACAGGAGGTGAACATAGCTGGCCTGACAAAGTAAGGGGTGGGATACAGGAACTTACAGGAGGTGAACATAGCTGGCCTGACAAAGTAAGGGGTGGGATACAGGAACTTACAGGAGGTGAACATAGCTGGCCTGACAAAGTAAGGGGTGGGATACAGGACCTTACAGTAGGTGAACATAGCTGGCCGCACAAGGTAAGGGGTGGGATACAGGAACTTACAGTAGGTGAACATAGCTGGCCTGACAAGGTAAGGGGTGGGATACAGGACCTTACAGTAGGTGAACATAGCTGGCCTGACAAGGTAAGGGGTGGGATACAGGAACTTACAGGAGGTGAACATAGCTGGCCTGACAAGGTAAGGGGTGGGATACAGGAACTTACAGTAGGTGAACAAAGCTGGCCTCACAAGGTAAGGGGTATTTTAGTAAGATAAATTTTGCAAGAGTGGGGCTTTAATAAATCTTTCACTTACATAGAGCTGCTCACATTCTAGAGATTATAAAGCTGATCTGCAAATGTTGCAACGAATGTATTCAGGTGAATGTTAACACAGGAACTGCCCAATTCTTCAACTAATGTGAACAGCACTGCAGGCCTGTACAGAATTTGGTTGGGAATGGATTCACATGTAGGATTATTCTGACATTCAGTTCTTTATAGCAAGAAACCTTGCAGTGTGCTTGATGATGAAGGCTACATTCACCCAGCCTACTAAATGTTTGTTTTTTTTATGTAGGAGAAATTATCTGGAAACTATAAAACAATTATGCTTCTCATATCCAATTTTCCTGCATTTAAATGTGTTTACATGCATTAGATCCATTCAGAGTATCAAACCTGGGCGCACAGAATTCTATTTTCTCTAAATGCAGCTAAACTGACCACACCTGAAGACAGATAAACACAAATACGGCCTGAAAAAATACACATATGGTATCATGCACACAGTGCCCCTAACAAACAGAGCTCCCTCAGGCCTCAGTTTTTAGGAACATATTGCAGTGACAGGGCACATTTGGCGTGCGGTCACTGTGTACGGAGTGATACAAAGAGCTAATAAAAGCTCACTGCATTGCTTCTTCTACTCTCTCCCTTGTGAGTCTGGTAGTGATCATCAGGGGGAGAGGAGTGCAGGCAGCAGAACAGCACAGAGTTACCTACTACCTCTGCTGACTTTCTATATGGACACTCATCACAAGCAATCTGCCAACTGCCATTTCCCCTCACTTTAGATCAGGGATTCTCAAACTACAGCCCTCCAGCTGTTGCAGAACTACACATCCCATGAGGCATTGTAAAACACAGACATTCACAGACATGACTAGGCATGATGGGAATTGTAGTTCCTGAACAACTGGAGGGCCATAGTTTGAAGATCCCCGCTTTAGATGGAAGAGAGAGAGGGAGGAGAGAAGTAGGAGGCAGCTTCACCCAGCTCAGTCTTCCTCTGGTAAGAGTCTCTACAGACACTTCTGTAAACAGTCAGCCCTATGTGCAGGTCGGATCCTGATTAAACCAGGCAGTGAATATCTGCATCACATTGTATGTAGCACAGAGATTTGTTTATAAGGCACAGAAACTGACATATCAGCATTTTCCACATAGGAGCATTATGGTGTTTATTTGTTATCTTATATTTTGTCTACCAGTCAAAGTGAGCATCAAGTGCGTGCAAAAAAAAAAGAAAGGTAACAATAGTTTATTAAGCCCATAACGCGAGTTATACTATTTAAAATTATTAAATGCATTTATACTAACCCTGCTCTGAATTCTGGAGCAGTGCAGCATTGTTGCCACACTATCACAGGAAGTTACATTAAAAGTGATTATAAAGTCTCTGTTATTTTTTTTTTTTTAAAACAACAAACATGTTCTACTTGCCTCCTCTGTGCAGTTGGTTTTGCACAGAGCAGCCCAGATCCTCCTCTTCTCGGGTCGCTCTTCGCTGCTCCTGGCCTCTCCCTTCTGTTGAGTGCCCCCACAGCAAGCAGCTTGCTATGGGGGCACCGGAGCAGAGCTGCAGCTCCGTGTGTGTATTCAGACATGGAGCTGCCTCTCTGCCTCGCCTCCTCTCTCCTGATTGGCTAACTGACAGCAGAGGGAGCCAATGGTTTCACTGCTGTGTCTCAGCCAATCAGGAGGGAGAGATGGCCGAGGGACTTGTGGACATCGCTGGATAGAGATGGGGCTCGAATAAGTATTAGGGGGTGCTGGGGTGGCTGCTACACACAGAATGCTTTTTATCATAATGCATAGAATGCATTAAGATGAAAAAAACCTTCCTGCCTTTACAACTCCTTAAAGTGGACTTCACTGCCAGGATCAGCAGGTAATGGTTAGGACTTTCTACTGTCAGTCCCCGAGTTCCATACATCCGACTTACGAATGACTCATACCTTCAAACAGAGGGAGACAATAGGAAGTGAGAGGAAATCTACCCCTAGGAAGGGAAATTCACTCCTGTAAGAGTTATCATGGGAAAAAGGTATCTTCACTGAAGCTTTATCACCAATCCTTGGTTCCACAACAACCCAAATCCAAAAAAAAAAAAAAAAAAAAAAAAAAAAAAAAAAAAAAATCACAGGGACAGTAAGGGAGGTGAAACCTTCTGAACAGGGACACAGATTGTTAGCAAAACAAACTTTCCCGGGATGGTAATGCTTCTCTATACTATCCCAAAATAAAAAACACCCCTTTAAAATAATTTTTTGGCTGGAATTACACTTCAAAATATACCTGTCCCAACCTACATACAAATTAACCACCTCCCATCCGCGCTACAGCCTATATACGGCTGCAGCGCGGACTCACATTTTCGGGAGGCCGTTTTTAAACGGCCTCCCAGAAAGAGTCTCCTCGCGCGCTCCCGCGAACGCGCATCGGGGAAAATCTGTGTCGGCCGTGTCCCTTGGACACAGCCGATCACAGATCGAGGTGAATGGCCAATCACAGCGGCCATTCACCATGTGATCGGACCGTCCAATGAGAGATGATCTCATATGTAAACATATGAGATCATCTCTCATTGCCAGCGCTCCTTCCTCACACGGAGCCTGCAGTGTGAGGAAGGAGGGAGAGCCGCCCAGCGCCGGGGACACAGAAAAAAGTAATCAGGGCACTGATCACCAGTGCCCTGATTACACAAGGTACGCCAAACACACCATCGATGCCAACAGTGCCCGCCATCAGTGCCCCCTCATCAGTGCACACAATCAGTGCCCATAGTGCTGCCAGTCAGCGCCTGCTCATCTAGGCACTGATGAGCACCGACTGGCAGCACTATGGGCACTGAGTGTGGGCACTGATGGTGCTGCCCATCAGTGCTCATCAGTGCCGCCCGCCAGTGCCCAGCAGTGCGGCATATTAGTACCTCCTCATCAGTGCCGCCTCATCAGCGCACATCAGTGAAGGAGAAAAATGTATTTATTTTCAAAATTTACTCGCAGAAAATAAGAAAAACTTTTTTTTTTCCAAAATTTTCTGTCTTTTTTCTTTTTTTTTGTAAAAAATAAAAACCCAGAGATGATTAAATACCACCAAAAGAAAGCTCTATTTGTGTGAAAAAAATTATAAAAATTTCATATGGGTACAGTGTAGCATGACCGTGCAATTGTCATTCAAAGTGTGAGAGCGCTGAAAGCTAAAAATTGGTCTGGATGGGAAGGGGGTTTAAGTGCACAGAAGGCAAGTAGTTAATATTTGGCTGTATTTATTCTATAGATCACAAGAGTGCAGTTAGTTCTGCACTCCTGTGACCTGTTTTCAGCAGACAGCGGGCTGCAGCCCACTGTCGGCTGACATAACAGAGGAGCCAGTCCAGCCTCAAGCAAGATTGCAACACTAAAGTCAGGATCTGCCCACATGCCTGGACCGGCACCTGGCTAAGCCAGCCACTGCGCCACAGCCCAGCTCTGTAGTGAGCGGGGGGGGAGGCAGAGCAGAGAGCCCTGAGAACACGCCCCTTTCCCCAAATAGACAGTGCTGCTGTCTAAGGCTCCATGTACACGGGACGCTGGAAATGGCCGTTTTATGAGCAGTTGGGCGTTTTTTTCAGAAGCCCCTGAACCCTCCTCTATGTTATCTTACCTGTCCATGTACACAGGGTCGTTTACAGTCATTTGCAGGCAGTTGAGTTCAGGGACATTTTTTGGAACGCAATTATTTGAGTTCGAACGTGTGTTTCCCGGCGTTTCAAACGCAAAAACGCGACCGAACGCGATGACCCGCGTTTAGCGTTCGCGTTTTTCCATTTTAAAGGGGAATAATTTTTGTTGACCTCTAGGAACGGTTCTAAACGCAAACGCCCGCTAAACGCGAGTGCAAACGCGACCTAACGGACGTTTCAAATGTCCTAAAAATTCCAGCATTCAAAGGGACTTTTAACATCCCGTGTACATGGAGCCTAAATGTGCAACCTGTGTACATTGGTCTGGAGTGGGGGCACATACAGGAGGTGTGTTACTGGCCAGATCAGAGGGTGGAAAAACAGAAGGGGAAACAAGCCTAAAAAGGACATCTAATTATTGGAAAGCTGCAATATATTACATTTTGGGTTTAATAATGCTTTCATTGTTGTGGCAAATATTTTCTTTTTATTAGAAGGCCAGAGATCCCCTTAAGAATGAACTGGAAAATTGCCTAGTATTTCGTAACTGAACAAATACACTGGCACTGCATGTCAAAAAAGGAAACATTGGAGCATTGCACTTAAATCAGGCTACTTATGGAGATAAATAATAGAATCCCATGATAGAATTGTCAAATAAATTGTGCAAGAGATGCAGTACGCCAGGACAAAATGTCACCCAACACATTATTGAGCGCTTTCAGAACTGGTCCATGGAGGATTGCTGAATAAAAATTGGGCAAGGTTCATAAATAAAAGAAACAACAAGAAAAGTGTGACGGAGTTACTAACCAGTGCACAAACAGTCCCACACTGGCACCTAAGGAAAATGGTTACATATACTGGTAAGAGATGCTAGCAAAGTGCACCCAGTCGTTAGGCTCGGTCCACACTAGTGCGAATTGGATGGGGTGGATGGGGTTTCCCCATATCCAATTCGCATGTGAAGAGATTGTGACTGGCTCTCTATGGAGCCGGTTCACATATCTCCAGAGCGGCTCTGGTCGGAATTGCACAAGAGTCCTGTGTGTCTTCTGGTCCGAATTCAGACAAATTCAGACTGAAGTCAGACCTGAAACGGAGAACAGCGATGCACCGAACCCTTGCTGTGAGCCTCTCTGTGCGGCAGTGTGAACCCAGCCTTAAAGAATGGATGCATAAAAGAACATCAAATGCATGGATGGTGGTACCAGCGCTAAATCCAAAATACGCCTTAGTGCTCCACACATCCATGGAAATATACAGAAGTCATGGATGTTGTAGGCACTCAGGACTTCCAAAGGACAAATCTAATCAAATGGTATAGTTTCCTTACACTGACATTTCGGCACGTCAGCCTACCCTGTAGAAAAGTACGTCCTGTGGAAATTGTTGACTTTCACAATATATTTGAACAGGCAAGGTGATCTATATGAATAAGAACAGAATGAAGATTTGCCTTTTCAATTAATATTATATCACCCTTGGTCTCTGAAACAGGTTTTTAGCAGAAATGACTGGCGTTTTACATAATCATACACCAGCACCTGACAATGACTGACATTTCTGACAATGTCTCCATGAAAATTCCCTCAGATTCAAGAGGTTTGTGGGTTTCTCTACATGAAGGGGTTTACTTACTAAAGCTAGAGAGTGCAAAATCAGTATCACTTCTGCATAGAAACCAATCAGCTTACAGGGTTTTATTGCCAAAGCTTTAAAAAAAAAAAAATAAAAAATAAAACAAACAAAGGAAGGAGGAAGAAAACTTCCTCTGCAAACATTTACCTATAGGCAAGCCTATAATAAGGGTAACCTATAAATGTAGTTAGGGATGCACCGAAATTATCGGCCGAAAATAATGGCCGCCGTGAGGAAGGAGGAGGGCGCAGCGCAGGGCAGGTTTTAAAAGTCCCGCCTCTGGCCGGCCCGCCCGCCTCTCAATGACGTCCCTACTACTAGATGTGTGCATGAAGTGACATACCAGGCGGGGGGCGGGGCGAGCGGCCGCTATAGATACTATAACTATGTGATCCTTCCCTGTCAGCTCAGCGGGACTATGTGTGAATGAGAAGTGACCTGACACCGGGCGGGGGGAGCAGCCGCTAATAACTTTAACTATGTGAGCTTCACTTCACTGTCAGGCAAGTATCTCCGCTGACAGTGAAGGCTCACATAGTTATAGTTATTAGCGGCCGCTCCCCCCGCCCGGTGTCAGGTCACTTCTCATTCACACACAGTCACAGTCCCGCTGAGCTGACAGGGAGGGATCACATAGTTCTATCTATAGCGGCCGCTCGCCCCGCTCGGTATGTCACTTCATTTAACACAGATCGTAGTAGTGACATCACCGGGAGGCAGGCCGTCGGCCAGAGGCGGGACTTTTGAATGAAGGACACCCAAGGAGGGACGCTGAGCCAGGGGGGGGGGGGGGTGTACTGCCGAGGGGGACGCTGAGGCAGTAGTGGGGGGGGGGGGGGTGCTGAGGCAGCTTACCAATGGTTTTTGTATTATGAAGCATGACAGGGTTAATGTATTGTCACTGCTGGTCACTCATCTATTAGTGACCGACCAGTGGCAGGTAATTAACCCCTTTGTGCTGCATTAGTGCAACCAGTACCAGTGTTAATTAACACTGGTTGCACTGACACTGGTTGCACTAATGCAGCACAAAGGGGTTAATTAACTGCCACTGGTCGGTCACTAATGCATCAGTGACCAGCAGTGACAATACATTAACCCTCTCATGCTGCATAATACAAATACCATTGGTAATTAAATTAACCTATTGCCAACCCGTCACAGTACATATACTGTGACAGGGTGGCAGCGACAGGTGTACGTCGCTGCCTGTTTTTGGTGTATGCCCCTCTTCTATCTATTTTAAATTTTTTTGGGGGAAAAAGTCATTTTCGGTTTTCGGCCAATGGCATCCTGCATTTTCGGTTTTGGCCCAAAATTTTCATTTCGGTGCATCCCTAAATGTAGTGTAAATATAGTTTAGGAGACATTTAGATGACATGCAGCCAGTGACATCACTGGCACATGCGCTCTGAAGGAACGGCCACAGGTGCTGTTCCTTCCGAGCCCCGTGTCGTGAACAGTGGCTCCCACACGCAAGGGTGGGAGTGACGTCATCACGGCTTTGGCTAAGCACATCACCGGAGCCCATGAACCCGGAAGTAACTCCAGGGAAAGTGTCAGCGATGACACCAATGTGCGGGCGCCGATGCATTGGCTTCGTTCTAAGGTATTGCATAATGAGCTAGTATGCGATGCATACTAGCACATTATGCCTTTGTCTTACAGGCCCCCCCCCCCATTTGGTTTTTTTTTTTGTTTATTTTTTTACAACCTCTTTAAAGTGTTACTAAACCCAGGATACTACATTCGTTATATATGGTCTCCCACAGTACACAACATGGAAATGCAATTATTTTAGTATATATGAACAGATCAATACCTTTTCTCATCAGCAGTATATAGCAGCCTTGGGATCTCTATCAGTTCCTAGTAAAGCTTGTAGGAGTTTTCATTCTCCCCTGATCCTCTGTCTGGAAATGTCTGGACAGTGCTGATTGGCCCTGTGCTGATCACATACACAATACACACCAAACTGAGCATGTGCAGTCCATCCCCCTGGCTATATAAATATCTGGTTATTTTTTGGAGACAGTGAAAGAAGAGGAGGATCAGAGAGACCGGATCAAACAGCCTTTATACGCAATGCAAAAGGATTAACCATTTATGTTCCACAGTGAGTATAACAAGCATGCTTTACTGCATATACAGTCTGGTTTAGTAACACTTTAATTGAACAAACTGAGAAGCGGATTGGTTTCTCTGCAGGAGTGTGACTGATTTTGCACTCTTCAGCGTTCATAAATAAACCCCAAAGTGTCCATTTCAAATGCCCCACACAATATTTAAATGGGATTCAAATCAGGGCTTTGACTACGCCAGTCCATAACCATGCCTTACTTTTTATTTTTTCGAGCTGTTACTTGGTGGATTTTCTAGTATCATTCAGATCATTATTGTGATGGAGTAATGTCTGGTTTGGGACAATAGGCCAGACAAAGCACACTGAGATGATGCAGAATTCATAGCCGATTCATTGACTGCAAGCTTCCAGGTCCTAAAGCACCAAAAGCAACCCTACACAATAAAATTTCCACCACCATGCTTCACAGTTGATAAGAGATGCTTTTTAAATTCTGCCTTTGGTTCATCACCATGGTCTTTGCCTATATGTTCCATGGCAACCTGAAGTCTTGTTCTAATGTTATTTTTGGACAGCAAACGCTTTTTCCTGGAACACCCCACATCTCGCTAAATGAATGCAAGCTCTTTCGGATTGTAGATGTGTGCAGTTTACCAGCAACTGTGGCAGGAGTTACATATCAATCCTGCAATGAAATTCTGATGTTCATGGAATCGTTTTTTAGCTTTAAATGGTCAGCTCTGGGGCTGAATTTGTTAAGTTGGCTATTTCTGGACAAAACTAGAAGTTTAAATTCTACTCCATCTGTAGATTATCTTTCACCAGTAAAATACTCGATTTTAAATAATTTGGTGACCTTTTTACACAACGTCACAAGCATCCACAACTTTCTTTCTGGGGACCTTAGAGAGCTTTTTTGATCTTGGCATGATGACATCATACAAGTCCCTAGATGTCTGAGGTCAAAAGAGGACTGGTTCCACTTGCTTAGGCCCCAAGGAGGTTCTAATCATTGGGACCCAATATTCAACACCGGGTTTTAATATCATGGGTTTGAACTGGTGAACATGTGAAACATTTTTAGCTTCATTCATTTATATTTCAATTTTAGGTCATTTGTTCGCGTAGACCACCTTTATCTGTAGACACGGTTTGAATGAAGACCTAATGTTTGCAGTATACTGTAAAATAAATGTAAACTGATGTGACTGAATAAGGCATTGTAAGATCAGATCACCTGTCACAATTCCAGAATTAACAAGTCAAAGCATTGTCACACTGTTATTGCTTCAATACCTCTACATTCTGTAAAACATTTCACTAGCTGCTTTGGGAGGACACCCTACAGTAGGAAGGTAAGTAGCTCAGGGTACATTACCGATTATACAAGACCCTACACAGTACACAACGACCACAAACTGTGCGGAGAAAATTGCAAATTGAGTTAAGCTGACCATAAACTGTGAACTTCCTCTGGATCATAATGAATTATCTGAAATTCAATTTTTGGCTGGCCTCACAAATAAAACAAATTGCTAAAAAGAAAATTGCAGGCCAAACAGCAGCAACATCCAATCAGATGCAGCCACTGTTCAGGTATTTGACAGCCTGTGAGGCCAGCTTTCAAAATTCAATAGCCCAGTAGGAGTGTTTTTCCATCTGCGCTGTTCGTGTGGATAGTGAAATCTGTTCAATTTTTATTTTTGTTCAGCCACTAGGGCCCAAGCCGGCCACAGACCTATAGAGCAAAGAAAAAATAAATAAAAATTGATTCCAATTCATCCATCCATGCTATACAGTGCAGATGGAAAAAAAACCCTCCTTGGGCTAGGGGGTTACCAGGAGGACATCTGTGAGGAGTCCGTCTGGTTGAGTTGTCCAGGGGGACGTCAGCAAGGTGGGCCCAGGTGTCCAGGGGACGTCGGCGAGGTGGGCCCAGGGGACGTCGGCGAGGTGGGCCCAGGGGACGTCGGCGAGGAGAGGTCCAGGGGACGTCGGCGAGGAGAGGTCCAGTGGACGTCGGCGAGGAGAGGTCCAGTGGACGTCGGCGAGGAGAGGTCCAGTGGACGTCGGCGAGGAGAGGTCCAGTGGACGTCGGCGAGGAGAGGTCCAGTGGACGTCGGCGAGGAGAGGTCAAGTGGACGTCGGCGAGGAGAGGTCAAGTGGACGTCGGCGAGGAGAGGTCAAGTGGACGTCGGCGAGGAGAGGTCCAGTGGACGTCGGCGAGGAGAGGTCCAGTGGACGTCGGCGAGGAGAGGTCCAGTGGACGTCGGCGAGGAGAGGTCCAGTGGACGTCGGCGAGGAGAGGTCCAGTGGACGTCGGCGAGGAGAGGTCCAGTGGATGTCGGCGAGGAGAGGTCCAGTGGATGTCGGCAAGGGGGTCTGCCCAGTCAACGTTGGCTAAGGGGGTCCGCCCAGTCAAGGTGCCCAGGGATGTCGGCTATGGGAGTCTGCCCAGTCAAGGTGCCCAGGGGGACGTCATCGAGAGGGGGGTCAGCCCGGTCGAGGTGCCCGGGGGGGGGATGTCAGCGAGAGGGGGGGGGGGGGTCAGCCCAGTCGAGGTGCCCAGGGAGACGGTAGATAAGGGTTCCGCCCGGTCTAGGTGCCCAGGGGACTTCGGCTAAGGGGGGGGGGGGGGGGTTCATCTTGTAGAGGTGTACATGTGTCACAGAGCATCTGTCTGGTACTTCTGTGGAGTCAGCGGACTACATATTTGTGTATTTAGATACTGGATGGTAGGTAATCAATCCTGGGAAAGCTATAGATTGCAGTCCAGAGAATATAGGTCTGGTCATCAAGATGACATGCGGTGTCAATGTACGCTGTGTATTACAGCTCTACCAGAACCACGGCATGGCAAATCCAGCAGAAGGCCAATGCCATGTTGGACGCCTTGCTTATTCTCAAACAATGCATTGTATTCACTTATCAGCCAGTCATCTATAATCATTATCATCAGACAGTATAAAGGAGGCCATGATCCCCAATATCACTCTGCAACATCAGCAATAAAGGTGGACCATACCAATCCTCATCAGTTTGGAGGGGTTATTTTGCCAAGTCACCTATGCAGCACTGAGGTGACAAGTACTGTAGGTGACACCCCGAGGATGGGGGGACAGAAAACCCCCCGTTGTCAGCCCGTACTAATCCGCCCTCTGCAGATGTCTGGGTGGAGCTCGCCCGGTGATATCGGAGCCCCGATCGCCCATGTATGGGCTGTCAGTCGTCATACATTATATAACATAACATGAGCACAGCTGTCTGTGTCAGCAGCATCACTGACACTGGGCCTCAGAGCTTGCACTCACTGCCAACTTCCCCTCCCCCTCTGTACCTGCTCTCCGATCCCCGGAGGAGGCGGCCTGTGTCCGATCTGTGTACCGGGGTGCCGGTGTCCGGGCCCGTTCTGATCACAGCCGCAACGGTTCTACTTGTCAGAAGAAAGGAAAAGGCGGAGACCCGGGAACACACCCAGGAAAGGGCGGGGAGAGCCGCCATGTAAACACAGAATGACCGGCTGGCCGGCTACAGCGAGCACACACCCCTATATAGACGGATCATCATCGGTATTATCCTATCTACTGTGTGTGAGATGATAACTAGTGTCCCCTCTGCCATCATATACTGTGTATGACACACCGATCTGCCACATAACCAGCCACCATATCCCATAGAGGAGGCATGGACTCCTCCACACCCGGGAAGGGTGCTGTGCCCTCTGTCACACCGGGGGCATCCAATACCCTCCACACCTGGGAAGGGTGCTGTGCCCTCTGTCACACCGGGGGCATCCAATACCCTCCACACCTGGGAAGGGTGCTGTGCCCTCTGTCACACCGGGGGCATCCAATACCCTCCACACCTGGGAAGGGTTCTGTGCCCTCTGTCACACCGGGGGCGTCCAATACCCTCCACACCTGGGAAGGGTGCTGTGCCCTCTGTCACACCGGGGGCATCCAATGCCCTCCACACCTGGGAAGGGTTCTGTGCCCTCTGTCTCACCAGGGGCATCCAATACCCTCCATACCTGGGAAGGGTTCTGTGCCCTCTGTTACACCAGGGGCGTCCAATACCCTCCACACCTGGGAAGGGTGCTGTGCCCTCTGTCACACCAGGGGCGTCCAATACCCTCCACACCTGGGAAGGGTGCTGTGCCCTCTGTCACACCAGGGGCGTCCAATACCCTCCACACCTGGGAAGGGTGCTGTGCCCTCTGTCACACCGGGGGCATCCAATGCCCTCCACACCTGGGAAGGGTGCTGTGCCCTCTGTCACACTGGGGGCATCCAATGCCCTCCACACCTGGGAAGGGTGCTGTGCCCTCTGTCACACCGGGGGCGTCCAATGCCCTCCACATCTGGGAAGGGTGCTGTGCCCTCTGTCACACCGGGGGCGTCCAATGCCCTCCACACCTGGGAAGGGTTCTGTGCCCTCTGTCACACCAGGGGCGTCCAATACCCTCCACACCTGGGAAGGGTTCTGTGCCCTCTGTCACACCAGGGGCATCCAATACCCTCCACACCTGGGAAGGGTTCTGTGCCCTCTGTCACACCAGGGGCGTCCAATACCCTCCACACCTGGGAAGGGTTCTGTGCCCTCTGTCACACCGGGGGCATCCAATGCCCTCCACATCTGGGAAGGGTGCTGTGCCCTCTGACACACCGGGGGCATCCAATACCATCTGTCCATGCGGGGCCCTGTTCATCCCTGTGCCACTGATTTCTATTGGGACACATCAGCTGTGGCCTACTAGGACATCTGCGTGTGTGTGGGGGGGGGGGGGGAATTCATGTCCCTGAAGTCACTCTCTTTGTACATTTGGGGACTTGGGCCCCCCACAGCGATATCATGTGGCTGTGTCCCTATGTCAGCTGCACAGGCACCAGTGTTCAACGAAAACATCTGTCAAACTTTCCGTCAGCGGCCTTTTTACAGAAAATGCCTTTTTACAAAACGAAAAAGTACACCACATTTTCATCCACTGACCAAAACCAATGCCATTTTCATTAACGAACGAAAACAAAACGAAAAACGTGAGCGAGGGATATTTACCCACATGAACTTCTGATTTCCCGGGAGCTCCGCCTGTGTAGAGCCCATGAATGCTTCCACTCCCAGAAAGCAACCGAGTCTGTAGCGTGCTTACTACTTAGCACTGTGCACATTACAGGCCTCCCCAGAGCACTGTGCACATTACAGGCCTCCCCAGAGCACTGTGCAGCATTACAGGCCTCCCCAGAGCACTGTGCACCATTACAGGCCTCCCCAGAGCACTGTGCACATTACAGGCCTCCCCAGAGCACTGTGCACATTACAGGCCTCCCCAGAGCACTGTGCACATTACAGGCCTCCCCAGAGCACTGTGCACATTACAGGCCTCCCCAGAGCACTGTGCACATTACAGGCCTCCCCAGAGCACTGTGCAGCATTACAGGCCTCCCCAGAGCACTGTGCAGCATTACAGGCCTCCCCAGAGCACTGTGCAGCATTACAGGCCTCCCCAGAGCACTGTGCAGCATTACAGGCCTTTAAGACTACCATCTCAGAGCACTGTGCGCATTACAGGCCTCCCCGGAGCACTGTGCAGTATTACAGGCCTCCCCAGAGCACTGTGCAGCATTACAGGCCTTTCAGACCAACGTCTCAGAGCACTGTGCAGCATTACAGGGCTCCCCAGAGCACTGTGCGCATTACAGGCCTTTCAGACCACCGTCCCAGAGCACTGTGCGCAGCATTACAGGGCTCCCCAGAGCACTGTGCGCATTACAGGCCTTTCAGACCACCGTGCAGCATTACAGGCCTTTTAGACCACCGTGCAGCATTACAGGCCTTTCAGACCACCGTGCAGCATTACAGGCCTTTCAGACCACCGTGCAGCATTACAGGCCTTTCAGACCACCGTGCAGCATTACAGGCCTTTCAGACCACTGTCCAGAGCACTGTGCAGCATTACAGGCCTCCTCAGACCACCATCCAGAGCACTGTGCAGCATTACAGGCCTCCTCAGACCACCATCCAGAGCAATGTGCAGCATTACAGACCTCTTCAGACCACCGTCCAGTGCAGCACTGTGCATTACAGGCCTCCCAAGACCACCGTCTAGTGCAGCACTGTGCATTACAGGCCTCCTCAGACCACCGTCCAGTGCAGCACTGTGCATTACAGGCCTCCCAAGACCACCGTCTAGAGCAGCACTGTGCATTACAGGCCTCCTAAGACCACCGTCTAGTGCAGCACTGTGCATTACAGGCCTCCCAAGACCACCATCTAGAGCAGCACTGTGCATTACAGGCCTCCCAAGACCACCGTCTAGAGCAGCACTGTGCATTACAGGCCTCCTAAGACCACCGTCTAGAGCAGCACTGTGCATTACAGGCCTCCCAAGACCACCGTCTAGAGCAGCACTGTGCATTACAGGCCTCCTAAGACCACTGTCTAGAGCAGCACTGTGCATTACAGGCCTCCCAAGACCACCGTCTAGAGCAGCACTGTGCATTACAGGCCTCCCAAGACCACCGTCTAGAGCAGCACTGTGCATTACAGACCTCCTCAGACCACCGTCTAGAGCAGCACTGTGCATTACAGGCCTCCCAAGACCACCGTCTAGAGCAGCACTGTGCATTACAGGCCTCCTAAGACCACCGTCCAGTGCAGCACTGTGCATTACAGGCCTCCCAAGACCACCGTCCAGTGCAGCACTGTGCATTACAGGCCTCCCAAGACCACCGTCTAGTGCAGCACTGTGCATTACAGGCCTCCCAAGACCACCGTCTAGAGCAGCACTGTGCATTACAGGCCTCCCAAGACCACCGTCTAGAGCAGCACTGTGCATTACAGGCCTCCTAAGACCACCGTCCAGTGCAGCACTGTGCATTACAGGCCTCCCAAGACCACCGTCTTGAGCAGCACTGTGCATTACAGGCCTCCCAAGACCACCGTCTAGTGCAGCACTGTGCATTACAGGCCTCCCAAGACCACCGTCTAGAGCAGCACTGTGCATTACAGGCCTCCCAAGACCACCGTCTAGTGCAGCACTGTGCATTACACGCCTCCTAAGACCACCGTCTAGTGCAGCACTGTGCATTACACGCCTCCTAAGACCACCGTCTAGTGCAGCACTGTGCATTACACGCCTCCCAAGACCACCGTCTAGAGCAGCACTGTGCATTACAGGCCTCCCAAGACCACCGTCTAGAGCAGCACTGTGCATTACAGGCCTCCCAAGACCACCGTCTAGTGCAGCACTGTGCATTACACGCCTCCTAAGACCACCGTCTAGTGCAGCACTGTGCATTACACGCCTCCCAAGACCACCGTCTAGAGCAGCACTGTGCATTACAGGCCTCCTAAGACCACCGTCTAGAGCAGCACTGTGCATTGCAGACCTCCTCAGACCACCGTCTAGTGCAGCACTGTGCATTACAGACCTCCTCAGACCACCGTCTAGTGCAGCACTGTGCATTACAGGCCTCCTAAGACCACTGTTTAGTGCAGCACTGTGCATTACACGCCTCCTAAGACCACCGTCTAGAGCAGCACTGTGCATTACAGGCCTCCCAAGACCACCGTCTAGAGCAGCACTGTGCATTACAGGCCTCCTAAGACCACTGTCTAGTGCAGCACTGTGCATTACATGCCTCCTCAGACCACCGTCAAGAGCAGCACTGTGCATTACAGGCCTCCTAAGACCACCGTCTAGAGCAGCACTGTGCATTACAGGCCTCCCAAGACCACCGTCTAGTGCAGCACTGTGCATTACAGGCCTCCTAAGACCACAGTCTAGTGCAGCACTGTGCATTACACGCCTCCTAAGACCACCATCTAGAGCAGCACTGTGCATTACAGGCCTCCCAAGACCACCGTCTAGTGCCGCACTGTGCATTACAGGCCTCCTAAGACCACCGTCTAGAGCAGCACTGTGCATTACAGGCCTCCTAAGACCACCGTCTAGTGCAGCACTGTGCATTACAGACCTCCTCAGACCACCGTCTAGTGCAGCACTGTGCATTACAGGCCTCCTAAGACCACTGTTTAGTGCAGCACTGTGCATTACACGCCTCCTAAGACCACCGTCTAGAGCAGCACTGTGCATTACAGGCCTCCCAAGACCACCGTCTAGAGCAGCACTGTGCATTACAGGCCTCCTAAGACCACTGTCTAGTGCAGCACTGTACATTACACGCCTCCTCAGACCACCGTCAAGAGCAGCACTGTGCATTACAGGCCTCCTAAGACCACCGTCTAGAGCAGCACTGTGCATTACAGGCCTCCCAAGACCACCGTCTAGAGCAGCACTGTGCATTACAGGCCTCCTAAGACCACAGTCTAGTGCAGCACTGTGCATTACACGCCTCCTAAGACCACCGTCTAGAGCAGCACTGTGCATTACAGGCCTCCTAAGACCACCGTCTAGAGCAGCACTGTGCATTACAGGCCTCCCAAGACCACCGTCTAGTGCAGCACTGTGCATTACAGGCCTCCTAAGACCACCGTCTAGAGCAGCACTGTGCATTACAGGCCTCCTAAGACCACCGTCTAGAGCAGCACTGTGCATTACAGGCCTCCCAAGACCACCGTCTAGAGCAGCACTGTGCATTACAGGCCTCCTAAGACCACTGTCTAGTGCAGCACTGTGCATTACACGCCTCCTCAGACCACCGTCAAGAGCAGCACTGTGCATTACAGGCCTCCTAAGACCACCGTCTAGAGCAGCACTGTGCATTACAGGCCTCCCAAGACCACCGTCTAGTGCAGCACTGTGCATTACAGGCCTCCTAAGACCACAGTCTAGTGCAGCACTGTGCATTACACGCCTCCTAAGACCACCGTCTAGAGCAGCACTGTGCATTACAGGCCTCCCAAGACCACCGTCTAGAGCAGCACTGTGCATTACAGGCCTCCTAAGACCACCGTCTAGTGCAGCACTGTGCATTACAGACCTCCTCAGACCACCGTCTAGTGCAGCACTGTGCATTACAGGCCTCCTAAGACCACTGTTTAGTGCAGCACTGTGCATTACACGCCTCCTAAGACCACCGTCTAGAGCAGCACTGTGCATTACAGGCCTCCCAAGACCACCGTCTAGAGCAGCACTGTGCATTAAAGGCCTCCTAAGACCACTGTCTAGTGCAGCACTGTGCATTACACGCCTCCTCAGACCACCGTCAAGAGCAGCACTGTGCATTACAGGCCTCCTAAGACCACCGTCTAGAGCAGCACTGTGCATTACAGGCCTCCTAAGACCACAGTCTAGTGCAGCACTGTGCATTACACGCCTCCCAAGACCACCGTCTAGAGCAGCACTGTGCATTACAGGCCTCCCAAGACCACCGTCTAGTGCAGCACTGTGCATTACAGGCCTCCTAAGACCACCGTCTAGAGCAGCACTGTGCATTACAGGCCTCCTAAGACCACCGTCTAGAGCAGCACTGTGCAGCATTACAGGCCTCCTCAGACTACCATTCAGAACACTTTGCAGGCCTCCTCAGAACATTATTAGCTTTTTTGATTTTTTTTTACTCCAAGTGTATAATGAGCTTTGAAATTTTAGAGAAATGCTTAAATAATGCATTATAATTTACCTAAACATATTCAATTTTAGTCAACCAAATATGACAAACAATTGCAGATGACTAAAATGCAACTAAAACAGCATTTTAGTCAAAAGACTATGACTAAAACGTTTGCTGCCAAAACACTGACAGGCAGACAGTATTGTACACCCTGTTTGAACAAGAACTTTAGGTTCTGTAAGTTGCCAGGTGGAGCCTCCATGGATTGGACTTGTTTTTCTAGCAAATCCCACTGGATTGAGATCTGGAAACCAAGTCATTGGCTCAAACTATTCTTGAATTCATCAGACCAGGCCACCTTCTTTCATTGCTCCATGATCCAGTGCTGATGGCTATTGTAAGCACTTTTGGCCATGGACACAATTCAGCATGGGTACACGAACCGGTCTGCAGCTACGCAACACAGTGTGATCCACAGGAGAGATTTACTAAAACTGGTGCAGCTGTGAATAATAACCATTTATCTCCTAACTTCAGGCTTCTTCAATTAAGCTTTGACAATAAAACCTGGAAGTTGATTGGTGCACAGCTGCATCAGATTCTTTGTGCACCAGTTTGAGAAACTCTCCCCCACTATCCTGATATCGTTCTATAAGAATCAGCATGAATCTTTTCAGCAATTTGAGCTACACTAGCTCTTCTATGCAGACTACACAGGCCAACATTTACTCCCCACATGCATCAATGGGCCTATGAGCCAGTTTGGTGGTTTTCCTTTCTTGGACCACTTTTGGTCGCCCCTGACCACTGCTAACCGGGAACATCCCACAAAAGCTGCAGTTTTGGAGTTGCTCTTACGCTCCTTAAGCCCCGTACACACGTACCGATTGTCGGCCATAAATGTTCGGCCAACGTCCGATCGGCCGATTGTCGGCTTGTTAGTATGATGCTTCCGACAACCGACTGCGACTTTTCGGCCGAACAAAATCTGGTCTGCATGCTATAAAATTTTTGTTGGCCGTCACCAGAACGGCCGATTGTTCCTCAGTCAGTACAGATTTTGGCCGACAAAAGCCAGATGAGCAAGACTGGGCATGCTCAGAGAAGAAAAAACACACGGAAAGTTAACCATCACATGACATCACTTCTGAAGTTGGTTGTTGTTGGCCGACAAAATTCGTGTGCAGTCAAGAGCACTTTTCAACCAACATGACAGCACTGGACAAAAGACGGCCGATTGTTCGGCCGACAATCGGTGCGTGTGTACGGGGCTTTACACTTGACCATTTTTTCTGCTTTCAACACAAACTTAAGCCCCGTACACACGCACCGATTGTCGGCCGAACAATCGGCCGTCTTTTGTCCAGTGCTGTCGTGTTGGTTGAAAAGTGCTCAAGACTGCACACGAATTTTGTTGGCCAACAACAACCAACTTCAGAAGTGATGTCATGTGATGGTTAACTTTCCGTGTGTTTTTTCTTCTCTGAGCATGCCCAGTCTTGCTCATCTGGCTTTTGTCGGCCGAAATCTGTACTGACTGACGAATAATCGGCCATTCTGGTGTTGGCCAACAAAAATTTTATAGCATGCAGACCAGATTTTGTTCAGCCGAAAAGCCGCAGTCGGTTGTCGGAAGCATCATACTAACAAGCCGACAATCGGCCGATCGGGCGTTGGCCGAATATTTACGGCCGACAATCGGTACGTGTGTACGGGCCTTTAAGGCCCCTTTCACACAGGCTTTCTGATCAGGTCTGCCTGTCAGTTTTTTCAGGCGGACCTAATCCGATGCTCCACGCATCCCTATGGAGCGGAGGATGTCAGCGATGACATCTCTGCTGACACCTGCTGATATCCAATCCAATCCTGTCCATGAAATCCAGACGGTTGGAAACCCTATTTTCCATCTGGAAGATCAAAACAGATAGGATCGGATGAAAATGGACAGGCAGTCCATTTTCATTTGATCTCCCATAGAGGGGAGCGGGGATCTGACAGGTCTGGCTCTGCAAAGTAAGCAGAGATGGAGCTTTCATCCGCCTGCTCAGCGAGGATCGGCGGATTGACCCCCGCTAAGCAAAACTGAGTCCGCTGGGCGGAAAGCCCGTGTGAAATGACCCTAATGCCCCATACACACGTGCAGATTATCTGCAGACTTTTGTCTGCAGACTTACCAAAACCATATAATATGAGGTCAAACCTAAACATTTTCAATTTGTATGCAATCCGGCAGGCCCTTGCACTACATAGAAAAGGTAAGTCTGCAGACAAAAGTCTGCAGATAATCTGCACGTGTGTATGGGGCATAAGGGACATAGGTAAACTTAAGGAACAACATGTTCATTTGCTGCCTAATGTATCCCACTCACTTTCAGATGCCATTGTAATGAGATAATCAGTCTTAATCACTTTACCCGTCACTGGTCATATGTTATGGCTGATTGTTGTATAATACAGAGATATCTGATCACTTCTCTCATCACATGTATGATACAAGGCTATATCACATGTATGATTCAAGGCTATATCTGATCACTTCTCTCATCACATGTATGATACAAGGCTATATCTGATCACTTCTCTCATCACATGTATGATACAAGGCTATATCTGATCACTTCTCTCATCACATGTATGATTCAAGGCTATATCTGATCACTTCTCTCATCACATGTATGATATAAGGCTATATCTGATCACTTCTCTCATCACATGTATGATATAAGGCTATATCTGATCACTTCTCTCATCACATGTATGATTCAAGGCTATACCTGATCACTTCTCTCATCACATGTATGATACAAGGCTATAGCTGATCACTTCTCCCATCACATGTATGATACAAGGCTATATCTGATCACTTCTCTCATCACATGTATGATACAAGGCTATATCCGATCACTTCTCCCATCACATGTATGATACAAGGCTATTTCCGATCACTTTTCCCATCACATGTATGATACAAGGCTATATCCGATCACTTCTCCCATCACATGTATGATACAAGGCTATATCTGACCACTTCTCCCATCACATGTATGATACAAGGCTATATCTGATCACTTCTCTCATCACATGTATGATACAAGGCTATATCACATGTATGATTCAAGGCTATATCTGATCACTTCTCTCATCACATGTATGATACAAGGCTATATCCGATCACTTCTCCCATCACATGTATGATACAAGGCTATATCTGATCACTTCTCCCATCACATGTATGATACAAGGCTATATCTGATCACTTCTCTCATCACATGTATGATACAAAGCTATACCTGATCACTTCTCTCATCACATGTATGATACAAGGCTATATCTGATCACTTCTCCCATCACATGTATGATACAAGGCTATATCTGATCACTTCTCTCATCACATGTATGATACAAGGCTATATCTGATCACTTCTCTCATCACATGTATGATACAAGGCTATATCCGATCACTTCTCCCATCACATGTATGATACAAGGCTATATCCGATCACTTCTCCCATCACATGTATGATACAAGGCTATATCCGATCACTTCTCTCATCACATGTATGATACAAGGCTATATCCGATCACTTCTCTCATCACATGTATGATAAAAGGCTATATACGGTCACTTCTCCCATCACATGTATGATACAAGGCTATATCTGACCACTTCTCCCATCACATGTATGATACAAGGCTATATCTGATCACTTCTCTCATCACATGTATGATACAAGCCTATATCTGACCACTTCTCCCATCACATGTATGATACAAGGCTATATCTGATCACTTCTCTCATCACATGTATGATACAAGGCTATATCCGATCACTTCTCCCATCACATGTATGATACAAGGCTATATCCGATCACTTCTCCCATCACATGTATGATACAAGGCTATATCTGATCACTTCTCTCATCACATGTATTATACAAGGCTATATCCGATCACTTCTCTCATCACATGTATGATAAAAGGCTATATCCGGTCACTTCTCCCATCACATGTATGATACAAGGCTATATCCGATCACTTCTCCCATCACATGTATGATACAAGGCTATATCTGATCACTTCTCTCATCACATGTATGATACAAGGCTAAATCCGATCACTTCTCTCATCACATGTATGATACAAGGCTATATCTGATCACTTCTCCCATCACATGTATAATACAAGGCTATATCCGATCACTTCTCCCATCACATGTATGATACAAGGCTATATCTGACCACTTCTCCCATCACATGTATGATACAAGGCTATATCCGATCACTTCTCCTATCACATGTATGATACAAGGCTATATCTGATCACTTCTCTCATCACATGTATGATACAAGGCTATATCTGATCACTTCTCCCATCACATGTATAATACAAGGCTATATCCGATCACTTCTCCCATCACATGTATGATACAAGGCTCTATCTGATCACTTCTCCCATCACATGTATGATACAAGGCTATATCTGATCACTTCTTTTTTTCATTAGAGGCATAGTTCACCTTTCCCAAAACGCTGCCTATGCAGGTAAGAGGCGTCTGTAGATAAAAACAAACTGTGCAGCTCTGACTAAAGTTAACCACTTCGGGGGGCGTGGCTAAGATGGCGACGTGAGCATACGTCTTCTCCGGAGCTCTGCTGTGATCAGGGCCGGTTTTAGACAAACTGTGGTCCTGGGCAAACCTAAAAGTGGGGCCCCAGGGCCGGACTGGGTATGAAAACCAGCCCTGGAAAAAATGACATACCAGCCCCATAGCATTGCGTCATTATACCAGCGCAACGTCATTTTCAGCGCAACGTCCCTCCCCCTAATACAATGCTGATCCCCCTAATTCAATGCTGATCCCCCTAATACAATGCTGAACCCCCCTCCCCCTAATGCAATGCTGTTTCCCCCCTATCCCTAATACAATACAGACCCCTTAGTAAGCCTCCCTCCCAGTACAGACCCCTCAGTAAGCCCCCCCCCCCAGTACAGACCCCCCAGCAAGCCCCCCTCCCAGTACAGACCCCTTAGCAAGCCCCCCTCCCAGTACAGACTCCTCAGTAAGCCCCCTTTCCAGTACAGACCCCTCAGCAAGCCCCCCTCCCAGTACAGACCCCCCAGTAAGCCCCCCCGCCCAGTACAGACCCCCTCCCAGTACAGACCCCTCAGCAAGCCCCCCTCCCAGTACAGACCCCTCAGCAAGCCCCCCTCTCAGTACAGACCCCTCAGTAAGCCCCCCTCCCAGTACAGACCCCTTAGTAAGCCCCCCTCTCAGGACAGGCCCTCCGGCAGCCCCCCTCCCAGTACAGACCCCTCAGTCAGCCCCCCTCCCAGTACAGACCCCTCAGTCAGCCCCCCTCCCAGTACAGACCCCTTAGTAAGCCCCCCTCCCAGGACAGGCCCTCCGGCAGCCCCCCTCCCAGTACAGACCCCTCAGTAAGCCCCCCTCCCAGTATAGACCCCCAGTAAGCCCCCCTACCAGTATAGACCCCCCCAGTAAGCCCCCTCCCAGTACAGACCCCCCCCAGTAAGCCCCCTCCCAGTACAGACCCCCCCAGTAAGCCCCCTCCCAGTACAGACCCCTCAGTAAGCCCCCTCCCAGTACAGACCCCTTAGTAAGCTCCCCTCCCAGTACAGACCCCCCAGTAAGCCCCCCTCCCAGTACAGACCCCCTCCCAGTACAGACCCCCTACCAGTACAGACCCCCTACCAGTACAGACCCCTCAGTAAGCCCCCCTACCAGTACAGACCCCTCAGTAAGCCCCCCTCCCAGTATAGACCCCCAGTAAGCCCCCCTCCCAGTACAGACCCCTCAGTAAGCCCCCCTCCCAGTACAGACCCCTCAGCAAGCCCCCCTCCCAGTACAGACCCCCCAGTAAGCCCCCCTCCCAGTACAGACCCCCTCCCAGTACAGACCCCTCAGTAAGCCCCCCTACAAGTACAGACCCCTCAGTAAGCCCCCCTCCCAGTATAGACCCCCAGTAAGCCCCCCTCCCAGTACAGACCCCTCAGTAAGCCCCCCTCCCAGTAAAGACCCCTCAGCAAGCCCCCCTCCCAGTACAGACCCCCCAGTAAGCCCCCCTCCCAGTACAGACCCCTCAGTAAGCCCCCCTCCCAGTACAGACCCCTCAGCAAGCCCCCCTCCCAGTACAGACCCCCCAGTAAGCCCCCCGCCCAGTACAGACCCCCTCCCAGTACAGACCCCTCAGTAAGCCCCCCTACCAGTACAGACCCCTCAGTAAGCCCCCCTCCCAGTATAGACCCCCAGTAAGCCCCCCTCCCAGTACAGACCCCTCAGTAAGCCCCCCTCCCAGTACAGACCCCTCAGCAAGCCCCCCTCCCAGTACAGACCCCCCAGTAAGCCCCCCTCCCAGTACAGACCCCCTCCCAGTACAGACCCCTCAGTAAGCCCCCCTACCAGTACAGACCCCTCAGTAAGCCCCCCTCCCAGTATAGACCCCCAGTAAGCCCCCCTCCCAGTACAGACCCCTCAGTAAGCCCCCCTCCCAGTACAGACCCCTCAGCAAGCCCCCCTCCCAGTACAGACCCCCCAGTAAGCCCCCCGCCCAGTACAGACCCCCTCCCAGTACAGACCCCTCAGCAAGCCCCCCTCCCAGTACAGACCCCTCAGCAAGCCCCCCTCTCAGTACAGACCCCTCAGTAAGCCCCCCTCCCAGTACAGACCCCTTAGTAAGCCCCCCTCTCAGGACAGGCCCTCCGGCAGCCCCCCTCCCAGTACAGACCCCTCAGTCAGCCCCCCTCCCAGTATAGACCCCCAGTAAGCCCCCCTCCCAGTACAGACCCCTCAGTAAGCCCCCCTCCCAGTACAGACCCCTCAGCAAGCCCCCCTCCCAGTACAGACCCCCCAGTAAGCCCCCCTCCCAGTACAGACCCCCTCCCAGTACAGACCCCCTACCAGTACAGACCCCTCAGTAAGCCCCTCTACCAGTACAGACCCCTCAGTAAGCCCCCCTCCCAGTATAGACCCCCAGTAAGCCCCCCTCCCAGTACAGACCCCTCAGTAAGCCCCCCTCCCAGTACAGACCCCTCAGCAAGCCCCCCTCCCAGTACAGACCCCCCAGTAAGCCCCCCGCCCAGTACAGACCCCCTCCCAGTACAGACCCCTCAGCAAGCCCCCCTCCCAGTACAGACCCCTCAGCAAGCCCCCCTCTCAGTACAGACCCCTCAGTAAGCCCCCCTCCCAGTACAGACCCCTTAGTAAGCCCCCCTCTCAGGACAGGCCCTCCGGGAGCCCCCCTCCCAGTACAGACCCCTCAGTCAGCCCCCCTCCCAGTACAGACCCCTCAGTAAGCCCCCCTCCCAGTACAGACCCCTTAGTAAGCCCCCCTCCCAGGACAGGCCCTCCAGCAGCCCCCCTCCCAGTACAGACCCCTCAGTAAGCCCCCCTCCCAGTATAGACCCCCAGTAAGCCCCCCTACCAGTATAGACCCCCCAGTAAGCCCCCTCCCAGTACAGACCCCCCCAGTAAGCCCCCTCCCAGTACAGACCCCTTAGTAAGCCCCCCTCCCAGTACAGACCCCTTAGTAAGCCCCCCTACCAGTACAGACCCCCTCAGTAAGCTCCCCTCCCAGTATAGACCCCCAGTAAGCCCCCCTCCCAGTACAGACCCCTCAGTAAGCCCCCCTCCCAGTACAGACCCCTCAGCAAGCCCCCCTCTCAGTACAGACCCCCAGTAAGCCCCCCTCCCAGTACAGACCCCCTCCCAGTACAGACCCCTCAGTCAGCCCCCCTCCCAGTACAGACCCCCTCCCAGTACAGACCCCTCAGCAAGCCCCCCTCTCAGTACAGACCCCCAGTAAGCCCCCCTCCCAGTACAGACCCCTCAGTCAGCCCCCCTCCCAGTACAGACCCCTTAGTAAGCCCCCCTACCAGTACAGACCCCTCAGTAAGCCCCCCTCCCAGTATAGACCCCCAGTAAGCCCCCCTCCCAGTACAGACCCCTCAGTAAGCCCCCCTCCCAGTACAGACCCCCTCCCAGTACAGACCCCTCAGCAAGCCCCCCTCCCAGTACAGACCCCTCAGCAAGCCCCCCTCCCAGTACAGACCCCTCAGCAAGCCCCCCTCCCAGTACAGACCCCTTAGTAAGCCCCCCTCCCAGTACAGACCCCCCAGTAAGCCCCCCCCCCAGTACAGACCCCCCAGTAAGCCCCGCTCCCACTACAGACCCCTTAATAAGCCCCTCCCAGTACAGACCCCTTAATAAGCCCCTCCCAGTACAGACCCCTTAGTAAGCCTTTCCCAGTATAGTCTACAGACCCCCTTAGTAAGCCCCCCTCCCAATACAGACAGACCCTTCAGTAAGCCCCCCTCCCAGTAGAGACCCCCCAGTAAGCCCCCCTCCCACTACAGACCCCTTAGTAAGCCCCTCCCAGTACAGAACCCTTAGTAAGCCCCTCCCAGTACAGTCTACAGACCCCCTTAGTAAGCCCTTCCCAGTACAGACAGACCCCTCAGTAAGCCCCCTCACCTGCGATTACATGCTGGCGCGTGACGTATCGTCTGTGTCACAGGAGGAGGGATCATCTTGTCGGCGCAGGGACAGACATTCTTCAGCAGCCGCCACAGCCAGTCAGCTCGCCTCACGCATGATGCACCAGCATCGCCAGCGATCCGCCGCGCAGGGGCAGCCGCCTCGTGACGTCACGCCGCTCACAGTGGCTGACGTAGAAGAGACGGAGCCCAGCGGGGGGAGGGGGCGGGGCAGCAACCATCATCAGCGGCGACCGACGAGCGGCCCCAATCATTGCAGCGGTGATCAATGCTTAAAGCGGCGCTGCGGGCGGACTTGTCTTAAAGCGGCCAGTCCGGCCCTGGAGCCCGCTGCTGACAGTGACACGGGGCCCCTGGACATTCGGGGGCCCTGGGCAGTTGCCCCCCCCTAACGCCGGCCCTGGCTGTGATACCGGCTCACTTATCCGTTTTCGGGTGGCTGATCTCTCCCTGGGCTGCCTCATTCTGTTGCGGATGCCAACCAGATCATCGGGGAGGTCGAGGGGCGGGAAGAAACTTCGCTTTCCCCCGGTTATTCCGATTCTTTCCCCCACTGCGGACTCCGGTGGTGTGCGGCCCTCGCCTCGATCGAGCATGGCTTCCCCCAAGGAGGGGGTGGTGACCTTGCCGGCTCAGTCCCCTGGGATTCCGGAGGTGATGACGGCGATCACGGCCTGTCAGACTGCCCTGACGAACAAGATAGAGGCTGTGCAACTGGATGGTAGCCTTATTCGGCAGGACATGGACAGGATCCGCTCCCGCCTCACTTCTGCGGAGGAGCGCGTGGGGCAGGTGGAGGATACTGTGGCGGACCATTCAGTGGCCATTCGCACCCTGCAAACAAAGGTGAGGACCCTGGAATACAGAGCCGAGGATGCAGAAAACCGTTGCAGACGCAACAACATTCGCATCATTGGCCTGGCTGAGGGTGTGGAAGGTAAGGACGCTGCTACGTTTGTGGAGGAACTGTTTCGAGGCCTTCTCCCTGCTGCCCGCCTGTCCCCCCATTTTACTGTGGAACGGGCTCATAGAGTCCCTCCTCAGCCGGGCCCTCCTGGGTCACCCCCATGCACCCTAATCCTCAGATTGTTGAACTTTCGGGATAGAGATGAAATTCTCCGTGCTGCACGGGCTGTGGGGTAGCTCCGCCACCAGAATACCCACCTGATGCTTTTCCCGGACTACTCCATTGAAACGCAAAAGTTATGTAAGTCCTATGACTCTGTTAAGGCCTCCCTGCGATCCCGGGGGATCAAGTACAGTGTTTTGTTCCCTGCTAAACTCAGGGTGGTGGACGGCGAGTCTGTCCGCTTTTTCAACTCACCTAAAGATGCTGCAGCTTGGTTGGAGACCCTTCCCCCCCAGGATAGAGGATGAGGACCATGCTGGGGATGGGTGTTTGTGTTCCCCCTTCATCTCTGCCGCCGGAGCGGTGGGGGGTGCCTTTCTTTCCTTCCACGCCATGGGATCCTGAGCTGTCCCTGATGTTCTGGATGTGCAGATGTACCGCACCTGGCCTTCTCACCTGTTGTGAACTGTTGGTTGTTTTTTTGCTGACCTGGATGTGGTTGAGGGACAGCGCCTGATAATGTAATGAAGTTCTCTGCTGGGTGTTGTTTTTTCTCCCGATTTGGAACTTTGTCATTTATTCCTGGATTCCGCATCTCCTTGTGAGATAGACTGCCTTAAGAACTCCGGACCGTCAGTCCCACCTGGGTTCCCGGGGCTCCGGGTCCCTTTGGACGGTCCGGTTAGCCATGTGCCTCCTCAATGTTTTTTTCTGCCCTCTGGCTTTTGGTTTGGGAACAGAGCGACCCCAAGTTCGGGGGGGGGGGGGGTTCGCGGGGTGGGGGGGAAGGGGCTGTTGGCTACTGTTGGCCGGACTGGGGTCCAAGTGGACTTCCCTGTGGTTTATAGTTTTTTTCTATGTTTTATTTGTTTTTATTACAGGTTCCTAAATGCACTGATTATGACACATGTACGGTGGTTGCTGCTGATGTTGGGGGTCTTGGGTTCAGGGGGAGGGTGGGGGATGAGATCTCTCCTGCCTTGCTTCCTCCTGGCCTCCTGTTACTCCCTGCCTGCCCATTGTCTGTCCTCCACCTTGTTTTTCTTTCTGCACTATTCTGATGCCTGACATTGATGTTCTCTCCTGGAATGTCAGGGGACTGGGTACGGCGGTCAAGCGCTCCTTGGTCCTGAACTACCTACGTCAGCAGTCCCCTCACATCTGTATACTACAGGAGACGCACCTTTTAGGATCTAGAGTTTTGGGTCTGAGGCGTGCATGGGTGGGCGCTCACTATCACTCGGTGTATTCTAGTTATGCTCGTGGGGTCATTGTCTTGATCTATCCTTTACTCTATTGGATCTCCACACTGATCCGGAGGGTCGCTATGTGATCATTCATGCCCTGGTGGGGGGGTCCCCTCTGGTTGTGGTGGGTTCATATCTCCCGCCCCCTGCTGAGCTCCCCCTTCTGAATAAAATCATGGAGGTGGTTCTCGGCTATGGGGTGGCTGATTTCCTTATATTGGGTGATTTCAACATGGTAATGTGCCCGGAGCGTGACAGACTTCACTCCTCTGCTGGGGGGCCCTCCCGACTTGCTCAGTGGGAGGAGGTCTTTGCCCTGACTGATGTTTGGCACCACTTTCACCCCACCACTCGGGCGTACACCTGTCATTCGGCTTCTCATCGATCCCTGTCCCGGATAGACATGGCGTTTGCCTCTCACTCTGCTCTATGCAGGGCCCGGAGGTGTCTATCCTGGCCAGGGGTATTTCTGATCATGCGCCACTACAGGTGTCATTGCGGGGGGGTCCCCCAGGCGGGGGCCTGTGGAGGCTCTCCAGGTTCTGGGCCTTGCACGAGGGAGTTCAGGAGCGCGTTCAGGAGGGGATTGAGCAATTTTGGCAGGTTAATGCAGAGACTGCGGAGCCGCCCATCCTTTGGGATTCGTTTAAGGCTTGGCTACGGGGTGAATATGGGCAACGTATTGCGGAGGTGCGCAGGGCTTCTGAGAGATCTCTGGGGGGAACGTGAGGAGGAGGCTCGAGTGCGGGAGGCGGCATATGTTGCTGACCCCTCCTCGACCTCCTATGGTTTGTGGCAATGTGCTCTCCGAGAAGTCCAACTGTTACGCACTGAGATGACTCCTAAATCTATGCTATCCTCGGCTCAGAGGGTTTATGAGTTTGGCAACAAAAATGGTAAACTCCTGGCCTGGTTAGCGAAGGGTGTTGCTCCTCCGGTTCATATTAGTGGAATTAGGGCTCTGGATGGGGAGCTTTTTCGCTCTCCGGAGGCTATCACTGCTAGATTTCAGTCCTTCTATGAAAGGTTATATTCTTCTCGGGTGGATTACACTGAGGGTGCCCTGGGTTCCTATTTAGATCAGGTGGATTTCCCTGTCTTGGAGGAGGAGGTCCGGCAGTCCTTGGAGGCGGACATCACCTTGGAAGAGGTGCAGGAGGCCCTTGCCCTCCTGCAGTCGGGCAAGACCCCTGGGGCGGATGGAATTCCTACAGAGGTATATACGGTGTATCGGGATTGTTTGGCCCCCCCGTTTGGTCTCCCTGTTTGAGCACAGTTTCTCCCATGGCTCTCTCCCGGCCTCTATGATGGAGGCGGTCATTGTCCTGGTTCCCTCTTACAGGCCGATATCATTGATTAATGTTGATGCCAAGATTCTGGCCAAGGTGTTGTCACGCAGACTTGCGGGGGTACTTGATGTGCTGGTGCAGGCAGACCAAACTGGTTTTATGCCGGGAAAAGGGACTGACATTAATCTGCGACGGCTCTTTCTAAATCTAGTGGCGGACCATGTTAATTGTGGCCAGCGAATTATAGCCTCTCTCGACGCCGAGAAGGCCTTTGACTCTGTTGAGTGGGGATTTTTGTGGGCGGTGTTACGGCGCTTTGGATTTGGTCCTAATTTCCTGACTTGGCTGCAGATGTTATATCACTCACCCACGGCGAGGGTCCGCACTTCTGGGGGAATTTCCGGATCCTTCCCACTGCAGCGGGGTACTCGTCAGGGCTGTCCCCTCTCGCCCTCCTTATTTGCGTTAGCCCTTGAACCTCTGGCCATCCTGATCAGGAGCTCGCCTTCCGTTGTGGGTCTGCGGGTGGGCCCCCTGGAGGAGAAAATTTCTTTGTATGCGGATGATGCTCTCTTGTACCTGCATGATGCTGACTCCTCCTTGCGGGCTGCCCTCGAGATCTTTGACGAGTTTGGCCGATTCTCTGGTATTAGGATAAACTGGTCCAAGTCGGTTCTGTTCCCCTTGGATGCGGGGACCAGGGCTGGTGCGGCTAGGACCCCTCTGCGGTGGGTGGATCAATTCCGCTATCTAGGTGTGGAGGTGCGTAGAGACCCGGCCTCCTTTAGAGCCCTGAATCTCGACCCCCTTGTCGCCCATCTCCGAGCTCGCTGTGCATTCTGGGCCTCCCTGCCACTTAATCTCATGGGTAGAATTAACTTACTCAAAATGATTTTTTTGCCTAAGTTTCTATATTTTTTCAGGAATTGTCCGATCTGGTTGCCTCTGTCCTTTTTTAAGCTCGTTGATGGTATTGTGGGCTCCTTTATTTGGGCTGGGAAGTCTCCCCGGTTGGCGAAGTCTACCCTGTGCCTTCCCACTAGCTGTGGTGGATTGGCCATGCCTGACTATAGGATTTACTACTGGGCGGCGGTGCTGGTTACCGTTGGCTGGTGGTATGCTCAGTCAAGGGGGAATGCAGCTGTATGTTTGGAGGCGGCTTTGGTGGGGTCCCTGCAGGGCCTTAGTAATTTGGTGTACAGGGGGCTGCGGGGTTGTCTGCCGGCTCTCCTGCCCACTAGAGTCACCTTGCGGGTTAGGGTGGCGGCACGGAGGCGGTTTTTGCAGCCTACCAACTGGTCCCCAGTGTGCCCCCTGTGGGGAAACCCTACCCTGCAACATTTATGGTCTATGCAGGACCCCCAGATTTGGGCTAGGTATGGCGTGAGGACTCTCCGGGATGTGTGTCCGGCGGGCTCCGTCCTCCCATTCTCTGACCTTCAAAGCGCACGGGGTCTGCCGAGATGGATGTACTTTCGGTACCTCCAGCTGCGACATGCTCTCCGGGCCCAGTTCCCTGGGGGTTTAACCCTGGTGATGGACCCAGTGGAAGAGTTATTGGCTCACGAGGTGTTGGCCAAGCCGCTCTCCTCCCTTTATCTTACCCTGCAATGTACTCTTTCTCCCCATATGGACAAACTGTGAGATTCCTGGAAAGGGGATATTCCTGACCTGGACAGAGAGGACTGGGAGGATTGTTTTGAGACCAGTACTAAATTGATGATTTCTGCCAGAGATCGCTTGATTCAGACCAAGTTTTTACACAGGACCTATTACACCTCTCAGAGATTACATAGGATCTTCCCCCAGAGATCTCCGCTTTGCCCCCGCTGCCTGACATTGGAGGGGTCGTTCTTCCATATGTTTTGGGACTGCCCTAAGATAGCACAGTTTTGGCTGCAAGTCTTTGATGTTATTAATCACAGATTGAGCATGGCTCTTCCATTCTCGCCTGCTCCGGCCCTCTTGGGTATTGCGGACAATGATCAGAGACCTAGACCCACGAAACTGCTCATCAATTATCTGTTGTACTATGCTAAGAGAGAAATAATTCTGAAATGGATTGCCCCTTCCCCCCCCTCGGTGCTCTCCTGGGAACACTCCATAGATGCTGTTCTGCCACTATACAAATTGACCTACCTGTTGCACAATTGTCCTAAAAAATTTGACAGGGTCTGGCAGCCTTGGCTGGCACCTATGAGCTAGGTGCAGGTGCTGGCCCTGCTATTGATGTGGTGTTCCCCGGGGGAGCTAGGAACTGTACTTCTCTGTGATTGTATTGTTTTGCGGCAGTACTTTTGGTTTACTACTGTATCCTCTGTTATACTGTTATGGTATTGTGTAAATGTGTCTTTCCACTTTAATTCAATAAAGGAACCGTTTGAATTGTAAAAAAAAAGTTAACCACTTCTGGACCACCCGCCGCAGTTTTACGTCAGTACTTTGACGTTAAATACCGGTGTTATGGCAGCAAATAGCCATAACCCCAGTATTTTTTTTTTACAGGGCGGGTGGCCACCTTTACATAAAAGTGGTCCCAGCGGCGGATTCCTCACGGGATCACTTTAATGGGCGGCAGGAGAGGTGCACCTCCCCCCCCCCTGCCGCTTCCCAGTCATTTTCCCCACTTACCAGAGCCGTCGGTAGCGGGGAAAATGATCCAGTCCGTTCATGTCCCAGGCAGGAAGTCCAGTGAGGGCAAGATGGCCCCCACTTGACTCCATGGCCTTGGAGGACCGGAGCAATGTCATTTGTCGCTTCCTCCCAACGGCCTTAAAGGGCCCACTTTTTTTCATGCTGGAAAAAAAATAACTTTTTTTTTTTTTTGCTTTTAGGTGTAGATGTGAGATCTGAGGTCTTTAGACCGTAGATCTCACATTAAAGAGGACCTGTCCTGCCTATTTTTATTACAAGGGATGTTTACATTCCTTGTAATAGAAATAAAAGTGATCAAAAAACATTTTTTTTAAAGGGACAGTTTAAAAATAAAAAATAAAAGGTAAAATAAATAAGGGAAAAAAAAGTAAAGCGCCCCGTCCCTCTGAGCTTGTGTGCAAAAGCGAACGCATACGCAAGTCGCACCCACATATGTACACGGTGTTCAAACCGCACATGTGAGGTATCGCTGCAAACATTAGAGCAAGAGCAATCACTAAAGGCCTAGACCTCCTCTGTAACTCTAAACTGGTACCTGTAGAAATGTTTAAATCATGGCCTATGGAGATTTTTAAGTACCAATGTTTGTCACCTTTCCACGTGCGCAATTTTGAAGCATTACATGTTGGGGATCTATTTACTCGGCGTAACATTATCTTTCACATTATAGAAAAAAATTGGGCTAACTTTACTGTTTTTTTTTTTTTTTAATTTAAAAAAGTGTATTTTTTCCAAAGAAATTGCGTTTGTAAGACAAATACGGTGTGACATAAAGTATTGCAACGATCTCCATTTTAATCTCTAAGGTCTCTGCTAAAAAAAAAATATATATATATATATATATATATATATATATATATATATATATATATATATATATATGTGTGTGTACATATACACAAAATGTTTGGGGGTTCTAAGTATTTTCCAGCAAAAATATTGATTTTAACCTGTAAACAAGTGTCAGAAATAGGCCTGGTCCTTAAGTAGTTAAATAATGCCTTTACTATAGGTGTAGGCTATTTACATACCTCATGAAGCCTGACTGGAATACTCCCAGGATGTTGCTAAGTGAGACCTAGTCATTACTGCTCACCTCCACCATCACAGGAGTGAGGTCTCAAACGCTGAGTTTAGAGCTACTGTATCATGGGAGAGGAAGAGCACGTGAGAGGGTGTGAATCAGAGAAAAAAGCTCACTCAGTGCCATCCTAATAGCATTATGGGCCCCTGGGCCATAGGAAACCTACCAGCCTGCATGAGGTGTCCCCATCCCAGTACCCCTTTACATCATGTTCCCCTATCACAGTGCACATATACATCAGGTTCCCCCATCACAGTGCCTATATAACCTGCAAAAAATCCTTTCAGGGAGGTGGCAAACTCATTTCAGGGAGGTGGCTCTCCGCCCCCCTCCCCCTGCCAATTTAACACAACTAGAGGATCATCAAATTAAATGCAATCATTATACAGAGGTTTACTTCTTCTGCAAGATATTAAAGGAACACTCTAACCACCATGACCACTTCAGTGATTGGAAGTGGTCATAATGGTAGGAGTCAGAAACACTGCACATGATGGGATATTTACAGTTATGTGCTGGGGGCTAGTTTCACCCCTAGCACATGTGGCTTACTGCTTGTGGGTACTGCCGGTGGGTACTTCTGGCTGTTACTGCTGGTGAGTACTGCTGGCTGGTACTTCTGGTGAGTACTGCAAGCTTGTGCTGCTGGCGGGTACTGCTGGTGGGTACTGCTTGCTGGCTCTCTTCTGCCCCCTGCAGGAGGGAGGAGAAAGCTGAATCCTCTCTCCAGCAGAAATCCCAGCCACTGCTCCTTTTGACAGGCGTGACATTGCAGTTACTCTTGTCAAAGAAGAACGACACAAGTGGCCAAATCCCCAGTGCACCCCCTCAACACAGTGCCTGCCTCCCCCTTATCTAGCACTGATCATGGGCCCCCCTATGCACCTGGGGCTCTTAGGCAGTGTCTACGTGAGCCCATTCATTAAGATGGCCCTGCGCTCACTCCTGTTGTGTATGGGGCCAAATCGCCCTGCACATGGGGGTACCTTTTACCATTAACATGCTCATAAATGCCCGGGACCAGGCAGGGACTGCAGTCATGGGAAAGTCTAACATTAGTTCAGTTCCCCAACTTGGAGACGAGCTGCAACACTGTGTGCAGTAAAAAAAAGTGCCGAGTTCCTCTGAAAGTGCTGTCTTATGTCACTACATACTGTAATTTGATGTAGGTTGCATTAGAAGGGACACGCTGAGCCTGTGCCCTCCCCACCAGTCCAACGTACATCTGTTACCTCAATCCCAGTAACAGAATGGGACCCCACTGTGCACATAGCGCAGGCCTCATGCATGCTCTTGTTAACAACTTTACTCTCATACCCACGTCACCAGGTCATGGATCTCTGTAACGCGGGTTTGATTCCGGTTATTACTGGAAAACTAATGCTGGGTAGGGAGCCAGAACATCGACCCTTTTGCTACTGGAGGACCAGTCACCTTTACCAGGTACCACACTTAACGACTGGTTGCGTTGTGACTTGAACTAGTGCTTGGTTGCCCATAGCAACTACACTACTCCTCTTGTTTGACTTGCTGAGTAGACCTTTTGTTACATTAGAGCTTTACTGACATGTTCTTTTTATATGCCAGAACCAACTTGCACCCCTTGAATAACTTCAGGCCATGCTCATCACAAGTGATGCAACTTTACGGAAATACATTGTTGCACAGTCCACCATGAACAGTAATATCATAATGTCCCCATTTCTAGCTAGCTGCCCAGGCGTACTTCAGAAAGGTAGTAGTTCATATTGGCAATCTCCAGGTCTTGGCTGCCTCCGACAGACTGCAAGGTCCCTCCCCACAGTTATGGCTTTTCTTTTCCAATGTGGCCCATCTGAACGCCCCTGAACCCAGCCTTCCCCCACATTTATATTACTGGTAGGTAAGCTGGATCCAAAAAGCCCGGGAACTGTAGCCCACACATTAACACTTTACCTCCCCCAGCCTGGACCAGCCACTAACTGAACCAACATTTTTGTAAGCAACCTGCCTACACTGTGGTGGTCGAGGTGATTATTCAACTTTAGCTAAAACTACACAGTTTTTTTTATTTACAGACACCCTTTATCTCCATAGGCAGTTTTTTGGTAATGGTGAAATGTGTATAAAGAGAGAATTCACAGTGAACTCCAGGGACACAGATAATCAGTCAAACTACACATACTGTACATGAACACATTTTTTTGTATTCAGTCCAGGAATGGCTCCAGACAATTTTTGGGTGTCGAGGCAGGGAGTATACAGTATGTAAGGGAGCTAAGTCCCTGACCCTGAAGCAGACATAACATAATGGGAAACAAAATGTAATATATTGCAGCTTAGCAGCTTAGCAATCAGTAAATGTGGCTGCATTCGTTTTATTTTTCTTTAGGCTTTTTACTTTTGTTTTCACCTGGTGATCTGGCCGGTTACACACTTCCTGTATTCGAATGCCCCATCTGGATGAAGGAGCATAGGGGGCACAGCAGAATTGTCAGTCTGAGGGGAGGGGCATGTTAGATGTGTAGCGCTACCCCCGTAGGGTGTAGTATTTCACAGATAGTTCTTACTTCTTCACTGGCAGCCAGATACAAGGTACTTCCTGCAACCAGGCACACACACAATTAGGCTCAAGTTTTATTTTGTAAGAACTTGGATAGGGTAGGTAGGGGATTTGTAGTAGGATAATCAGGAAAAAAACTATACACAACTTGAGGACTCTAGTTGATCTAGAATTTAGTAGTAAGCGAAGTCCCTTGCTGGGAGCTGATGGCAGACTTCTCCTATATAACAGTGTAGAAATCAATAGCATGAGCAAAGTCTCTTGTAGAGCAGGACAGAGCTCTTCAGGTACAAGCCAGTTACAGCAGACTGTTTGACTGTCCAAAAGAAGTAGAACTGAGCAGAGTTGGAAAAGATCTTCAGATGACTACTAGTGATCCCTTTACAGTAGTTAGACCCTTGGCTGACTGTACTAGCACACAGGTAGCCAAAAAGAACAGGTCCCCAGATCATTGGTCTGTACTCACTGAAGTTGCAAACGGATCCTCTCGGGCACAGCTCCCCCTCAGTCAGCTCTCCAGAAGCACCAGGGTGGCTCCTCTACTTTAGCTTCAGGCCCTCAGGTCGACCACATGGCAGAAAGTGCTAGGGGTGGCAAACCAGCCTCCCCCTGTGCCCTCTGGAACGCCCTCTCGAACGCCCTCTCTGTCTGTAACAAACTCACCTCCCTCCACAACCTCCTCATCACAAACTCCTTTAACCTCTTTTCCATCACTGAAACATGGATTCATAATTCCGATACTACTTCTAATGCTTCCCTCTCCCATGGCGGCCTCCTCTGGACTCACTCCCCTAGACCAAGTGGATGGAAGGGAGGTGGAGTGGGAATCCTTCTAGCCCCATACAGCACCTATCAGGTACTTCACCCACCTTCCTCTCTGACATTCACCTCTTTTGAGTTGCATTGCATTCGTCTATTTTCTCCTGCTTCTTTAAGAATCGCTGTCATCTACCGGCCCCCTGGACCGGTATCAACCTTCCTTGATGACTTCTCTGCCTGGCTACCCTACTTTCTCTCTTCTGAAATCCCCACAATCATTCTTGGTGACTTCAAAATCCCCTTTAACGCTAATACTAATACTGCTCCTAAAATTCTCAGTCTAACCTCATCTCTTGACCTGAAGCAATGGATACAGGCTCCTACACACTCCACTGGCAACACCCTTGACCTTGTCTTCATCTATATATGCACTTAATGCAACCTCTCCAACAAACCTCTCCCACTCTCTGATCACCACCTTATTAGTTTCGCACTCTCCCTGTATCCACCTCCTCTCCCTCCAACCGCCTAACAGTTACCCGTAGAAACCTTTGCCACCTCAACCCTTCTATGCTCTACTCTGCTACTGACCATCTATATGACAAAATCTCACCCCTGTCATGCCCCAACCTAGCCACTTCCATCTATAACAGCTCACTGTCATCCACCCTAGACAAGCTCGCTACCCTCACTACACGCAGAATTCGGCCACGACCACTACAACCCTGGCAAACAGACAACACCAGAAGTCTCAGAAAACATAGCCGCTGTCTTGAGTGCCTGTGGCATAAGACTAAGTCCCTGGAAGACTTCAACCAATATAAATCTGCCCTCCTAAAATACTATTCCTTCCTCCTCACTGCCAAGCAAACCTATTTTATCATGCTCATCCAAACATTCTCATCTAGTCCCCGTCATCTATTCTCCACCGTTAACACTCTACTCTGTCCTCCACCAACTCCACCCTCTAACTCACTCACTGTACAGGAGATCACCAATCACTTCAAAAATAAGATCGATACAATTCACGAGGAGATCTCCAATGTGCAGAAACCTCCCCCACTTAAAGCGGAGTTCCGGCCTCGGAAACGTTTTTTCAATAAAAAATTTCCCCCGGGACAGTCAGGGCTAGTACATTTCATAATTGATAGCCTCTGAACTGTCCCAGGTCGCACTTACCTTTTAGAAGAAATACTTACCTTGAAAATTTCTTCTCCAGCACTGCCATCCCAGGTGTGGGCAGCTGAAGCCAGGGCGTCCTCTTCCGTGTCCTCTTCATCCCAGAATGCCCTGCACCGGCCCCGCTCGTCACTTCCGGGGCAGGCGCGTCATCCCTGAACAGCTTCTGGGCATGCCCAGAAGCTGTTTAGCAGGGAATGACGTGCCTGCACCGGAACTGACGAGCGGGGCCGGTGCAGGCGCATTGACTCCTGGGAGCGATGACGTTTAGCTCCCAGGAGTCAATGCAAGCAGGCAGAGATGGCATGGGACGGAGGGAGGAAGTAGAAGGAAGGTAAGTATACTTTCTTCAAAAACAAGGTAAGTAAAGAAAAAAAAAATCGGGAGTATCCATTTGTTTTTTAGGGGATTTAAATCAAACTGATGGCCCAAAGTTGTTTTTTGAGGCCGGAACTCCGCTTTAACAACCCATATCCACAGGTACAATCATTACTTCCCTCGTTCCACCCTGCTAGTATTAATGAGGTTGCTGGACTTTTATCTAACACCCATCTAACCGCCTGCCCCCTGGATCCTGCTCCCTTGCACATGCTATGCTCGCCCTCTGACTCTATTCTACGCTCTCTAACTCACATCTTCAACCTCTCCCTCTCTTCTGGCAACTTCCCTAATTCTCTAAAACACGCACTAGTCACTCCCATCCTTAAAAAGCCCTCAATGGACCCCACCAATCTTCACAATCTACGCCCCCATTTCCTTACTTCCCTTCTCCTCCAAACTCCTTGAATGATTGGTCTACAATGACTGAGCGACCATCTGACTAAGAACAATCTTCTTGATCCCCTTCAGTCTGGATTTCGCCCTCATCATTCCACTGAAACTGCTCTCCTTAAACTCACAAACGACCTACTAACAGCAAACCCCAATGGATACTATTCTGTACTACTCCTCCTGTACCTCTCTGCTGCCTTTGACACAGTAGACCACCCCCTCCTCCTCAAAAAACTCCACTCCCTTGGCCTCCGTGACTGTACTCTTCACCGGTTCTCATCCTACCTATCCCAGCACGCCTTCAGTGCAACTCTACTACCTACTCTCCTCTTCCTTTCTCTGTCGGGGTCCCCCAAGGCTCTGTTTTTGCACCGCTCCTTTTCCCAATCTACACCTCCTCCCTTGGTCGCTGATTGCCTCCCATGGCTTTCAATATCATCTCTACGCCGATGACACCCAAATCTATTTCTCCACCCCTCAGCTCACTCCATCAGTCTCCTCTCGCATCACCAGGTTACTAACAGACATATGAGCCTGGATGTCGCATCACTTCCTCAAACTCAACCTATCCAAAACCAAGCTCATGATATTTCCTCCCCCACATTCCTCCTCCCCTGATTTCTCCGTCAACATCAACAGCGCAACTATTAACCACTCCACCCATGCCAAGGACCTAGGTATAATCCTGGACTCTGAACTATCCTTTCGACCACACATCCAGTCACTGTCCAAAGCTTGCAGCCTCAACCTCCGCAACATCTCCAAGATACGCCCCTTCCTAACCATTGATACCACAAAGCTTCTAATCCACTCCCTGGTCATCTCTCGTCTCGATTACTGCAACTCCCTTCTCATTGGCATTACTGCAACTCCCTTCTCATTGGCTTACCTTTAAAAAAAGGCTATCCCCCTGTCAGAGAAATGGCCGTGCTGCAACAGGCAACTTTGCCTGTACTTCCCATGGCCGCAATGGACTCAGGCCATAGACTCATTCACTGGCCTATAAAAGGACTCTGCTCAGCCCATCAAATTGCTGGATTGTATTCAGCTCCTCCTGTGTCCTGAGCGTTTCTACTTCTTGGATTCCAGTTTGACCCGGCTTGTTCCTTTTTTTTTTTTTTACTTTATTTTTATTTGCATATAAAATTTAAGTTTACAACAGTATTTCTCAAATTAGGGTTCACATTTTACATGTTAAAGTTATGTAGAAAGGAAATACAGTGATTCATATACTAAATATCGTAAATATTTTCCCTTTTCCTCCCTCCCCCCCTTCCCAGAATTCCTCCCCTTCTTGCCAACAACTTCCATTCTACAGTGCCTCCCCATGGTAGATATGCTTAACTATTTATTTCAATATATTTAGTTGATTTTTTAAATTCTTTCCATTTTCCCCATTTTCTTTTCATGTTTATTGGAATTTCCTCTTGTGTATTACATATATATTCCATATTAAAGTTGTTATTTATCTTTTTACACCATTCCTTTATTTTCGGGCTCTCCTTTTCTCTCCACTTTTTTGGTATGGTTCCCTTTGCTATATTCAGCAAAGTTGGTACAAGAGTCATATTATATTTTTTTAAAGGTATTATTGTTTTGTGAAATAGGCAGACCCATGGATCGTTTGGTATTTTTATTCCAGTGATTTCTTCAATCAGTTGTCTAACTTCTAGCCAGAAATCTTTTATCTTGGGGCAATCCCAAAATAGATGGTACATTGTACCTATGTTGCCACAATCCCGCCAGCATTTGTCTGTCTTGTTTGGTTGGTATTTATTTATTACTTCTGGAGTGATGTACCACCTAAGCAGACATTTATAATTTAATTCTGTTGTACTTACGTCTGTGGCTGTGGATCCGACCACCTTTAGTACAGTCCCAAGTTCCTGTCCTTGCAAATGTGTCCCTATTTCTTTTTCCCATTTTACTATATATGGAGGTTTTTCCAGACTGTGCCATTCCGTCAGCATTTTGTAGATCTGAGAAACTCCATGCCTTTGCGTGGAAGAATAACTCAGTTTCTCGATGTTATTAAGATTTTTTTCCGACCTAATCGGCTGTGGTAATGAGCTGACAAAATGTCTCAGCTGGAGATATCTCCAATCATCTATTTTTATATTTTTATTTTCTTGTTTTAATTTCTGAAGTGTTTTTATGTGACCTTTGTGTAGGATATCTTTTAATTGAGTGTTCCCTATCCAATTTCCACCCTTTTCTTCTTTCCCTGGTGGGAAGTATTTAGTGCCATTTAATGCTATCATTGGTGAGTTGTATTCCCATTTCAATTGTTTGTTAATCCCATCCCATATTTTATAAACTACCTTTGTCAGTTCATGTGCTCCCTGTATTTCCCTATATTTTGGTGGTATCCATATTGTTTTGTGTAAGTGATTATTATTTTGTGCACATTCTATCTCTACCCATCTTTTTTCCCCCTTTTCTGTTTTTGTCCAGTCCACCATTCGTGTAATAATTACTGCCTTATAATACCTTTCTATATCTGGAGTTGCTAATCCTCCTTGTGTTTTACTTCTTGTAAGGATCTTGTACTGTATTCTGGGTTTTTTCCACTGCCATATATATTTTGTCAATAAAGTTCTTATTACCCTGAAAAAAGTTGCGGGGATGTTTATTGGCAACAGGGAGAAGGTGTATAAGATTTTTGGCAAGATAAACATCTTAACAACATTATTCCTTCCGATCCATGAGATTTGACCATTTGATTTCTTTCTTATATCTGTTTTTATTTCGTTCAATAACGGTATATAGTTAGCTTGGTATAATTTTCCAGTTTGTGGTGTTAAATATATCCCTAAGTATTTTAATTTTTCTTTTGTCCACGTAAATGGGAAGTATGTTTTTATTGTTTGTTCTTCCTGGATATTTAACCTTATATTCAAAATCTCTGATTTTCTTGGGTTTATTTTAAAGTTTGACAACTTTCCATAATCTTTTAACTCCTTTTGAATGTTTGGAAGAGTAATCCTTGGATTTGTAACGATGAATAATAAATCGTCCGCATATGCTGCGATTTTGTGTTCGTCTTGGTTTACCGTTACTCCTTTTATGTCTTTGTTTTGTCTAATTTTTGCCAATAATGGTTCCAGGGTTAGTACGAACAATAGGGGTGATAGGGGACACCCCTGTCTCGTCCCATTACTCATTCCAAATTTCTCTGATAAGCTTCCGTTTATTTTAATTTTTGCCGTAGGGTTGTTATATAGTGCCTCTATCCATTGCCTCATTCTTGACCCAATCCCTAAATTTTTTATGGTTTCTTTCATGAAGTCCCAGTCCACCCTATCAAAAGCCTTTTCGGCATCAATTGATAATAGGATGGAGGGGACCTCATATTTTTTTGTTTTTTGTAGCAGAAGCAGGGTACGAATCACATTATCCTTCCCTTCTCTGCCTGGAACGAATCCAGTTTGGTCCGGATAGATACACATTTTTAGTAACTCTTTTAGTCTTGTTGCCAAGATTTTCGCAAATAATTTTGTGTCTGCGTTTAACAACGCAATTGGCCTATAACTAGAACAGAGGGTTTGATCTTTCCCTTCTTTCGGTATTACCGTAATGTATGCCATTAGAGATTCTTCTCTTAGGTCTTCCTTCCCTATTTTATTCAAATATTTTTGCATTTTTGGAATTAATATTTCTTTAAATCTTTTATAGTACTTTATTGTGTATCCATCCGGACCTGGACTCCTTCCATTTTGAGTAGTTTTTAATGCTTCTCTTATTTCATTTTCAGTAATTGGAGCTTCAAGAAGTTCCAATTTGTCTTCTGGAATTTTAGGCAGATCTGCTTCCTTAATATATTTTTGGATATTTATTATTTTTTCCTGTCTTATTTTCGGGGTTTCTTCCTTTCGGACATTGTATAAAGTGCTATAAAAGGCATGAAAGGCTTTAGCTATTCCTGTGGTTGAGTTGATTATTTCGTTTTTACTGTTTTTGATTTTTTCTATGTAATTTTTTGATTTTTTCCTCATCAGCAATCTCGCTAGGGATCTTCCTGGTTTATTTCCGAATTTGTATCTGTATCTAGCTATCTTATTGAAATGATTTCTAGATTCCTCTTCCAATAGATCTTTTAATTCATCTCTTTTTATTATAAGGTTTTTCTCTATTTCTTTTTTAAATTCTTTTTTATGTTTTTGTTCTAGATCGTATATTTCTCTTATAAATGTATTGATTTGATTAGTCCTCTCTTTCTTTTTTCTTGACGCACTGGATATTAATATTCCTCGGATATAAGCTTTGTGTGCTTCCCAGAGTGTAGCGGATACTATTTCTGGTGTGTCATTCTTTTGAAAATAAAACTCTAGTTCTTTTTCTATTCTATTTCCTATTTCTTCCTCTAGAATTAGTTCTTCATTTAACCTCCATGTTCCCATACTTTTGTGGTGGATTGGTGTCTTAATTGTTAAGGTTAGGGGTGCGTGATCTGACAATGTGATTGTACCTATTTCTGTACTTTCTATAAATTCTAGTAGGCGATGGTCAATAAAAAAATAGTCCAGTCTTGAGTACATCGAGTGTATTGAGGAGTAATAAGTGTAATCTCTTTTTTTTGGATGTTGAATCCTCCATGCATCTACTAATTGGTTCTGATGTAGTTTTTTCCTTATTTTCCTTAGTTTTTGTTCTCCCAGCATCCTTACACCCGATGTACTGTCGACACTTGGGTCAATACAAAAATTTATATCCCCTGCCATTATCAAATAGCCTTTTTTAAAGCTCTCTAGGTCATATAGGATTCTCCCCAGATATTCACTTGGTTTTTTGTTTGGATTGTAGATATTGGCTAATGTCAACTCCATCCCCCTTATTTGACCCTTAAGAAAAATATATCGGCCATTCGGATCTGTTTTCATTTCTTCTAGGGAGAATTCTATATTTCTTGCTATTCCTATTGCTACCCCTCTTGCACGCTCTATTGGTGAGTCCCCATAGTACCATTTAGGAAAGTGTTTGGAAAAAAGTTTTATATTCGAGTGGAGAGAAATATGCGTTTCCTGCAGAAAAGCTATATTTGCTGCTTCTCTCCTCAACTCTTCCAATATTTTATACCTTTTTATATGGGAATTTAATCCTCTTACATTATATGTTATTATTTTTAGTTGTTCATCTTTCATTTTTATCTTTTCTGCTCGAGCCAGCTCCTCCTTGAACACGGAAGCGCTGGATCGATTTAAATTCCGCTGACAGCATTCTACCCATGTTGTTGGACTGACAAACTTTTAAAATTTCTTTTCCTTTTGGGCAGTGGGGAGTTTCCCTATCTCTACCCCTCCTCCCCTCCCTCCCCCTCCCCACCTCCCTCCCCTCCCCCCCCGCCTCCATCCCTCTCCGTCTCATATTGATATTCTTTTGATCAACTTTTGATCTTAGGGTATTTAGTTGTTTCTTTGGGTCATTCTCCCTGATACCCATTTTCTTTTGGGGTGGTGCTCTAATGGATTAGCACGTTCTGTCTCCTTCCTCAATTGGAAGGACATTCCGGCCTTTGGGGGGGCTATCCTATTTCCTTTATATAGCTTATCTCCCTTCCCCTCCCTCCCTCTCCCTCACCCTCCTTCCACCCCCCAACCCCTCCTCCCTCCCTCAGTCCTCCCACACAGTTCATATCAATATATGGATAAGAGAGAACCTCACAGAGTATGGCAGAAAGGGGGGAAAAAAAAAAAAAAGGGAAAAAAAACCCCTATATATGTATATTTACGTCCTGCTCTGCAAAGTTCTCTCCAAGCTTTCATTATTTAGACAATATTTCCGCATTTTTTATCTTTTGTTCTTTCTAGCTAATGTCCATTGCTGTTCTTCCATCTGTGAGTTTCTTCGTGGTTCTTCTCCTTTGTCATTTTCATACCATCCGGGCATATTTGGCTCTTGTATATCTAGTTTTTTGCAAAATTCTTGAGTTTCTTCTGGAAAAGTGAGTTTTGCTGATCGTCCATCTCTTTTTCCTATTAGGCTAGCTGGGAACCCCCAATTGTATCTAATTCCTTGTTTTTGCATCTCTTCTGTCAATGGCTTTAAAATTCTTCTCCTCCTCAATGTTTCCGGTGCTAAGTCTGTAAATATCTGTATCTTGTCATTTTCTGTATTTCCTGTATTTATTAATGATTTATTCTTCTTTAAGTTTTCCCATATTTGTGCTTTGTCTGTATAATTTTGAAACCTGATTATCACATCTCTAGGTGATTCTGCTGGGATTCCTGACGGTTTTCTTATGCGATGGACTCTTTCAATCAGTAATTGATCTTCTTCCCCTCTACCTAATACTGGGTTTAAGACTTTTTGAAGTTTATCTCCCAAGTTTTCTTCCTGTAATGTATCCCTTAATCCTCGAATCCTCAAATTTTTTCGTCTTGCTCTGTTCTCTTGATCCTCTAGTTTGTAAGCTAGATCTCTGGCTTTTTTCTTAGTCTCGTTTATTTCTTTTCTCATTCCCTGTATTATTTTTGTTTGGTCTTCTTGTTTTTTCTCTAGTTCTTCTACCCGACCCAGGGCATGTCCCAGATCCATCTGGACATGTCCTAGGTCGGTCTGGATTTTAACCAATTCGATTTTTAGTGATTTTTCTAATTCTGCGAACATTTCTCGCATATCACCTTTTGTAGGAGCATGTTCTTTTGTTTCTCCCTGTTCTTCTTCTTCCTCTTCATAATTTTCAGTCCTTAAGCTTATCTCAGAGTTTGCTGAACTGATAGGTGATTTAGTTACTTCAGCTTTTTGACTTTTCTCCACTTTCTTCTTTCCTGTTCCTTGTTGTTTTTCCTGAGATGTTTTTTCTAAGGAGTTTTCTTGTGTCATAAATTTCCTGATTGTGTTAGGACTTGAGGTCACCCTTGGTGATTTTGCAATAGCTCCTCCTCTTGTAGATTTACCCCTCATTGTGTAGAAGGTGGTTCCGAGATTCCTTTATAAAATCTCACAAGTCAATATGTTGGTACTCAAAATAAGTTATACAGTATGGATATACAGTATAGAATATGTTTGCATTATTGCCAAAGGGAGACACAATAAGGCCAGGTAGTCTCTATATTGACTTCATATTAACAGGCGGCAGTAAGGAATAGAGGTATGAGGTACTTCCAGCCCTCCAGCTCCCTGCTCAAGTCCTTATACAAGCTGGGGTGGATCCCATCGGTTTTAAGTAGACTGTCCTCTTTTAAAATACTCTCTGTTCATCTGTGGGCTTTTGCTCTCCTGTCCTCCTCAGCTTCCCAGCCCTCAGGCAGCAAGGCAGCAGCGTCTCCAAGATGGCAGTGCTGGACGGGATGGGACGGGGCGAGGTGATAAGGAGTCTTTCTCTCCCTTTCAGCTACACTGTATACTTCCCAGCGCTCACAGGACTCAGGTGGGCCGGGCAGCTCTCTTGAGATCCGCTCCCTCGGGACCTGCTTCTCTCTGTCCACACCCAGCTTCCAGCGATAACAATAAGTATAGAGGCTTCTACCGTCTATCGTTGCGGCTGCATGATTGCATCGCCGTGCAGGAGACAGGATTCACTGGTATGGGCATCCATGTGCTACAAAACGAAGAAACTCCTCCAGATATTGAGGCTGAACGGAGCAAGGTATCAGACCGTGGAGGGGGACGTCAGGCGAGGGGGGGGGTCAGCGAGGTTCACCGCTCACAGTGCCCGCGCTCGTCCCCGGCAGCTTCAGACACTCTAGAGTCAGGTCGGAGGTGGGTCGGGAGCGGTCGGGATCTTCTGTTCCTTCATGTTAGAGACAGCCTTCTCCCCCTTCAGCCTACGTGCACGCCGTCAGGCTCCTCCCCCTCATGACGGCTCCGGCATCTGACCACAGTGACCCGGCTTGTTCCTGACCTGTATGCTCTCTCTCCTGGCTTTGACCCTTGGCTTAGTCTGACCATCCCTGCTCTAGTTTTGCTCTCCAGTTATCTGACCTCGGCTTGGCTCACGGACCTGCTTCCTGTCTACCTGCCCTCCAGTACCTGTTCTCGGCTTTCCCAGGGACTTGTCTGCTTCTGGCCTTCCTGCTATACCTTTGGCTTGCACCTGTTGCAGCTTCCTGCCGAGCCCTGTGTTTGACCCCTGGCTGGTCTTACACCTACTGCCTGGTTGGTCCTGGTTCCTCCTTGGACTGTCCGGTGTATTCCTGCCCAGCACTCTGCTAGAGACCGTCTGTCTACCATCAGAACCCTGCCGGCAAATTGGTGCTTCTGTGGACACTACACCCTCTGTCTCAACCCCAGGGGTGTGCCGCACTCAGCCGCAAGGGGAGCACTCTCTGCATCTCGGCCTCGGATCAGGTACGCGATAGTAAATCCTTCTGAAGGGGGTAGTTCAACAATAAAGTCCATGGATATCTTTTTCCAGGGTTGCTCAGGAATGGGAAGTGGTCTTAGCAAACCCCAAGTCTTGGTATTGACCCCTTGTTCGTTGGCAGATGGTACAAGAGCCAATGTAATCCTTGCAATCCTGCCCAAGGTTGGGCCACCAAAAAGAGCATTGGATGAGCTCCGAAGTTTTCTGCACCCCAAAATGCCCAGCAAGTTTAATGTCATGAAATATTTTAAGAACTTGAGGTCTTACTTGGGGGGGGGGGGGGGAATAAAGATTTTATCCTGATGCCACAGCAACCCTTCCTGTTTTTTCAAGGGGAGTACCTCAGGACTGCCAAATATTTGAGACCCCGACAAGCCCGATGGGCGCTGTTTTTCTCCAGGTTTAACTTCCATATTTCTTATCGACCTGGCTCCAAGAATGGGATAGAAGCTGCTCTCTCCCGGATGTTTCCAGATACCCCAGAAACAGCAGAACCTGATACTATCCTTTCTGCCCAAAATTTTCTCCTTATCCAGCCTGACCTGATGATGGCAATCCAACAGGCCTCAGCCCTTTGCTTGGATCCTGAAGTACCCTCCTTGAAAAAACAGGAAGGGTTGCTGTGGCATCAGGATAAAATCTTTGTCCCCCTCCAAGTAAGACCTCAAGTTCTTAAAATATTTAATGACAGTAAACTTGCTGGGGATTTTGGGGTGCGGAAGACTTTGGCGCTTATCCAACGCTCTTTTGGTGGCCCAACCTTGGGCAGGATTGCAAGGATTACATTGGCTCTTGAATCATCTGCCAACGTAACAAGGGGTCAAGTACCAAGACTTGGGGTTTGCTAAGGCCACTTCCCATTCCTGAGCAACCCTGGAAAAAGATATCTATGGACTTTATTGTTGAACTACCCCCTTCAGAAGGATTTTCCACCATCTTGGTGGTAGTGGATCGCCTTTCCAAAATGGCCCATTTTCTACCCATGGTTGGCACACCTTCATCCCTGGACACAGCCAACATATTCATAAGGGAGATAGTCAGGCTACATGGTCTTCCAGACAAAATTATCTCAGATAGAGGAGTGCAATTTACCTCCAGGTTCTGGAAGGATCTCTGTAAATCCCTGTCCATTGAAGTTTCTCTTTCTTCTGCATTCCATCCTCAGAGCAATGGGCAAACAGAGAGTACTAATCAAACTCTAGAACAATACTTACGATGCTTTTGCACCTGTTCCCAAGACGACTGGGTCTCGCTCCTCCCCTGTGCGGAATTTGCTTACAACAATTCTCTTCATGCATCCACCAACCAGTCCCCTTTCTGGCCAAATTATGGATTTCATCCCTCCTTCCTGCCTAACACCCTTCCGGAAGCATCAGTTCCTGCTGTCCAAGATCAGATCAGCTTCATTCAAACCAATTATCAAACCCTACAGAAAGCCATGCATAAGGCCCAGGAGGACTATAAAAGGTTTCATGACTGTAAAAGAAAGAAAGGTCCGAATCTCAAGATTGGAGACGAAGTCTGGCTGTCAGCCTTGAACCTTAAACTCTCATGCCCCTCCAGGAAGCTTGGGCCAAGGTTCATCGGTCCGTTTGAAGTCAAGAGGTGATCAATCCTGTGGCTTTTGAGCTGGCACTTCCCAACTCCTTTAAGGTACACCCAGTTTTCCACATCTCCTTGCTCAAACCAGTTGTCCCCAGTCCATTTCCTGGGAGAGACAAGCTACCTCCTCCTCCTGTCTCGATCGAAGGGGAGGCGGAATTTGAAGTTGAGTCCATACTGGATTGCTGAAAGAAAGGGAGGCAAACTCAGTATCTCATTAAATGGAAAGGTTACTCCCCTGAAGACAATTCCTGGGAACCCGCTAGTAACCTGCATGCCCCCAGGCTGGTACAGGAATTCCACAGGAGATTCCCGGGAAGCTTGACCCGGTTGGGCATCCGGAGGCTGCCCCTTGGGGGGGGGGGCACTGTCAGAGAAATGGCCGTGCTGCAACTGGCAACTCCGCCAGTACTTCCAAAGGCCGCAATGGACTCAGGCCATAGACTCATTGTCAGAGAAATGGCTGTGCTGCAACTGGCAACTTTGCCAGTACTTCCCATGGCCGCAATGGACTCAGGCCATAGACTCATTCACTGGCCTATAAAAGGACTCTTAATAATAAATAAAAAATTCAGCGCAACTGTATAAAATAATAATAGAAAGCTGCTATGCACTAAAGGATCAAAAAACCAAAAGTCCCAATAACAATTGTATAACAAAAACTGCAACGCTATCAAATATGGATTATGAAGATGATATTGAGGAGAGCAGTCCACAGGTGCAAATTATGGTGAAGCATGCACAAGATATAAACATTCAGTGCTCTTCAATGTGCTGGTAATCCTCCACCCAGTCTCATTAGCCTCTCACCTCACACTTGTGTCACCAGACGGGCTAGTAAGACATAAACTTTCTCCAAGGATATCACCAATATAGACCAGATCAGTATTCCTCTTCATCAGAAAATAAGCCACACAGTTAACAGATCACAGGTCCATAAAGTGGGTCACAGGTCCATAGGAAAACAAAGGTCCGGACATAATGCATTGCTGCAATAAATTACTTTATTGAACATAGCATAAAATCATAAAATTACCTTGTAAAGCACTATACAAGTGCATGTGATGAGCAGATCGTATTACACACAGCGGTCTCGACTGCAATAGATGGCGGGTGATGTCACCGGCCCCTCCCCCTTTGCACGCGTTACGTCCCACTGGGCGGGACTTCATCAGCTAAGCTTCCTCCCAGCCTCATAGGAGGTGTAATGTTTGGGGGGGGGGGGGTGATATCTACATCGTAGATAAAAGGTTATCTACGATGTAGAGCTCTTAAAAGTGCACCGTGCAATATTGAATGCAAAAATGTGCAAAAAAAGGCTTAAGTGTAGAAAACGTATAAATTAGTAAAATCAATATATAAAGTGCCAGTCCAGATAAAATAGTTCAATAAGATTTCCAATAGATGGATGGTTGTAAACAGTCCCAAATGGGTCCCACGAAAGTGCTGGAGTGCCAAGAAGAAAGTGCACAATCATGCAATCGTTACGGTGCAGTGAAAAGGTGCCGGTCCTCCCCCTTTGGGTATTCACTTACCGGACAAAAATGACCCCTACGCTATACAGCTATAAGGGTCGACAGAGCTTGTGTCCTAGTAAGGAACCAGCTGCCACACTTCTCCAAGACAGGTATGCCTCCAATAATTCAAATACCCCGATGCATGTAAACGGAGAGAGGATGCTCACAATAGTGTACATCGTAGATAACCTTTTCTGTGTATTATTCACATTCAATACTGTTTTGCGCTGAGTTCTTATTTTTTGCACTAGAGAATTTTGGGTATCACCATTATTTATGAACAGCTGCATTTCGGTTTTAATTTCACTTATTATTGATATTATGCAACTTAGCTAACCATATATCCAACACCCCTTGTTTTTTCTTTGCCTGTATTTGCACTGCACATACCGTTTGTAGTTGGGTCTTCGCCCCCAAGGTTTAGCAGTCCTTGTTAAGTCCTGTTTCTTGCAGCCTCCAGCCAAACTCCCAGCTCTCCAAGACAGGTGCATACACCAACTCCTCCTCGCCAACACCTATCACTACTTCCTGTCTTTTAAGAGCTGCTTCCTGGAGGTTCTTAACCCTGTGTGTGCTGGGCTCCTTGTAGTCAGAGGTGGAGACCCCTTCCCACCCGAATATCACTTCAGGGTCTCCGAAATCCCGGGTCCCAAATATCTCTCTATTAAACACAGAGAGAACTGCGAGTCAGTCCTCTCCTGATTCAGGCTATTCCCGGGAATTCCTCACCCGTCCTGGGTGAACCCCTGAGTACTGCCACACTTCCCTTAAAGGGACCATAACCCAAATATTGGTGCTATATAGCACCCGTCAGAACCCAACCTTGGCGTCCTGTACAGAGGGAAGACTAGTGACACTGTCTTCCATTTCCAGGGATTGGTTCTGTAAGCAACACCTTATTTTTTGGCAGTGTACCTCCCAAGACTAGACTCTGGATTGGCCCCTGATAGAGGCCAGGACCTCCTACTAGAGACCTATGCTGGTTTGGTTCTACAGACCTACTCCTGACCCATTATCCATGTAGCCATAAAAGCTTTTGAACATATTCACAACCTGACTTGCTCAATGTAAATGAGCAACTTCAGCCAAAACCCATTTGTACCACCACCAAAATGTGCCGCCATTTTACAAGACTGCCAGATTTCAGTCTTGTAAAATGGCCAGAAACTGCCCAAGTTACATAACGACTGTCAGAAATTTCAGAAGAGTGGCCTGGCTATGCTCTAGTTTTCCTTTCTTCATTCATTATAAATGAACCCAGAGAATGTGTCCTTAAATGCCATAGAATCCCATAGAAGAAGGAGCTGGCATAGAATATTAGAATTTTATTGAATCCTAGCACATACTGTAGTTTGTAAGCAAAACCCGCTCTCTAGTGGTTTGAAGTATTATTGCACTTGTATAAGGCATTATCTTACTAGAATTACAATCCAGTAGTAAAATGTTCTGTTTTTATAATCCAATCATTTGGTGTAAATTGTAGCATGGGAGGTATGACTTTACAATCTTTAAAAGTCTTTAAATATAAAAAAAAAAGAAAAGATAAGACAGCGCTGTAAGGAGAAAGCGAACGATCGTAATACAAAATTACAATCAAATTGAAAAATATTTATCATATGTGCCAGCTGAACATTAGCATACCTCCCAACTTTCTAAAAAGGGCAAGAGGGACACCTATAAGCTTAAAGGATGTAGAATACACTGCTGTTACAGTGAGGGAAAAAGTATTTGATCCCCCCCTGATTTTGTATGTTTGACCAGTCTATAATTTTAATAGTACAGTGCATCCGGAAAGTATACACAGCGCTTCAATTTTTCCACATTTTGTTATGTTACAGCCTTATTCCAAAATTCAATATTTTCCTCAAACTTCCAGAAACAATACCCCATAATCACAACGTGAAAGAAGTTTGTTTGAAATCTTTGCCAATGTATTAAAAATAAAAAATGTCAAAAATCACATGTACAGTATCTCACAAAAGTAACAACACTGAAGAAAATGACACTTTGCTACAATGTAAAGTAGTGAGTGTACAGCTTGTATAACAGTGTAAATTGTCTGTCCCCTCATAATAACTCAACACACAGCCATTAATGTCTAAACCGCTGGCAACAAAGGTGAGTACACCCCTAGGTAATAATGTCCAAATTGGGCCCAATTAGCCATTTTCCCTTGTTATGATAAAGCGAATATAATTTCGTTAAACGCGTCAACCAATTTCGGTCTCTGTCCTTGATGTCACATGTCTGTTTTATGAAACCACTAGATATGAATAAATATTCATTCATTCTTTCAAGCCGGAGTGCGGTCCTTCGTCCTGTGTGTGTATAGCCATTTTCCCTCCCCGGTGTCACGTGACTTTTTAGTGTTATAAGGTCTCAAGTGTGAATGGGGAGCAGGTGTGTTAAATTAAAAAAAAAAAGAATTGTTGCTCTACATAAAGATGGCCTAGGCTATAAGAGGATTGCCAAGACCCTAAAACTGAGCTGCAGCACGGTGGTCAAGACCATACAGCAGTTTAACAGGACAGGTTCCACTCAGAATAGGCCTCGCCATGGTCGACCAAAGAAGTTGAGTACACGTGCTCGGCGTCTTATATTAAGAGGTTGTATTTGGGAAATAGACGTATGAGTGCTGCCAGCATTGCTTCAGAGGTTGAACGGGTGGGGGGTCAGTCTGTCAGTGCTCAGACCATACGCTGCACACTGCATCAAATTGGTCTGCATGGCAGAAGGAAGCCTCTTCTGAAGGTGATGAACAAGAAACCCCCGCAAACAGTTTGCTGAAGACAAGCAGACTAAAAACATGGATTACTGGAACCATCTCCTGTTGTCTGATGTGACCAAGATAAACCTATTTGGTTCAGATGGTGTAAAGCGTGTGTGGCGGCAACCAGGTTAGGAGTACAAAGACAAGTGTGTCATGCCTACAGTCAAGCATGATGGTGGGAGGGAACCATGAATGCCAACATGTTCTGTGACATATTGAAGCAGAGCATGATGCCCTCCCTTCAGAGACTGGGCCACAGGGCAGTATTCCAACATGATAACGACCCCATTATCACGTACCTGAAGGTGAGCCTGAAATGGTGAGGAAGTGATAGTGATAGTGCAGACAGGAGGCGCTGGAGTGTAGAGTAGCACGAGTGCCTGAAGGTAGCTGGAAACAGGCCGGTGTCCACAGACAGGGGTAGCCAGGTAAATCCGGTAAGTAAGTAGATGTGCTGGAGGCAGAAGTCAGGATAGCAGGGTAGGCTGACTGGACCCTCAAAGACAGGGTGATCAGACTCGGAGAAGACAGGAGCGTGGTGAGACAAGCCGGGTCAGAAGCCAATCGGTAGTGCAGGAGCCAGTAGGAGCAGACAGGAGCAGAGGTCAAAGGACAAGCCGGGGTCAGTGCAGGCGGAGAGCAGAGGATGGTCAGGACAAGCCGGGTCTGGAACTTGGAAACAGGATACAGGTTTGCAGGTATCAGGTCAACCAAGGCTGAAGACAAAACAGCACTGGAGCTGAGCAAAGGCTGGGTTTAAATAGCCCATTTGGCACCAGCATCTATCACACGTCACGTGAACGTGAGTGCGCTGCTGCGTGAGTTCGCCCATGCGCACGCGCATCCGCTATTGCCAAGTCTCTGCGGGGTTTTAACAGGAGCACATTTTTGCATGTGAATAGCAAACCTTTTCTTACACCCATACACACCTCCAAGAGGACCACTGCCTTGCTAAAGAAGCTGAGGGTAAAGATGATGGACTGGCCAAGCATGTCTCCAGACCTAAACCCTATTGAGCATCTGTGAGGCATCCTCAAACGGAAGATGGAGGAGCGCAAGGTCTCTAACATCCACCAGCTCTGTGATGTCGTCATGGAGGAGTGGAAGAGGACTCCAGTGGCAACCTGTGAAGCATTAGTGAACTCCATGCCCAGGAGGGTTAAGGCAGTGCTGGAAAATAATGGTGGCCACACAAAATATTGACACTTTGGGTCCAAATTGGGCATATTCACTTAGGGGTGTACTCACTTTTGTTGCCAGCGGTTTAGACATTAATGGCTGTGTGTTGAGTTATTTTGAGGAGACAGTAAATTTACACTGTTATACAAGCTATACACTCACTACTCAGTGTTGTCACATGAAAAGATATACTAAAATATTTACAAAAATGTGAGGGGTGTACTCACTCTTGTGAGATACTGTACATGAGATTTTTTTTTTTTTTAATTTTTTTTTTTAAAATACATTTGCAATGATTTCAAACAAACTTCTTTCACATTGCCATTATGGGGTATTGTTTGTAGAATTTTGAGGAAAATAATTAATGTGATCCATTCTGGAATAAAGCTGTAACATAACAAAATGTGGAAAAAGTGAAGCGCTGTGAATACTTTCCAGATGCACCGTATTTTACTCATTATAATGCAAATCAGTTTATAACTTTTTTAAATGCATTTTTCTGGATTTTTTTGTTGTTATTCTATCTCTCACTGTTAAAAAAAAAAAAAAAAAAAAAACCTACCATTAAAGCTATAGACAGATAATTTCTTTGTCAGTGAGCAAACCTTTAAAATCTTTAGAAAAAAGTGTGTAGCGCCAAAAGTAAATGAACAACAATGAAATGTGAATACTGTGTTATAAGTGAACAACACATAGAAATAATGTCCAAAAAAGTGCTAGAGTGAAAAAAATGTGTATATATATATATATATATATATATATATATATATATATAGTGGGTACGGAAAGTATTCAGACCCCCTTAAATTTTTCACTCTTTGTTATATTGCAGCCATTTGCTAAAATCATTTAAGTTCATTCTTCTTCCTCATGAATGTACACATAGCACCCCATACTGACAGAAAAACACAGAATTGTTGACATTGTTGCAGATTTATTAAAAAAGAAAAACTGAAATATCACATGGTCCTAAGTATTCAGACCCTTCGCTGTGACACTCATATATTTAACTCAGGTGCTTTCCATTTCTTCTGATCATCCTTGAGATGGTTCTACACCTTCATTTGAGTCCAGCTGTGTTTGATTATACTGATTGGACTTGATTAGGAAAGCCACACACCTGTCTATATAAGACCTTCCAGATCACAATGCATGTCAGAGCAAATGAGAATCATGAGGTCAAAGGAACTGCCTGAAGAGCTCAGAGACAGAATTGTGGCAAGGCACAGATCTGGCCAAGGTTACAAAAAGATTTCTGCTGCACTTAAGGTTCCTAAGAGCACAGTGGCCTCCATAATCCTCAAATGGAAGACGTTTGGGACGACCAGAACCCTTCCTAGAGCTGGCCGTCCGGCCAAACTGAGCTATCGGGGGAGAAGAGCCTTGGTGAGAGAGGTAAAGAAGAACCCAAAGATCACTGTGGCTGAGCTCCAGAGATGCAGTCAGGAGATGGGAGAAAGTTGTAGAAAGTCAACCATCACTGCAGCCCTCCACCAGTCGGGGCTTTATGGCAAGGTGGCCCGACGGAAGCCTCTCCTCAGTGTAAGACACATGAAAGCCCGCATGGAGTTTGCTAAAAAACACCTGAAGGACTCCAAGATGGTGAGAAATAAGATTCTCTGGTCTGATGAGACCAAAATAGAACTTTTTGGCCTTAATTCTAAGCGGTATGTGTGGAGAAAACCAGGCACTGCTCATCACCTGTCCAATACAGTCCCAACAGTGAAGCATGGTGGTGGCAGCATCATGCTGTGGGGGTGTTTTTCAGCTGCAGGGACAGGACGACTGGTTGCAATCGAGGGAAAGATGAATGCGGCCAAGTACAGGGATATCCTGGACAAAAACCTTCTCCAGAGTGCTCTGGACCTCAGACTGGGCCGAAGGTTTACCTTCCAACAAGACAATGACCCTAAGCACACAGCTAAAATAACGAAGGAGTGGCTTCACAACAACTCCGTGACTGTTCTTGAATGGCCCAGCCAGAGCCCTAACTTAAACCCAATTGAGCATCTCTGGAGAGACCTAAAAATGGCTGTCCACCAACGTTTACCATCCAACCTGACAGAACTGGAGAGGATCTGCAAGGAGGAATGGCAGAGGATCCCCAAATCCAGGTGTAAAAGACTTGTTGCATCTTTCCCAAAAAGACTCCTGGCTGTATTAGATCAAAAGGGGGCTTCTACTAATTACTGAGCAAAGGGTCTGAATACTTAGGACCATGTGATATTTCAGTTTTTCTTTTTTAATAAATCTGCAACAATGTCAACAATTCTGTGTTTTTCTGTCAGTATGGGGTGCTATGTGTACATTCATGAGGAAGAAGAATGAACTTAAATGATTTTAGCAAATGGCTGCAATATAACAAAGAGTGAAAAATTTAAGGGGGTCTGAATACTTTCCGTACCCACTGTATATATATATATATATATATATATATACACACACACAAGTCAAATCTTGAATGAAAATCAACAATAAAAACCAATTTAGTGAAAAATATAGATTTAAATGCACAGTCCCATTATAGGTTCAGCAATATAAACCTATTGGTGAAAGTACAAAGTTCAGTGCACAAAAAAATTGGTTATGACTTAAAAAGTGAAGCAGTGCTCCAGAATCATCATCCACCACACCCCTGTGAAATGGACACTCACCGGAAAAGCTGGCTGCCGTTACAGCAGCAAACACGCGCTCAGTGTAGATCTGCCATCTCTTGTGGGGAAGTCTGTTCAGCAACTCGCACCATCCAGATGTAGCTGTGGTAAATAAAGCTCACCGGGAGCCAGATGAAGTCTCCATAGTGTGGTATTTATTGAATGTGTATATTAAAAGCCAAAATAAAATGAATCACATTTTACACCCAATTACAATGGGTGCCACTACCTACCCGGTATCGGACAGTGGCCTGACGTCAGCACTAGTGCCTCCTCCCCAAAGCGTTTCGTCCAATAGGACATTATCAAGGGGTCCTTGATAACATGAAGTGATAACGCTTGTAGGAAGGGGGTCGGGTGATGGGATGGTTGTCATGTCCTCCACATGTCCCTCTTCTGTTGGGTGCCAAGCAAGGGTCCCATGAGAGGCCTACCCAGGGGTGGGATCTTCTGGGCTAAGCTAGGCACCTTGGTTAGCGTCACTGCCTTACACAGGATGGGGAGGTATCTTTACTGGAACAACTGACTGATCTCTAATAAACTCTCTTGATGTTACTGTACATCACCACGGTCACTTGTGCAATTAGGAGGGACTTGCAGAGCCCATGCACTCTCCACCTGTCCAGCATATCACCGCTATCTCACTCACCTAGTATGGACTCTTACGCTTACGGCTGCTAGAGAGACCTTCATTACCCTTGGTAACCATTGTATCTTCACACTGTATTAACATTTATACCATTATCTTCATACCCCAATATGTTTAGTGACCCAAGCTGTAACTATATGTGCCGGTTACTTGCATTACACCCCTTGAGTAACTTCAGACCAGGCAAAGGCAAAGTTTCAAAGCTTTATTTGAATAAATAACATGATGACATTTACAGACAGCAGTCTAAAATAAAGTGAAGTAATTTCCCTATCATCCCAAGAGCTAACTTCAGGTTTGTGGCTGCCCCAGCATACCTACAAAAAAAAGAGTCCATTCTTGGCAGAGTCAACAGGTGGTATCTTCTGGAGGGACTGCAAGTCCTAAAAATCCTCTTAGGCAGTGGAAACTCTGACCTTGGCACTGGAAATGAAGACTCTGGCAACGGCAGTGATCGGGTCCGACCAAAGAGGCAGGTCAGAACCAAACCAACAGAACAACATAAACCCCAGGGTCCTTTTATAGCACACAGGACCGGGTGGTCCTACCCAGGAAAAACCCGCCAAGAAATACCCAGGAAACACAATTAATTCTAACTTTTCTAACGGAGGCAGCATTAACATTTCCCGTTGGCTGCTGCGGGAGATGTTTCAGGATGGAGAGCGGGGGGAAGGGGCCGGTAAATATTTAATTTACCATCCCCTTCATTTACTGAATGAACACAGTGAGTGATTGTACAGATTGCTTCTGTGTTCATTACTAGCTGAAGCACAGTAAACTGTGTTTACTATGCTTCAGATGTGAATGAACAGGAAGCCGCTCGGCACAGAGCACTTCCCGTTCATTCATTATCCAGTGCATCTGAACCTGCAGAGAAAGGTACTCAAAAGTGAGACATCAGGGCTCTGTTTAGACCCAAATGGGGCTTCTTAAAAAAAAAAATAGTAAAAAAAAAATAATAAAAATAATATTGTAAAAAATAATTTAAAGCAATATAATGGTAAAAAATAATTAAAAAATATAAAAAATAAAAACTACTGACAGCGTCAACTGCTCTGCTGATATACACAAATGCGTATTTATGCTCTGGGGTGCGCATCCTAATGTAAAAGGCTGCGGAACACCAATGGGTGTTGAAATAGTTTGATTCTCTTAGATTGTAAGCTCTAACGAGCAGGACCCTATGATTCCTACTGTATTAAATTGTATTGTATTTATACTGTCTACCCTGAAGTTGTAAAGCACTGCATAAACTGTTGGCACTATATAAATCCTATATAATACTAATAATTCTATTCGGTAAGAGAAAAATGGTTGTTGCATGTATTATCCAGAAAGTACCATTAGGGGGCACTGCAAGCACATGTGTGTTCATAATGAAGAGATAACTAGAATTCTACAGTGGTTTCTGGGCAGCATAATTATAGACACCAGCAAAGGCACAAGCTGTTCGCTTACACCAACTGAGTGTTCCAAGAATACATAGATAGGACAGCAGTACACGGTACAAATGTACTTTAGTCCATATTCTGCAGCACGGCATTTCTAGTTTCTGGGTCTGTTGAAAAATTTGGTGTTAGAGTAATTAATTAATGATATGATTTGTTCTCTTGTTTCTTTAATTGTATCAACTAAGGAAATTTCATAGCAAATTATGCATACTTGAACTTTGTTTAAAACAAATTTCCATGGACATTTCTGTTGGTTTGGCATTGTTTTGCCGTAAAGGGCCTTGATTTTTTTTAAATTGGTTTATACAGTGCTTTAGGAAGCACACCATTTATTTAATTCAGGTACTTATATAGTGCTGTCATATTATGCAATGCTTTTATATATACATTGTACTTTAACCACTTCTGGACCAGAAGGATTTGCCTCCTTAAAGCGGAGTTCCACCCAGTGAACATTTTTTAATAAAAATACCCCCGGGACAGTCAGGGCTAGTACATTCCACAATGGCTAGCCTCTGATCTGTCCCGGGTTGCACTTACCTTTTAGGAGAAATACTTACCTTGAAAATGTATTCTCCAGCGCTGCCATCTCAGGTGTGGGCAGCTTGAAGCCAACGCGATCCTCTTCTGCGTCCTCTTCCGTCTTCTTCGGTCCCACGATGCACTGCACCGGCCCCGCCGTCACTTCCGGTGCCGCAGCGTCATCCCTGCACAGCTTCTGGGCATGCCTAGAAGCTGTTTAGCAAGGTATGATGGCGCCTGCACCGGAACTGACGTTGGGGCCGGTGCAGGCGCATTGATTCCTGGGAGCGATGACGTTCAGCTCCCAGGAATCATTGCAAGCCAGGAAGTGACGAATCGCCGCGGCCGCCGAGGGGAGGAAGAGGAAGTAAGGTGAGTATATTATCTTCTAAACCAGCTAAGTAAAAAAAAAAAAAAAAAATTGCGATTATCCATTTGTTTCTCAGGTGACCCGGAGCGAGAAGATGGAGGTAAGTATAATTTTAGGGTGGAACTCCACTTTAATGACCAGGCCTTTTTTTGTGATTCGGCACTGCGCTAATTTAATGGACAATTGCGCGGTCGTGCGACGCTGTACCTAAATAAAATTGATGTCCTTTTCTTTCCTCACAAATAGAGCTTTCTTTTGGTGGCATTTGATCACCTCTGCGATTTTTATTTTTTGCGCTATAAATAAAAAAAGAGCGACAATTCGGAAGAAAAAATATTTTTCACATTCTGCTATATAAGAGTCCCAAAATAATGTAAAAATCTAAATTTTTCATCCTTTTAGGCCAATTTGTTTTCTGCTACATATTTTTGGTAACAAAAATCCCATTAAGCGTATTTTGATTGGTTTGTGCAAAAGTTAAAGTTTATTTTTTTAACTAGTAATGGCGGCGATCTGCGATTATTTAGCGGGACTTCGACATTGCGGCGGACAGATCGGACCCCTAACTGACATTTTTGACACTTTTGGGGGACCAGTGACATTACTACAGTAATCAGTGCTGAAAATATGCACTGTTACTGTACTAATGGCACTGGCAGGGAAGGGGTTAACACAGTGGTGATCAAAGGGTTAAGTGTGAGCCTAGGGGAGTGTTTACTAACTGTATGGGGGATAGGCTTGTGAAATGACCACAGAGACCTGTGATTCTATATAGAAGGATCACAGGCGCTCTGTGATCATTTCAGAAAGAACAACGGTGTGCTGTGTTTACAACAGCTGATCTGTGTTCTCTCTCAGCGGGGAGCGATCGCGAGTGTCTAGCGGCAATCACGGCCGCAGGCCCCATGGATTGGCATCCCTGCTGTCTAGTGGAGGCCGATCTGCTGACAGCCTAAAAAACTTGTTGTTCATGGGCTCTGGGTTTCAGCAAATTGGCAGCCTGCGGTAGGAAGGAACCGGAGCCATGCTGGAGGTAATTTACAGCACACACTCATTTTTGTGGCATAATTATTAATGTGGAATGTGTGTTCCTTGCTAAAGAACATTATTTTTTATCAAATTGTTATAAGTAAAGTTCCACTTTAGGCTGGATTCACACTAATGCGTTATTTCATGCTTTTTGCAGAAATGCATTTATTTTTTTTTATAATGGCTTCCTATGGAACACGTTCACATCAATGCATTTTTGTGCCTCTGCGTTTTTGGAAAGGCTCGGGGACTTTTTTTCCTGAAAAATGCAGCGTTTTGCATGTAATAGACATCACTGGATCTGCATCCAAAAGGCAAGAATTGCATTTTTACCGCAATTTGATGTTTTGCATTTTGAAACCTGCAAAAACATCAAATTGCATCAAATTGCTGCAAAATCGCGGTTAAAAAAAGCGTGGAAAGCACAGCAAAAAGCACTACAGAAATGCTAAAAAGCAACATGCATAGGTGTGAATGGAGCCCTAATAACTATTGTAAGGTCCCTTTCACACTTGTTTTTTTTTTTTTTACTAGTAATGGCGGCGATCTGCGATTTTTTGCGGGACTGTGACATTGCGGCGGACAGATCGGACCCCTGACTGACATTTTTGACACTTTTGGGGGAACCAGTGACATTACTACAGTAATCAGTGCTAATAATATGCACTGTTACGGTAATAATGACACTGGCAGGAAAGGGGTTAACATTGTGAGTGATCAAGGGGTTAAATGTGAGCCAAGGTCTAACTGTGGGGGGGGCTTATGAAATGATCACAGAGACATGTGATCCTATATAGAAGGATCACAGGGGCTCTGTGATCATTTCAGGGAGAAGGACGGTTGGCACAACAGCCGACCTTCCTTCTCTCTCTGCGGGGAACGATCGCGGGTGTCAGGCGGCAATCGGAGCAGGCGTAGGTGCAGCTGATGTAGGTCTACGTCAGTTTGCGCAGGAGAGCCAGACTGTTGCAGTAAAAAGGCGGCAGGCAGTCGGGAAGAGGTTAATAGACTTCAATAGAGAAGATGTAGAAAAGCATGTAGTGTGTTTTTACCACGTTTTTATTGTTTTTTTTTTTTTTTACCGCTTTAAAAAAAACATAAAAATGCAAGTTGCAGTAAAAATAAACATGGAAAGCACTGCAAAAAGCACTACAGAAATGCTAAAAGCAACATGCATACTGTAGGTGTGAATCCAGCCTAAAATAGAGATGTAATGCACAAGGTTATAGGGCAGTGGTGCACAAGGTTATAGGGCAGTGGTGCACAAGGTTATAGGGCAGTGGTGTACAAGGTTGCAGGGCAGTGGTGCACAAGGTTGCAGGGCAGTGGTGCACAAGGTTATAGGGCAGTGGTGCACAAGGTTGCAGGGCAGTGGTGCACAAGGTTGCAGGGCAGTGGTGCACAAGGTTATAGGGCAGTGGTGCACAAGGTTGCAGGGCAGTGGTGCACAAGGTTGCAGGGCAGTGGTGTGCAAGGTTGCATGGCAGTGGTGTACAAGGTTGCAGGTCAGTGGTGCACAAGGTTATAGGGCAGTGGTGCACAAGGTTGCAGGGCAGTGGTGCACAAGGTTGCAGGGCAGTGGTGTACAAGGTTGCATGGCAGTGGTGTACAAGGTTGCAGGGCAGTGGTGCACAAGGTTGCAGGGCAGTGGTGCACAAGGTTGCAGGGCAGTGGTGTACAAGGTTGCATGGCAGTGGTGTACAAGGTTGCAGGGCAGTGGTGTACAAGGTTGCAGGGCAGTGGTGCACAAGGTTGCAGGGCAGTGGTGTACAAGGTTGCATGGCAGTGGTGTACAAGGTTGCAGGGCAGTGGTGCACAAGGTCGCAGGGCAGTGGTGCACAAGGTTGCAGGGCAGTGGTGCACAAGGTTGCAGGGCAGTGGTGCACAAGGTTATAGGGCAGTGGTGCACAAGGTTGCAGGGCAGTGGTGTACAAGGTTGCATGGCAGTGGTGTACAAGGTTGCAGGGCAGTGGTGCACAAGGTTGCAGGGCAGTGGTGCACAAGGTTGCAGGGCAGTGGTGCACAAGGTTGCAGGGCAGTGGTTGTAGCATTTTTCAGGGCTGAAACAGGCAGTGAGAAGATGATATATTGCCTCCACACTGCCTGTCAATACAAAGTTAATGACACCCCCAGATCAGTTCGCATATCGCAGTGCAAACTGTCAGTTCGGAACAGGAATCTGATCACATAGGTGTGAATACACATGCAATCGGATTCTGGTGCGACTTTGGTCCGAATGCGATGCAAATTCAGCCATACAATCTGAATTCGTAACATACAGACATTGCATGTGATTTGCAGAGCAGTGTGGTGCGAATCACATGCAATGTCTGATATCGCTATAGTGTGAACCGGCACTTAATGACTCTCTTTAAAGATACGTTTACATTTTTCTTTAGCAGGGCCTGCCTAGGCACAACCTATCGAGAAAAACACAGAAAACACTTCTTGCAGTTGTGGAATAGTTTTTGATACATTGATGTTATCTAATATAAATGAATTCTACAAAAATACAACATGGTTGGAATGGTTTGAGGAAAGGACTTTAGCTGGTGAGAAATGTATAATCTAACAATAAAATAACTTTCTTTTTATCTTTGGCAACATTCACACCTGCATTTTTTGCCCGACAGCATGCTGATGCAAAATAAATTAATGGGGATTCCCAGCGATGGGAGGCAGCCCCATTGAAAGCAATAGGAGGCTTCTGGCTCCCACAGCTTATAACGATTGTGTGTAATCACTATGTACACTATACTGTATTATCAGTAGTATTGGGACACCTGCCTTTACACGCACATGAACTTTAATGGCATTCCAGTTTTAGTCCGTAGGGTTCAATATTGAGTTGGCCCACCCTTTGCAACTATAACAGCTTCAGCTCTTCTGGGAAGGCTGTCCACAAGGTTTAGGAGTGTGTCTATGGGAATGTTTGACCATTCATCCAGAAGAGCATTTGTGAGGTCAGGCACTGATGTGGATGAGAAGGCCTGCCTCACAGTCTCCGCTCTAGTTCATCCCAAAGGTGTTCTATCGGGTTAAGTTCCACCACCCCAAACTCGGTCATCCATGTCTTCATGGACCTTGCTTTATGCACTGGTGCGCAGTCATGTTGGAACAAGAAGAGCCAACCCCAAACTGTTCCCACAAAGTTGGGAGCATGAAATTGTCCAAAATATCTTCACTGGAACTACAACCCCACACAATAACCCCCCCTCCACCAAATGATTTGGACCAGTGCACAAAGCAAGGTCCATAAAGACATGGATGAGGGAGTTTGGGGTGGAGAACTTGACTGGCCTGCACAGAGTTCTGACCTCAACCCCATAGAACACCTTTTGGGATAAATTAGTGGGGAGACTGCGAGAGCCAGGCCTTCTCGTCCAACATCAGTGCCTGACCTCACAAATGCACTTCTGAAAGAATGGTAAAACATTCCCATAGACACTCCTAAACCTTGTGGACAGACTTCCCAGAAGAGTTGAAGCTGTTATAGCTGCAAAGGGTGGGCCAACCCAATATTGAACCCTACGGACTAAGACTGGGATGCCATTAATGTTCATATGCGTGTAAAGGCACCCGAATACTTTTAGTAATATAGTGTGTCTGCACGCTATTGGGCAAAAAGGCAGATGTGAATGTGGTCTTTATGTTCAGCACACGTCCTTCTCTTTTTTTGCCTTCTGTCTTCATTTTTACATTCTCTTGTATCTTCATATTCCCTTGATATTGTTGTTTATACCCTAATACCCATCTCCCAGTTTCTTTGCTGGAAAATTATGGAGGTCATAAAAATTATAAGGATGAGTTCCAACAGTACAAGGACTGAATCATTTCATAAATAGCTGTAGAAGATATTTCAATCTATATTAGTACAAAATTTCTTTTGTTAATGTCTTATGAGAACTGTAAATTATGTAAAAAATGCTTTATATAAAAAAGAATAAATATATAGTATTGGGATTGATTTACTAAAGGCAAATAGGCTTTTCACTAGGATTGCAACCAAAAACATAAATGTATTTTATTGGGATTTTATGTGATAGACCAACACAAAGTGGCACATAATTGTGAAGTGGAAGGAAAATGATAAATAGTTTTCAATGTTTCTTACAAATAAATATCTGAAAAGTGTGGAGTGTATTTGTATTCAGCCCCCTTTACTCTGATACCCCTAACTAAACTCTTCAGAAGTCACCTAATTAGTAAACAGAGTCCACCTGTGTGTAATTTAATCTCAGTATTCTTTAACAACCCTCTGTGAAGCCCTCAGAGGGTTGTTAAAGAACCTTAGGCCCCTTTCACACAGGCGGACTGTTCAGATCCGCCTGTCCGTTTTTTTGGCGGATCTGAACGGTCCCCCCATGCATTCCTATGGGGCATCGGATGGCAGCGGAGACATGTCCGCTGACATCCGACCCGATCCGATCCGTCAAATCTGGACGGATGGAAACCCTATTTTCCATCCGTCCAGCGGATCGGATCGGATGGGATCGGGTGAGAACGGACTGACGGTCCGTTGACATCCGATTTCCCCCATAGAGATGCATGAGGAACTGTCAGCTGTGTCTCCGCACACAGCGCGGAGACACAGCTGTCCTCCTGCTGCTCAGCGGGGGATCGGCAGCTCGATCCCCCGCTGAGAAAAACGGACTTCGTCCAACGGACGGGGTGTGTGAAAGAGCCCTTAGGGTCCTTTCACACGAGCGTTCCGATCAGATCTGCCTGTCAGTTTTTTAGGCGGATCTAATGGGATCCTCCATGCATCCCTATGGGGCATCCCCCCCCCCCCCAGGACATCAGTGTACAATATACAGTACATGGTAAAAATAAATAAAGTTTTATTTACATTTTTTTTACAATGTATATTATACACTGATGCTCTGGGGAAGGGGTTCAACCCCCCTAACTCACCCCCCCCCCCTTATCTACTGCCCTGATCACACCAAACACACCCTCCTCATAGTGAAACATGGTGGTGGCAGCATCATGTTGTAGGGATGCTTTTTTTCAGCAGGGACAGGGAAGCTGTCAGATTTGATGGGAAGATGGATGGAGCCAAATACAGGGCAATCTTAAAAGAAAACCTGTTAGAGTTTGTAAAAGACTGGGGCGGAGGTTCACCTTCCAGCTGGACGACCCTAAACATACAGCCAGAGATACAATGGAATGGTTTGGATCAGGTGTCTCAAACTATGGCCCTCCAGTTGTTTAGGAACTACAATTCCCATCATGCCTAGTTATGTCTGTGAATGCCAGATTTTTTCAATGCCACATGGGATGTTTAGTTCCGCAACAGCTGGAGCGCCAAAGTTTGGAGATCCCTGGTTTAGATCAAAGCATATTCCTGTGTTAGAATGACCCAGTCAAAGTTCTGACCTAAATCCAATTGAGAATCTGTGAAAAGACTTGAAAATTGCTGTTTACAGACGCTCTCCTTCCAATCTGACAGATCTTGAGCTATTTTGCAAAGAAGAATGGGCAAAAATGTCACTCTCTAGACGTGCAAAGCAGGTAGAGACATCCCCAAAAAGACTTGTAGCTGTAATTGCAGTGAAAGGTGGTTCTACAAAGTATTGACTAAATACAAATGCACGCCACACTTTTCAGATATTTATTTGTAAAACATTTTGAAAACCATGTATTATTTTTTTTCCACTTTACAGTTATGTGCCACTTTGTGTTGGTCTTTCACGCAAAATCGCAATAAAATACATTTATATTTTTGGTTGTAACATGACAAAATGTGGAACATTTCAAGGAGTATGAATACTTTTTCAAGGCACTGTATTTCACCACATTCACTAAGTTCTGGGGAAAATTATCTTGCAAAATGAAAAGTCTCTTTGCCTTTAGTAAATCCAGCCTATTGTTAAGAACAAATTTCCTAAAGTCGGTGAATGACATAATTCATATGGAGGACCTTACCTCATCCTTGAGTAAACAGGACGCCCCTTTCGTAAGACAAGGCTTTATTGGATTAAGTTCACCTTTTCTGAGAGATACCGTGAGCTCCTTATAACTACTTCTGTGTGATCAAACAGATGATGAGCTTGGGAAGAACTGTTGGTTACCCCAGTTCCCTACCCATCTACTCCCTACCTCCCCCTTCCATTTTTTCCCTGCTTTTCTCTTTTGCACTTCTTCACATCCTCTTAAATTTCCCAAAAATTTACAAAAACCTTTTCAATGGGAATTGGGATTTCCCTTCCAGCCTGTAACAAAGGCCCCTGTTGACACTTAATAGGCTGTACTCCAGATTGAAGCGATAGAGGTCGTCCTAAATACAGCAATTTCACCAGTTCAGTTTTGGCCCATTACCAATGACCTTGTTCCATTCACAGAGTACTCTAATTTCTGGTGTAAATCTCCTTTGCTATTGTATTAACTGATCTTCTATGGACTCTTCAGCTATTCAGATGCCTGTTAAGTGTACTTTTGGTACATTTTCCCCGATTCTCCTTTTTTTTGTACACTTTGTCACTATAAATAAAGTATAAAAAATGAACAGTGACAGATGGGGTTTCTTTTCACCCTCCAGCACCTACCTTTCCCACAATTCCCTTCTTCCTTTCACACTTCATGCACCATTTCTTTGCACAACCTCCCGGCACCCTCTCTGGGTTAACCTGTTTGTATGATCCATATATTCTTTAGCCCATATTAACTCGCAGATTTATTTCCTTACCATTATAATGATATATTATACTATATATATTTTTTTACTTTCAGATCTTTTTGGTCCCTATGTGCCTCCAATATCCTTTGGAGTGTTGTTCTTGAACTTTAATCTCCACTTCACAAGTGATCTCCTTCTCCCCGTTGTCCCCTCTGTGTTGAGTTTTTGTCCATGCCTCAGCCCCGGGTCAGACTTTTCTTGAGTCATCTCTGTTCTCCTTTTCCAGCATTGGATTGCTTCTGGACAATTGTCATTACCTAAGGTAGTGTTTACTAATACTTTTTATATACTCCCCTATTAGATCCCAATTTTTTCCAAAATGATACTGTACTATAACCTATATTCCTATTTGTAGATACACAATCTTTAATCAAGCTCCTGATGAATTGACGGAGGTCCATGAAACGCGTCAAGCCTACAATAACTCAGTTGTCATACCCCCAATTTGACACATTTTATAGACTGTGAGCATACAGAAACTAAGATGTCATGTTGAAATTATCTTACCATTGAGAGATCTATGTTTGATCTGTGTAATATTGTAACTAATTTTATTCAATATGAACTGTATAATTTGTCACATGTCATTTCTCTGTATTTTGTCTGTTTATGTATTTTTTCAATAAAATCTACATGCCTAGTTGACCTCATTAAAGTCTCACATTTTGGTCTCTATTTTTCCTTATATATAGGGATGGAGGCAACTAGACACTCTATATGGCAGATCATATTTTGTTTTTTTTTTTTTGTTTTTTTTTAAAAAGAACATATTTCCTATGCATTCTATCAACTAGGTATCTGATGGTCTATTCACCTGCGAAGAGATCATCTATCAGACTGTATGCTTCAGAACCATATCTGCATCCTGTTGGCCCCCCAGTGACCTTCTCTTCTGCTTCTCCTTTTATACTCTTCTGTTCTTGCTGTCTCCTCTAAGTTCTGTTCTTCTGCTGCCTTAAATGTATATGGGAACATGCAACCTAACTTATCCACGAGTTTTTTTTTTTTTTAAAAAGCACTAAAGTCTGGTTGCTATTTGGAGTGTTTGGTTTTTGTACATGGCATTTTTATTGTGTTTCTTGCACTGTCCTTATTGCTAGTCTTACCTACTAAATCTCTGTCTGCCTGTCTGTCCATCCAATTGCTCCAAATCCCTACTTTGATCCAGTTACACATAGAAGAAATAATGCAGAGCTTATGTTTGTCTATTGACACCATCCATAACCGGCTAGTTTGACCCTTCGTTTGCCGTCTAACGACCCTGAGCCATATTCTCTTCTGATCATGCTGATTTTATGCGGCCTTATAGTTATGTTGCCTGACCGCCCCTGGGATATGGTAGCCCTGTTCAGTCTACATAGTCTATTGCTTAAGGCCCCTTTCACACATACGGTCCGTTGACGGATGAAAAACGGACATCAATGCATTTCTTGGGCGGCACAGTGGTGTAGTGGTTAGCACATTCACCTAGCAGCAAGAGGGTTGCTGGTTTGAATCCCAACCAGGACACTACCTGCCTGGAGTTTGCATGTTCTCCCTGTGCCTGCGTGTGTTTCCTCTGGGTACTCTGGTTTCCTGCCACACTCCAAAGACATGCTGGTAGGTTAATTGGATCCTGTATAAAAAAAAATTGGCCCTACTGTGTATGTACAGTGCCTTGCGAAAGTATTCGGCCCCCTTGAACTTTGCGACCTTTTGCCACATTTCAGGCTTCAAACATAAAGATATAAAACTGTAATTTTTTTTGAAGAATCAACAACAAGTGGGACACAATCATGAAGTGGAACGAAATTTATTGGATATTTCAATCTTTTTTAACAAATAAAAAACTGAAAAATTGGGCGTGCAAAATTATTAAGCCCCCTTAAGTTAATACTTTGTAGCGCCACCTTTTGCTGCGATTACAGCTGTAAGTCGCTTGGGGTATGTCTCTATCAGTTTTGCACATCGAGAGACTGAAATTTTTGCCCATTCCTCCTTGCAAAACAGCTCGAGCTCAGTGAGGTTGGATGGAGAGCGTTTGTGAACAGCAGTTTTCAGTTCTTTCCACAGATTCTCGATTGGATTCAGGTCTGGACTTTGACTTGGCCATTCTAACACCTGGATATGTTTATTTGTGAACCATTCCATTGTAGATTTTGCTTTATGTTTTGGATCATTGTCTTGTTGGAAGACAAATCTCCGTCCCAGTCTCAGGTCTTTTGCAGACTGCATCAGGTTTTCTTCCAGAATGGTCCTGTATTTGGCTCCATCCATCTTCCCATCAATTTTAATCATCTTCCCCGTCCCTGCTTCCGCTTCCATCAATGTCTGTTTTTTGGAACGGATGAATGCCCTACTTTTCAACTGTCAAAAAAACGGATCGGACAAAAAAGCGGATGTAAACGGACGAACGGTCCGTTTTTCATCCATTTGTGCATTGGTAGTGAATGTAAAAAAAACGGATGAAAAAAATGGATGAAAAAACGGATGAAAAAAAACGGATGAAAAACGGATGAAAAAACGGATGAAAAACTGATACATTTTGACATGACTGAACTGATGAACTGAACGGACCGTATGTGTGAAAGGGGCCTAAGTATCCTGGAACAACCAAGTATCGTTCCATGTTCAAAAAGCATATTGTAATGATGGCTTCTACAGGTGAAGAGTGGTGAAGAAATAAGTATCAGACTTGAACTGGTGCTGTCCCACTCAAATATATTGCTGGGTTTTAGATATATTCACTCCCGGTATTCTATGCTGCAGACAAATCAGTCAATACTGTGTACTGGTGACAATGTTTTATGTGTTATTTGTGGTCTTGATAAAGAGGAGCTTTTGCACTACTTAAACTTTTTGGCTTTTATGATAAAAGATTCTGAATAAAATTAAATCTGGACTACATACATTCTGGTTTGGCACGTTCCTCCTTGTACACCTAGTCCTATTCAAGTAAATAGCTCATTTTTGGCCAAGGGCATAAGGGTGATCCTCCAGCACCCCCACACCTTCCTTCTACTTCCTGCAATAAAACCTGACAGAAGCTTTCACTGTTCCTCGGCCTATCTGGTTTTGGTTGACATTGGGCTTTAACCATAAATGATAGAATATTTGTGAAATCCAAGGTTTAAATATAACGAACAAAACTCTAGAGGGCAACTTCCAATAACCAGCCAGCAAATGTCAAATCCTAAAGTGTGCAGTCTGTTTATAAAACATAAAGGTAATACAGGATGATTGTTTTCATACTGAGCTCACAAATGTTTTTTTTAACAATAAATAATTAACTGGATACCTAGGAAATATTTTCTCATGATCCCTGGCTCATTAAGGGAGTGGTAGTTGTACTGGAACACTGCAATTATAATGAGAAGCACAAGCCTAAAGTTATTGAGAGAAATTTGCTTAATCAAAAAATATATTTCTTAAAGCTAAATTCCAGACAAGAAGCTAAATGTGAACCGTCTTACATGACAAAGAACTCCTAATTATATTCAGCCAGGCTTGTGTCTCAGGCACCCCTGCCAAAGAGTATATCCAGATAAGTGAACTATTTTTTTCTCCACTAGGTAAACAAGATAACTTGCTCACTGGTCTTCTATTAGGCTGCTGATTGCACAATGTAAGACAATCACCACACTGTTGAACTCATCACTCACTCACCTGCTCTCTTCTGGTGTCAACAAGATTCCAGTGCTACCCTTAGGCTTCTTTCACACGGTCCGCCTCCGCAGGCGGATCCGTGTTGCTCAGCGGGGATCGATCCGCGATCCCCGCTGAGCCGGGCAGATGACAGCTCCATGACAGCTCCGCTTGCAGAGCGGAGAGGGAGGTGTCTCAGCACCCGCTGCCCTCTATGGGGGATCGGAGGAGAGCGGACCGCTTGTCCGCTCTCATCAGATCCGCTCCGCTCCGATTACTGAACGGATGGAAAAATAGGGTTTCCATCCGTCCAGATTTCAGCACAGGATCGGATGCGGATGGCAGCGGGTGTCAGCGGAGGTGATCTCCGCTGACACCCGCTGCCCCATAGAGCTGCATGGAGGATCCGATCAGATCCGCCTAAAAAACTGACAGGCGGATCTGATCGGACCGCCCGTGTGAAAGAGCCCTTACAGTACTGTGCAATATACACTATATTACCAAAAGTATTGGGATGCCTGCCTTTACACGCACATGAACTTAAATGGTGGGGTGGAGGAACTTGACTGGCCTACACAGAGTCCTGCAGAGAAAGGTTGTAGAGAAAGAGACCGATGTCTTCAGTCACTTTCGGCCAGGGGGGCCCTGTCAGGTAGGCTGTATGGGGCCCTGTAATTCCTAACAGCAGCCCTGCCCTTCGATGGCAATGCTGCTCAACAATGTATTGTGACAGCAGGCAGGTAAAATTGCCTGGTTGCATCCAGGATGGCAGGTATATGTGTCCAAGATTCAGGCTCTATGCGGATTTGTTTCACTAGGGGGAAGTGCTGAAAGCCTTTCAGTGGTAGAGGTAATGAGCCCAGCTGAAATAAGTTGGCTCATTAGGGCCTCTACAAAAACTCCCAGTGTGCTTAGAGTGTTGCACCAGCCTGTGTGGCGAGGCTTAGCCTGTGTGGCGAGACTGAGCCTGTGTGCGAGACTTAGCCTGTGTGCGAGACTTAGCCTGTGTGCGAGACTTAGCCTGTGTGCGAGACTTAGCCTGTGTGGCGAGACTTAGCCTGTGTGCGAGACTTAGCCTGTGTGCGAGACTTAGCCTGTGTGCGAGACTTCGCCTGTGCGGTGAGACTTAGCCTGTGCGTTGAGACATAGCCTGTGCGGTGAGACATAGCCTGTGTGGCGAGTCTTAGCCTGTGTGCGAGACTTAGCCTGTGTGCGAGACTTAGCCTGTGCGGTGAGACATAGCCTGTGTGGCGAGTCTTAGCCTGTGTGCGAGACTTAGCCTGTGTGCGAGACTTAGCCTGTGCGGTGAGACATAGCCTGTGTGGCGAGACTTAGCCTGTGTGGCGAGACTTAGCCTGTGTGCCGAGACTTAGCCTGTGTGGCGAGACTTAGCCTGTGTGCGAGACTTAGCCTGTGCGGTGAGACTTAGCCTGTGTGCGAGACTTAGCCTGTGCGGTGAGACTTAGCCTGTGTGGCGAGACTTAGCCTGTGCGGTGAGACATAGCCTGTGTGGCGAGACTTAGCCTGTGCGGTGAGACATAGCCTGTGTGGCGAGACTTAGCCTGTGCGGTGAGACATAGCCTGTGTGTCGAGACTTAGCCTGTGCGGTGAGACATAGCCTGTGTGGCGAGACTTAGCCTGTGCGGTGAGACATAGCCTATGCGGTGAGACATAGCCTGTGTGGCGATCCTCTTAGACAGGGAGATAGGTGCTGGGGGCAGCACAAGGCTGCACCTAGTTGATAGCCAGGGAACCTGTGTGTGTAGTAAGTTGCCAAGTTGGCCAGGGTTTATTTTCATGTTTCTTTTTGTTATTGTTGCTATTTCTACAATGTATATAGTGTAATAAACCACACCTTTGTCTTTTTTCACCTGCAATGCTGTTTGCTGTGCCTAATTTTGTGTAATGAACTCATCCAGGGGGTCTCACACACACACCCGCTGCCGAGCTAACCCCCTCACAGTATCGATACATACAGTACAGCGAGTGAATACTGTCAACCTTGAGCAGAAAGTGTTACTGGCAGAATCAACAGGTTAATGTTTAGGGAAATAGTCTGAAAAAACAAAACGAATGCAGCCCCAACATATAAGGACTGGTAAGCTGTTATTGTAAACTAAAAAACTGAGATCCCATGATAACCTCCACTGAATCAATAGCGCTCATCATTTGAGATCTGTGAAAGCCGTCCAACCATATCATGCGATAGACTTTGATATATTTCAAAATGAATGTAACAGGTTAGGATAATTTATGAGCACAACCTGAACACACAGGTGTATGGGGAGCCCAATACTAATTAGGAAAAATGATCTAACTAAGCATGGATTGCTGTCAGGTGATCTGAAGGAGAAGCTCCATCTAATGCACAAATAGGAGAGAAAAAACTTGCACAGTGTAGTATGTCAAATACAGAAAATGTATTAAAAACCTAAAAAAATGCTACTGTGTCTGCATGGAAAAGTCTGGTTATTGATCTCACCTGGATCATGCTGAATACAAAATATTGCAAGTATCTTACGGGACAAGCAATTGCGTTTTGAAAAAATGTGGTCACCCTGGCTTAGCTATTTGCAGGTACCAGACATGCGGATTTGATCCCCGGGCTCGAGAGAGACTGAGCCCCGTGCGGAACCACTTTCTTTCTTTTCTTCCTTAGACATACTATTCTCTTTTCTATTCTATTCTATTGGTTCCGTGCAGAACCACTTTCTTTCTTTTCTTCCTTAGACATACTATTCTCTTTTCTATTCTATTCTATTGCTTCCGTGCGGAACCACTTTCTTTCTTTTCTTCCTTAGACATATAATTCTCTTTTCTATTCAGTTCTTCTCCAGTATCTCTCTATTCTTTGACTTGCTTATTTATTTTTCCATGTACATGGTACTCCTGATACTAGTGGAGAGGTCCCTGGACCCAAACACTTGGTCGAACAGATGTTTGGATCTGGCCCTAGGATGATACTGGTTATAAGATGGAAGTAGAGCTGTTATATAGAACTTACCACTGATGTTCAGCACTTATGGTGCCCTAGGTTTTAAGGGCTTTTATATTTTCTTCTCAGAAAAGCAATGTTTACCTCCCAAATAGGGCCCCCCACATCATAGAACTGGTGTGAATCGACCTACACCAACTACTTTGACTCCTAAACTAAATAATGGGCAGTTCAACTTTGTTACTTGTTGCCTTATGTGTACCAATGTTGCTGTGTATTTAACGCTGGCAAATTACTATTGCTGCTATATTTTGTATTTCTTCTTATAACTTGGAAAGAAAAAAGTAATAAAAACGATTGAAAGAAAAAAAAAAAAAACCTTAAGAAATGCACACACTGGGTTAAAGTTACAGATGGATGGTGGAATACTGCTGGGTCATTGCACAATGAGGAAGGCGACAATTTGCGATTGGGACACCCAGTGATAGCAGAATGGTAGCACCGATGCGAGATGGTTAGGACCACCGAAAAGGCAGGAAATGTGTCCGTGAGATCAGGTTCCACCCTCCTCTGACGTCACCCTCAGGCATCCACAAAGGGATGCGTTTTAAGGTAGCTCACCTCTTGCTCAGCCTAAGTCTGGGGCTACACACACAGATAAGGTGGACCAGGTGCTGGTCGGGAACAGACTCATAGTGGAATAACTAGTAACACCACAGCCCGCATGCCACAAAATTGAGGGCTGTCATACAGTAAATAAGACGTGTTAAAAACATTATGTTATGTTAAGAAGGTATGCTTTTAAGAATGTTAAGAAGGTATGCTTATAACACACAATAGCAACACAAACCAATATAAACTGGTATATTTTCATAATAATGATAACGATAAGGGGAAAGAATCCTAAATAGTGATGATCAAAAAAATCTGAGATATGAATCCATAAAATGTATGTATAATATCATAAAGAACCTATTAAATCATAAAGAACATATTAATTACAGTATATTAATTCTTACACAATTAATGGCACCTGCTTCTGGATCCCTATCACCGGCCTCGCCGCTGTGGATGAATCCCCGATTTCCCCATTTTCTCTCTATACCAGAATCCATTATATGGGCGACAAAGGGGATTAAAACTTTAGGTGATGTCACCAGAGGGGGCGAATTATCTAGTTTGTAGACCTAAAACAAAGGTTTAATCTGCCTAACCCATATCTCAACATGCAATTGTCTACCAGTTTGGCTCCACCAGAGTGGAAATTAAGTCATCAGATTTGGATAAAGTTCTGCTGGATGAGTCCATTAAAAAAAGTTATCAGAACTGTATAAAGACCTTTTCCCTGTCCTTCCCCCCACAGTCACCAGGTGTAGGGAACCATGGGTGGAGGAGGTTCCAAACTTGAGAGGGGATTTTGGTCATATCTTTTGGTATTGCCCGGTTACTCAGGATACTGGTCTGCCATTGTGTGCTATATCATAGAGATCACCTTTGTGCCTGTGCCTATGACAGTGGCAACCTGCCTACTTGGCCTAGTGGAAGGCATGGTGCACTTAGTGGAAGGCATGGTGCTTAGCCTGCTTCTATTCTATACTCGCAAAGTGCTGATCCTCTACTGAAAAAAGCAAATGACACCCTTCTTGTCTTATTACAAGGGACTAATGAATAAAGTTATTCTGTTCTATAAAGCTACATACTTGAGCAGGGGCTGCCCAAAGAAGTTTGATAAAGTTTGGAAGATCTGGTTAGAGAGTCTTGTTCCTTTCACATAAGGCGGTCATGGTATTGGCACTCGAGCGGAGGCTAGCTGGGAGGTGAAGGATATGGGTACACCTTGCTCTGGAAAATTCCCTCTCAATACTGGGGTCTAATTCGGGCCTGATAACTGCATAACGGGTGCATTAATGGGTGATTCATTGCATTATCATCTCAGAGGCTGCAAAAATGTTCTCTGTTTATATATTTGACTTGGTTACTCCTACCCCTTCAGGGGGACCTACATCCAGGAAGGTGAAGTTGCCTTCAGGGTGGTGAGCCTGAACTGGGAGGGGGGTGTCCTGGATGCTTTTTAAATTGTAACTTTATTGTTGAGTTTCGCCTGTGTGGCGAGGTGTTCTTGTTATGTGTAATGCATAAAACAATAAAAAAGTTTACAAAAAACAAAATGACTCTTATAATATTCTTACACGCCTTATGTATGACAGCCCTCGATTTTCTGGCATGTGGGCACAGTGCTACTAGTCTTTCCTTGTCTTTCCACTATGAGTCTGTCCCCAGCTGACCCCTGGTCCACCTACTACTGAGTGACTTTTTTAATTTGTGTGGGAAGCCCTAGAGTTAGGCTGAGGAAGAGGTTTGATGCCCTAAAACATGTCCTATTACACATGTCTGAGGGTAAGGTATGGTTTAGAGGTTTTCCTGTTATGTTGGCCACATCCCTATATTGCAATGTTTACCAAGAATTATGATTCCCCATGGGCTGGGATTTTAAAGGCTCAAAAGAATGTTCTTCCTTTTAAAATGTATACATTTTATTAAAGGTACAATAAAATTGGGTACACAAAACTATTAAAATTAAATATAGTAGAGCTTTATAGTAGAGATGGTTCTGTGTTTGCTCTACTATATGGAATTTTAATATTGTTTTGTGTACCCAATTTTATTGTACCTTTAATAAATTGTATACATTTTAACAAGAATAACAAACACTCTTTTGAGCCTTTAAAGTCCTACCTCATAGGGAAATCATAATTCTTAGTAACGATGTCTGAGGGTATCGTCAGAGGAGAGAGGATCTTGATCTCACTGTTTGTTGGCAGTCCTAACCATGTTGCAGCAGTCTTGGCACTCTGCTGGATCATCTATGGATAATCTATGCTTTCGGCCGAGGCATGGGTGTCAATATTAGAGATTGTTGGCTTCCTCGCTGTGCAATGACCCAGCGGTATTCCACCATCTATTTGTCACTTTAAGCCCTGTGGGTGCATTTCTTACCGTTTTTAATATATTATCTGGATTTGACCTACAACCCTATGCTGGTAAGCTGATATATTTATTCTTGGATTTAGATATGCTTTACATTTCCAATCTCTCTCTTCCTATCCTTGCTGTTTATTTGGCAAGGGAAGATCTGTAGTTTACTATACATGTTTCACAGGCTCCTAGCTTTAAAAAATGATGATTCATACCACTTACATATCTAGACAGGCAAGCCACAAAATTACATTAATAAAATTAAACATTGGGTTTATTGTTGTCTTTTACATCAGAGACATTACCTCTTTGTGATCTTTCTCCATGTGAAAACTGAAAGCTTTACATGCATTATAATAGTAGGCTAGCATCCAACACCACACCCAGGTACTCTACTAAAGAGATCCACTTGCTGAAAATAATGACAAATTGTCATTCACTGATCTCTTTAAATGAGAACCTAAACCCTTAAACTGAAAATGTAGAGAAATATTACGTGATGGGTATGTAAACCACAAGATTGTGGATATTCTATTATAACCTAGATGAAGCTTTCTGCCATTTCTTAAAGTGAGGATGTAGCTATGACCTACTGTAGCTTTACTTGTATTAGGGAAAAGAAGGTCTGATCTCTTATGGTCGCTGTATGGTCCACTCCTTGCTCTCCCCCCCCCCCCTCAACCCTGGCTGCAAAGTATCATGGGCACCCATACCAATCAGTAGGGAAAAGATGAACAAGAAATTGCAGACTATACACTGACCATAAGGCATCTGGTTGACTTTTTCCTAATCCTCTGCATTTTTTAGGTAAGTGGGGAGCTATGCAGGACAGCTAAAGCTGGCCATACAGTTGGAATATTTTCATTTAGCCTGCAGGCTGAACAAAAAATCAACAGAATCCTCCATCCACCCTATAAGGCGTGGATATATGAATCTCTGTGTACAATATCAGAACATCGCCTGCATTTGAATAAAAGCACCCCCTGTTCAGCCGACAATTTCCAGTCCAGCTTTTAAGATTTTTCAATCAAAGGATGTCAGGTGGGAGGGTGGCAAACTGGGAGCCACGTAAAATTTGCATAGCATAGGGCCAGCTTAAAGCATTTGTAAACCCTGCTTTGTTATTTTTACCCACAGGTAAGCCTACAATAATACACTTTCACAGTTTAGGAGTTATCCACCCTGCATGCAGCCATGCGCTCTGAATGCCGGACCTTTAAAGCTTCTTGCTGAAACTGAGGGCTTCTGCATGCATGCCCGGGAGTGATGTCATCGTAGCTCCAGCCACTCACAGCGCCAGAGCCCACAAACCTGGAAGAAAGGCCAGGAGAAGATGGCAGCCCTCTCAGCGGTGACCGGGCGCCACTGGAAGGGCTTCATTTTAAGGTATTTCATAATGTGCTAGTATGCAGTGCATACTAGCACATTATGCCATTGTCTAGCAGATTTTTTTGATGGGAGGGGGTTTCAGTGGTTTACTACCGCTTTAAAAATGTATGCAGGTGAATGTTCAAAAGAATGTGTATTGTGTGTTTTACACATAAATGTAAGCATGTCTAAAATTGTATCGAACGTGCCCACATGTTACACAAAAAAAACTCATATATTTATAGCAGGTAAAATAAGTATTGAGCATGTTATAATTTTTCTAGGTAAATATATTTCTAAAGGTGCTATTGACATGAAATGTTCACTCATGTCGATAACAACCCATCCAACATACAAAAAACAAAAACAAATACGTTTAGACACTAAGGAATGTTTAATAAAATGGAATGACACAGGGTAAAAGTATTGAACACGCTAACTGAAATTTATTTAACCACTTCCTTACCGAGTCATGTAAAATGACATCGGCAAAGTGGTTGTCTAGATCCGGGCCGCCGTCATATGACGTCGGCCCGTTCTAGCTGCTACTGCGCGCCCCCGGCGGCGCGCAGCGGCGCGATCAGGGATGAGGCTCGTCCCTCGGACATAGCCCATCACTGATCAAGGTAAACAGCCAATAGAAATTGGCTGTTTACCACGTGATCGGCTGTGTCAATCACAGCCGATCACATGAGCGGCTCCAGCACGAGCCGCTCGTTCTCTCTGCAATGCGCCCCCCCGGGGGCGCGCAGAGCAGCGATCGGGGACGAGGCTCGTCCCTCGGACAGAGTCGATCCCCGATCTAGGTAAAGAGCCAATGAAATTGGCTCTTTACCACGTGACCGGCTGTGTCCAATCACAGCCGGTCACAAATGTCAACAGAGAACACGGTAACTAGCTGTCACCGTGTTCTCCTCCTCACACACTGATCCTGTGTGAGGAGGAGATTGTGGTAACAGCTAGTTACCAACTACAGTGCACCCCAACCACACTGATTGCCCCCCCAATAAAGAGCACCTGTCACTAGCCCATCAAAGTACCCGAGTACCTGTCATCAGGTACTCAGATGACAGGTACTCGGGTACTCTGATGGGCTGGTGACAGTTATTCGGGTACTCTGATGACAGGTACTCGGGTACTCTGATGACGGATACTCTGATGACAGGTACTCGGGTACTCTGACGGGTACTCGGGTACTCTGATGACGGGTACTCTGATGACGGGTACTCGGGTACTCTGATGACAGGTACTCGGGTACTCTGATGACAGGTACTCGAGTACTCTGATGACGGGTACTCGGGTACTCTGACGGGTACTCGGGTACTCTGACAGGTACTCGGGTACTCTGATGACGGGTACTCGGGTACTCTGATGACAGGTACTCGGGTACTCTGATGACAGGTACTCGGGTACTCTGATGACAGGTACTCGGGTACTTTGAGTACCTGTCAACGGAGTACCCGTCATCAGAGTACCTGAGTACCTGTCACCTACCCATCAGAGTACCCGAGTACCTTCCACCTGCTCATCAGAGTACCTGACGCCTGAAGTACCCAAGTACTTGCCGCCTGCTCATCAGTACCCATCACTACTCATCAGTACTCATCAGTACCTATCACGTATCAGTACTGATCATCAGTACCCATCAGTACAGTATCACCTATCACCTATCAGTCAGTGAGTACTACTCATCAGTACCTATCACCTGCCTGTCACCTGCCCATCAGAGTACCCGAGTACCTGTCACCTGCCTATCGGAGTACCCGAGTACCTGCCACCTGCTCATCAGTACCAGAGTACCTGTCACCTGCCCAACAAAGTACCCGAGTACCTGTCACCCTTCATACAACCACCATGTCCAAGTCCAAAAAGGTTTATATACGTCGTCCGTTTAAACCTAAATACCGGTGTTATAGTAGCAGATAGCTGCCATAACCCTGGTATTTTTTTAAACGGTGGACGGTTGGCTTTCCGATAAGGGTGGTCCCAGCGGCGGATTCGCCGTGGGATCACCCTTCCGGGATGGCGGAAGAGGCGCCCCCCCCCCCTCCCGACGCGTTCCGGTCCTTTTCCCCGCTTACCGGACCCGCCGGCAGCGGGGAAAACGATCCGGTCCCGAATCCTCACAGACAGGATGTCGAGTGAGGGCAAGCTTGCCCTCACTTGACTCTATGGTCTTGGAGGACCGGAGCTACGGAAAATGTTGTTGCCTAGCAACCGGTTTAAAGGTCCTTTTTTTTTTTTTTTTTTCATTTTATATTATAATTATTATTTTTTTTTTTTTTTTCTATCTTTTAGTGTACTTGTGAGATCTGAGGACTTTTTGACCCCAGATCTCACAAAAAAGAGGTCCTGTCGTGTCTATTTCTATTACGAGGAATATTTACATTTCTTTTAATAGAAATAAAAATGATCAATTTTTTTTTTTTTTAAACGGTGTAAAAATAAAAAATAATAAATAAAATAAATAGAAAAAAAGAAAAAAAAATTAAAGCGCCCTGTCCCCGTTAGCTCGCGCGCAGAAGCGAATGCATACAGAAACCCCGCCCACATATGTAAACGGTGTTCAAACCACACATGTGAGGTATCGCCGCGATCGTTAGAGCAAGGGGAATAATTTGAGCCCTAGACCTCCTCTGTAACTCAAAGATGGCAACCTGTAGAAATTTTTAAATTGTCGCCTATGGGGATTTTTAAGTACCAAAGTTTGTCACCATTCCGTGAGCGTGCGCAATTTTGAAACATGACATGTTGGGTATCTATTTACTCGGCGTAACATTATCTTTCACATTATGGAAAAAAATTGGGCTAACTTTACTGGTTTCTTATTTTTTAATTAAAAAAAGTGAATTTTTTCCAAAAAAATTGCGTTTGGAAGACCGCTACGCAAATACGGTGTGATAAAAAATAGTGCAATAATCTCCATTTTATTCTCTAGGGTCTCTGCTAAAAAAAAATATATAATGTTTGGGGGTTCTAAGCAGTTTTCTAGCAAAACAACTGATTTTAGCTTGTAAACACCAAATGTCAAAAATAGGCCTAGGCAAGTGGCTAGGATGCATGATGATGCTCCTTGGATGTTCGGCCCCTCTATATGGCTAGGCTGTGAAAAAGTCTCACACATGTGGTATTGCCATACTCAGGAGGAGTGGCAGAATGTATTTTGGGGTGTCATTTTTGCTGTGTACATGCTATGTGTTAGGAATATCCTATAAATTGACAACTTTGTGTAAAAAAAAAAAGTTTTCATTTTTTTCCCACATTTTCCAAAAACCTGTGGAAAAAAATGATATGTTCAAACGACCCATAATGCCTCATAGAATATACGTTGGAGTGTTTGCTTTCCAAAATGGGGTCATTTTGTGGACTTTTCCATTGTATTGGTTCTCTAGGGCCTTGAAAAGTGTGATAGGTAGTAAGAAAGTTTTATGTGTATTTATGCTCCTAGAACGCCTGAATGTGCTTCTTGGACGTGGAGTCTCTTTTTGTGGCCAGGCTGTGTAAAAGTCTCACACATGTGGTATCGCCATACTCGGAAGGAGTAGCAGAATGTATTTTTGGGTGTAATTTTTGCTGTGTACATGCTATGTGTTAGAAATAGCTTATAAATTGACAACTTTGTGGGAAAAAAAAGAAAAAAAAAATGTTTTCTTCATTTTCCCAAGAATTGTGGGAAAAAATTACAACTTCAAAAAACTCACCATGCCTCTTACTAAATACCTTGGACTGTCTACTTTACAAAAAGGGGTCATTTGGTCGGTATTTGTACTGTCCTGACATTTCAGGGCCTCAAGAAAGGAGATAGGCAGTCAGTACATCTGGTGTGATCAATTTTCAGTAATTGGTACCATAGCTTCTAGACTCAATAACTTTCACACAGACTAAATAATATACACTAATTTGGGTTAATTTTACCAGAGACATGTAGCAGTATACATTTTGGCCCAAATGTATGAAGAAAAATTTATTTTTTGCAAAATTTCATAATTGAAACTAAAAAAAAGTGTTTTTTTTTCAAAATTTTTGCTCTTTTTTTGCATATATCACGGAAAAAAAAAACCCCAGTTGTGATCAAATACCACCAAAAGAAAGCTCTATTTGTGTGAAAAAAATGATAAAAATTTTGTTTGGTTATAGTGTAGCATGACTGAGCAATTGTCATTCAAAGTGTGAGAGTGCTGAAAGCTGAAAATTGGTCTGGGCAGGAAGGGTGTCTAACTGCTCTGTATGGAAGCGGTTAATACGTACAAATTCCTTGGTTGTTAATGACAGCTTCAAGATGCCTCCTATATGGGGAAACTAGTCATATGCATTGCTCAGGTGTGATTTTGGCCCATTCTTCCACATAAACAGTCTTCAAATCTTGAATGTTCTGCGGGCCTCTTCTATGAACTCTGATCTTTAGTTCTTTCCATAGATTTTCTATTGGATTCAAGTCAGGCTGGGCCATTCTAGCAGCTTTATTTTCTTTCTTTCAAACCAACTGAGAGTTTCCTTGGCTTTGTGTTTGGGATAATTGTCTTGCTGAAACGTCCACCCTCCTTTCATCTTCAACATCCTGGTAGATGGCAGCAGATTTTTATCAAGAATGTCTTGGTACATTTTTCCATTCATCCTTTCTTCAAACAAATGAAGTTTGCCAGTACTGAATGCTGAAATACAGCCCCACACCATGATGTACCCACCTCCAAACTTCACTGCTGGTATGGTGTTTTTGGGGGTGATGTGCAGTGCTGAACATGGTGTGTATTATGGTATCCAAAGGAGTTCAATTTTAGTCTCATCTAACCACACTATATTCTCACAGTATTTCACAGGCTTGTCTAAATGTTGTGTAGCAAGCTATAAACGAGCTTCGACATGCTTTTTCTTCAGCAATGCGATCTTGCGTAGTGAGCGTGCATACAGGCCATGGCGGTTGCCATTACTTATTGTTTTCATTGAAACAATTGTATCTGCTAATTCCAGGTCATTCTGAAGCTCTCCACAAGTGGTCCTTGGCTCTTGGACAACTCTTCTGATAATTATTTTTACTCCTCTGTCAGAAATCTTGTGAGGAGTACCTGGTCATTGCCGGTTTATGGTAAAATGATGTTCTTTACACCTCCGAATTATGTCCCCAACAGTGCTCACTGGAAAATTCAAAAGTTTGGAAATCCTTTTGTAACCAATGCTACCAGTATGTTTTGCAACAATAAGGTTGCGAAGGTCTTGGGAGAGCTCTTTACCATGAGATGTTTCTTGTGTTACACCTTGGTAATGAGACACCTTTTTTTATAGGCCATCAGTTGACACTGAAACAGCTCTTCATGTGTTCCATACTTTTTCCGTGTCATTCTATTTTATTACACATACCTTCATTTCTGAGTTTATTTGTTTTGGTTTCTTTGCATGCATGGATTGCATGGGTTGTTACTGACATGTGATGAAAATTTAATGTCAATAGCACCTTTAGAAATATATTTACCTAGAAAAATTGGGACACGTTCAATACTTATTTTACCCACTGTATATATAATGTGAATGTAGTGTTATGTAGCTGCACTTTCAGTGAAAATTTACATTTCTCTTTTCCCTAGCAATCTTGCAGTTTTGCAAAAAAAATGCAATATACCAGATTTATCTTTAGTAAAGATAACCGATCAATCATATTGGTGCTTTTTCACAAGCTACAGGAACAAGTACAAAAGTTTATTGAAATTGCAGGTATATCTTCAGAAAAATAAAAACATAAAGGTTACCATAAACCAATAAACACACTACATAGGTAAACACACTACATAGGTACATGCACACATATGCAGTTAAACACAATACAACAGTTATATACAAACTTATTTTCTTCAGGTGTGCAGAATCACACATCTCTTCTAATAATTCTCTCTGAATTCAGTAATCAGTAATTGTTGTATTACAAAAGCCCATTTTTTTTCTATGTAAAAATGACCATGAGCATTGAAATAACCCATGGAATCATGTATTACCATATCTGGCGATAACGAGAGAGGAGAGATCTATCGATGTCATTGAAATTACTTAAAGCGGAGTTCCACCCAAAAGTGGAACTTCTACTCATTTGCCCCCCCCCCCTCCGGTGCCACATTTGGCACCTTTCCGGGGGGAATGAGTACCTGTTTTTGACAGGTGCTCTTCCCCACTACCGGGAGACAGCGTCGCGGCACCGTCCCACGGAAGTTTGGCCCCCTCCCCCTTCCCCTGCCACTGAGCCAATCCAAATGTGCAGCTCGCTTCACGCATTCACATTAGGGACCCACCTGTGAAGCCACAAGGCTTCACTGTCGGGTTCCCTCAACGATAATTGTGGCTGCAATATCTGACAGCCGATGGAAACATTGGCTGCGGTGCCGACATCGCTGGACTCCAGGACAGGTAAGTGTCCTAATATTAAAAGTCAGCAGCTACAATATGTGTAGCTGCTGACTTTTAATTTTTGGAGGGGGAGGGGGTGAGGCTGGAACACCGCTTTAACTACCAAACTGTTTTGGCTTTTCACTCACCGTTTGGTAATAATCAGTTACAACACTTATTCGGTGCAGTGATCATTTACTGCATCAACTACAATCATTAATTGTTATAGAAAAAATACTATTCTGCCACCTACTTAGTAGCATTTCTCATAGTGACTATAGTAGGCACATTGATGGTCATCTGTATATATCATCACAGGGCAGTATATTTTTTTAGCTATTAACAAATGATGTTTCCTAAGGGCCTGTTCACACACGGTGCAATATGACTGCGCTGGAAAATCTGTGTGCAGTGGGTGCTGTCAATACACAGAAGTGCCTCTAATTGCCCCTGAGCTAGCCCAATTTTGCTTAATCCTTGTCCAAGGGCCAACTGGCTGTCAAATCGTGAAACATAAGTTAATAAAAAATATGTATTTGCACAGGTTTTGTAGCATTTTACTGTTATAAAAGACTAGTGACTGATGTAAAGGACATTTTTCAGAACATGCATCATTCAGTTACTTCAAAGGAATACTACAATGCTCACAAAAAAAAAAAAAAAAAAATTAAAGGAACACTTTTTATCAGAATATAGCATCAAGTCAATGAAATTCTTGGGATATTGATCTGGTCAGTTAGGTAGCAGAGGGGGTTGTTAATCAGTTTCAGCTGCTTTGGTGTTAATGAAATTAACAACAGGTGAACTAGATGGTCAAAAATGAGATGACCGCCAAAACAGGAATGGTTTTACAGGTGGAGGCCCTACTCATCTTTTCTGACAGTTTTTTACTAGTTTTGCACTTGGCTAGGGTCAGTGTCACTACTGGTAGCATGAGGCAATACCTGGACCCTATAGCGATTGCACAGGCAGTCCAACTCCTCCAGGATGGCACATTAGCATGTTCCGTTGCCAGGAGGTTTGCTCCCAGCATAGTCCCAAGAGCATTGAGGAGATGTCAGGAGACAGGCAGTTACCCTAGGGGAGCTGAACAGGGCCGTAGAAGGTCCTTAAACTATCAGCAGGACCGGTATCTGCTCCTTTGTGCAAGGAGGAACAGGATGAGCACTGCCAGAGCCCTACAAAATGTCCTCCAGCAGGCCCCTGATGTGAATGTCTCTGACCAAACAATCAGAAACAGACCTTATGAGGGTGGCATGAGGGCCCGACATCCTCTAGTGGGCCCTGTGCTCACTGCTTGGCACAATGGAGCTTGATTGGCATTTGCCATTGAACACCAGAATTAGCAGGTCCACCACTGGTTCCCTGTGCTTTTCACAGATGAGAGCAGGTTCACCTTGAGCACATGTGACAGATGTGAAAGGGTCTGGAGAAGCTGTGGAGAATGTTATACTGCCTGTAGCATTGTTCAGCATGGCCGGTGTGGTGGTGGGTCAGTGATGGTCTGGGAAGGCATATCCATGGAGGGACACACAGACCTCTACCGGCTAGACAATGGCACCCTGACTGCCATTAGGTATCGGGATGAAATCCTTGGACCCATTGTCAGACCCTTTGCTGGTGCAGTGGGTCCTGGGTTCCTCCTGGTGCACAACCATGCCCAGCCTCATGTGGCGAGAATATGCAGTCAGTTCCTGGAGGAAGAAGGAATTGAGCCCCCTTGCTCACCTGACCTAAATCCAATAGAACACCTCTGGGACATTATGTTTCAGTCCATCTGACACTGCAAGGTTGCACCTCAGTCTGTTCAGAAGCTCAGTGATGCCCTGGTCCAGATCTGGGAGGAAATACCCCAGGACACAATGCCTTATCTCATTAGGAGCATGCCCCTGACGTTGTCAGACATGCATACAAGCACGTGGGGGCCAAACAAACTACTGAGGACCATTTTGAGTTGCTGCAATGAAATTTCAATAAAATGGACGAGCCTGCTGCATAATTTCTTCACTTTGATTTTCAAGGGTGTCTTTTAATTCAGCCCCTCTGTAGGCTGATAATTTTCATTTCCACCAAACGGTGTGGCATCCTTTCATTCCTAACACATTACCCAGTCCATATCAGTATAGATATCCAGCATGATATTTTTTCCCATTAAAATCTGATGAGTTTTCAAAGTGTTTCTTTAATTTTTTTTGAGCAGTGTAGCTGTTGCAGTACGATACCTGGTACTGCATCTTGCCTATTTTCATGTAAGTCTGCAAAAAAGGTAATGCTGACACATAATAATAAAGAGAGACAAGGGGTGATTTACCAAAGACAAATAGGCTGCTCACCTTTTAAGGGATTTTTCTCTTACCCACGCTTAGTAAACATGGTCATAATTCACTATGCAAAGAATATCCAATCACTTGCAAGAAGAATATTAAAACAGTATTTCGCTTGCACATGATTGGATGATGAAAGTCAGCAACGCATTAGTGCTTTACCTCATTAACTAAACCAAGTAAAAATTCCCTTTCAAAGTGAACGGCCTATTTGTATTTACTAAATCAACCCCAAGGTTTCCTGACAATATAATAACACAGTTCACTGACAGTGTAGGTTTGATTTATTAAAGGCAAATAGGCTGTTCACTTTGCAAGAAAAGTTGCATTTTGCATGGGAATTTGCTCCAGAGCTTGGTGAATGAGGTGAATCTGCTGACTTCTATCATCCAATCATGTGTAAGAAAAAAAATGCTTTTTTTTTTTGCTTTCCTTGATCGAGATTTGGTATTCTTTGCAAAGTGAAAGTTAACCTCACTCATTAAGTTGTGGGTCAAATTCCCTTGCAAAGTGCATCTTCTCTTGTAAATTGAACAGCCTATTTGTCTTTATGAAATCAACCTTATATTTAAAAAGGACTTTCAAATATTATAATAAACATGAACAAGCAATCCGCTTAGTAAGAGCAGATACATGGTAGGTTGGTAATGTGTACCATTCTGATTTTGCTGCATGTTATATATTTTAAACACAGAAAAACTGTGTGGTTATGTAAGAGTCACAATGTTTCCAAGTAGAAGTAAATCATGCAGTGTAAGTATAGGCAATGTAACCGGCTTCATCAGAATGCACAGCATCCCTCCAGTTCTATCACCTACACTGTTGTTTGACCTTCAGAGAAGATGATGTGACCTTCATCCTGCTTACTCCTGCTCAGCATGGAAAGTATTCAGGAGGTGCTGCTTCTTCTTCTTGGTCGTGTTACTTTTCGTCTTGCGGTTTCATCTTCTGCATCACTTTCACAGTTCCTCTGAAATAAAGATAATAAATGTGTATGTGTACCTGGGGGACATTTCTGTGCTGATCTATCCTCATCAGGAATGTTTGAAGATATAATCAGAAGTGTTTAGTACTTAGTAAAAGGCTTGTGAATAGACCAGAAGTTCCGTGGGTGTTTTTCCTTCGTAATTGCTCATTAAAAAATAAAAAAACAACTGTAACTTGGCAAAATTACTAGAAAAATACTTTTACGAAAAACTGACTGTGAACAAAAAGAGAGCTTATAAAATACACCAGTTCAATAAAAAATGTTCTATTGCCTATGGCACGTAACATTTACTGGGAGCATATGAAGGGTGCCACTGTTGACCTAGCTTTCTGAAAGTGCTGATTGCCTGGCTCACAGTCTGATCCAATGGTGTCTGTTCTCTTCATACATAGGAGGATAATTACTGTATTATTAATATGCTAATCCATTCTAAATGCCTAATTCTGGTGGTTCCGCATAACTGAATTCAAAATTCAAAAACATGTCTTTATTAGTTGCCTATAGTTATCCTTTAAATTAAACCAGTACTGAGAGAATATGTAGGTTGTCGTTGCTGATTTTACTCTAACCTTATACTCTGCATGCGTGTTCAAAGCCAATGAGGCCACTAATGTTCACAGAAGGCCAATAATGGCTACAGCTTTCCTTTAAAGCTGACGTTTAAAGCCCCGTACACACGTACCGATCGTCGGCCGAACGATCCGCCGTCTTTTGTCCCCGGGCTGTCGTGTCTGTTGAAAAGTGCAAAAGACTGCACAAGAATTTTGTCCGCCGACTACAGCCGACTGCAGAAGTGATGTCATGTGATGGTTAACTTGCCCAGTCTTGCAAATCTGCTGTCTGTCGGCCGAATTCTGTATGGACTGGCGAACAATCGGCCGCTCTGGTGTCGGCATACAAAAATTTTAATGCTTGCACGACAGATTCTTTTCGGCCGAAAGTGCGCTGTCGGCTGTCGGGAAGCATCATACTAACAAGCCGAAAATCGGCCGATCGGTCGTCTGCCGAATCTTTTCGGCCGACAATCTGCACGTGTGTACGGGCCTTAAGTATGCTTTTTATTGCTTAGTATCATTGGTCCAGCTTGGCCATGCATATCTCATACCTAAGTGATCCCTGTGGAAAGTGCAAATCACTTTAGTAGTTGCTGCTGCTAGAGAGATACAGTATGATATATGAATGGTGGCAGTGCCAAGCGGGCAATCCCCTATAATTACTATACAGAAGGGCAGCCACTCAGCAGTGGACCCATAAAACTACTGCTATCACTATAATAGCGGCAACTACTACAGTTATTTGAAGCTTCCACAGACTTCCATCGCTCAGGTATGAGATATGCACCCTTACACTAGTCCAAGCTAGATCAATTTAACAATGCAATAAAAAATATCATACCTAAGCTCTAGCTTTAAAGTAGATCTCCAACCAAATTTTTTGTATTATCTTTGTTTAAAGCAGTAAAGGCAGGGCCTTTTTTCTCAGAGAATAGGTGCAGGAACTTCTCCTTTCCGAGTATCCCCTTGTCTCCGCCCCCTACCTACCCTTGAGCATCGTTCTTTAGTTCCAACCCTCACCCACCTCCCAGTACTGTCCCTTTCAGAGAATATAGAACTAAGTAACATTTGTGGTATAAAGTAATTTGTATGGAATTTGTTAACGATAACAAGAAAAGCAGTAAAATAGATCCCCTGCAACCAGGAACAATGGATTCCTTCGGCAACAATGGACCACCTGCAATAAAATATCCCCCCAGGAAAAGTAGACCCCCGGCAGCAAAAACAGATCCCCCCTGCAGCCAGCATCAATAGACTCTCCAGATCCCTCCCAGCAACAACTGACTCAGGAAAAAATAAATCCCCAGCAGCCAGCATCAGTAGATCCTGTAGCACACCCCAGCACTCCTTGCCATTACATACATTCAGGGCTGGAGGTGCCGGAACTGCATTCCCCCACGTTCCCACTGAAAAAAAGCCCTGAGAGTAAAGGGCTAGAACTTATATCTGGCTTTTACAGCTGTCTGGCACTCCATTGGAGAGTTGTCTACTTCTGTCCTTCCTTAGGGACAATGTGTCATGTTAGGAATAATCTCCATCAGGGACACAGAAAACAATGTAGTAGAGAAGGTGAAAGCCAGAACTCTTGTCAGCTTCCTATTGCTTTCAGTGTTTCTGTTGCAGATGTCTCTCACTTTGGTTGTGATGATAATGACACTAGCATGGGAAGTAAGGAGAAACATCCTTAACAAGGCCCCAGACAGCAGCAAAAACCCGACAGATGATCTAACTCTTCCCCAATTTAGCCAAACTTGGAAAAAATAACTTTTGGTTGGAGTTGCACTTTAGGAATACAAGAATTAAGCAGTGAGTTGGACCACTGAGTGAGTATACACCAGTCAGCCTTAACGTTATGACCACTGACAGATAAAGTGAATTATATTGATTGTCTCGTTACAATGGCACCTGAAAATGGATGGGATATATTACGCAGCAAGTGAACATGTTGTCTTAAAAGTTGATGTGTTGAAAACATAAAAAATGGGCAAGTGTAGGAATTTGAGTGCATCTGAATAGGACCACATTGTAATGGCTAGATGACTGGGTCAGAGCAACTCCAAAACTGCAGCTCTTATGGAATGTTCCCAGTCTGCAATGATCAAGACCTACCAAAAGTGGTCCAAGGAAGAAAAACTGGTGATCCACTAATTGGGTCTTGGGAGGACAAGGCTCATTGGATCGCATGGGAGCGAAGGTTGGCCCATGTAGTCCGGTTGGATAGAAGAGCTACTGTAGCTCAAACTGCTTAAAAAGTTAATGCTGATTCTGATAGAAAGGTGTCAGAACACATAGAGAACTGCAGTTTGCTGTGTATGGGGCTGCATAAAATTGCAGTTTGTTGTATATGGGGCTGCATAAAATTGCAGTTTGCTGCGTATGGGGCTGTGTAGCCATAGACCAGTCAGGTTACCCATGCTGTCCAATGCCTACAATGTGCCAAAAGCACCTACAATGGGCATGTGAGCATCAGAACTGGATCACGGAGCAATGGAAGAAAGTGACCAGGTCTGATGGATTCAAGAATGGTTTAAGGAACACAACAATAAGTTTGAAGTGTCAACTTAACCAAATTCTCCAGATCTCAATCCAATCGAGCATCTGTGGGATGTGCTGGAAAAACAAGTCCGATCGATGGAGGCCCCACCTAGCAACTTACACAATTTCAAGGATCTGATACTGACAGCTTGGTGCCAGATACCACAGCATACCTTCAAATGTCTAGTGGAATCTGCCTCAATGGGTTATGGTGGGTGGTCATAATGTTATCATTGATTGGTGTAACAAAATACTGAGGACTGAGCAATGCTAGAGAGTCGCTGTAACTACTGAGAGCCCAAAGACAACAATATAAGATCAGCTCAAAAATCACAGTAACTAAAAAATATATATTTTTACCAATCTGTCCTCTTCATGAAGTACTTTCTTCTTCAAGGAGCGGGTCAGATGATTGCAGAGAGATACAACACTGTAAGAAAGCTGAAGAGGTAGGGAAAATAACATTAGCTTACAAAATGCACTGTCACTGTGCACAACTTTGGCTGGTCTGCAAAATGCTAAAGAGATTCTATCAACAGCTTAAACAATTTCAGGTAGAATCACAGAAAAATCAAGTATTTTTAATTATCTTGCAATGGTTTTTATTTCCATACCTACAGGTAGGTGCTAGGAAAATGTATATTGGGCCTTGTCTGCCTAACAGCAGGGCTGTCATTTGTTTAGTTAGGGTGCATTGATTGCCAGATGTGCTTGCTGAGAGGGAAGTATCCCCACTTGCTCCTGTGAGAAGGCTCCCCATAGGGCAGTGGAGGAAGCCCAATCAGGGGACACATCCAAGCTTGTAACTACCCCAGAAGGCAGATTATGCTGCAAAGGATTCTGGGAGTGGGTATAAGTTTGGGGGAAGTGCGTGACACAGTGTTTTTTGCGGGAGCAGAGTCCCAGGAGGGAGAGAACGGCTGTCTCTCCTCCTGTCTGAGAAAGAGGATCTCAGGGTGTTGCCTGCGGATTCGAAGAGAGTGCTGAACTAAGCTGATGGGATCCGGTGTGCCAAAAACCTGCAGAGAGTCAGAGGGGTCCAGTCCCAGGAAAGCCTACACAGGTCCTGAGTACTGAGGATTGCCCCTGGGGGTCTGCCTGAAGTTAGAGGGGACCACTCCGGTGGAGGTTTGGGGATCCAGTGCCAGCTAGTGGTGAAAGGGAGTACCTAGGTTGAGGACCCTGAAGTGACAGAGGGGGTACATAGTCACTGGACCCTGAAGAGTTCAAGGTTAAAGGGGGCGCCTGCAGTTGGGCCCTGAATTGGACAGAGTGTGCCAGTTGGAAGTTACAGCTTTACAGGATCCTACCACATACTACCTCAAGCCAGTGCAAGGCAGGAGGGGAGTATTCAGTGATTTGCAGTACAACAGTGTCAGTAGTTCTACAATTCACAGTCCTGGATCTTCTGGACTTCAAGTCGAGGATTCAGCACTTCTATTGAGTGACCGAGTGCTCTCAGAGTTAGTGAGCGTTGGCTGGCGCCAAGGAAGCACCAACAGGCATTTTTCAGGAACAAAGTCCCATATGTATAAAGTTGAAGCCTAAGTCCCGGTTCACACATGTGCGATGCGGGAAGGCTGCGAATTTGCAGCCTGTTCCCGCATCGCAAACACACCTCTGGCAGTTCACACTGCCATATGCGATACGCAGGGGGTGTCAATTAAATGTTAACGACACCCCCAGTTTGATCGCATATCACAGTGCGATCTGACAGCTCGCACAGGATTGGATCGCACAAGTGTGAACCACTGTGCGATCCGATCCTGATGCGGCTGGAAAAAAGGGTCATGTGTGTGTTTGTTGCAGATACAGTGCGAATTCAGCCATACAAAGTGTATGACTGAATTCGCATCCGCACATCCGATCGCATGTAATATAGGAGCAGTGCGCTCCGAATTACATGCGATCGCCGCACTCGCACAAATGTGAACCGGCCCTAAAGGAGTATCCCACTCATTCCCTTCTCCCATCCCCTTTAAATCAAATAAAACAACAAACAAAGATGCTGGGAATTGTCAATGTCTCAGCGCTTACACCTAGGGTCGCAGCTCACGTGGGCTAAGGAGGTAACCGGTACCGATGGCAGACCCACATCAGGCCTGGAAAACCTGCTACAGTACTTTTGCACTTTCTAGAAAAAATGACACTGCCAGGAAGAGTCAATGCCCTAACGCAGCCCATTGCTTCCTTCCTTAGACCTTATAGTCCTCTCCTCTTCTGGGAGTGTCTAATTACTGTCTGTGCTGGCTCAGCCGCTCTGCTAATCCCCTTTACCTCCCTACATTTACCTTTTATGTTGGTGGTGGGATGATACAAAGAGGAACACTATAGAGTTTCACTTGAGTGACAGCTCTGATCTTTCTGGGGGTGATGAGATCACATCAAAGATGACAGAGCCCAGCAAACAGTCTCAGGTTTTTTGGATGTCTAAACGAGGGAGGTTTTTGGAAGTATTAAGCAATATTTTATGTTTACTCCATTTAGGGATGTGGGAGAAGAATCAGTAACATCCAAAGGCATAAAAAGTATTCACATGCAATTTATCATTAAAAAGTTGTGTCAGTGAATGTTTATGTCTGTCTATAAATGGAACAGAATCTAAAAATGGAGGATACCGTATATACTCGAGTACAAGCCGAGTTTTTCAGCACATTTTTTTGTGCTGAAAACATCCCCCTCGGCTTATACTCGAGTCAACAAAAAAAGAATAAAAAAAGTTCCCGACGTGTTTAAGATTTAAAAATGGCGCCGCCCGGCGTATACATGTCACCGCGCATGCGCCGCCACCGCTCGGGACAGGTCGGAAGTAGTCGAACGTATACCAGCTTTCCCGAGCGGCGGCAGGCGCGTGCGCAATGACATGTCGGCGCCGGGGCGGCGCCATTTTTAAAATGAAGGCACCTCTGGAACAGGTAAGTGAAACACAGCCGCACTAGTATGCCCGCAACCCTGCATTCTCCTGTACCATGCCAGCCACACTGCATTCTCCTGTACCATGCCTGCCACCCTGCATTCTCCTGTACCATGCCAGCCACCCTGCATTCTCCTGTACCATGCCAGCCACCCTGCATTCTCCTGTACCATGCCAGCCACCCTGCATTCTCCTGTACCATGCCAGCCACCCTGCATTCTCCTGTACCATGCCAGCCACCCTGCATTCTCCTGTACCATGCCCGCCACCCTGCATTCTCACTCGCTTATTCTCGAGTCAATCATTTTTCCCATCTTTTTGTGGTAAAAGTAGGGGCCTCGGCTTATACTCGGGTCGGCTTATACTCGAGTATATATACGGTAATTAGATGATTGATAGCTCCGCCCTCTCCATACATAGATCTTGTTCTACTCATTGAAGCTGTAATATGGCTTCTTTAAATTGTGGAGCTGGACGAAAAAGACAGGCCTAGTCAGGCTCTCTTAATGAGAGCCTGTGATGGCCCTTTAGTTGGATAACCTTCACCGCACTGGAAGATTACAGCAGTGGGGGTGGGGGGATAGGATGGAGCAAATTACTACTAGCAGCAGAGTATTCAACACAAGGGACACATCCTATTGGCTGTAAGTTATGTTCCTATTGGCTGTAAGTTATGTTCCTTGTACTGATTTTTCTGTTTTTGATTTTGAATGCGTTTAGGCTTTAATGCTATAGGATCATGCACAGATGATATGACTGCAGAAAAATATTTCCTCAGTACACATGCTCATAGTACCCAAGCGTACCTGTTTATGTAATAAACAAGTACCCACATTGCTGGCATAATCTTGGCCCAATCTCTAGGGGAAAACGCTATACAGTAAACCCCCGCTCCATCGCGGTTCAGTTTTTGCGTTTTTTTTTTGTAATGTTATTTTACTATATAAATCATTAAAAATGAAATATTTTTGTGTTTTCCATAGCCCTTGCTATGTCTCTCAGTATCTTTTATGTGTTTAAATGAGTTTCTATTGTTTTAAAAGTGTGTTTAAAGACCTTAAAATGCTTTTACACGTACAGTGACAGTAAAAAAAACATGCCTACAATGCATTTTAATAGGGTTTTTCTATTTCGCGGATTTTCACTTTTCGCGCCTGGGTCCGGAACGTAACCCCCGCAATGGAGGGGGGTTTACTTTATAACTGAGGAAATCCAAAAGCAGTAAAGCTCAACCACTATGTAGCACTGCAAAGTAGGAAGCAGAGCCTGGATATGTAATTAGTAAATATGGCTAACTGATCTCTTTCATATGGCTATCCTAAATATTGAAAAGACTGTACATTCCTTTTAAGAGATCTCCTAAATCAACACCCTTAAATACGATCATTTAATATATTTGATGACTGCTGGAACTTCCACATGGAAGAGTGTATATTATTCATACATTCCACCTCGCATTAATACCCCTTTACACTGTATACCAATTTCATTTTATGCTTTTTATAGTGCAATCTGTGGTCAATTCTGTATCTTTTAAGCAGAACAGAACATCTTGTGTACAATCTGCTCTCTCTGTTCCTAGCCAGCTATGGCATTCATTTCTAGAGTAGACCATATACAGGCAGAGGCACAGTTAGATTTTAAATTACAATTCATTTCATTTCCATAAGGAAAGGTGACGCTAGCGTTTTGCATGATTGACTACACAATGCAATCTGAGTTGCATCTGTGTTTATGATACTTCTGATTACAGGCTATTAAATTAACCTTCAGGGTGGGGCATGTAGTATTCCTTTCACTGTTTATGGTTTAATTGCCTATTCCTGCATTCATAGTCAGCAGACATAACATTTTATAAAAAGGAGGTATTGCATATGGAAACTTTGCAAACTCAGCTCAGACAACAAGACTGATCACCCCTTCTAATTAGCAATACATTTATTGCTGTTCTGCTGCTGGATTACTTATTATCTAAGAGATTAGTAAAGGTTTACACTTCAACATTTCCTGCTCCATGTCAACTGACCTTACAACCTATATACAGTAGTAGGTGAGGTTGAATAAAGACAATAGTCCATCCAGTTCAACTTGTGTAGGTGTATGTGGCCGTAATCATTTCTCATACCCCTGAATGTTTTGATCCTTGAGGTGTACATCCAAGAGTCTTTTAAAAATAGCCATACTCCCCGCAGTAACTACCATTTGTGGTAGAGAATTCCATAGTCTAGTATCCCTTACCGTAAAGAACCCCCTGCGTAGCCTGAGGTTAAAACGCGTCTCCTCTAATCGCATTGTATGGCCTCGTGTCCTCATGCATTCCTTGCGACTGAATATTTTTTTTTCTATGTTGGGATCACTGTGGAGGTATTTATAAATCACTATCATGTCCCCTCTCAGGCGTTTCCTCTCCAGGGAGAATAAATCAAGCGCTTGCAAGTGCTCTTCATAATTAAGGTCATCCAATCCCCTAATCAGTTTAGTTGCCCTTCTCTGGACTCTTTCCAGCTCCAACACATCCTTTCCGAGGACTACAGACCAGAACTGGACAGAATACTCCAGATGCGGAGACCAGTGTTTTATAAAGTGGTAGGATTATAGTTTTATCTCTGGAACACATTCCCTTCCTTATGCATGCTAATATTCTGCCGGCTTTGGCAGCTGCAGCTTGACATTTCAAGCTATTGCTACATTTTTGATTCCCCCAGAGTTTCACCCCCTAAAGAGTATTGTGCTTTTATGTTTTTTGTCCCCAAATGCTATACCTTACACTTCTCCATATTAAACCTCATTTGCCATGTAGTTGCCCACTCTGCGATTTTGTTTAGGTCATACTGTAAGATTCCTGCCTCACGATGTGAAGGTATTGCCCTGCTTAGTTTTGTGTCATCTGCAAAAACTGAAATTGAGTTACTGATTCCGTCCTCAATGCTTTTTATGAATAAATTGAACAAGATTGGTTCCAGGACTGAGCCTTGGGGGACCCCACTTACCACCCCAGACCAGTCTGAGTATGTGTTATTTATTAGCACCCTTTGGACACGCCTCTTTAACTAGTTCCGTATCAGTTCAGTAACCTGAACAAAAAAGAAAATCCCTCCTCTATCAAAGGGCTCATCTGGTCACCCACAGTGGTCCACCTTACTATAACATGGGTTCTTGGTACCCAAGTCCTACACTGTAGAAACAATGGGCCCATCCTGCACCAACCTATTTTACATTTTTTTTAATAAAATAAAATAAATCTAACATGTCTAAATATAAATAGAATGTACCTTCTATTTCTCTCTCCTTTTGTTTCATCTCTCTGCTATTCTCAGACTTTCTGTTCTAAGGTGGCTACATTCGTTCTCCACTCCTCCATGTATATTTAAACGTAGCCTTTCCTTCTCGCTCCTGGGAAAGACTACATATCTACATACAGATGCATTTAGTTGTTTGGGAATAGTAGTATGCATAGTGGAGCATGTGACCAGAAATAACGGGACTGCTCACTCTACACTAGTAGCGGTGAGATTCACCAGGGGCGTGCACAAACAGAAGCCACAGGTGTGTGCACAGGGGGTGTCGGTTGTGCCTGGGCACATCCTAATCACCCCATGCACATTAGTGTAACCGAACTTGGTGCCTCCAGCTATGTGTGCTGTACAGAGCGGCTGTTCTTGGTAGTGACAGGGCGAGTTGTGTGACCCCCCCCCCCCCCTTCATGCAGCTGTGTTGTTGGACAGCAGGCTGAGCTCCGGTGCCTGCTCGCTCTCGCTCTTACTGCTGCACAGGGGACACAGAGGACAGCATGTGTGTCTGCTTCTTCCTTCTATCTCTTTCCCGGCAGTGGCAGTGTTACACAGGGGAGAGAACAGAGTTCAGCGCTCCTCACTCCCTCTTGGATGATGTATCGCAAAGGTAGGGAAATGTGGTCCGGAAGGGAAGGAGTGCAATGAAATTTAATAGAGCTGCAGTCTGTAATGGCCACAATTCCTTGCTAATGAATGAGGGTAGACAGAACCTTTTGTGGGAATTCCATGGGATACTGGGGGCAGTCTAAGGCCCCGTTCACATTATCGTGTATTTTGACAATGTGATTCTCACGCGATTTGTGTGATGCATATGACAGCCTATTCACTTAAAGTGGAACCATAGGCAAAACGTTTTCATTTTGGATAGAGCAAGGAAGGGTTATAACCCCTATCAGTTTTTTTTTCACCATCTGTGTCCCATTGCAGAGATTTTCCTTCACTTCCTGTCCTATAGCCAAACAGGAAGTGAGACGAAATCTCTGTAAATCAAGGGAATTCCTAGGGGACCCCCAGGCCATCAGACCTAGTTACCCATTGGAAGATTTCCCCTTTATTATTTTTCTGGGGACAACCCAAAATTTGGGTAATTTCTTTTACTTTCCCTTTCAATGATAACGGTAAACAGGACAAATAGAGAGAGTAAATCTCCTTAATGGGGACACAGAAGGCAATAAAACTGGCAGGTGTTATAATCCCTCTCTACTCCTATTATCCAAAACTAAAAAAAAAAGTTTTGCCTTTGGTTATATTTAAATGGGCTGCCCCATGCACGTTATTGCCCAAAAAGAGGGTCCTGCCCCTTTTCGGGTAACAAGCTCTCCGAAAGGTTGTAAGAAGATTATCTAGGATCCTTAAGGCTAATATTACTGTGCCCTGGGTACTGTAATGCTTCTTGTAGTACCAGCTAGCCTCTGTACTGGATGCCTCCAGAGTGGATCCTCTGCAATAACTTCCTGCACTGCTAAAGGGGGCTCTGGAAATGGGTCCCCAAGCTCTACAGTAGTGGGAGCTGGGACCCAAAAAAGGATTTTTTTTTTCTGTAGCTAGCAGCACAGAGGGCCTCAGCCCCCTTCCCAGAGGAAGAAGGACCTGCTGTTCTAGGCCCCAGCCTATTTATGCACCTCTCTGCCCTCTACTGGCTATTCTTCCGGCCAGGGATTTGCTAAGGCTTCATAAATATGCAGGTGAGGGTCTGCCTCTCCCACCCACTATATTCCAGAACTTACTGGAATGCAGGGGGAAGTAGGTGAGCCTACACTAGCAGAGCCTGAAAAAAAACAGAAGCAATTAAACAGTGCTCCTCTGTTACAGGGGAGCCCAAAACTTAATTTTTCTTAACTCTAGAAATCTAACTATGAGGGTGCTACGTAGAGCAATCACAATTTTGTCAATCTACAATGTATATTACCTGTTATATGCTGATCTGTGATTTCATGTCACTAAAAAGCCATTCAGGTACATCCAATTAAAAAATTGTAATCTAATAAGGGATATGTGATGTTTTATATAAGGTATTATTTACAAGTGTCTGTACTGCATTTGATTAATTAAACCAATTTATTACCTTCCAGCGCCTCCGGATATATTGTTTCCTTAAGTTCTCCAAGTTTATAATGGACTTTTTTCTTACAAAGATTTGATGCTTATCTTTCGGCTGTGAAGAAGAGAGCAAAAATATTATCTGATCAGTCATACTGTACATAAAGTGCATATACTGTGTGTGTGTGTGTGTGTGTATATATATATACAGTATCTCACAAAAGTGAGTACACCCCTCACCGTTTTTGTAAATATTGTATTATATCTTTTCATGTGACAACACTGAAGAAATGACACTTTGCTACAATGTAAAGTAGTGAGTGTACAGCTTGTATAACAGTGTAAATTTGCTGCCCCCTCATAATAACGCAACACGCAGCCATTAATACCTAAACTGTTGGGAAAAAGTGAAAATGTCCAAATAGGGCCCAATTAGCCATTTTCCTTCGCCGTGTCATATGACTCGTTAGTGTTACAAGGTCTCAGGTGTGAATGGGGAGCAGGTGTGGTAAATTTGGTGTTAGCACTCTCTCTCTCACTCTCTCATACTGGTCTCAGGAAGTTCAACATGGCACCTCATGCCAAAGAATTCTCTGAGGATCTGAAAAAAAGATTTGTTGCTCTACATAAAGATGGCCTAGGCTATAAGAAGATTGCCAGGACCCTGAAACTGAGCTGCAGCACGGTGGCCAAGACCATACAGCAATATAATAGGGCAGGTTCCACTCAGAACAGGCCTCCCCCATGGTCGACCAATGGAGTTGAGTGCATGTGCTCAGCGTCATATCCAGAGGTTGTTTTTGGGAAATAGACATATGAGTGCTGCCAGCATTGCTGCAGAGGTTGATATGGTGGGGGGTCAGCCTGTCAGTGCTCAGACCATAGTGGTGGTATACCATTTGGTGGTATATAAACAAAGAGAAATGCGATTAGATTAGCTCAACAGAAATATACACTGTTTGCCATTCTATGTTAAAAAAAAAAAGTGCACAGCAAAATGTAGCTATTGGTCTTGAAATAAAAAACAAACATGAAGATTTAAAAAGATTATTTTTAAATCTTTATGTATGACCATCTATGATCGGAAGTGGAATCCAGGATCAGCCTCCCTGTTTATAGTCTGACATCTCCCCTGTTTGAGGGGAAAATGCTTGGACTGACCTGCATTACTCAGGTCTAGAAACAAGGTGAGAGGCCACTTTGTATGGTGAAGGAATACACATTCACCGAGGTGTCACCTGTTTGGATGCTGGGATATATTTGATGGACATTTATTCACATATATTGCACCATATATGATTTTGTAAAGTCATTTATATTTTGAAAGTCTATTTAGTTTTATCCTCTTCACAGTTGTTATCTGTGATTTATGAATTTCTCTTAAGCCCCGTACACACGTACCGATGGTCGGCTTACAAATGTTCCTCTTTTCTCCCCGGGATGTCGGTGTCTGCTGAAAAGTGCAAAGACAGCACAAGGACAGCACAAGAATTTTGTCCGCCGACTGCAGAAGTGATGTCATGTAATGGTTAACTTTCCCTGTGTTTTCTATTTTCTGAGCATGCCCAGTCTTGCAAATCTGCGGTCTGTCGGCCGAATTGTGTACTGACAGGCGAACAATCGTCCGTTCTGGTGTCGGCATACAAATATTTTCATGTTTGCACGAAAGACTTTTGTCCGCGGATTGTGCGCAGACATCTGTCGGAGGCACCATACTAACACACGTACAATCGGCAGATCCTTCGTCCACCGACGTTTGTATGCCGACGATCGGTACGTGTGTACGGGCCTTTAAGGCCCGTACACACGTACCGATCGTCGGCATACAAACGTCGGTGGACGAAGGATCTGCCGATTGTACGCATGTTAGTATGGTGCCTCCGACAGATGTCTGCGCACAATCCGCGGACAAAAGTCTTTCGTGCAAACATGAAAATATTTGTATGCCGACACCAGAACGGACGATTGTTCGCCTGTCAGTACACAATTCGGCCGACAGACCGCAGATTTGCAAGACTGGGCATGCTCAGAAAATAGAAAACACAGGGAAAGTTAACCATTACATGACATCACTTCTGCAGTCGGCGGACAAAATTCTTGTGCTGTCCTTGTGCTGTCTTTGCACTTTTCAGCAGACACCGACATCCCGGGGAGAAAAGAGGAACATTTGTAAGCCGACCATCGGTACGTGTGTACGGGGCTTAACTCTCATTTGTATCACAGTTGTTAAGTGAGATTTTTTTCTGGCGCAACGTTGTTTGTTTTTTATTGGTATTTGATTGTGAAGGTGTAAGCACTTTTAGTGTTTGCACCCGGATGTGATTCACCTGTGCACTCTGTTGATTTATTGCACATATATTTAATATTTTAGCACATAGAGATTATTTTTCACATTTTTGCGCTGATAGTTTTTTTGATAATTTTAATTGGTCTTGAAATGTCAAGGTATTTTACTATTTATATATCAAATTAATAACACATATAAACATGAAAATAAGCATAATAAATTGGAATGGGAATATCTTCACAGCCTTTAAAGAATGGAGAAGGGTGCATATTACTGCTGAGCTATCCTGCATTCCTTCTTCTTGATATACCAGTACATCTAGGGGTTAGCTCCAGTTTTCCCCTGGAGCTCTAAAACTTACATAGTTAACTACTGTTTTTTGATAATAGGGATTACAGGAGGCTGAAACAAAGTCAATACTTGTTACACTTGCATTTACCGTAAATGCAACAAAATACTTTTAAATAATACATAACAGTGATAATTAGAGCCGGTTCACACTACTCCGACTTTTCAGGCGACTTGGTCGCCTGACAAGTAGCTCCCAATGCTGTGCAATGGAACCGTTGTAATCAGAGTGACTCAAGTTGCTCCGACTTAGAAAAAGGTTCCTGCACTATTTTTTGGTGAAGTTGGAGCGACTTGTATTGACTTATATTATGAGAAGTCGTTTGCAAGCCGCAATAAAGTCACGCTGCACGGGTGACTTCAAAGTCGCCCAAAGTCGTGGCGACTTTGAGTCGGATTAGTGTTTTATATCTGTCTTGAGTTCAGCTTTAGAGAGTACATCAGACCAAAAGTAACTCTTTTTTGAACTGGTGAAATCTATTAACACACATATATATATATATATATATATATATATATATATAAATATAAATATCTGGTAAAATTATAATTTCTCTAAGTGGAAGTTCACATAATCAAATATACTTTAGCATTATGTCTGAAACACTGAAAGAAAACAGTCATTTTCTTTATCCAAAATAAGTTCTGAGAACATTCCTTAGATTATTCTTAGCTTCCTGTCCTCAAGTATGACCTTGAGGGAGCAGCTGAATTAGCCTAGAATGTGATGAGTTCCATGTGCAGATCTCATTTGGACGAGATCATACGTCACTTGGACATGTGCAGTACAGGTGAACCTCAACAGAAGACAAAACAGCAGAGAAGAGAATGAGACTATATACTACATAAGCGTCCCTTTCTGCTTCAGAAATACTAATTCTGCTTACAGATACAAGTATTTAGCACCACTTAACAAGGAATTTCAGTGCTGAGAACTGTGATTATCATACACCGGGTTTCAAATGAACATCAGTGATACGTGGTAAATCCAGCCTAGCCTAGGCTAAAAATATATGCAACTCTGACATAAAAAGCTTGTGCTTATATACCTATCCCAGAAATATAGTGAAAAAATATGAAGTCCTTAATAATCATATCTTGCCTTTTAGGCTTTTTTCTTAATTCTTTATTTATGCAATCCACCAAGAAAAATATATTACAAGACAAAGCATGACATAACCAGTCAGGTACAAACTTATTATAATTGTCCCAGGCATGCTGTAAACTTCCCGTAAACATCTTAAATAGCAATTAAAAAAAAAAACCACAATAACGAGTTTGTAGATTAGGTCTTTGCAGAACACCCACATCCAGTATGTGCGTTGTTAATGTGACTTCCTGTATTGGCAGCGTGGACTGAATTTTTATTGATTATAGAGGGAAAAAAAAGGAAAAAGAAAAAGGGTGGAAAGAACCAGGTTTGGACACCTCTCTGACGTCTCCAACAGACCAAGAGACCCATCAGCTTCAGTAAAAATGTTAGGAGTACTTGGGAAGTGTTTCCAGGTAATTATGGTATTCCTGTGTGATTAGGTCTTCTTTTTAGTAATTATAAGACAGAGTAAACGAAAAAACAGTATGTTCACGTCACGATCAACAAAGTTATCATGATTGAAAAATATTTTTACCCTTGGGGTGATGTTCCTACAACATATTGCTGGTTGACCCTGACTGCTAGATCCAAGATAGCAAACAACCTAGTGTTAAACGATTGGACCAAGTTTTATCCAACAACATTGTTGGTTCTGGCGACTTTATCAAACACGCAGTTAAGGCCCGTACACACGTACCGATCGTCGGCCGAAAAGCTTCGGCCGACGACCGATCGGCCGATTGTCGGCTTGTTAGTATGATGCCTCCGACAGCCGACAGCGCACATTCGGCCGAAAAGAATTCTGTCATGCAAGCATTAAAATTTTTGTATGCCGACACCAGAGCGGCCGATTGTTCGCCAGTCAGTTCAGAATTCGGCCGACAGACCACAGATTTGCAAGACTGGGCATGCTCAGAAAAGAAAAAACACAGGGAAAGTTAACCATTACATGACATCACTTCTGCAGTCGGCTGTAGTCGGTGGACAAAATTCTTGTGCAGTCTTTTGCACTTCTCAACAGACACCGACAGCCCTGGACAAAAGACGGCCGATCGTTCGGCCGACGATCGGTACGTGTGTAGGGGGCTTTAAGCTCAAGTCAACACCAGTTTCTGTCCCCTGTGTCTCTGCAGAAGTAATGTTTTTTCATTAGTTCCATTGTGTGTCCCAGAATTGTATTTGTGTGTGCTAGGAGTTACACTGGTCTTACACACAAACTCAATCCTGGGTCACACAATGGGAAGTACCCAGCTCATTTAAGGTAATCCTAGTGATGAGGTTCAAGGTCGCCATTACCATGGCTTCCTGGTGAATCCTCCATGTTCAAGGTTCATGGACTCAGCAAATGGCACGGTATTTGCCACATTAACCATATTGCACTTCCCCCCCTTTGAGCTAAAGCCTGGTACACACTGTTAGTCTTTTTTTTTTCATTCAACCCAGCAGGCTGAATGAAAAAACACAGGAGGAGCCGCTATACTAACATTGAATTGTTCCCCCCCCTCCCCCGCCTTCCAGAACACATCGGTCAGCATTCTTAGCCATCAGTTAAGAGTGCTGATCGGGTGCCGATTGGCAGACCTTATTCGTTCATGGATCTTCGACAGAAGCTGGCCAAACGGCCACATAGGCATGTTTGTTATTTTTATTAAAAAATAATATAGTATTACTGATGCTGCCCATAAACATCAACACCAACAGCCTAAGGGGCCAGTTCACACCATAGAAATGCAGTCTGGATGTGTTCCGGATGCTTTTCTGTATGGGCGTTTCTGACAAGTTTTTTGATGCGTTCCAGTGTGTTTTTGATGCAGTCCTGTGCATTCCCCCCCCCCCTCTTTTTTTCTTAACTTAAATAAGGACACATGTGTTCCAGTGCATTATTTGTGCGTTTAGGTGCGTTCCAGTGTGTTATGCATTTTACCGCATTCCAGTACAGTCCAGTGCAGAAAAAATGAAGCATGTTCTACTTTTTTTAACGCACTGAAACTGACTGCACTGTTGTGAACTATGCTATTGAAAACCGTATAACCTACTATCTATGTGTTTTTGATGCAGAAAAAAAAAAAAAAACGCACTGGACTTCATCTGGTGTGAGCTGGTCATAAAGGCAACTCCCAAGTAAGGGTTTTAAAGGACTAATTTTCCATGTCACATTCAAAGGCACAATAAAAGGACACTCTTCCTGCTGTGTAGCATTTTTAACAATTTGTTTGCTTTGTTAAATGACCACCATTGCAGTGCCCAACTCCCAGTGCCTTTTTTTTTTTTTTTTTACAATAGCTTGCCAATTAGCCTTGAAAATGGGCAGAATTTACCTACAAAACATACCTACCACAATTCTCTTCGGCACATACTGCCCTTTGCCATAGCTCCAGATTCCTCTACTGCACATACTGCTCACTGTCATACCCCTCCTGCACATATTTCCCCCCTGCAGTACCCTCTCCACTCTGTAAGTGCCGGTTCACATATATGCAATGCGGGAACCCTGGAAATCCACTGCGGGTTCCCGCATCGCATTTAAATTGCAGGCAGTTCACACTATCAATACAAGGTTAATGACACCCCCAGATCATTTTGCATTTCATGTCAGTTCGGACATGAATCATGTCGTATAGGTGTGAACCACCATGCGGTCCAATTCTGTTGCAGACCCAAAAATGGGTCTTGTGCGTGTTGTGTCCGAATCTGATGCAAATTCAGCCATACGGCCGTATGGCTGAATTTGCATCGCACAGACATCGCATAGACATTGCATGTGATTTTCAGAGCAGTGCACTCAGAATCACATGCAATGTCTGTCATTGCACTGATGTGAACCGGGGCTAATACCCTCTGTTCTTCCCTTCTGCATACATCGCCCACAGGGTAAATTTTGTTTATTAAAAATCTTGCAAACATAATAAAAACATATTTACATATATATAAAGTAAATAAATATATATGTAAACAAAAATAGCTTACATCAGTATAGAAACAGAAAGTTGCTTTTTGGCAGAAAAAAGAAAAAAAAAAAACACAAAGAAAACGAAATATACCAACAAAGACACGTTTTCATATTATTATCATGATTAAACTAAATAAAGCCCTAACCTCCACCTAAACACACGCAGGCCAAGAAACGATTACACATTTAACCCATGCATGCAGCCTTTTTACAAAAATCAGATCTTATAAAAATCTAGGGGGCGGGAAAGGACAGAAAGAAAAGCCGCACACCCAGAGACTGACAGCAGTCACGGGGACCTGACATTCCTCCACACCTTTGTCCAGGCTCCCAGCCGCCACCTGTCCTTCTCAAGCCCCCAAACCTTCCCAACCTCACCTAGAATGTTGTGCACCACCACCTCGACAGGAAGGACTTTTTTCCGAGTGGAAACCTGACATCGTGCATTCCACGTGAAGTAATGGACTACTAAGCTAACTAGAAAAAGTGTCTCAAAATCAAAGTCCTAAAGTATCTCAAACGACCCATTCGACCACTCTGAATAACTCAAGCGGGAAAGGAAAGGGATACCCAGAGCCCCATCCACCTAATTATAAACTTCTATATTGAAGGGGCACTGAAGCAAGAAATGATCCATTGTCTCCTCCACACCGACACACTCTACTCTTGGACAACCACGATTCTCCGCAGGGCGATGCTTCAAGTTGCCCTTCACATAGAGTCTGCCATGGAAAGAGAGCCAGGCCAAATCCCGAAACGTCATAGAGATTCTCTCCAGATTAATCAAACACAGACCCTCCTTCATAACAGGCCCTTGGCAATCCCTCAAGGCTAATGGCTCACTAAAGGCAGATTCAACAACTCTGCTCTCCAGGACCTTCCTAGGAAGAGACTTAATTTACTCCGCCGTCACTCGCTACTGCCGAAGCATTTTCAGGCATGGGCAACGTAAGTCGGGAGAGTACCACGTCGGATCCTAAGGCTTTTTACTCGCCCACCATTCTCCCAGCTTTGCAAAAAAGGCCTAAAGCAGGACTGAAAAATACCAATCCACCCAGGCGGTTCCTCTGCCAGCATGTTAACAAAATTTTGTTTCAAAAACATCAGAGAAAAAAATAACATGAGGTTGACCATACCTAGGCCACCCATCCACCTGAGAAGGTAGGTTACAGACCTCTTAATGGGGTTCAGTTTGTTCCCCCATAACAGCTAGAAGAAACAGCTGTATATCTTTACAAAGAGACACTGGCAAAACACAGACAAAGATGACATACAGAAACACTGTGATCAGGTAAGTTTTAATCAGGTCAATCCTTTCCCTGTAAGAGGGTTTCCTTTCCTTCTAATGAAGAGGGGTGACCAGCGCTACGGATTTCAAAATATGAAAAAAAGGGGGTTGGAAAAAATGCAAAAACGAATAAATGAAATAGTAAGGTGTAAGCTGCCCCAATCAAACCTTTAAATCAAGGTGAAAGTGATAAATAAAATGTGACGATTGGTGTTGGCGCTACCTTTATGAATACCCCAAAAAACGTGAGTGGGGATGAAAGGGTGTAAAAACCCACAAATGGTGAAATGTGCCAAATGGTGTAATAAATGATAGTCAGAAATGCGAGTCTGAGTGTTTATTTACAAATTAAATAATAGTGCTGAAAGTAAAACACGTGAGTATGATAAACTCACTACCATGCATAGGGTGAAAAAAGGATTGGTGATTAATAAATAAAACGTGCCACACAAAGTGTGATGATAAACTGAAAATGCAAAATCCGTAGTGGCCACTAGGTGGCGTTTCTTCGGAATACAACCTGTATGATGATGAGGGGTTCCCTTTCGGAAAATGATGCAAACAATTTGGCCGCTCCAGTTGACGTCATTGTGACGAAACGCGTAGGGCGGAGTCTCCGACGTCATATGTCACTTCCGGTTGTCGGCTGTGGAACGCGGAAGCATCCCGGCGCACACTGTACTCTGATCTCGATCATCTTAAGAGTGAGTTATCTACACCTTGCTTTTTGCTATGTATGATGTGACTATTCACTATGGGGTTTCTTCTTATATGAGCATCTAGGCCTCCCGCCAGTGGCCATTGTTTGCATCATTTTCCGAAAGGGAACCCCTCATCATCATACAGGTTGTATTCCGAAGAAACGCCACCTAGTGGCCACTACGGATTTTGCATTTTCAGTTTATCATCACACTTTGTGTGGCACATTTTATTTATTAATCACCAATCCTTTTTTCACCCTATGCATGGTAGTGAGTTTATCACACTCACGTGTTTTACTTTCAGCACTATTATTTAATTTGTAAATAAACACTCAGACTCGCATTTCTGACTATCATTTATTACACCATTTGGCACATTTCACCATCTGTGGGTTTTTACACCCTTTCATCCCCACTCACGTTTTTTGGGGTATTCATAAAGGTAGCGCCAACACCAATCGTCACATTTTATTTATTCCTTTCCTTCTAGCTGGCAACCTTGGCATCTGCATCTTTTAGCCTGCTTTCCCAATTTTCAAGGCCGTAATTGCTGGGACCAAATTTGATTGCTAAAACTTTAATTTCCTGCCGGGGCTCTGGGAAGTGTCCGGAAGCTCGAAGCTACCACCTTTCTCTCCCATCCAGGAAACTTCACTTTTATTCTGATTGATTTTTGAGCCAGATGCCTCAGCATAATGCTCCATCACCGAGACCATCTCCTCCACCTCCTCTGTCTTAGAGATAAAAACAGATATGTCATCAGCATAGGACTGTCATACTGTGTACACCCTCCTTCTGCATATATTGCCCTTGCATACCTCTCCTGCACATCCACCATCCTAATCTGTACATATTTCCTCCTGTCGTACCCTCTGTACACTACTTCTCTCCTGTACATACAGTCTGCTTCCATACCCTCCTATCTGACCCTAGTCTATATAAAGAATTGTGCAGATACATACATGAAATGTCACCATGTGATATTTAAAATATGGTTAAAAAAGTAAACAGCACAATGCGCTGAAACACACATTGCATTGCACCCTGCCGGACCTCACACTAACAGCTGCCTGCACAATAAAGCACTGCATTTTTATGTTGCTTCTAATAACCAGGAGGACTGTACTGACAGCCAGAGTAAGCTGGGAACTAACTACCTTGACACACACAGGGCAGTGACACTTTTCTGTTGGGGCTTTCCTGCAGTTGAGGGTCTTTCTTGTAGAAAGTCACTTCTGTTTGTTTAGCAGAAAAATGAAGGGACTTTTATTTTCACAAGACAGTATTCCTGACACCTAATTTCCCCAATCCCCATATACATATGGGGATATACAGTATCTCACAAAAGTGAGTACAGCCCTCACATTTTTGTAAATATTTTATTATATCTTTCTCATGTGACAACACTGAAGAAATTACACTTTGCTACAATGTGAAGTAGCGAGTGTACAGCTTTTATAACAGTGTAAATGTGCTGTCCCATCAAAATAACTCGACATCACAAAGCTGGTTGATGTTAGAGACCTTGCGCTCCTCCACCTTCCGTTTGCCCTACCGATGCTCAATAGGGTTTAAGTCTGGAGACATGCTTGGACAGTCCATCACCTTTACCCTCAGCTTGTTTAGAAAGGCAGTGGTCATCTTGGAGGTGTGTTTGGGGTCATTATCATGTTGGTATACTGCCCTGAGGCCCAGTCTCCGAAGGGAGGGGATCATGCTCTGCTTCAGTATGTCACAGTACATGTTGGCATTCATGGTTCCCTCAATGAACTGTAGCTCCTCAGTGCTGGCAGAACTTATGCAGCCCCAGACCATGACACTCCCCCCACCATGCTTGACTGTAGGCAAGACACACTTGTCTTTGTACTCCTCACCGGTTGCTACCAAATATGCTTGACACCATCTGAACCAAATAAGTTAATCTTGGTCTCATCAGACCACAGGACATGGTTCCAGTAATCCATGTCCTTAGTCTGCTTGTCTTCAGCAAACTGTTTGCGGGCTTTCTTGTGCATCATCTTTGGAAGATGCTTCCTTCTGGGACAACAGCCAGACCAATTTGATGCAGTGTGCGGCACATGGTCTTAGCACTGACAGGCTGACCCCCCACCCCTTCAGACTCTGCAGCAATGCTGGCAGCACTCATATGTCTATTTCCCAAAGACAACCTCTGGATATGACACTGAGCACGTGCACTCACCTCTTTGGTCGACCATGGCGAGGCCTGTTCTGTGTGGAACCTGTTTGTTAAACCGCTGTATGGTCTTGGCCACCGAGCTGCAGCTTAGTTTCTGAGTCTTGGCAATCTTCTTAAAGCCTCGGCCATCTTTTTTCAGATCCTAAGAGAGTTTGCCATGAGGTGCCATGTTGAACTTCCAGTGACCAGTATGAGAGAGTAAGAGGGATAACATAAAATCTAACACACCTGCTCCCTATTCCTACCTGAGACCTTGTAACACTAACTAGTCACATGACACTGGGGAGGGAAAATGGCTAATTGAGCCCAATTTGGACATTTTCACTTAGAGGTATACTCACTTTTGTTTCCAGCAGTTTAGACATTAATAGCTGTGTGTTGAGTTATTTTGAGGGGACAGCACATTTACACTGTTATACAAGCCGTACACTTACTACTATACATTTTAGCAAAGTGTAATTTCTTCAGTGTTGTCACATGAAAAGATATAATAAAATATTTACAAAAATGTGAGGGGTGGACTCACTTTTGTGAGATACGTTATATGTAGATACAACGGGTAAAATAAATATTGGACACATAATTTTTCTAGATAAATATATTTATAAAGGTGCTAGTGACATGAAATTTTCACCACGTGTCGGTAACAACTCATGCAATCCATATATACAAAGAAAGTAAATAGGTTCAGAAATGAAGTTATGTATAATAAAATTGAATGACACAGGGAAAAAGTATTGAACAGGCTAACTGAATATATTTAATACTTCGTACAAAATCTTTGTTGGTAATGAAAGCTTTAAGATGCCTCCTGTATGGAGAAACTAGTCGCATGCATTGCTCAGGTGTGATTTTGGCCCATTCTTCCACACAGTCTTCAAATCTTGATGGTTTGATGGGCCTCTTTTATGAACTCTGATCTTTAGTTCTTTTCATAGATTTTCTATTGGATTCAAGTCAGGTGATTGGCTGGGCCATTCTAGCAGCTTTATTTTCTTTCTTTGAAACCAGAGAGATTTTCCTTGGCTTTGTGTTTGGGATCATTTTCTTGCTGAAATGTCCACCCTTGTTTCATCTTCATCATTCTAGTATATGGCAGCAGATTTATATTAAGAATGTCTTGGTACATTTTTGCATTCATTCTTCCTTCAATGATATGAAGTTTGCCAGTACTGTATGCTGAAAAACAGCTCCAGACCATGATGTTCCCACATCCAAACTTCAATGTTGGTATGTTTTTTTTGGGATGATGTGCAGTGCCATTTGACCTCCAAACATGGTGTGTTATATTGCATCCAGAGTTCAATTTTGGTCTCATCTGACCAGACAATATTCTCCCAGTATTTCACAGGCTTGTTGTGAATCAAACTTTAGCTTCAACTTGCTTCTTCTTCAGCAATGGAGTCTTGCGTGGTGAGAGTGCATACAGGCCACGGTGGTTGAGTGCATTAATTATTGTTTTCTTTGAAATAATTGTACCTGCTAATTCCAGGTCTTTCTGAAGCTCTCCACAAGTAGTCTTTGGCTCTCTTGGACAACTCTTCTGATAATTATTTGCACTCCTCTGTCAGAATTCTTGCAAGGAGCACATGGCCGTGGCCATTTTATGGTGAAATTATGTTTTTTTAACTTTCGCAATATGGCCCCAACAGTGCTCACTGGAACATTCAGAAGTTTGGAAATCCTTCTGTAACCAATGCCATCAGTATGTTTTGCAACAATAGGGTTGTGAAGGCCTTGAAAAAAGTCTTTGCATTTACCCATCATGAGATGTTTCTTGTGTGACACCTTGTAATGAGGCACCTTTTATAGGCCATCAGTTGAGACTGAACCAGCTGATATTATTTGCACTGACATGGGGCAGAATTACTTTCTAATTACTGATAGATTTTAGCTACTGCTTTGGCTTTCCGTGCCTTTTTTGCACCTCCCTTCCTTCATGTGTTCAATGCTTTTCCCTGTGCCATTCTCTTTTATTATACATATTTAATTTCTAAACCTATTTGTTTTGGATTCTTTGTATGTATGGATCGCATGGGTTGTTACTGACATGTGGTGAAAATTTCATGTCAATAGCACTTTTAGAGCCGGTTCACACTACCGCGACCAGAAAGTCACCCCATGAAGGAGCGACTTTTTAGCGTGACTTTGAAGAGACTTGTTAGAGACTTGTAAGCGACTTGTAAGAGACTTGGAAGAGACTCGTGCACTACTTTGAAGAGATTTAAATGACAGGCGACTTTGTCTGTGGGGAATGCCTGGCTAATCTTTTTCTTCTTCCTGGAAAGTCTGATAACAAGTCGCTTGAAAAGAGATAAGGATCCGACTTAGAGGCGACTCCCATTGAAGTCTATGTGCACAAGTCGGATAGAGGTCGCCTTGAAGTAGTACAGGAACCTTTTCTAAAGTCAGAGCGACTTCAGTAGTGCATATTAAAGACAGCTCTCATTCATTTACATTGAATTTGTAATGACAAGAGACTTGGGGCGACTTGAGGGCACACAAGTCGTGTCCCAAGTCGGAGTAGTGTGAACCGGCTCTTAGCTTATATTTAAGCTAGAAAATATATTTATATTTACCTATTTCACTTATATTTACCTAGAAAAATAAATAGCACGATGGACTGTTTTATTGTCCAAGTTGTACATCAACATTTTAAGCATCCCTGTGTTTGTCAAGCTTGACAAAGGGCAAGGATGCCTGAAACATACTCTTGAGCAAAAACTAATTGTGCTGCACCCCTAGCACTTTTTTTGTGTTTAATTGATGGTGATTTCTGAAGACTCACCAGGTTGCATGCATGCTATAAAAGTCAAGGAAAAATGTTACATACAAATCATAGATAAAAAAAATTATAGATGTTGCAGAAACAAAATAATGTCTAATGAAATAAACTGTAATAAAGTCCTTTGCATTTATTTAATACTACTTGAAGGCTGGGACTTGACATAATCTGTGCCTATTTATTTAATTCATATCATGAAGTGTATCAGTCTGTTCTAGATTGCAGTGCCCAATCTTCAAAGGTAAAAAAATAGACTTCAAAAAGGATAGAACCTAGTTTTTTATTAAGCTGGGACTCCATCCAAACAGCTGGATATACAGTTGAAATACATATGTGAACAGTCTACCCACAAATTCTTTTCAGCCACATTATATGGTAAGACTACTGTTTCTTAATGCAGCTTTTGGCTGTCACTTTGATCATTGAACAATGAAAGCGCATGATTACACAGCATGTACCTCTTCCACCAGTATTCCATGGTTTAAAACATACAAGACTGTGTGCACTGGGCCAGTGTTAATTTCGTCGACTAAAACCGACTAAAACGTTTTCGTCGACTAACACAATTCAGGTGACTAAAATACGACTAAAACTAAAATGGCATTTTAGTCTTAAGACTAAAATACGACTAAAACTAAAATGGCATTTTAGTCAAAAGACTATAACTAAAACTAAATCGAAATTTGCTGCCAAAAATTAACACTGGTGCATGCTCAAAGCATAAATAATAACATATTAGATTTTTCACTCCAGGACCAGCAGTAGTATATAATGAGTTTGGAAATTGTAGAGAAATGCTTAAATAATGCATTACAAATTACAATTGAACTACACCCATTTGATTATAGATGACTAAAATAAGTTTTAGTCGACTAAAATGTAGGGCGTTTTAGTCGACTAAAATATACTGGAGTTTTAGTCGACTAAATACGACTAAAACTAAAACACTTGCAGAAGACTAAAATGGGACTAAAACTAAAATGCCATTTTAGTCCTAAGACTAAGACTAAAACTAAATTGAAATTTGCTGCCAAAATTAACACTGCACTGGGCAAAGCAATAGAGCCTGCTTTGCATACAGTTTATATCCACCTACTCCATCTAATGTCCACTTTGCTGGCCCTGGGTAAGATAGCGTAAAGACAGATTTAAAGGAGTTACAATAGCTGCATTTTTTAAATAATTACAAATCTATACTAAAGGCTATTTTTTTAATATCAGGAGTGAGATGTGCCTATGTGCCACCTTCTTTTAAAATTCTGATTTCATTTATTTAAAAAAAGTTATACTAAATTAGGAAACATATTAAAAGATAATTCTGATGAATATGTTATCTGTGCATTTATATAATGCTGTTGTTTCACAAGATAGATCGATAGCTCCCTGATGCTTTAGACCTTTTAGTACAGAATGACCTGTTTCCTACTGCGCAGCTACTTTAGATAGTAGAATTATTGAATAATAATTAATAACTTAATAATAAATAATTCATTTAAGAATTAATTAGGTGTCAGACTATGTAAGTTTACTTTTGGCAAAATATTAAAGGAAATCAGAGTTCAGTGCAGGTTTCACTTTAAAAACCTTTACATTACAAAATGTACACTTCATTTAGCTACTCCACTTATAAATATGAAAACAAGGTGCTTTCTGAACAAACTGTGTTCCAATACAATATTTCTATATATATATATGTATATATGTTCACATATATATATAATTACATATTGCATTGAGGGTACGCTATAACCGAGGATCTGTTACTCGCAAATTCAGTCTCTGCAAAAGATCTTCATTGCATGGGCCATTCAGAAGGTTCAAAAATGACTCACTTATATCTCTGTTAAAAACAGAGTCAAAGCTTCCACAGCTATAATCTGCACTTCCATCATGGAATCCATCCAATAAGTCCTGAATCTGCTTAATGTCCTCTTTTAGTTCTTTGCTCAAAACCTCATAATTAACCTCCAAATCATGGTACCGCCCGGACAGATTTACAATACTGGTTTCCACCAAGAGCATGTCATGATGAAGGTTTCTTTTCATAGATTCCACTTTACGACACTCATATCGGAGTTGGGACAGATTGTGTCTGACGTTCTCATTTTCCTCTTTGTACCAGGTCTCCTTGTCATTGTAGATAGATATCAAGGCCTCCACATCTTCCTGCATTGAGTCATAGTTGACTGTCAATGAACTGAGCTCTTTTTCTGCACCAGACATTTCTTCAACTACCTTAGCAAAGCGCTCGAAATTAACGTAAGTGTTGTTCGGTGGCATGCTTGAATGAGACTTCATAGTGTATTCCTTCAGTCTCTTAGCCTTTAGTTTTCTCATTGCCGTTCTCTTTGTATCGTGGACTTTGTTCTCCTCTTTGGATTGGAGGGTCTTTAAGTAAAAAAGGAAACGTAAGAAGAGTGAAAAGGAACATGCAGTGTTCTGCACACCTAGTTGCACGAATTCATGCCAAGTAATTGACTCCAGTATGAAAGTCACACCATCCACGGATGCAATAAAACAGGAACAAGACAGGGTGCAATCCACACCTAGTAAAAGGTTTAGTAGAGTTTTTCACTGCACACAATACACCACAGCAATGTGATCATATCGTTAGTATGTATCAGTTGTGAGGGAATTCTGAATTCAAGGATTATAACATATTCCCAAAATGTTCACCCCCAATATTCTCTTTTTTCTTGATTATCCAGTTGCATAGCCTGAATTCTAATCTGTAAGTATTACTGCACAATCCTTATGTTTTCTAAAGCAAACACTGCTATAATAATGACATACTATAAAGAACAGTAATGTTTATTTGCTCTGCTGCCCTATGCACCATACTATAGTTTAAGCAAACATGCAGAAGATTGTGATCAATCATGTTTTATAATTTCACAGCATACTGAAATGTGTGGAAGATTTCACAACACTAATGGACCACGCACCAAATCTTTATCCAAAGCAGTCTGGGCAAAAGTAGAATTGACAGCAAAACTCCAGGAATCAGTTTAAGTGACTTTTCACTATTGTAACGGAACCGCGACCCACACTGTGCTTGTGGGCTTCCGTCAGACTACCGTTTCCTCCAGTCTGAACATAGATATCAAATATTACAGCCTCCCCCATACAAAACTAGCCAGAACTTAGCTTGTATAGATCTGGAAGCTTTATTGAACAGACTCACACACAATATATACCACACAGGAGGACGTCCCCTCCTGATCAGATTACCCCACCAGGTCAGGTGCCTGATTACATTATGCTATGCAGATTAAATTGTGTACATAAATATAATTAACCTGAACTAATTACCTAGCCATCTGGACAGAAACAATAGGTGAATGGGAATCCACATCTAGACAATGTTATATCAAACATGTTAATTAACTCAGCACTGCAACCACGCTAAAACAAAATACATTACACATTATCCTACATATAAACACAGAACACCTTATTAAACAGACAATAGCTGGAGACCACCAGTAACAGACTGTCCGTCTCTTACATTGAAGAACATGGAACAGAGGCCAATGTGACCAGGTCTTTCAATGAATATGTTCAGAATCAAACAGGCTAGGAATAGTCTTCATATATGTCTTGAGATATATGGTTGATAAATATTTCTGTCCCATTTGAAGTAATCCAAACCATATTCTCAATGTCCATTAAGTAGGTGTCTATCATTTCCTTGGTCACCCTGAGTCCCTAATAGACACAGGGTGACTTACACTTAAGAGGGGCCTAGGGGGCTGAGAGAGGGATTTCCCAACCTCTCTAGGGTAAGCTGGGTACCACGGGCCACGCAGCCAAAGTGACCCCTGTCACAAATATGTATAGGGTTAGTTAACTCAATGAAGGCTGTGATTAAAGACAGACTCCTATATCCTCTGCTGTATACAAATACAGAGTACTCTGCAAAGCAGCTCTGTATTTTCAGCATGCAACAATGAAGTAATATAGATCTCATTGCCTGTCTCTGCTAGCTCTTTTGTAAGAGATAACACAATAAGTATACTGAGCAACACTCTGCCAGGCCATAAGGCTTTTTTACAGCAGAGATACTGCGGCCAACTTTTCTGCATGTTCAAATATCTGTTCAATACTCTGCTTTCCACTGGACCTGCTCACACCACATTGGATTGCAGCTGCAGGCATCATTCAGATATTATTTTTGTTCAGCCAGCGATTCCCTGTACCATAAGAACAGCCATACACCCCCCCATTCTGGTCGTCCTCCGGTGCTTCTACCGGCTCGCCCATGCAATCGGTGAGCCAGAGAAGGATTCTGATGGTGGCGGAAGTTTACCATAGAGAATACTGAGGACCAGAGTGATCCCTGGCAGTCTCTATGACCTTTGGAGGCCCGGGCGAGACGTTATGACGTCGCATCTGGCCCAGCAGATGTAAACACTGCACTGTACTCGGCTGGAAAGGCTGAGATTTCTTTTTTTTCTTTTTTTTATCTCAGTCTTTCCAGCCTAGAGGAGAGATGTGGGGTCTTAAAAAGGGCCTGTCATGTCCTATTCCTATTACAAGGGGAGTTTACATTCCTTGTAATAGGAATAATAGTGATCAAAATTTTTTTGTAAAAAGAAAGTATAAAAAAAAAAAAAATTAAAGCGGCCCTGTCCCTGCCTGCTCACATGCAGAAGCGAAGTCATACATATGTCATGCCGACATATGTAAACAGCGTTCAATCCACACGTGAGATATCGCCGTGAACATTAGAGCAAGAGCAACAATTATAGCCCAAGACCTCTACTGTAACTCTAAACTGGTAACCTGTAAACATTTTTAAAGTGTTGCTTATGGAGATTTTTAGGTACCGAAGTTTGACGCCATTCCATGAGTGTGTGCAATTTTAAAGCGTGACATGCTAGGTATCTATTTACTCGGCGTAACATCATCTTTCACATTATGCAGAAAAATTGGGCTAACTTTAGTGTTTTGTTTTTTTTTTTTTTTAAATCATGATCAGTTTTTTTCCCAAAAAAAGCATTTAAAAAATTGATGCACAAATACCGTGTAAGTTGCAAGAAGAGGCGACGCCTCAAAACACGTCAGCCAGTCTTACTGTGGGACGTTACATCTAGAACATGATACCATTTATATATAGCTGCCTATTATTTGTTATGCTGTTTTCAAGCGTATGTTTGTGAGTATCATTTGTTTATTCAATAAAGCAATATATAGAGGATAATGCACTAGGCAGGTGGGCCCTCTGTTTATTTCTTAATTTTAGTGCGTTCAGACACCCCCAGTCTTGTGAGGGCAGCAGCGTGGCATTTATGGGGATTTGCCAGGACAAGAGACTAGAGTAACACCATTGTAAGGGCCGCAGGAGAGATGTGTGTTGTTTATGCCAGAAAAGAATGGTCTGAGTGTTTATCAAAACTGTTCAGAGTAAAAAAAGGAATACAAAGTAAAGTTTTTACACTTCTATCTACTCTGCTTCATTCATCTGCAAATCGAAGAGACAGACTTGGATCTGCAAATGATGTCAATTAAAACAAAACAAAGTAAAAAAAAAAAAAAAAGTTTGTCCATTTAAAGCCTTATTTACCCTAATTAGCCAGAATTACCTACTTCTTCCCCTTCTCCCTTCAACTATTATTTTCCTTTTTTTTTTTCATTCCACTTTTATTAACCATTAATATGTCGGTTTGTTTTTAGAGTCACAATTAAAAAGTGCAGAAATTGAAAACCCCCTTTATTTCATTTGTAAATAACTTTGTAATGCTATGTACCAGAATAATTAATTCAGTGTAATTTTAAACAAAACACACTATAGAATAAAATATATACTTTCACACAATCACACCTTTCTTTGTTATTGTGGTTGTTCTTAAAGTGATACTAAAGTCTTTTTTTTTTTTTTTCATTAAAAAAAACAAAAATGTTATACTTACCTGCTCTGTTCAGGGGTTTTGCACAGAGCAGCCTGGATCCTCCTCTTCTCCGGTCCCTGGCCAGTGCTGCTGGCCCCTCCCTCTTTTTCGAGTGCCCCCACAGAAAGCAGCTTGGTATGGGGGCATGTGAGCCAAGACGCAGCTCCCTGTGTCCATTCAGACACCGAGCTGCGGTTAGGCCCTGCCCCCCCTCCTCATTTGCTAGCAAACTTAGATTGACAGCAGCAGGAGCCAATGGTGCCACTGCTGTGTCTCAGCCAATCAGGAGGGAGAGTTCTGGATGGCTGAGGCTCTCGTGCACATTGCTGGAACAAGATGGGCTCAGGTAAGCATTAGAGGTGCTGAAGGGGGCTGTTAAACACAGAAGGCTTTTTATCTTAATGCATAGAACGCAATAAAATAAAAAACCGTCTGCCTTTACAACCACTTTAAGTAATTGCAAAGTTATTATCAAAAAACAGGTTCGTAGTAGAAATGTGCTGGTCCGTAAAGGAAGAAGGAAAGTGGTTAATGCAATGCTCATCAACAAATATCAATGCATGTTTTGATGGCGTGAACTCTGCCTGCCATAAAAATCTTTGGTTTATAGTGCACATCGGTCCATAAAATACATTCCTACTACCCAAAATACTAAAGGATGATGGCAATAAGGTGCTTGTTGTTAAAAATACAAATATTGATCCACATAAAAACATTGCTCTTCGCATTAGTCAGCATGCCAGCTTGTACAAGTAATAAATCTTTTCATGCAGGGACATTCTATTATACTCACCGTGATCCATGGGTGAGACAGGGCTTCCTGGATAGAGAGACGCTTCCTGAAAACAAGAGTAAAACAAATGAGCACAGATCCTACTAGTGATATATATATATACATATACATAACACATACACATATACTATAGTGACCAAGGGCATTAAAAAAAAAAAAAGAAAAACCAAATCAGATAAAACAGTTTTGCAAATAGTCCCACTATTGTGCAATTAAATTCTGCTTTTACCTTTGAACAAACAATTCTTGAAAGAATAAAGTGTGATGCAACAATACAACGCAAAATCCTACACTAAAGGTCTGTGCAGCTATTAGTACCATACTCACTGAAAATACCAAAAGCTCCCTACTCTTTCTGTTGTTACCTGTGAAGAAGTAATTGTATGTTAACTATAACATGCTGATGAGCTGAACTCTCTCCCAGTGACAAGCACTGTGGACTGGGATCAGTAGTGCACACCTATTACTGGTGACAGCAGGTGGAGAAATGTGAGCCTGAGGGTGGGCACTATCCGTATCTGACATTTGTGTCCCTATTAGGACAGATCAGCTAACAAAAGGACTTAGCAGTCATTACAATACTCTGCAGCAACTTCCTCTCTCCCTTCCTTAACAAGTGACTGATGAATAAAGTGAATAATGTATTTAATGCATGCTGTTTTAAAAACAGAAAGAACCAGTTATTTCATATTTTTTGCACCTAAGTATTTTTTTGCATAAATTCAGCATGTTGTTAACTTTACATTGTTGTCTACTATTCGAAATAAACATTAAATAATAAGAACAAGATGCAAACCCTATTTTTTTTTTAAACTAAAGGTAAAGTCACGCAAGCATTTCTGCCAGCAAGCATTGCTCATGTTGAGTAGTCATCCCTATACTTGTGCTGGCAAAGTGAGAACTTTACAGCATGTTTGTTCTATGGGGGGATAGCCTGGTATTTCTAATGTCATGGACAAGAACGCATTCTAGCTATGGCTAAAGGCTAAGCTCATATTTTTAAGAAAAAAGACTATGCACACAAGTAGCCCTAGTATAAATTTTTCATTTTGCTAACGTATAGTACATACCTGTAGACCAATTCTGCCCCCCTTCCCCTTTCCCCAGGAGACTGCACAAAAAACTCACAGTTAGTGCTAACATGTAGCTTATCCCTTTAAATAATGCAAATCATTCATACATGCAAATTGTCAGCGATAAAGAACAGTGATAAAAATTATTAATGTGCCAAATAAACAAAATAGTGTTCAAACTCAAAATCTCGGTCCAAAAAAACGTTTGTGCAACTGTAAGACATATGGTTATACTGTGGTCATATGCTACAGTAATTTGTAAGTGCATTCACTTCTTAGTAAACAAGTTTTTTGTATCACTTGATCCTCCCTTTAAGATTGTAAGCTCTAACGAGCAGGGCCCTCTGATTCCTCCTGTATTGAATTGTATTGTAACTGTACTATCTGTCCTCATGTTGTAAAGCGCTGAGCAAACTGTTGGCACTATATAAATCCTGTATTATAACAATAATAATAATAATGAAAAATTAGGACATCTAAGGACTGGTAAACTGCAATGTATTACATTTTTGGCGCGTTTAGATATGCTTTAATTTAGTTGCTGCTCCCACCACTTTACACTTGAGGGCAACTGAGATGTTTAGGAGCCCCCATATAAAATAAGGTAAATATTTAAAGTAGAACTATTACAAAACTTTTTTCCATTTCGGATAGAATAAGGGAGGGTTATAACCCCTGTTAGTTTATTTTGTTGCCATCTGTGTCCCATTGGGGAGTTTACCTTCACTTCCTGCCACATAGCAAAAACAGGAAGTGAGAGGAAATCCTGCAAATTAAGGGAATTCCTTGGGGATCCTAGATCACTGGAATTAGTGTCCCCATTGGAAAATTTCCCCTCTATTACTTTTCTGGGGACAATCCAAAATGTTTTTTTTTTTTTTACTTTCATTGATAATGGTAAGCATCACAAATAGAGAGGGTCAGTTATACTTTACTATATATTTCTTCTAAACAGTTGGGGCATAAATTAGGGTATGAACTATCTTTTTATAATTTTTACAGAACCAAACAAAAATTACATTTGAAAATAGTTTTCAATGAAATGCATTTTTAGAAATGACAATAAATGAAATATACCATATCTGTACCCTAAACGACAGTATTTAATTTTAACTAAAACTGGTAATCGGTATAAACAAAGATAAACTTTATCTTTAAAGTTGAATTCTGGGATACACTTACTACTCTTAAAACTGTCCCCTGCCCTCTCCTAACACCTATGCTTACTAACTTGTGTAATAAAGATATACAGACAGTATATACTTACCTATTTTCAGGCCACAGCAGTCGGGTCTCATGATCTCCCCTGTGCTACAGGGGACATGAGAGAATGCTAAACAGCGGCTAGTACAGCCTTGAGTGGTGACGTAACATATTGACTTACTTTGGCCCATCTGCTGTCGGCGCTCCCTCCTTTCCCCTGCAGCAGTGCTGGCTGACTCAGGGAATCAAGATTATTTGACCGTACCAGAGTAGGTATGCACATCTTTCTTACACAAGTTAGTAAGCATAAGTGTCAGGAGGGGAAGGGTATAGTTTTAAGTGTAGTTAAGGTTATACCGATACACCACTTAAATATAATTAATTTTTCATTGAAGTTACATAGTTAGTCAGGTTGAAAAAAGACACAAGTCCATCTGGTTCAACCAACAAAAAAAAAAACAGTATTGAAAACCCAACCATACAATCCCATATACACAATCCTATACCCACAGTTGATCCAGAGGAAGGCGAAAAACCCCCAGCAAAGCATGATCCAATTTGCTACAGCAGGGGAAAAAGATTCCTACCGAGAGGCAATCGGATATTCCCTGGATCAACTTTAACTAATAAAATATTTTAGTACCCACTTATATTAAGTACACCCAGGAAAGAATCCAGGCCTTTTTTAAAGCAATCTAGTGAGCTAGCCAGAACCACCTCTGGAGGGAGTCTATTCCACATTTTCACAGTTCTTACGGTGAAGAAACCTTTCCGTATTTGGAGACGAAATCGGTTTTCATCTAGACGTAAAGAGTGCCCCCTTGTCCTCTGTGTTGACATTAAAGTGAACAACTCAACACCAAGTTCACTATATGGATCCCTTATGTATTTATACATGTTGATCATATCCCCCCTTAATCTCCTCTAATCTTTTCTCAAAGCTGAGCTCCTCCATGCCTCTTATCAGTTTGGTTGCCCTTCTCTGCACTTTCTCCAGTTCCCCAATATCCTTTTTAAGAACTGGTGCCCACAACTGAACTGCATATTCCAGATGAGGTCTTACCTACAGCGAAAACAAGCAAAAGTTATCCATTTTATTTTCCTTTGGGTGTACTCAAGTGGCATTAACATAACATGGACATTTGTGTCACCTTGTATTCTTCACAAGAAGCTTCCTGATGAAGTCTTTTGCCAGATCACTGGTGTGGCTGAAGAATTCTTCATCAAACTCATAGTTAACAGCAGTAATATTAGAGAGAGTCTCCTGCTTATTTTCTCCCAAGAATGGTGATGCTCCACTCAGCCTGAATGATACAATTACATAAAATATAAATAATTAGCTTAAAGTAGAACTATAGGCAAACTTTTTCTTTTCATTTTGGATAGCATAAGGGAGGGTTATAACCCCTGCAGTTTTTTTCCACCTGTGTCCTGTGGGGGACATTTCACTTCCTGTCCCATAGCCAAAAAAGGAAGTGAGAGGAAATCGCTGCAAATTAAGGGAATCCCCTAAGCCCCCCCCCCCCAGGTTACCAGATATTGAAAGAGTGTATCACCGTGCCTTACTAAAATATTATATTTAATTTCATAATATATTTCAGCTCATGCCCACTTTCCAATGGAATGTGGGCCCCTTGCAATTACATATTAACGAGCCAGACTACACCTGGCAGTTGGATATTTTGCATATAGACGACGAGACATTGATAGGTAATTACATGTTAAACACCCTTTCATTCATTCATTCGGACACTTAACAAGTTAAGGCTTCACATAGAAATTACTGACACCACCTAAACTCATTGACAATTACTTACATGTCAACACATCATACAGCTGAACACAGACGGATCGGCTCTCCCACAAAACACAATTTATGACACAAGACACCTCATATTGACACAGATGTATAGGGAACACAAGGACCTTTTCTTCTATTGTTTTGTGTGAGATATGTTCTATTGATAAATTGACCCATGAATTGTAAATGGTTTAAACGGGGTTTTGCCGCCCAAATTTCCTTTAAATGTGTGAGAGAAACTTGAAATAAACAGATGTGTCTACACCTTGCTTAAGTGCTCTGTGTCCTCGCATCTCCCGGCTGGAGAGAGGGAATTCACTATACAGGGAGAGTTGGGACTGAAGGGCCGTATATCATCTTGTAAATTGCCTCCTGACGAGATTTGAGCTAACAGATATAGTGCCCCCATTGGAGGATTTACCCCTTTTTCTATTTCTGGGGAAAATCCAAAAGTTAAACTGGACAAAAAGAGAGGGTGATTCTCCCTAACGGGGGCATGGACAGCAACAAAAACAGGTGTCCTAATCCCTCTCCACTCTATCCAAAGGTCCAAAAAAAAGGTTTTGCCTTTAATTAGAGTTTTAAAAATTTAGAAATACTCATCTCTCTGAGATATGTACTCTGCATGGTCATTCATACCTTCCCAACAAGGATATACGTGCTAAAATGTCTCCTTTTCCTGTCCCCCCTTTAATAACCACTTATCATTTGTAGGGTTTCAAGACAGGCAGCAAAACTATGCACCAAATAATCCCAGACTCTGTCAAGGATCCTGGATGAAGTTGCATTACTGCCATAACTGTTAACAGATTCAAGAACTTTTTGTAAATCTACAGAATATGTCTGTACCAGGTACAGAGCTACAGATATTTCTTCAATAAGACAGTACATGAACAGCAATAATCAAGCTCTAGGACTGTCCATTCTATCTTACCCTTCACATCCTCTTCAAGGGAATAACCTTTGTTCCCAACAAACTCATGACAAGTTGTTTGTCCTCTATATCATACATGTACAGTATAATGGAGCTCTGCCATACAATAGTATGCCTTATGATTCTGCAGAACCGAAGACATACAGCAGGAAGGTGGCTGGTGTATATCCACAAGAAAACTTCCCAATTGTTTCTTCTCTTCTTCATGTGACAAGCAACAGCAACCAGAATATTTTTCATGCAGTTTGCTTTACCCAACTTTTATATGGCCTTTGTTCAACACACATTAATTTTAGTAGTGCAGAGGTCCCTAAAATGATCCAGGCTTGATAAGGTAATTGACAGAAGAGTCTCTTATACCCTCAGAAGAAACTATCAAGATGGTCTTCTCTTTTCAATCCATGTTTTCAAGTGAGTGAATTCCACCACATAAATGCTGAACCACCTTTACAAGCAATGAAAACTGACTAATGGGGGGCATGGCTTGCGGTGCATGGAGTGAGACACACTGACGACTGTCTCTGCCGAGGATCCTGCTTCTTCTCCAGTCCTTCACCTCCTGAAGCACAGTACACACTGTTCCCGACCTGCTCAGGCTTTACTACACCCTGGGTTTTCCTTCCACTATCAGGAGCTCTGCCATTACAATATCCCAGAGGGGAAAAGACTTGCAGGCGGCTCCGGACCATGTGATCGAAGAGGGCGGCCGGTTGTCCGGGTTGGCCAAGGAAGCAGCCCAAAAACTACTTGCCAAACCCACTGCTAAGGACACCCCTCTAAAATCAGCCTTTCCACTACCAGTTTCTGTCCCTGATGCCTTACAGGGGGAAGAGAGTGATTCTGCCTGGCCGGAGGACCCTGTAGATCCATCCTCCTGGGACACAATGAGTACCTCTGCTTTACTAGATTCAGGCAGTGAGCCCAGTGACACAAGCACACAGGATTCTGAACCCACTCTCAGGGAAATCTTTGCTGCAATTACTTCATGTAATGCTACCCTCACTAAATTGACCACAGAAATTAAAGGAGTGAAAATAGAACTGACATTGGTCAGACAAGATATGCAAAAACTGAGGGATCACACGGCAGCTCTAGAAGGCCACATGAGCACAGTGGAGGATGTTGTAGCACCATTACAACAGGAAGTTTGCCAGGTGAAGTCCCAATATTCTAATCATACAGCTCGCCTAGAGGATATAGAAAACAGAATTAGAAGAAACAATGTAAGGGCAGTAGGCACTCTGGAAAAGGCTAAAGGTAAGAACCCATTTGCATTCATTGAACGCTGACTCACAGAAACCTTTGGCAGAGACATTTTCCCTTATGTTTGCATGAGAGCGGGCTCACCGGGTTCCTGCGAGGCCCCCACGCCCTGGCGAACCGCTGCGACCATTTCAAGTTTCTGAACTTTAAAGATCGAGATACTGCCCTATACCTGGCCAGAACCAAGGGGGAGATATAATGTTCAGATTTCTTTCTACCCGGACTTTTCTGCAGAAATACAGGGAAAACAAAATTCACCGAAGTCAAAAAGCAGTTGCGACACTTTAAGGTCACTTACGCCATGCTATACCCAGCTCGACTGCGGGTGGCTGCAAATAATGACACCCACTTTTTTGACAATCCCAATGCGGCATCTGATTGGCTCAATCGAGTGGAGAATACTCTAAAAAAGATGGGTAATACCTGAATGACAGTCTACCAGCCTTTGTGTCAGTGCCTAGTGGCGGAAAGCAATTGACATACTTTCAAGAGAACTTATTTTCAAAAGAATTTTATTTTAATTATTTCTTTTTCTCCTGTAAGGTGGCAAGAAAAGTATGATACTCTCGTTTAAGTTACAGTGTTTGCTTCAGTGGACTCTGCATGTTCCTTCGGAACTACAGGTAACCCAGTGTCGTTGGGGCCCCCCCTTATTATCTGTCCTGCGTGGACGCCTAGTTTATGACATTTGCTACCCGGTTTTGGGAACTATGGACTTGGCCTGTTGTTTTGTTTAGTCCTGTCCCCATTATTGTGAGCTATAGTGGCCCACAATGGGACCACTCTTGTTTTTCTGAACTGTGCGCACAAAACTTTCTTTTTTCCTTTTTTTGACTGCGTTCCTAAGAAGTACCAAAAGCTCATATCTGTCCTTCCTGGTGACGTCTGATAACTCTGAACTTCCTGTGGGACCTTGGAAGGTTCTGGACTTTACTTTTAACAAGCAACTGCCACCTCATTTCCAGGTTACTTTTAATGTTGGTATGACTTGCCCGCAGTGTATGCCTTGGTAGCCTCTTTTTATTATATAACTATTCTCATGCAGACTAAGTGTAACTTGCTCTCCTGAAATGTGAGGGGGTTGGGTGATGGAGTGAAGCGTGTTGCATTGTTCTCTGCTTTGAAATCTTACCGCTCAGTGTTGGTGTGTTTGCAGGAAATGCATATTTAATCTAACACTCTAACCCTGCTTAATAATCGCGCCTACCAGACGCAGTTTCACTCCACGCACACCGCCTACTCCAGGGGAGTCAGTATATTCATTTCAAATACTATACCCTTTCATCTAATACAATTCAGTGTGGATGATCAGGGTAGATATATTTTTCTGTTATGTACAATAGCTGGGATGTTATGCATTGTAGCGAATATTTATGTCCCTCCGCCCTACTCCCTGGACAGTTTAAAAAACTTGGCACAATTTATGGCCCCCTACCCTAATATACCAATTTTGGTTCTGGGAGGATTAACCAAACTCCTGGATAGAAGCCTGGATAGATTCACGCCTTCAGGGGGCTGGGCTACTGGTTCTGGTGATCCCACCCAATTTGCCAGATTGATTTCAGATCTAGGCTTGAGAGATGTGTGGAGAGAAAAATATCCAGACAAGAAGTGTTACTCATGTTATTCAGCCACACATAAGGGCCTCTCACGTATAGATCTCTGCCTGTCCAGCTCTTTGGCATTACTTAGCTGACTATGTGTAACACAGCATCTCTGATCACTCCTTGTTGAGGGTATCAATCGCTGTCCCTGGTGGTACTGGGGAAAAGCTATGGAAGGTTAATCCTTTTTGGCTTAACCTTTTCCCAGCTGTTTACCCTATTCCCAAAGCAATACAACTGTTTAAACAATATAATAAAGATACAGCTTCACCGGGAGTGGTTTCGGATGTTCTTAAAGCCCATCTCCCGGGTCTCATCATAAAACAAATATCTTGCATTAAAACAGCCACTAAAGACTGGGAAACCTTGGTACTCACCCGCATCTGAACATAGTTGGATGGAGGCACAGAACTTTTATCAGCAGGTTTTTTTTACAACTTTCGTAAACTATTTAACTCAGCTCCTACAGTGAGAATTTGAATCAATGGCTCCCTCTCGGAGGCCTTCCCGCTTTATAGGAGGGCTAGACAGGGGTGTCCCCCCTCACCTCTACCTTTTGCCCTAGCACTGGAACCGTTGGCAGGCAGAGTGAAGGCTTCTCCGGATATAGTGGGGTTTCGTAGGGAAAAAGGAACGATAAACTTTTCCCTTTTTTCCCCAGGCGACATTTAATATAATATATCTTGAAGACACAGAGGGGTCTTTGAAAACTGTCATGCAGCTTATAGAACAATTTGGGCAATTCTCGGGGTTCGCCATCAATTGCCAGAGGTTGTCCCTTTTATTGTTAGATCCACTGCTGTCAACCCTCCCAGAGGAGGCATCTCAGGTGGAAGTAGTCCAGTCCTTTAAATACCTCAGAATAGTAGTGACAGAAGATGTTGGGGACTACATATCCCTAAATCCTAAACCTCTATGTTCAAACATAAATGTGCCAGTTAGTGCAAGCTGCCTTTATCGGTAACAGTTAGTGCTAACCTTATCAGAATGGTATGGGCACCTCAAATACTGTATGTCCTTCATAATGCCCCAGAATGGATACCTCTGTATTGGTTTGACCGCAGAGTCTCTCAATACTGTGCCCTAATATGGAAAAATGGAGTAGCACAAATTAAATTACTACCCTGCAATACCCTAAGGATCAAGGTGGCGTGGCAGTTCCTCACTCTTTTACGTACTTTCAAGCTGCATAGCTACAACATATGGCAGGCTGGGATTTACCAGTTGTGGCTGACCCTTCTAGGACCCTACTGATTTATTCTATGGTGGTGTACTCGGCTATGTCCCAACTGGATATGGGTCTTCCCGTAGACACCGTCAGACTATCGCACAGTGAAACTCAGGACAGAATTAAAGCATAGAATGGGTATAGTGGGTTTTATTGTAAACACTCCTATCTGGGATAATAGAACTTACAGTGAACTAGGTAAATTACCTAATAGCTCCGTATGGATAGCTGCTGGCATCAAATATCTTGCACAATTATATAATGGGTAAGAATTTAAATCCCTCTCCCAACTGTGTATGGAATTCCCAGTATTACGTAACCGATATTTTCACGTATTTGCAATTACGCCATGCGCTGAGAGCGCAAAGTAGACACTCTGTATTACGCCTCAATGAGTCTGGCTCCAAATGCTTGTAATATGTGATTTTATGTACAATAAAACCTTTTTCTGATAAAAAAAAAAAACTGACTAATGCCTCAGCATCCTGGTAAAGACCTCTTGTCTAGTTGGCATACCAGTAATAGTGTGTACTATAAAGGGGCTCAGGTAGGAAGGGGAATGATGTAGCTGAGAACTCGGACCAAAAAAGGTTTGGAAGCACGGCAATCTTTATGCTTTCCTGTTTGTTTGAGGTAAGTGTTGATGCCAAGCAAAGGGCTGGCCCTCATCATGTGATTGTAAAGGCAGTATGTTTTTTTACCTTAAGAAATTCTCTGCATTAGGCAAAAAAAAACCTTCCAAGATTAGACTCCTCTCCAGCCCTCCTAAATACCTACCTTGACTCCATGTGTATATAGACACACAGAGTCCGGCTCAGGAGCGAGCCCGCACATCTGCCCCCATAGCAAGCACTTGCTATGGGGGCAGACACAACAGAGGAGAAGTGGACAGTGCTGGTGGATGTGGAGGTTCGGGGCCACTGCACAGAGCAGGTAAGTATTACATGTTTATTATTTTATTGAAAAAAAAATAAAAATAGTTTGTTAAACTTTTAAACTATACTCTGCAATGATTTTCAGCAACTTTTCCCGAGTAGGAGGATGTTTGGAAGAGTGTGTTGTGTCGAATAGCTGCAGGACATGCATTGGGTGTAGCGTTTTATTTTTTTAATTACTAATTACAACACTTTGGAATGGTTCACAATCAAACTATACATTATTGTGTTTAGGAGAAACATATATAAAATTATCTGAAATGAATCAGTTTAAGATATTTTTTTAACATGTTACATAGCTTGCTCAACCTAAATATCTAGTTCCAAGTAAATCCTTGGAGGCTTTACTGTTTGTTTTAATTGTCTTTCTATTTTATTTTTTCAAGAAGACACAAAACACCAGTATTTCCTGTGCAGGGGCTGAGCCAAACTGTCAGAAACCAGAAATCTAAATTTTGCAAGGGGTAGTAAGTAATAGGTATACAGGGTAGCAAATAGCTACTAGTACTGTAGGTAATTAGAATACAATATAAAACTTTGTGAGGCACCATTATAGGAACTCAGGGCCGTAGTTCCCTATCCACTATATCATTTTATCTACATATGTCATAGCAATTTATTTCTGGATTATATTGCCCGATTAGGGGGGCTCCAAAACTCTGTATTTTGTACTGTTTACATAATCTGACATTGCATGATATTTTCATGCACGCGACTCTTTATATATTACATAGCCAATTTTGCTTTTTCTTTAGTATGATATTATGCATCCTAGTTTCTTATTGACCACTATCTATAACATATACAGTGGGTACGGAAAGTATTCAGACCCCCTTAAATTTTTCACTCTTTGTTATATTGCAGCCATTTGCTAAAATCATTTAAGTTCATTCTTCTTCCTCATGAATGTACACATAGCACCCCATACTGACAGAAAAACACAGAATTGTTGACATTGTTGCAGATTTATTAAAAAAGAAAAACTGAAATATCACATGGTCCTAAGTATTCAGACCCTTTGCTGTGACACTCATATATTTAACTCAGGTGCTTTCCATTTATTCTGATCATCCTTGAGATGGTTCTACACCTTCATTTGAGTCCAGCTGTGTTTGATTATACTGATTGGACTTGATTAGGAAAGCCACACACCTGTCTATATAAGACCTTCCAGATCACAATGCATGTCAGAGCAAATGAGAATCATGAGGTCAAAGGAACTGCCTGAAGAGCTCAGAGACAGAATTGTGGCAAGGCACAGATCTGGCCAAGGTTACAAAAAGATTTCTGCTGCACTTAAGGTTCCTAAGAGCACAGTGGCCTCCATAATCCTCAAATGGAAGACGTTTGGGACGACCAGAACCCTTCCTAGAGCTGGCTGTCCGGCCAAACTGAGCTATCGGGGGAGAAGAGCCTTGGTGAGAGAGGTAAAGAAGAACCCAAAGATCACTGTGGCTGAGCTCCAGAGATGCAGTCAGGAGATGAGAGAAAGTTGTAGAAAGTCAACCATCACTGCAGCCCTCCACCAGTCGGGGCTTTATGGCAGAGTGGCCCGACGGAAGCCTCTCCTCAGTGTAAGACACATGAAAGCCCGCATGGAGTTTGCTAAAAAAACACCTGAAGGACTCCAAGATGGTGAGAAATAAGATTCTCTGGTCTGATGAGACCAAAATAGAACTTTTTGGCCTTAATTCTAAGCGGTATGTGTGGAGAAAACCAGGCAATGCTCATCACCTGTCCAATACAGTCCCAACAGTGAAGCATGGTGGTGGCAGCATCATGCTGTGGGGGTGTTTTTTTGCTGCGGGGACAGGACGTCTGGTTGTAATCGAGGGAAAGATAAATGCGGACAAGTACAGGGATATCCTGGACAAAAACCTTCTCCAGGGTGCTCTGGACCTCAGACTGGGCCGAAGGTTTACCTTCCAACAAGACAATAACCCTAAGCACACAGCTAAAATAACGAAGGAGTGGCTTCACATCAACTCCGTGACTGTTCTTGAATGGCCCAGCCAGAGCCCTGACTTAAACCCAATTGAGCATCTCTGGAGAGACCTAAAAATGGCTGTCCACCAACGTTTACCATCCAACCTGACAGAACTGGAGAGGATCTGCAAGGAGGAATGGCAGAGGATCCCCAAATCCAGGTGTGAAAGATTTGTTGCATCTTTCCCAAAAAGACTCCTGGCTGTATTAGATCAAAAGGGGGCTTCTACTAAATACTGAGCAAAGGGTCTGAATACTTAGGACCATGTGATATTTCAGTTTTTTTTTTAATAAATCTTCAACAATGTCAACAATTCTGTGTTTTTCTGTCAGTATGGGGTGCTATGTGTACATTCATGAGGAAGAAGAATGAACTTAAATGATTTTAGCAAATGGCTGCAATATAACAAAGAGTAAAAAATTTAAGGGGGTCTGAATACTTTCCGTACCCACTGTATATATATATTTAATTTAGGTTCCATTTTGGCCCTTTTGGTGGAGTTTTTTTTCGTGGGGGAGTATAGGCCCTTCCCTGGGTTGCTTTTTATGTTTGAGCACCTGAACAAACCAGTCCGACGGCTGGCTTTGTAATTTCATGTGGTGTGCCGTTTGGTTGTAGATTTCTTATGGGTCAGTGTGTATATATATATATATATATATATATATATATATATATATATATATATATATATATATATATATACATATATATATATCTTTTTTATTCACTAATCTAATTGTTGGGTATATTGTATAATGATATATGTATATTTTGAATTATAGATACTACTGTACTCATAACCCTTCACCCCTGACGACAACAAAGAGAAAATTGTCCGATATCTCGAATCGAGTTGGGGGTTTCTCCACTGTTACCAAACAGACTTTTGGGTTATCTATGTAAAACCGCTCTTGGTTTGTTGTAATCCACATTACATTTTACTGTGTTTATTCTATCTATATGTAATAAATATTTTTCTATTGTTTTACACCTTGTACCATTTTATGCTCTTAAAAGTCCCACCTCCTAGTGGGTTTTATTTTTGTCTTTCAACAATTACAGGATGTGGGTCACTTATCCAAGTATCTTTGGTAGTGCCATCCCTCATTTATATATTGTATGGTGCTTTATTTAAACCTATGTCTTTCTTGCATGCTTGTACCTTGCTTTTTCAAAAACAATAAAAACCATTGAAACAGAAAACAATATAAAATATTTGGCATATCTAAATAGATGGCCCACATTCCATGCCCCACATGCAAACATAGATGCAAAAAATAATGGCTATTGAGGTAAGGAAAGGGGCAGCATATAGGGGCAAAATGTATGTGCTACTTATTGTAGGGATCATTGTACATTGTGTACTGCATCACTTGGTCTGGAAGATTGTCTGACGTTACTTGTTGGTCTATGGAGTCACAAAAAATAAAGAGTTTGAAACAAAAAAAAATAAATTGTATTGTACATAAACTCAAAGAGTTTTCTAACATTGAGTACTTTCTATCAAATTGATTTTAAATTCTTTTTAGCCAATGTAAAGCTAGTTACTAGGAGAACCGGGCACATCGTGTGCTTTCACATATTTTTTGGCATGTTTTTCAGGCTCCCAGGGGAGGACTGGGCAAGGGGGAAGGAGGGCAATTGCCCCTGGGCCACTCTGATGCCTCGTAAAAAGGCTGCACCACTTCTGCCACAGACATGTTTAAAGTTTTCTGGTGAGGAGAAGTAAAAAATTCTCGCCGCTGACCTACTGAGTGCGGGTTGAAGACAAGGACAGAGCGCAGGCCTCCCCCCAGCAGGGATGGTGTAAACTATGTCTGAGCAGAGGTCGGTTCCATGCCCCATTGGATACTCTCCTCCAGACCCAACCGAGCTGTCCCAGCTCCCCCCAACCACCCCCTGCTGGCCAGGTCGGGAACCCAAATTCAGCCAGTGGGTAGAGAGTATCTGGTGCGGAGCTTCAGCCTGGAATGGGGGTCAGGAGGAGGCCGGGAAGAGGGAGCATGGGAGGGGGGCCAAATCGCTGCACCATTGGCCTCTGGTTTGTACTTGCCCCCTGGACTAAAAGTTGCCCCTGCAGGCGCTCCAACTGAAGTCTAGTGGGGCCAAAAATGTTTGAAGCTTGTTTCTCAAAAAAGCTCATGTAGTTTTGAAGCTACAAGTGTCAAGATTTGAGTGTCACTGCTCTCAGGTGTGAACACGCACAATTGAAAACCATGAGATTATGGATGGTTCGATTTTTGGAGCTTCAAGATACAAAATACTCAGGTGTGAACGAGACCTTACTGTTGTACTATATGGATACCTAACAAGGTTCTCATGTTCTTTACTTCTATCATATGCATTTGTATCTTTCTGTTTAATATGTTTGTATGTAGAAATGGTTGTAGCCAATATTTCAGCATCTTAGCTTGCTTTATAAAAACTGATTGAAATAAGCCAAATACTCACAATATATAGGTGATCACTCCAATGCTCCTACAACATAAAATGATATTCATATTATATCCTTCATTAAAAAGCACTCTCGTCTCACAACGGTGACTTATTTATATGCAAACTTACCACATATCTGCTGACAGACCAAGTGGCTCATAATTGATTATTTCAGGAGCTGTAACAATAATTAGATAGTTACACAGCATATTCTCATTTATCTACCGCTCTGAAGGACTCTGAAATGTACAGTAATGGTTCCTGTGCTATAGGGATGGAATTTAACCCGCTGCCACTAGTTCAGTACAAAACAAATGTTTTATTAAATCTATCAATATGAGAACACTAATGATGGGAGAAGTGTAGTAGCCATTAGCAGCCTGGAAATTTCTATAAACTGATCTGACTTCAGTAAACTGAAAACTGATTGGTCACTAAAGGCGGTATACCAGAACTGCACTTTCCACTGTTTACATAATAGGCCTGTTCATCTGTGTGATAGTTGACATGTGGCAAGCTTAGCTGAAGACATCGGTCTATTACACAAGGACTGTGCACAGCTGATTAAATAAATGCCATCATTTTCTACAAGGCAAAACAGTGAAAATGACAAAATTGGCCTCATTTGACTATAGACACTATCACTGTAGTAGGTTTATTATGGGCAATTATCTATCTATCTATCTATCTATCTATCTATCTATCTATCTATCTATCTATCTATCTATCTATCTATCTATCTATCTATCTATCTATCTATCCATCCATCCATCCATCCATCCATCCATCCATCCATCCATCCATCCATCCATCCATCCATCTATCTATCTATCTATCTATCTATCTATCTATCTATCTATCTATCTATCTATCTATCTATCTATCTATCTATCTATCTATCGTATAAAGAGAGCTATCTATATATAAAGAGAGAATAACATTTGTATCAATTAAAGCAGTGCTTCAAAACCCCAATAGTATAAAACAAATATCAGGAAAGAAGATTTGTACTCTAGTATTGTAACTGAGTTTGTAGTTCATGTGTATCAATGATTTATTTTTATTTAAATATATAATGACCCGATTCTGCACTTCATCAAAAATACTAAAAGGGACAAGGAGCCAGCACAGTATCCAGATGTAAGATATAGTGTATAAATATAGTCTATTCCAGGTTTCGCTATTTACTAGATGTACTCCCTGATAAATGTGCCTTGTCCTCTATAAAATTCACATACATAACATAAGTGACTTTGAGTGCATTCAAAAGATCCTTCATAATAAATAAACATCAATTACAGGATAATATGTGACCATATTAATTCTTTGAACAAACCCAACATGTATATAAAGTGCTTTTACTTAAAGAGGTTGTAAACCTCCGATTTTTTTTTAAAAAAAAACAAACACCTGAAAGAAAAACACATAATGAGCTAGTATGCATCGCATACTAGCTCATTATGAAATACTTACCTAAGAACGAAGCCCTGCAGTGCCGACCGCTTACCTGTCTCATGGGCGACATGTTCTGTCGCCCTTCTTCCGGGTTTGCGGCATCCGGCCATCTGATTGGCTGGAGCCGCGATGACGTCACTCCCGCGCATGCGCGCGGGAACAGACGGTAACGGCACGGGGCTCTGAAGGAACGGCACGAGCGGCCGTTCCTTCAAAGCGCATGCGCCAGTGATGTCACTGGCTGCATGCAAGGTAAATATCTCCTAAACGGTACATGTTTAGGAGATATTTACAGTACCTATAGGTAAGCCTTAATATAGGCTTACCTATAGGTACAAGTTGCAGAGGAGGGTTTACTTCCTCTTTAAGTCCATCCAAAGGTCCAATAAACACTAGAAATTGTTCAAGTGCAATCAATAAAATACCCTGAAATTGGGTCTGTGATTATTACACATCACCACTGTGATAAGACTTAACCATACCAAGAAATATTGAACCTCATATTGAGTGGTCAAACAGTGTCCAGAGATGGGGATAATCCCCTATGGACAATATAGTATCCTCCATCTACTCCAGGTATTCATTATTCATGCAGTTAGCCACATAAAAAAACACTGTGAAACACTCCCAATAATGTAAATCAGAGTATAATAATAAGCGGGTTAAAAACTCACATAGTCAGTGGATAAAAGCCCTCTGTACAATTAAATGATGAACCAGGTTCGGATCGGCAATCTCCTTACATGGTGACGTCAGCGTGTCAAAGCTGCATCCAAAACGTTTCATGACAAGTGGAAGTTATCAGGGGCATGGTTCAGAAATAATACGGTCACATATCCTAATTTAATGAAGTGTCTTTTGTATGCATTCAAAGTCACTTGTTATATATGTACATTTTAAAGGCGACAAGACACATTTATTAGGAAGCATGTCTAGGGAATAGCACAGTACCTGGAATACAATATAATTATTTTCATGGTCACATATATATAAAAAAATAAAGTTAACAATACAAACCTACAAATTCCGGTGTACCAAAAATATTCTTAAACTCTACTCCATCTTCAATTTTGTGTGCCAAACCAAAGTCAATAAGTTTTATGTGGGGTACAGGAATTGTTTTATCCAACAGCATTATGTTTTCTGGCTGAAAAAAAAAGCATTAAAATATTTTAGAATTAAGCAAGTAGGTGGAATTTCACATTATATCACTTTAAAGTTACATTAGGCAGTTGTTTACTTGTACATAAATTTGTAAATCAAATTAGGGATCGACCGATTATCGGCAAGGCTGATATATCAAGGGCCAATATGCACTTTCCCCGATATTTCAATCGGAGGTTACCGATATTGCCGATATTACTGTATATAATATTAGTGTATGTAAAATCCTAGCATTCACTTTATTAGTGTTTTATATAATGTCCAGTGTGTGTTTTTGTAATCTAATAGTGTGAAATACCTTCATTACATCGCCGCTTGGACCTTCCGTGACCCCAAAGCTGTCAGTGGGGGAGGAGAGAAGGACAGCAGAGCGGGAGATGTAATGAAGGTATTTCACCCTATTATAATCTAATACTCGGCGCTTCTGTGTACACTGCAGAGGGGAGGGCCCGATATCCTCCTCTGACAGCTATGAGAGGAGAAAACAGCATAGTGGGAGATTAGCGAGGAGAGCCCAGAGCAGCGATGTAATGAAGGTATTTCCCACTATTCTATTACAAAAACACACACCGGACATTATATAAAACACTAATAAAGTGGATTCTAGGATTTTAATGACACTAAACTAGGTTCCCACGGGATTCCTGGCAGGCAGGTAGGTAAGAAAAGACCGCACATTACAGCTAAAAGACCTACCCCACATGTTCAGTACCAGATTTGTGTCAAAAATTGTCTTTATTTTTCAAAACTTTAAATGTACAAAATATCGGCCCATATTGGCCGATACCGATATGCAATGTCAAAAATATCGGTATCGGCAACGAAAACCGATATTGGTCGATCCCTACCTCAAATATACCCAGTGAAGTGACTGCTCAGGTGATACACAAAGATGAAACACATCATCCTACGTAAGTTGGACCTGTCTATCTACAGTGGACTTTCCCCTACATCCATTTAAAGTGCCAAATTTACACAGGATTTTTCAGCTCTGAAAAGAAGGGGGTGGAGAGCTGAAATTACACCAGTGAAGAGAGCTCTGAGAGCTGATTGGAGAAAATTAAAACAAGCCCTTTCATACAACACACAGGTACAGAGCAGTCAATCAGCTGGAGCTCCCTCCCCTGTTACCATTTTTCTCTTGGTTTCAGGAAAACTTGTCAGAAGTGATTCATGCTGATAGCAGAGGAATGAAGCAGTGGACAGAAATGACACTTAAGCCCCGTACACACGCACAGATTGTTGGCCGTAAATTGTCGGCCAACGTCCGATCGGCCGATTGTAGGCTTGTTAGTATGATGCTTCCAACAACCAACTGCGAATTTTCAGCCGAAAAAAATCTGGTGTGCATGCTATAAAATTTTTGTTGGCCAACAACAGAACGGCCGATTGTTTCTCAGTCAGTACAGATTTCGGCAGACAAAAATCAGATGAGCAAGACTGGGCATGCTCAGAGAAGAAAAAACACACGGAAAGTCAACCATCACATGACATATCTTCTGAAGTTGGTTTTTGTTGGCCAACAAAAGTCCAGTGCAAGTCTAGAGCACATTTCAACCAACAAACAACACTGGACAAAAGACGACCTATCGGTCGGCCAACAATCTGTGTGTGTGTACGGGGCTTTAGTGCTCTGAATTGAGACAAGTACACACTAGGGATATGATTTGTTCATATTTCATGTCTGCAGTTTACAACCACTTTAAGTGCAAATTACATTGTTGGTTTTCAATATCAACCATAGTCAACTACTAATATACTGTATACGGAAAATATACAGGACGTTTCTATATAAATTTCATATATGGCTTGATTCCATGCTAATTCCAGGCATCAGGCATAATTAATATACCGTATACACTGAGAATTACTAGCTTGCTATTTGCCTGGATTCACTTCTTCTTTCGTCATGGAAGGATGTGTTTTATCACCAGTGCTGCTTCCATTTATTGGCTGAATTACAAGCTACACTGCGAAGTGTCCCGGCATGTTGGGAGGAATGGCAGATGTCTCACTGCTCATCTCTCGCTAGGAGAAATCTGCCAAACTATGGCCAATCCAACACTCAGGATTAGCACTGCTCAGTTTTGAAAAGCCTTCATAAATTCGTATTTTGGGAAGTAATATTGATAATCCCATCCACTGAAGTAAATATAATCAGGAAATCAGGGATTGTAGCTGAAGATTGCTGCTTTCTCTTTTTTAAGTATTACAGTATACTAATACTGTAAATGTGCAAGCCCAACTGACATTTGTTATTATATTAGCTAATTGTTATATAAAGTGATTGTTTCCTCATTAAAAAAAAAAAAAAAAAAAAAGATGTTATACTTACCTACTCTTTGCAATGGTATTGCACATTTACATTGTGGTGTGTTGCAGTAACATGTAAATTAACACATATAGTATTACATTCATTTTGAATGGTACCTCAGTACACTAAGGCAATGCAGCTGTGATGCAGATAAGTTACAGCATGCCATAACACAAAGTACAGCACTGCTGATTTTCTGCATCAATGTATGTTTTTGATAAATATAGTGAAATCTCTCGCGCTAATATATTATATGCGAAATAACAAAACTTTAAATGTGAAAAATCATATGTGAAAATACCATATTATAAGATGCAGCCGTTTCTAATTAAAATAGAATTATATCAAAATAGCGAACACACCACTTAAAAGAAGAACACCAAGCAGCGAAAATACTATATAAATAAATAAAAATAAATAAATGTGTCTCAAAAAAGAAAAAATGTATAAATAAATATATATCTCATGAAAGTCCAAAAAAATGATAAATATGATAAATATTGCACAGTTCCGTGAAAGGAGTGCTTAATTTAGTTTATCATCCAATGCAGTGGATCCCGTCCCGTGAATAAAGGATGATTCTATCACCATAAATTCCACCACCAGTGTGACATCCAATGCCACTCACCAAAAATATTTGCCCCCCCATACACATGGTGTAGGCAATCGCGCTGTAAGAATAAACGGTGACAGATTCCTTTAGATAAGTGAAGCTCCCTTGTCTTTTTACTCTATATATGGCTCCAAAGAGGACATGTAGGAAAAGAGAAAGCTCCACTAGTGTAATACCTTCTCATATACTTTGTTTATTCAAAAGATCTATTCACAATGCACTCACATGGAATACATGGTAACAGCGCTACAACATCTAAAACAGGAGGGTCAGAGCGCTCCCCGAGTTATCACCACCTCCAGGCTGGTTTAAAATCTCCCAGGAGCCATCCTCTGCTCCTCCAACTGACAATCCGGTTTGCCGTGTAGCCACGTCCAACACATTTCGTCACTTCTGACTTCGTCACAGGGGGGTCGAACTGATGAAGTCGAAAGTGACGAAAACGCATCAGGGCGTGGCTACACGGCAAACTGGAGTGTCAGTCAGAGGAGTAGAGGATGGCTTCGGGAGATTCTAAACCAGCGTGGAGTAGGTGATAACTTGGGGAGAGCTCTGACCCTCCTGTTTTAGATGTTGTAGCGCTGTTATCATGTATTCTATGTGAGTGCATTGCAAATAGATATTTTTAATAAACAAAGTATATGAGACAGTATTACACTAGTGGAGCTTTCTCTTTTCCTACATGTCCTCTTTTGAGCCATATGTAGAGGAAAAAGACAACGGAGCTTCACCCATGTAGAGGAATTTGTCACCGTTTATTCATACAGCGCGTTTTCCCCCACCATGTATATGGGGGGCAAATATTTTTGGTGAGTGTCCATCTGATGGGAGTGGCATTGGATGTCACACTGGTGGTGGAATTTATGGTGATAGAATCATCCTTTATCCACTGCATTGGATGATAAACTAAATGAAGCACTCCTTTCATGGAACTGTGCAATATTTACCTTTTTTGGACTTTCATGAGATATATATTTATTTATACATTTTTTATTTTTGAGACACATATCTGTTTTTATTTATTTATTTATATAGTATTTGCGCTGCTTGGTGTTCTTCTTTGAAGTGGTGTGTTCACTATATAAATGTATGTTTTTTTGTCCACTGTAACGCATTGGCAGCCCATTCAAAATGAATTGGCTGCCTCAACACAAAAACAGGTTACACAACATGCCATTACATACATGTGTTAACACAAGGCACAAGAATGGCAAAGTGTAAATGATCCCAAAAAGTAAGCAATGCACAATCTTACAGATGGTCCCATCTTATACTCAACACTGAATAAAACCTTTCTCAACCAGGAATTTGCGAGGGGTTCCTTGAGCAGGGGGCAAGTCCTGCCCCTCAGACAGTTTCCAACTGACTCCAATGATCTTTTTACTGTAGCTGTCTATTACAGATGAATACTTCCAACTGACCTGAAATGTAAGGAGCATTCTTCCCATTGGCCATCCCAATAATGTACACTGAGCTGTAAATATGGTAATTATTAGCAAGGGTTTCATGAGACCAGAAAGTTATTTCAAGGATTCCTCTGTTTTAAAAAGGATGAAAAAGGCTGCTCTGGGTGTATTTAACAGGCCTAAGTGACTTGTGACCAGGAAGCATTCTATTTTTTCCAAATGCTATTGGGCTATGGTAATGTTGTGAGGCCTTCCTATAGGACTGTGGATTCTTGTTTACTTTTCTGCACTATTTAACTATTATGGATCACTGTGAACAATACATATTGCAATTACACGCTGGTAACTATGTAGGGTTTCTCACCTTCAAGTCAAAATGTGCAATGTTGCGGGTGTGCAGGTAATGAACTCCATCCAGGATCTGTTTGATAAACCTAGTAGCCTCTTCTTCACTTAGTGACTCCTTCTGTGCCAGGAAATCAAACAGTTCTCCTCCTGAAACCCTAAACAGGGCCAAGAGAAAACCACTTTATGTAATGCACTGGTATAAAATGGTCTAAAATCAAATACATGGTAGGTCGACATTTCTCCATTAAAACCAATGACTGTGCTAAACTAAAAATATTCAAAATCTACTCACTAGGTTTTAAAGCATCACATTACAGATGTAATCATAAAATCCAAATTATTTTATTTCCTATGAATATCATATTAAAAGTGGCACCTCTCCTTTAACAGTAGTACATGTCATGCCACATTTCTGCTACAGCTGAAGATGTAACAGAACGATTTTTCCCACATTGATTTAAAATGCTGGACGCTCACCTAACATGAAATGCATATGAGCCTAAACTTAAGATGCATATAAAACCTATTTTAAACTAAAGTTGGGTGAACGGTTCAGAGAAAAAGTTGATCCTAAACATCGCCTGTTCGCCCGTTTGGCGAACACCCGAATTTGAAGGCGTTTGGCGGGTGTTTTCCCTGCTGAATGCCCTGCAATGCACTGCGCGCTGCACAGTGCATTCTAAGCCCTAATTAGGCAAAGCTTTGCCTAATAAGGGCACAGCGAATAGCTGGTTGTCCTTAACAACCGATGAGTCATCAGCTGTCAATGGGCTTCCCCGCTGAATAAAATAAAAAAAACACATTGCTGGCAATAAAAAAGTTAAAAAAATATGGCGTAGGGTCCCCCCAGTTTATACCCGAGCACGCAGTCTGGCAGTCCAGGAAAGTGGGGGATGAGCAAGCGCCCCCCCCCCAAACCATACCAGGCCATATGCCTGGGGCACAAAGGCCTCTTCCCCACAACCCTGGGCTATGGTTGTGGTGGTCTGCCTGCAGGGGGCTTATCGGAATCTGGAAGACCCCTTTAACATGGGGGCCCCCAGATCCTGGCCCCCCTTTATGTGAATGAGTATGGGGTACATTATACCAGGGACGTGCGGTGAGTCAGTGGCTGGTGAGGCACTGGCTAGTATCAGAGCCAACTACAACCCCCACATTATTTAGTGAATAAACCCCCACATCGCCTTTTAGTGAATAAACCCCCACAGCCACATGGCTTAAGCTTAAAAACCCACGCGTCAGGACGCAGGCAGTCAATCAGATTCCCCCAGACAAATAAGCGTATGGTGAAAGGAATCTATTGACACAGCAGATTTTTATGTTTTATTTCTGCATTCTGTAACAGCCCTGTAAATGCTGAGATTTCACTGGTCAAGTACCCGGCTGTTATAGAATGTGGAAATAAAAAATAAAAATTACACTGTGCTCTATATAGCTATTACCAGTCCTGATTTTATTAAAACAAGTCCTTATGTTGGTTAAAATTAGTAAACTTTAAGACCTAATGAAAGTGCCATAAATAATCTATACAATAAAAGAATAGAACCTGAACCAGTCTCTGATTATATAGACTATATATGGCACCTTCAATTAATTCACATAGTTTACTAATTTACCAGCATAAGGACTTGTTTCGGCATATGTAAACCTCGTTCAAACCACACATGTGAGATATCACTGCGAACGCTAGAGTGAGAACAATAATTCTAGCACTAGACCTCCTCTGTAACTCTAAACATGTAAGCTATAAAAAAAATGTAAACGTCTTCTTCACTCAGCGTAACATCATCTTTCACATTATACAAAAAAATCGGGCTAACTTTAGTGCAACGACCACCATTTTATTCCCTAGGGTGTCTGCTAAAAAAAAATATATATATATTGTTTGGGGGGTTCTGAGTAATTTTCTAGCAAAAAAAATGATGATTTTTACACGTAGGAGAGAAGTATCAGAATTGGCCTGGGTGGCAAGTGGTTATTTACCATAATTAAGTAATATACAAATAATTATTAAATATTGTTTTTAAGATCATTTACTAGATTTTCAAAAACTGTACTCAAGCAGGTGGCTTAACGGACAAATTACTGAAGTTTGAAGTTATAACTTCAAATCAATAATTTCACAGTAAATAGATAAATAATAAATTATTATGTTATAACGTATAGCATTATAATATATTATTTTTTGTGATTAAAAAGTACCTTTTCAGCAGCAGCAGATTCTCCCTCTTAACTGTGTGAGAAAAACATGGGATTATGGGTAAACCTTATACAATAAATCCATGTTTTTCCCTTGTAGTTAAAGCGGAGTTCCGGCCACATACAACTTTTTTTAGATAAAAATACCCCCCCTAATCCTAATCTTTCCCTAATTACCCTAACACTAAACCCACATTACAGGTCATTACAGTAAACAAATAAAGATAAATACTTACCTTTAAAATTGATTGCAGAGCACGGCCATATGCGTTGTGGGCGTCTAAAGCCGTTATGTCCCCCGCTCCTTCTTCCTGGAACTGGCTACCCAGAATTCCGATTGCAATCTCGCGCATGCGCTGTAGATTGTGATCGGCATTCTGAATAGTGGCCGGCCGTTCCCATTGCACCCTGGGATTTATGACGCTCATCTCCCAGGACGCAATGCAAAGGAGGAAGTGACCTCGGCGGCCGTGTCCACAGAGGGATGAAGAGGAAGGAAGGTAAGTATATTTGCATTAAAAACAAGGTAAGTGAAAAGAAAAAAAAATTGTCATTATCCAATTCTTTTACAGGTACTTTAAAGCAAGTGGACAAGCAAAAAATCATTTTTAGGGTGGAACTCTGCTTTATGAGGGCTGGACTGGAAGGCTGCCTTTGTCTTTCAGACACATGCCCCCTTCTATGACACTGCAGTGAGAGGAGAGCCTCCACACCCGCCTAAAACTTTTGCACAGTACTGTATATACAAAGATTATTAGAGGGAGAAGATGGGTATGTATTGATAAGATAAATACCACTTTGTATGTTACATTCAACAACAGGGCTGGCCCAAGACATTGTGCTGCCTGGGTCCAAGAATTAAATGCTGCCCCCTCCCCCCCCCAAAAAAAAAAAAATCAGGCCCACCAAAAGGCCCCCACATCCACTATATATAAAATCTTGAAAACATTATATATACTGTTATCTTCTTCCATAGCTCACCACCGGACCGGTCCACACCTACTGTCTGTCCTCCTGTCACTCCTGTGTCTGCAGCACCCACCGCCCAAGAAGATACAGCCTGCCCTGTGTGAGATGGAGTGCTCTGATGTCTGACGTCATTGCGCACACCACGATTACGTGAGGGACGTTCCCCGGAGGAGACACTCTACTTCCTCATACTCATCAGTTTGCACTACAGACGGCAGTATGAGATGGGGAAATGCCTTCCGTAATGCCCTGCAAACTGAGGACACACAAAACTGCTGGAAAAAATCTTGGGAGTCAATTTGCTGCCCCTCTCCAAGTTCTGCCTGGGTCCAATGGACCCAGGGGGACCCCTGGTAGGGCTGGCCCTGTTCAACCAGTTAAAGCTAAAGCATTTTAATATTTAAAATATAAAAAATATATAATTTTCTTTTTTCTGGATGTTTTTATATTCCTCACTTTTCCCCTTTTTTCCATTAGGATCCCATTATCCATCTTGGCCTCAATCCCTTGTGGCTTCTGGGTTGGGTCCGGGTGCCTGGTTCTTCCCTTGCATACCATTCGCTCATAGCCACTGCTTTATGTTTTTACAAACAAGAACTCATCTCTCCTATATTTAATTTATATGTAAGTCTCCTTATATATTAATATATTATGGATGCCAATCCCTTTGAGTTGGTCTCCCACATCTCTTTTTTTGTGGACTGTGGTTCTATTTATTTGTATCACTTATTTTTCTGGTCATTGTATACACAGATATGGTCCGAAACTTTGGACAAATGAACCTCCAGAAGAAGACTTTCAGTTGAAACGCGTAGGGATTTGGAGTCCATAAACTCGAGTATCATTATGCAAATATCCAATTTTTTGTATTCTGTGCACTTTTAATTGTTGCTGTATTGACAGTACTTTTGTACTTAATGTTATGCAACGTCTGTAATATATTGTCTTTTTATCTGTGTTTAACAATAAAGATTATACTTTTTTATATACTTTCTGTATTAACACCTTTGGTATCGCAACATCCTTTTCCCCGCTTGTCAAATCCCTCAGGAATTTAAGTTTTTTTTAAAGCATTTTAATAATTGTTAACATGGGGTTTACCAAAGGATGTCCATTTATTACATTGTACATTAACGGGGAAAACTGACAGTGAAATGTAGCAACGTTATCTAATTAGTGAACTATTGATGCCCAAGTGCCCTTCTCTTGGTGACATATTCTCTTTACGAAAATACCATTTAAGTGATTTTCTTCTTCTATTTAAGTGGTAACACTGAATACAGATGTACTGAGCCTAATTGCTGTTATATAAGGAACTACATATAAATATGAGAGCTGCGATACAACTTAAGATACAGAATAAAGAAAAAATACCAAAGGCTGCCCATTTCACAAATGACCTGTTATTAGATGTATTGACTTTTCTCTTTATACTGATGCAGAATAAAGTGAACAGAACATCATGCTCTACACTGAATGTAACAGAGGACAACATAACCGGGGGAAGTGAAGAACCTGCAATATCCGCCTGGTGAACCACAGGCTAGATATAGCACAGTTGTCAAGATCGGTAATACGCCGTCCCTGTCTGACTTCCTTGTGAAGCAAAGAAATGCATATTCATTTCTGTAAGCAAACACGGGGGATTATACGTAACTGGGGTTACCTATCTGAACACCAATACTGATTAAAGCAGAACTAAAGTCAAAATTAAAAAACGTATGGACAGGCAGGCTATTTGATGCAAGAGACCTGATATGTCTCTTCTGCAAGAAAATAAATGTAACCGTCTGTTTAAAGAGTTCTGTAGAAGGGGTAATGAGTTGTGCATACACAGCTAGGTTTTAGAGCTACACGAGTCTGGATAAAATGAGAATCACAATTTTTGTGCTTAAAATAAAGATCACAATTCTCAGAGTATCATCAGCTTTCACATTATAAAAAAAATTGGGCTAACTTTACTGTTTAGTTTTTTTTATTCATTGAAGTGTATTTTTCCCCAAAAAATTGCATTTAAAAGACCACTGCGCAAATACAGTGTGACATAAAATAATGGAACGACCGCCATTTTATTCTCTAGGGTCTCTGCTAAAAAATATACTGTTTGGGGGTTCTTATTAATTTTCTAGCAAAAAATACAGATTTTAACTTATAAGCAAAAAGTGTCAGAAAAAGGCTTAGTCTTTAAGTGGTTAAACTGACCTAATATTAAGTGCCTGTTCACATTTGTGCCATCACAGAGATTGCATGTAATTCGGAGCACACTGCTCCTAAAATTACATGCGATGTCTGTGCGGTGCAAATTCAGCCATACAGTTTGTATGGCTGAATTCGCACCGCAATCACACTGAAACACGCACAGGACCCGTTTTTTGGTCCGCAGCAGAATCGGATCGCATGGTGGTTCACACTAGTGCGATCCGATTCTGTGTGAACTTTCAGATCGCACTGCGAAAAGCAATCTGATCTGGGGGTGTTGTTAACTTTGAATTTACACCCCCAGCGTATCGCACATGGCAGTGTGAACTGCCTGTTGTGCGGATGCGATGCGGGAACACGCTGTATATTCGCAGCATTCCCACATCTCATAAATGTGAACCGGCACTTGCAGACCGAAGTTCATCCCTTTGATCTAAAAGGATGAAATGATACAATGTTTATTTTTATCTCTCAGCCCTGAGTAGTGTTGAGCGAACACGGACTGTATTATTCGTGTTCGTACCGAATAATTGGATTTTTTTTACCCGAACACGGACACGGACACTTTACTGTATGTTCGGGTAAAAATCCGTGTTCGGTCGTTTTATTTCCGGGTTTTGCATGCTTTGGCGCTCTTTTCATGGCGGGCTTTCAACAGCCAATCAACAATCGTTTAACTGGTGTGCCTTAAGCCATCCCAGCCATGCCTGCAAATGTCTCAGTAGCTGTGATTGGCCGTCTGAAGCATGTGACCAAGTCTTTATAAGTTCGAGGCAGCCGCAGCGGCGTCATTATGCTGCTTAGATTCAGGGACAGAGCACACATCAACGTGCTGGCTGCTGATTAGGGAAAGATAGGCAGGAAAAAACCATTTGTGTCCGGATAGAATTGAGGGACAGGTCGGAGTGTTTAGGCAGGGCGAGTTGTAGGCATTTTAGGGATAGAGTCTGCTAAATTATAGGGTCAGTGTCTTCTACAAACTACAATCGATATTGCTGTGTGGGGGGTGGGGTCTGCACTCAATCCTGATCTACGATCTCTTCTCAATCCTGTTAGGGACAGAGTCTGCTGAATTTTAGGGAAACTGTGTTCTACAAACTACAATCGATATTGCTGTGTGGTGTGGGATTGGAGATAGGCAGGTGTCAGTGATCCACATCCATTTTTCTGTGTGTGAGCTGCAGTGAACACAATCTTTTTGGGCTGCAGTGAACACAATCTTTTTGGGCTGCAGTGAACACAATCTTTTTGGGCTGCAGTGAACACAATCTTTTTGGGCTGCAGTGAACACAATCTTTTTGGGCTGCAGTGAACACAATCTTTTTGGGGTGCAGTGAACAAAATCTTTTTGGGGTGCAGTGAACACAATCCTTTTTGGTGTGCAGTGAACACAATCTTTGTGGGGTGCAGTGAACAAAATCCTTTGTGGGGTGCAGTGAACACAATCTTTTTGGGGTGCAGTGAACAAAATCCTTTTTGGGGTGCAGTGAACAACATCCTTTTTGGGGTGCAGTGAACACAATCTTTTTGGGGTGCAGTGAACAAAATCCTTTGTGGGGTGCAGTGAACACAATCTTTTTGGGGTGCAGTGAACACAATCTTTTTGGGGTGGAGTGAACAACATCCTTTTTGGGGTGCAGTGAACAAAATCCTTTTTGGGGTGCAGTGAACAAAATCATTTTTGGGGTGCAGTGAACACAATCTTTTTGGGGTGCAGTGAACACAATCTTTGTGGGGTGCAGTGAACACAATCTTTTTGGGGTGGAGTGAACAACATCCTTTTTGGGGTGCAGTGAACAACATCCTTTTTGGGGTGCAGTGAACACAATCTTTTTGGGGTGCAGTGAACACAATCTTTGTGGGGTACAGTGAACAGAATCTTTGTGGGGTGCAGTGAACACAATCTTTGGGGGGTACAGTGAACACAATCTTTGTGAGGTGCAGTGAACACAATCTTTGTGGGGTGCAGTGAACACAATCATTGTGGGGTGCAGTGAACTCAATCTTTGTGAGGTACAGTGAACACAATCTCATACTTCTGAAGGTTTGAGGGTGCTGCCTGTTCCATACTCCCCCTACTCCTCATCTAGCCTTTTAGGGGTACAAACAATAGTAATTGGGGCCTAGTGTGGTTGTGTACGTGTGATATACATACACTTTTTTGGGATCATATTTTCTATTCCGCTATTTAATCAAAAACCTTTGGGGATCAGTTAAATTGGGGGATAGTCTGTGTTGGTACGTGTGAGAGAGATCCACCTTTCCAAGTTGTTGGGGTTCATCTCATACTTCTGAAGGTTTGAGGGTGCTGCCTGTTCCATACTCCCCCTACTCCTAGCCTTTTAGGGGTACAAACAATAGTAATTGGGGCCTAGTGTGGTTGTGTACGTGTGATATACATACACTTTTTTGGGATCATATTTTCTATTCCGCTATTTAATCAAAAACCTTTGGGGATCAGTTAAATTGGGGGATAGTCTGTGTTGGTACGTGTGAGAGAGATCCACCTTTCCAAGTTGTTGGGGTTCATCTCATACTTCTGAAGGTTTGAGGGTGCTGCCTGTTCCATACTCCCCCTACTCCTAGCCTTTTAGGGGTACAAACAATAGTAATTGGGGCCTAGTGTGGTTGTGTACGTGTGATATACATACACTTTTTTGGGATCATATTTTCTATTCCGCTATTTAATCAAAAACCTTTGGGGATCAGTTAAATTGGGGGATAGTCTGTGTTGGTACGTGTGAGAGAGATCCACCTTTCCAAGTTGTTGGGGTTCATCTCATACTTCTGAAGGTTTGAGGGTGCTGCCTGTTCCATACTCCCCCCTACTCCTAGCCTTTTAGGGGTACAAACAATAGTAATTGGGGCCTAGTGTGGTTGTGTACGTGTGATATACATACACTTTTTTGGGATCATATTTTCTATTCCGCTATTTAATCAAAAACCTTTGGGGATCAGTTAAATTGGGGGATAGTCTGTGTTGGTACGTGTGAGAGAGATCCACCTTTCCAAGTTGTTGGGGTTCATCTCATACTTCTGAAGGTTTGAGGGTGCTGCCTGTTCCATACTCCCCCTACTCCTAGCCTTTTAGGGGTACAAACAATAGTAATTGGGGCCTAGTGTGGTTGTGTACGTGTGATATACATACACTTTTTTGGGATCATATTTTCTATTCCGCTATTTAATCAAAAACCTTTGGGGATCAGTTAAATTGGGGGATAGTCTGTGTTGGTACGTGTGAGAGAGATCCACCTTTCCAAGTTGTTGGGGTTCATCTCATACTTCTGAAGGTTTGAGGGTGCTGCCTGTTCCATACTCCCCCTACTCCTAGCCTTTTAGGGGTACAAACAATAGTAATTGGGGCCTAGTGTGGTTGTGTACGTGTGATATACATACACTTTTTTGGGATCATATTTTCTATTCCGCTATTTAATCAAAAACCTTTGGGGATCAGTTAAATTGGGGGATAGTCTGTGTTGGTACGTGTGAGAGAGATCCACCTTTCCAAGTTGTTGGGGTTCATCTCATACTTCTGAAGGTTTGAGGGTGCTGCCTGTTCCATACTCCCCCTACTCCTAGCCTTTTAGGGGTACAAACAATAGTAATTGGGGCCTAGTGTGGTTGTGTACGTGTGATATACATACACTTTTTTGGGATCATATTTTCTATTCCGCTATTTAATCAAAAACCTTTGGGGATCAGTTAAATTGGGGGATAGTCTGTGTTGGTACGTGTGAGAGAGATCCACCTTTCCAAGTTGTTGGGGTTCATCTCATACTTCTGAAGGTTTGAGGGTGCTGCCTGTTCCATACTCCCCCTACTCCTAGCCTTTTAGGGGTACAAACAATAGTAATTGGGGCCTAGTGTGGTTGTGTACGTGTGATATACATACACTTTTTTTGGATCATATTTTCTATTCCGCTATTTAATCAAAAACCTTTGGGGATCAGTTAAATTGGGGGATAGTCTGTGTTGGTACGTGTGAGAGAGATCCACCTTTCCAAGTTGTTGGGGTTCATCTCATACTTCTGAAGGTTTGAGGGTGCTGCCTGTTCCATACTCCCCCTACTCCTAGCCTTTTAGGGGTACAAACAATAGTAATTGGGGCCTAGTGTGGTTGTGTACGTGTGATATACATACACTTTTTTGGGATCATATTTTCTATTCCGCTATTTAATCAAAAACCTTTGGGGATCAGTTAAATTGGGGGATAGTCTGTGTTGGTACGTGTGAGAGAGATCCACCTTTCCAAGTTGTTGGGGTTCATCTCATACTTCTGAAGGTTTGAGGGTGCTGCCTGTTCCATACCCCCCCTACTCCTCATCTAGCCTTTTAGGGGTACAAACAATAGTAATTGGGGCCTAGTGTGGTTGTGTACGTGTGATATACATACACTTTTTTTGGATCATATTTTCTATTCCGCTATTTAATCAAAAACCTTTGGGGATCAGTTAAATTGGGGGATAGTCTGTGTCGGTACGTGTGAGAGAGATCCACCTTTCCAAGTTGTTGGGGTTCATCTCATACTTCTGAAGGTTTGAGGGTGCTGCCTGTTCCATACTCCCCCTACTCCTCATCTAGCCTTTTAGGGGTACAAACAATAGTAATTGGGGCCTAGTGTGGTTGTGTACGTGCGAAATACATACACTTTTTTTGATCATATTTCCTATTCCGCTATTCAATAAAAACCTTTGAGGATCAATTGAATTGCGGGATAGTCTGTGTCGGTACGTGTGAGAGAGATCCACCTTTCCAAGTTGTTGGGGTTCATCTCATACTTCTGAAGGTTTGAGGGTGCTGCCTGTTCCATACTCCCCCTACTCCTCATCTAGCCTTTTAGGGGTACAAACAATAGTAATTGGGGCCTAGTGTGGTTGTGTACGTGTGATATACATACACTTTTTTTGGATCATATTTTCTATTCCGCTATTTAATCAAAAACCTTTGGGGATCAGTTAAATTGGGGGATAGTCTGTGTTGGTACGTGTGAGAGAGATCCACCTTTCCAAGTTGTTGGGGTTCATCTCATACTTCTGAAGGTTTGAGGGTGCTGCCTGTTCCATACCCCCCCTACTCCTCATCTAGCCTTTTAGGGGTACAAACAATAGTAATTGGGGCCTAGTGTGGTTGTGTACGTGTGATATACATACACTTTTTTTGGATCATATTTTCTATTCCGCTATTTAATCAAAAACCTTTGGGGATCAGTTAAATTGGGGGATAGTCTGTGTCGGTACGTGTGAGAGAGATCCACCTTTCCAAGTTGTTGGGGTTCATCTCATACTTCTGAAGGTTTGAGGGTGCTGCCTGTTCCATACTCCCCCTACTCCTCATCTAGCCTTTTAGGGGTACAAACAATAGTAATTGGGGCCTAGTGTGGTTGTGTACGTGCGAGATACATACACTTTTTTTGATCATATTTCCTATTCCGCTATTCAATAAAAACCTTTGAGGATCAATTGAATTGCGGGATAGTCTGTGTCGGTACGTGTGAGAGAGATCCACCTTTCCAAGTTGTTGGGGTTCATCTCATACTTCTGAAGGTTTGAGGGTGCTGCCTGTTCCATACTCCCCCTACTCCTCATCTAGCCTTTTAGGGGTACAAACAATAGTAATTGGGGCCTAGTGTGGTTGTGTACGTGTGATATACATACACTTTTTTTGGATCATATTTTCTATTCCGCTATTTAATCAAAAACCTTTGGGGATCAGTTAAATTGGGGGATAGTCTGTGTTGGTACGTGTGAGAGAGATCCACCTTTCCAAGTTGTTGGGGTTCATCTCATACTTCTGAAGGTTTGAGGGTGCTGCCTGTTCCATACTCCCCCTACTCCTCATCTAGCCTTTTAGGGGTACAAACAATAGTAATTGGGGCCCAGTGTGGTTGTGTACGTGTGATATACATACACTTTTTTGGGATCATATTTTCTATTCCGCTATTTAATCAAAAACCTTTGGGGATCAGTTAAATTGGGGGATAGTCTGTGTCGGTACGTGTGAGAGAGATCCACCTTTCCAAGTTGTTGGGGTTCATCTCATACTTCTGAAGGTTTGAGGGTGCTGCCTGTTCCATACCCCCCCTACTCCTCATCTAGCCTTTTAGGGGTACAAACAATAGTAATTGGGGCCTAGTGTGGTTGTGTACGTGCGAGATACATACACTTTTTTTGATCATATTTCCTATTCCGCTATTCAATAAAAACCTTTGAGGATCAATTGAATTGCGGGATAGTCTGTGTCGGTACGTGTGAGAGAGATCCACCTTTCCAAGTTGTTGGGGTTCATCTCATACTTCTGAAGGTTTGAGGGTGCTGCCTGTTCCATACTCCCCCTACTCCTCATCTAGCCTTTTAGGGGTACAAACAATAGTAATTGGGGCCCAGTGTGGTTGTGTACGTGTGATATACATACACTTTTTTTGGATCATATTTTCTATTCCGCTATTTAATTTAACTGGGCCTCCATGCGAGACCTGTGTGCCTTGTTGCGCTGTTTTGAGTACTCCACCAACATGGCCAGTGGCAATGACGCCGTTCTCAGCTTAACTATTCCACTTCTATGCCTCCTTGAAAAAACAATTCGGGCGATGATGGAAGAGGATGTGGCACAGGATGAGGAGGAGGAGGAGGATGAAGAGGTAACATTTCCAAGGCTTTCAGGGCAGTCATTCGCAAGGGGCTCCGAGGGTGGGTTCCTGCACACGCAAACGCCAGGGACGCAATTGTCCAGCAGGGGCACAGTTCTGGAGGATGAGGAGGATGAGGAGGAGGAGGAGCTGGAGGAGGAGATGGAACCATGTTCACAGCAGGGTGGCACCCAGGCCAGCTCATGGCCATCACTGGTGCGTGGCTGGGGGGATACAGAGGACACGGACGATACACCTCCCACAGAGGACAGCCTTTCGTTGCCTCTGGGCAGCCTGGCACACATGAGCGATTACATGCTGCAGTGTCTCCACAACGACCGCCGAGTTGCCCACATTCTAACTTGTGCTGATTACTGGGTGGCCACGCTGCTGGATCCCCGTTACAAGGACAACGTACCGTCCTTAATTCACTCACTGGAGCGCGATCGCAAGATGCGCGAGTACAAGCGCACGCTGGTAGACGCCATGCTGCTGGCATTCCCATCTGACAGCGGGGCCACAGTGGAAGCACAAGGCAGAGGAGGAGGAGGAGGAGGTCGCCAACGCAACCAGGGCACCGCCAGCACCTCAGAAGGCAGGGTTAGCATGGCCGAAATGTGGAAAAGCTTTGTCAGCACGCCACAACAAACAGCAGCACCAGCAGCTCAGATGGAACGTCTTAGCAGGAGGCAGCATTTTACCAACATGGTGGAGCAGTATGTGTGCACACGCCTACATGTAGTGAATGACGGGTCTGCCCCCTTCAACTTCTGGGTCTCCAAATTGGGCACATGGCTTGAGCTTGCCCTTTACGCCTTGGAGGTGCTGGCGTGCCCTGCAGCCAGTGTATTATCTGAACGGGTATTTAGCACGGCTGGGGGCGTTATAACAGACAAGCGCAGCCGCCTGTCCAGAGACAATGTGGACAAGCTCACGTTCATTAAAATGAACCAGGCATGGATCCCACGGGACTTTTCCGTACCTTATGCAGAATAGCAATGGATACCGACCTTACCCACCCATTGTTCCATTTTTGCTCTTTCTCACTCTTTTGGGGTGTACCCTCATTTAAAATTTTTGAAAAGAAGCAGTGTTGGCTACCTCGTCCTCCTCCTCAGGGCCAGATTAATGTAGGGGCTATTGGAGCTGCAGCTCCAGGCCCCTACCTTTTATATAGGCCCCGGGTTGGCCATATTCACTGTTACCGCTCTTCTGTCACTTGTAAACACAGAAGTCTGGCTTCTATGCTCGCTTCCCCAGGCAGCACCCTCAGAACCTCCCCACACAGCGTGAAGGCCGGACAAGGAGGGACAGTTGGCGATGCATGGATGTGTTTATGGGCTTCAGAGACAGCATCCCATGTTGAATTAGGCATGCATGGCTGCACCCTTCCTCCTCTGGGTGCATGGCAAGGCACGGCCCTTAAGGCCCTTCAAAATCCTCAGCACCAAGCCCATGATGCTGTTAATCCGGCCCTGGTCCTCCTCCACCGCCGCTTCCACCTACACCGCCCATAGGTGTGCGCAGCCTATTGCATTAAGGTGTGCACCCCAAAGTTGAAATACACATGCATGTGTTTGCCAGCAGGGAGAGTAATGTATCGGGGCCATGTACCTGTAGGCAAGGAGAAATAGAGCAGAGCAGGTCCCAGGGAGATCTTTCCCATCTCCTCACTGGCAATGCTATGTGCCCTAGGTGATTAGGGTGTGCCCAGGCACACCCAGCACACCCTGTGCGCACGCCTATGTCACCGCCACATCCACCACCACCTCAACCTCCCTCCTACTCCATATGGGCCTCGTCCTTCAGAGATGAAGAAGAACATTGTTTTATTTTTCTGTTTTTTTTTTGTTGTTTTAAGTTATTTCCCTATCCACATTTGTTTGCAGAGCACTTGCCATGCTCTTAATTACGTTTTGCTGCCATTTGCAGCACTCTAGCCCTTTCCTTTGGTGTTTTAGAGCCATTTTAGTGCCTTAAAGTTCGGGTCCCCATTGACTTCAATGGGGTTCGGTGTCCGGGAAAAGTTCGGTAAAAGTCCGGGACACGGACCCGGACTTTTTTTTAAAGTTCGGCCGAACCCGTCGAACACGGACATCTAGGTGTTCGCTCAACCCTAGCCCTGAGCAATGTTGTGATAAACTTTGCCAGCTGTTTTCTTTTTTTTTTTCTTTGACAGCTCTGAGCAGAGAACAGGTCTGCACTGTTACATGAATTATGGAAATGCTAGATTAACCTGTTCTGGACCGGAAAGATTTGCCCCCCTTAATGACCAGGCCATTTTTTGCGATTCAGCACTCACTCCTCTGGCTTCTGTCAATGTGGAAGATACATACAGGTTTTTTTTGACAGATGGTGGTGCTGTAACTCAATCCAACCCTTTTGGAAATCTGTTTTCAAAATTTCATATAACATTTACCCAAGAATCAGGCATTTTTAAGAGAATTTAGCTGGAAACTGTGTGAATTATAGGTGAAAGTTGTGTGAATCTTATGTGAAAACATTTACAAATATACCCCGAAATATAATATTGAGGTATGTGTAATAAGCCATCTGTCTCAGTAACTGCTGTCAGATGTGGAAACAGGTGTTGGAAAGTACGACATGTGAAGGACCATATCTGCATGGCCTTAGACAGGAAAAAAGTATTATGTAATTTGTAATGTGTGTGTTGTCTTTATGCTGTTTAGTTTGCTTAGGTCTAGACCTCAGTTCCATTGAAATGCTGAAGTAGACTGTTCAAATAAGACATCTGAAAAATGTACAAAAATTGAAATAGAAAAACAAACCAGAATTCCTCCTTAATGCTACACAGGTAAGATCAGCAGCTATAGATGACATTTATCAGAGATTATTGCCAATGAAGATATCTAGTAGTAAATATAAGGATTTACACAAATACACATACTGTACATGTTCCATTGTTGCCTTTGGTTGTTACTTAAGTCATTAGTAAAATAAAAATATGGCAATGTAAAAGGTGTGGGATGCTGGCAGCCAAAACTACTATAGCTGGAGTGTGGAAGAAAACTTTGGTCTTCTTGGCTCAAGCCAAACATAAGATATCACGGATTATGACCCATGAAAAGATAACAAGTATAATGAATCATACAGTTTGAGAATAACAAATCAGACTATAAAACAGGTTGAGAAGACGTGGGACACGTGGGCCCAATATATGAATGTCCAGCTGTCCTCTTAACTCCATATAGGTCTGGCTAACTCTGGAGGTCAATAGGTCTGAAACTCGCCTTTTCCTTACTTCTTGCTTTCCTTCTTTGTACTCAGGTTCTGTCACTTAACTGCCGTAGGGTAATGCACTCAGTATCATTACTATGTATGCCTTTGGTCATTTTTATGACATGTCCATATATCTGCTAACTGATGGATAATTGCTCCAGCCTTGAAGTCGCCTTATTATGTTATGACCGCTGCTGCTCCGCATAACTCCTTTTTGTACATTGTACTTTGTATTGTGTCTAATAAACATTTTTTAGACATTGGTAAATGTTGAACTTAAAAAGTGTGGGTCGATTCGCTGCCTTTTTATATTAAAATCACAAATTAGGAGCTAATTTTATAGAAGAAAAAATTTCTTTTTTATTACTGTAAACAGTGTCACAAAACCATGTTTGATCCTCTATATGCACATCTTAATTAAAGCGGAGTTCCGGCCTCGGAAACTTTTTTTCAATAAAAATACCCCCGGGACAGTCAGGGCTAGTACATTTCATAATGGATAGCCTCTGAACTGTCCCAGGTCGCACTTACCTTTTAGAAGAAATACTTACCTTGAAAATGTCTTGTCCAGCGCTGCCATCTCAGGTGTGGGCAGCTGAAGCCAGGGCGTTCTCTTCGGTGTCCTCTTCTTTGTTCTCTTTGTCCCAGAATGCCCTGCACCGGCCGCGCTCGTCAGTTCCGGTGCAGGCGCGTCATTCCTGCACAGCTTCTGGGCATGTTTAGCAGGGAATGACACGCCTGCACTGGAAGAGATGAGCAGGGCCGGTGCAGGCGCATTGATTCCTGGGAGCGATGACGTTCAGCTCCCAGGAGTCAAAGCAAGCAGGAAGTGACGGCGCGGGCCACGGCCACAGAGGGAGGAAGCAGAAGGAAGGTAAGTATACTTTCTTCAAAAACAAGGTAAGTAAAGAAAAAAAAAATCAGGACTATCCATTTCTTTCAGCAAGTGGATGGCCCAAAGTCGTTTTTGAGGCCGGAACTCCGCTTTAAACATCATGCACACTAGGCTCTTTCTGAACGCCATTCTCATGATAGAAGATAGGCAGTGTTAAAAAAGCACCTAAAGCCACATTTTTTAAATGGATTTAAGTGAGTTTAGATGCGTTAAGGTGCTTCAAGCATTTATTCATTAGAGCATTCATTCATTTAGGCATTTATTAATTTCATTGGGCAGAATATTCATTTATTTTGGCCACTGAAGTGAATAAATGCTCAATTGCCAAACAAGCCTGGCGTTTAGGCGTGTTTAGACACGTTTAGGCACGCTGGGTGTTTCTTCTGCCCTCTATGAACGTGATTTTGGTGCATTCAGATTTGTGCCCCTTAACACCTGTAAATGCCTATGTGTGCATGGACGCATAGGCTAATATAGTAGGGCATTTAGGAGCAGAAAAAATGTCAAACGTCTGTAAGACGGCAATTGACAGCTGCAGTGAGCACAAGGCCTTAGATTAGAAGAAGAGCTAGGAACTTTTTATACAATGTCCTATTTGCAAAACAAACATTAATTAGTAGCAAGATGGTTTTCTGTTCACAAAGTGGCAAATTCTGCTACAGCACTGACACTGTATGACCATGATCTTTGCAGCTTGGTAAATACCAGTTGAAGTGGTTCTATGACCTTAACAAGGGAACATCATGAAAATAACCTCATCAACATCCTGACATTCTGTAAGCAAAGTCCTTTCATGAAACGCACCCTCCCCCAGTGATCCTTGGGACTCTGTACAAAAGATATTATGTGAAAGACATCACATAGGAAGATGAGGAGGAAGCTAAAGGAAGGAAGAATTGTTTCATTTCCTTCTGCACTATGACTTGTCCAGTAGTGCTTCCTGTCTCTGTGTTTAATGTTTCCTTCATTTCATCATTATTATTCTCTTCCTTGACAATTTTATTATGCCTAAATATGGTTTTCCTTTGTGGCATTACCATTCAATTACTTAGTCTTGGGCTCCCTCAAACATTCCATGGTCATCAGATTTGACATACTCTTTCTACTACCCCGTTACATGAAACAATGTCACTAGGTCACATTGTACTGTCACTGTACTGGACATACTCTCTTCATTAACCCTTTAAACTTACAGCTCCAGGATGAGAACCACATCAGTCTTGTTTTCATATACATCCTGAAGGGTGACGATGTTAGGATGCTGGATACCACGTAGTATGTTCACCTCCCTTTCAATCTCCTCCCAGATTACACCTCTACGACTGGCGCGACTCTGTCTCTTCTTGATGAATTTTGCAGCATATTCTGTGCCAGTCTTCTTTTCTCTGCACCTCTTTACTATGGCAAATTGCCCACTGGGGAAACAGAAAACAAGACGTAAGTCTAAAGTAATGCAGAAGGGAGGTTGGATGAGAACATATCACAGTCTTTTTAGGTATAACCTTCAGATTTGGGTTACAAATATGAGCATGTATCAAATGTATCAAAATTATCGACAGCTGTGCTATATTTTCACTCCTCGTCAGTATTCATGATGAGGGACAGTGGGCTGAAACAATTTTTTGAGGTTGAAACAGCTATATCGGTGCTTCAAATCATTAGTCCTGGATGCACAGTTGGTTATTGGGACATAGGCCGCGGTTTCAATGCGGCAGTCTGGTGCGTTTCTGTTCACCGGTTCAGGTGCAAATTTTTACCTGAAATCGCACCTGAACTGGACCCAAAAATGCACAGGACCCTTTTTGAAACCGCACTGCTGCCGCCTCGCGTGAACTGACTGCATGGAAAGCCATTCACATTCACATGGTATATGAATTGGATGCAGTTAAAAACGCATTAAATTTGCATATATGTGAACCCAGCCCAAAGAAGAAGAATCACCATAACTACAAATTTGTTGCTGAATACTCCATGTAACACTTGGTCCTGCACTGATCTGTACTACTTTTGCTGAGCTAGGGTGATCAACAGTGCCCCCTCTTCTCTCCCCTGCTGTTTGACCACCCTACTAAAAAAGAAAATAATTTTTAATGAGATCTGAGGGACATCACTAACTGAGGAGAGGGGGCAGTGACAGACAGCGCACACAGAAGAGAGGAGTGGCAATAGTGCTCGTCTATGGCAGCTGGTGCAGTGTAGATCACACGTGTGTCTGGCTTGTCTATAGTGGCAAGCATGGTGCCCGTCACAGCACAAGTGTGTCTGGCTTGTCTATAGCGGCAAGCATGGTGCCCATCACAACAAAAGTGTGTCTGGCTTGACTATAGCAGCAAGCATAGTGACCATCACAACACAAGTGTGTTTGGCTTATCTATAGAGGCAAGCATGGTGCCCATCACAACACAAGTGTGTCTGGCTTGTCTATAGCGACAAGCATGGTGCCCATCACAACACAAGTGTGTCTGGCTTGTCTTTAGGCAGCAAGCATAGTGCCCATCACAACACAAGTGTGTCTGGCTTGTCTTTAGGCAGCAAGCATAGTGCCCATCACAACACAAGTTGTCTGGCTTGTCTATAGCAGCATACTGAAAAGAAGATGTACACCGCTCAGGTGGATTTATATCCACAATCAGCCGTGGGTGCTGGACCATCGGATCGCCACCGGATAACAAGAACATGAAGAGAAAGTGGCCGCACTCCAAAACAATGACTTGATAGTTGTACCTTGTATCCAGATTTGTACAAATACATTTTTGTTACTATCAACTCATCGTTTTGGTGTGTGGCCACTTTCTCTTCATGTTCCTTGTCTATAGCAGCAAGCATGGTGCTCATCACAACACAAGTGTGTCTGGCTGGTCTATAGTGGCAAGCATAGTGCCCATCACAACACAAGTGTGTCTGGCTTCTCTATAGCAGCAAGCATAGTGCCCATCACAACACAAGTGTATCTGGATTGTCTATAGCGGCAAGCATAGTGCCCATCACAACACAAGTGTGTCTGGATTGTCTATAGTGGCAAGCATAGTGCCCATCACAACACAAGTGTGTCTGGATTGTCCATAGCGGCAAGCATAGTGCCCATCACAACACAAGTGTGTCTGGATTTCTATAGCGGCAAGCATAGTGCCCATCACAACACAAGTGTGTCTGGATTGTCTATATTAGCAAGTATAGTGTCCATCACAACAAAAGTGTGTCTAGCTCATCTAGAGCGGCAGGCTCGGTGCAGATAAGAACACAAGACGTTTGGACATGTACTGAAAAGTTAAACCTTAACCACTTAAGCCCCGGAAGATTTTACCCCCTTCCTGACCTTTTTTGCGATTTTTTACTGCGTGACTTTAATGGACAATTGCGCGGTCGTGCGACGCTGTACCTAAACAAATTTCACGTCCTTTTTTTCCCACAAACAGAGCTTTCTTTTGGTGGTATTTGATCACCTGTGCGATTTTTTGATCATGCGCTATAAACAAAAAAAGAGCGTAAACTTTGCAAAAATAACAATATTTTTCACTTTTTTTTATATGAAATTCCCCCCCAAAAAAATGTAAAAATCTAAATGTTTTAACATTTTCGGCCCATTTTTGTTTTATGCTACATATGTTTGGTAAAAAAAATTGCAAAAAGCGTATTTTGATTGGTTTGCGCAAAAGTTATCGCGTTTACTAACAAAGGGAAAGATTTTTGTTATTTTTGTTGTTTTTTTTTTTTAACGAGTAATGGCGGCGATCTGCGATTTTTTTTGCGGTACTGCGACATTGCGGCGGACAGTTTGGACCCTTGACTGACATTTTTGACACTTTTGGGGGTACCAGTGACATTACTGCAGTAATCAGTGCTATACATATGCACTGTTACTGTAAAAATGACACTGGCAGGGAAGGGGTTAACTGTATTGGACAGGGAGGGGTTAAGTGTGTCCTAGGGGCGTGATTCTAACTGTAGTGGGACATGGCTACTAGTGTAAAAACAGAGATCAACGGTTCTACTTAGTAGAACCGTCTGATCTCCATTTTTACACAGGGGAGAATGACAGGCGGCTTGTTTACATAAGCCGCTCCGCCTTTCTCCCGCTCTACAGACGATCGTAGTGTGACCGGCGGACATCCGGTCCACCTGTCACACGCCCGCACTCCTCCGTGAACAAGCCTCAGCGGGCGCGCGCTCGCCCGCTATTGGCTCAAAACCCGGTGACAGGCGAGCGACGTAGACCTACGTCACTCTGCCTGGCCGGGGCTGACTGCCGCAGTAAATATACTGTGCGCAGTCGGCAAGTGGTTAAGTGCAGTAGAAAAAAACAAGGGCTCCATATTGGCTGTGCTGTCTATGTAAATCTCAGGACTAACTGGGCAAACTGAAAACATCCTTTGGAGGGAAAACAGCTCCCTTATATGAATTGTAGTGCATTTCACATTTGCCTGAAGTGCGGCATTGCAGACCACATTTCTCATGTACTATATATAAAGCTCTTAGTGTGTATTTAATATTTCTCCAAATCATGCAGTTGCCTGTACTTGCTGAAACTTTTCTGTAATCAGTAACAAGCCAATTGCTGCAAGATTAGAATATAGAATGTACAATAAAGTGTACGTCTAGTGCACTGTATTATTCACAATACTTATTCATTTTGTTTGCCCAACAACAGGTGTGTCGTCACGTAGCAAACAGTTCCCCAACCATATCACCTTTCACCTAACAGATAGAGGCACCTGTTACTGCTTTTATATGGTGTTCCTTTACTATAGAGTGTACTCAAAGGGCTTATTTATTTATGAAAAAGAGAAATAAACTAAGAAAGCAGATGCAGATGTTGTCTATAGCAACCAGTCAGAGTCCAAATGTCATTGTAAAATAGACCTAAAAGTCAGTCTAAAGTGGGGTACACACTAGTAGAAAATCTGCCGAAAATTCCCGTTCGAGGTAAAATCGTACAATTTTCGGCTAGTGTGTACACAACTTTCAGCAGCCGATGCCGACATTTTCAACAAAAAAAAAACAGAGGGACAAACACCAAAATTTTTATCCTCCATCCCCAGACGACCAATTTTCGTTTAATATGTGTATGTAGTACGTCCGTGAAAAATCGGATACGAAAGACCGCGCATGATCTGAAGTTGCTGACAACCCGGAAGTCTAGGAACAAATGTCCCAAAAAAAAAAAAAAAATCAGACGAGAAATTTCGTGAACATTTATGCACTGTCAACTAAAAATGGTTATGAACGCTGAGCAAGAGAGAGAAAAAATTTGAATATTTAGTCAGATTTCCGTCAAGTGTGTACAGGCCTTTAGGCTGGCCATAAATGATACAAATCTCTCGAATGCCCAATTAACACAGTCAGTGTTGGTGGGGGAATGCCTCCCGCTGGGCTATTGTAGTCTGCCAACGGGGGGCACAGGCCACCACAATACAGTGGTTACTGCTATCGGCTATAGCCCCTGGCAGTAACTGTATGTAGAAAAATAAGAGATTCTGGTGGTTATACCCAAGCTGATCGATCACCCAACTTGGATACAATCAGCCTTCCCATACATCGTTTGTACCATCTATGGTCAGCTTAAGTAGGAAGAAATGTGGCGTTTAAGGCATTAAAAAAAATCCCCCAAAGCTGTTTTCATAGAGGAGCTTTTGAGTAGAATTTACGCATGTTTAGGAGCATTAATTTATTCCAGTATCTAGAATCAATGAATAGTCAGGCCAGCAGAATGAGTTTACGCTCATGCGCTTCTAAACACCATAATACTGTAAATGCGTATAAAATGGCATAATTACACCAAAACAATCATTCTTACACTTAATTTTAATGCCATCTCTTGGCAGAAAAATACAGCATATATAGGAGTTTTTTTTTATATGTACATATGCGGTTTTGCTCATTTATGTGTTTTGTGTTTCAAACAGAACACAATCATGCAGGCATTGCTATCACTAATCTCTTTGTTTTTATGCTTATGGAGGTTAAAATGCAAGGTATGCAACAAGGCTGTTTGGGTTTTGGTATCACTGATTAGCATCTACAGACCTATTCTCTTGAAAAAGGCTGTTGAAAGCTACTAGAACACAAAGTTTTGAACATATAAACAATCAACACGATCAATGTGTCAAATTTAAAAGTCTATGTATGCTCTTTCAGTGTACAGGCCTCATGTTGAATTATGCAGATTCTGGCTAGCCAGGGCAAGAGAGGTCACTGGAACTACAATATGATGATTTTTACTGAAGATCTCACAAGAACAGAAAATAACTGCATGCATATAAAATGGGGTTCTCTCTTCAAGAGTCAATTTATTCAAACCCTTTCCTTCATGTTGTAGTAGATGGTGGAGACCTAAATGTAGCCCCTGTTCCATAGCACTGCTCTGCCTGGCAGAAGGAACCGGGCTACTATCACTGCTGATGCCTTGCATGTCCTCTTCTCCTCTCAGGCTGTTAATGATTGTATGCAGCCACAGAAAGAGCTGGAGGAAAGCCCCAGCCCCCACAGAGAGTTATTCGTTATTGCATCAGGCGCCAATATCTGGGTTGTGAGGAACTAATCTTGAGCGCTCCAAAACCAGATATAGGACCCAACGTGCTGACCAGCATGGAAAGGATTTACTACACACTGACAGCCTATTACTATTTTTACTTAGGCAGGACCCTCCCTACTATAGAATTTAGGGGTCATTCTGTGGCCCATTGTCTTATTACCAACTTTATACCCTGAGCTCATATATTTATATTTTTCTTACCAACTCTATACTCTATTTGCTGTGTTTTACATATTTATTTGAGGGGTTGTTGCCATTTTAATTTCTCTGGTTGCTACATATATATTGCCATGTAGCACCCTCCTAGGTAGGTGCTAGAGAGAGAGTATAGTTTTGGATCTTTTCTGCTTACCAGGAAGATTGCCAGGTAAATCTATATTGTTCTCTGCCTACCAGAGAGCAGGATCTGCTAGTGAGGTCTGCTCAAGTTTCTCAGGTGCAGCTCAGTTTGTCTGAAGTGTTTCACACTGGTCCAATAGGGAGACATATTGTACAGGGGGAGGGAACAGGCATTCAGTACAGCCCTGGTGATTGCCAAGGGAAAGTGCATTGGTGCATGCTGGGATAATGTATAAATGCCAAGGGCACATGTGCTTGGGGGTCTTTCTGCTGGAGAGTGGGGTCCTAGAGGTAGGGAGCAGCCGCCACTCCTCTGTAGACGTTGCAATGCAGCCTCAGATGGTCAACCTGAGGGCCTGAGCGTCAGAGAGGAGCTGAACCTGGAGGTCCTGCAGAGCTGACTGGAAGGGAGACACTAGAAATTATCTGATTCTGCATATAGTGAGTACAGATCTGTGTCATGGGGCCTGTCCTGAGAGGGCCATCCCTTCAGCTAGAAGAGTCAGTGGACGGGTGTCACTCAAGGGGATGATAGAGAGTGTCCTGAAGATAATGTAGTTGCACCAAGTCTGCCCGCTAGAGAAAGCAAGAAGACTTAACCCCTCCATACAGGTGGCAGTATGGTTAAAGCAGTGTGACTGCTTCCACAAGTAACCTGGTGAGGCCAAGTGAGTTGTCCTTATGAACTTTATATAGTTCAAGTTGGAGTATACCACTATTCCCTTCTACAATCCAAGTTCCACAATAAATACCAAAAAACAAAACCCCTGGACTGTTTATTGAGTAACGAGCAACTGGGAGTAAGGATGGATGTGTGAACTGTCCCTTGACTGTCTGCAGGTAGTCAGAGGAGGCCTGAGAAGTCATTACACAGCAAGCCCTATGGCAGTGATGGCCAACCTTGGCACCCCAGATGTTTTGGAACTACAATTCCCATTAAGCTCATGCACTGTGCAGTGTAGTTGAGCATTATGGGAAATGTAGTTCCAAAACATCTGGGGTGCCAAGGTTCGCCATCACTGCCCTATGGGGACAGTGCACATAAATAGCTCCTCTTCAGTCCAGATGTGACAAAGACTGTGGTACTGCTCACAGAGTCGGTGGCATTGAGAACAGGGGACCCAAGAAAATAGCGGCTCCTTTAGGGGTAAGCGATACATAAAGAAAAACAATACTAAAAAACTATGGACGCTGCCATTGAGGTCTTCTTCTGGTAGCTCTCTGTCATCAATGCTCATTCAATGGAATCAATACTTTTGGACCATTGACCTGGAACAAGTATGCAAAACAGGAGTTCTGATTTCACTCTGACTTTCTAAACTCTATGCTTCTTCCACATCAGTGACAATAATGTTGCAACTAGATCACCTATTGCTGCATGAAATCTATGTTCAAACTAACATTGAAATGAGGCCCTTGGCAAGTGATTCTGACCTTCGCCAATAGCTACCCAAATAACATGTCAAAAAGCAAACACTGATCTCACAGTGGGCATTTTGTGGTTGTTGAGTAGGGAATTGTGGCTCAGCAGTTCAAACTTTGGCATTAGGAGTGTGGCATGAGGGTGCTCCAACCATAGGGGAAATGCTGCTCTAACAACAGCGTGCCTAAACATGAAAACAACATTTAGCTACATCACTATTTTTATCCATGACAATAATAATAATAAAAAAAAAGAAAAAATGTTTAAATATGGCAAACTAAAACCTAGTCCTAAAATTTTGCAGGATTCTTCACAGTTCTTCCACTACAAAACTTTACTTTAACTAGTCGTCAGCTAAACTCTTAAAGCTGGCTTAGGAACTGTAAGGTAACATAAGGCAAAAGGACTTAATGGCCGCTGCAGCTGTGTTTTATGGCCCTGTCCACTGCCTGAAAAGAGTTTTAGTGAGCTGGGAATGGAGGGAGAGCTGCAGAGACCAATGCTGAGGGAGCCTAGAAGATCCCAAGGCAGGGGACTGAGAACTGAACAGGGAGCCCAGGAAATACAGGGCTGGAAGACTGTGGAAATGGAGAGGCTGCTGGACCCATAGTCTGCCATCCAGGACAGTGCTGTAAGCTGATCATTTAGGGTGCGTTGCTGTATCTGTTCTATGTGCTGTGCGGTGTACTACTGTTCTAGTGCTGCTGTGTAGGACCACATGCTGGGCGGAGCAGACTGCAGAAAAAAAGATGCTCAGACTTGAGTGGTAGGCCAAAGGCTACGTACAATACCTTCTGCCTAATTATACTCAGGAAATGTAGCCTGGTTCTAATTGTGGGCATTGCCAGATCGAACTGCATCATGGAGAACTCCACCCTAACACAAGAGTGGAGAATGGTCTACTACCAACCTTGATGGACTGGACTGTTTTCTGTTGTTACTATCTGTTTGCTTGAAGAAAGCTATTTGCTTGATGGAACTGTTGAATTATTTTACTGTGTGGACTTCAAATCTTCCAGTTGGACAATGTGCGCTCCATGGTGAGAAAGGGACCTCAATGGGGGTAGGACTAAGTTCATGTTCCATTAGCCTGTAGCTAGGTAGGGTCCTAAAGTATTAGGTAGACTGTACTACTATTGCTGCAGGTATTTGTATTGCTCTCAGTGACCATAATTGTGTACTGTTCTACAGTGCTTACACTTCTACATTTCTACTTGTTGTATTAGTGTTGTTCTCTAATACTGCCCTAGTTTTTTTTGACTGGTTACTTCATGAGTGGGGGACGAGCTAATTGACAATCTGTGTCACATGTCAAAGTGTATATACATTGCTGCTATTCAACTCTCCAACCCCTCCCCACCTTTTCAGGACCTTTCCTGTTAATAAAGCCATCTGCAACAGTTCCAGGTGTGTCTGTGTTTCTCAGGTCCAGGTACAAGGTGGGTTATCACTGCAGCAAGGCAGGGGGACCCAGACAATCCAGTGGCTCCTCCAGGGATAGAATTACAGTGCATAGCGAAAGTATTCAGCCCCCTTGAACTTTTTGACCTTTTGCCACATTTCAGGCTTCAAACATAAAGATATAAAACTGTAATTTTTTGTGAAGAATCAACAAGTGGGACACAATCATGAAGTGGAACAAAATGTATTGGATAGTTCAAACTTTGTTAACAAATAAAAAACTGAAAATTGTGCGTGCAAAATTATTCAGCCCCTTTACTTTCAGTGCAGCAAACTCTCTCCAGAAGTTCAGTGAGGATCTCTGAATGATCCAATGTTGACCTAAATGACTAATGATGATAAATAGAATCCACCTGTGTGTAATCAAGTCTCCGTATAAATGCATCTGCACTGTGATAGGTGCTCTGGTCAGATGAAACCAAAATCAAACTTTTTGGCAAATATGCAAAAGGTTATGTTTGGCGTAAAAGCAACACAGCTCATCACCCTGAACACACCATCCCCACTGTCAAACATGGTGGTGGCAGCATCATGGTTTGGGCCTGCTTTTCTTCAGCAGGGACAGGGAAGTTGGGTAAAATTAATGGGAAGATGGATGGAGCCAAATACAGGACCATTCTGGAAGAAAACCCTAATGGAGTCTGCAAAAGACCTGAGACTGGGATGTAGATTTGTCTTCCAACAAGACAATGATGCAAAACATAAAGCAAAATCTACAATGGAATGGTTCACAAATAAAGATATCCAGGTGTTAGAATGGCCAAGTCAAAGTCCAGCCCTGAATCCAATTGAGAATCAGTGGAAAGAACTGAAAACTGCTGTTCACAAACGCTCTCCATCCAACCTCACTGAGCTCGAGCTGTTTTGCAAGGAGGAATGGGCAAAAATTTCAGTCTCTCGTTGTGCAAAACTGATAGAGACATACCCCAAGCGACTTACAGCTGTAATCGCAGCAAAAGGTGGCGCTACAAAGTATTAACTTAAGGGGGCTGAATAATTTTGCACGCCCAATTTTTCAGTTTTTTATTTGTTAAAAAAGTTTGAAATATCCAATAAATTTCGTTCCACTTCATGACTGTGTCCCACTTGTTGTTGATTCTTCAAAAAAAATTACAGTTTTATATCTTTATGCTTGAAGCCTAAAATGTGGCAAAAGGTCGCAAAGTTCAAGGGGGCCGAATACTTTTGCAATGCACTGTACATTAAAAATATATATATATATATTCCCAACACAAAACCACACTTAACCCTAAAAGATCTAGACCGACTTTTACTAAGGAAACATAGGCAGGCCTTTGGAATCACAACTGTCTTTTTGTTTTTGTTTCTCCTATAGCTTTGATAATGCTTTGTCAACTTTGTCAGGTATTTTAGGTTGGGTTGAGTACCTCTCAACACTTTAGTCAATACCTAAGAGAGTAGAATATTGATACTGAGATGAGTGTATTTCCTAGGTGAAAAAAAATAGCTGACATGGATCAACACCTGTGATGAATGATTTCTTGAAACTTTTTGTTGTCTATACACCACCAACAAACATAGTTTATCTGTGATGACTTTTCCTTATTGGTATTTCCTCCACACTTATGGTATGTTGCTCTGTAAGTAGGTGCTGATTTAGGTTTGAATGTTTTTTTGCATTCTTTGCAACTGCTGACATACTGATTGTTTGTAAGGGTTCTGCCCATAGATATCTGCTTTAGAGAACTCTGTATTTTCTTTACACGCAAACACAGTGTGCATCAGTCTCTTAGGTGATCAGCACTCATACCCAAATTCTGGGGGCAGACCATTGTGCTTAAGTGGAAATGTGTTGTAGGATGGCAGTGTATGTTAAATGGGCTGTCAATACACCAAAATAGGACTAACATTTAATGCACCAGCGCCTTATTTTTCTAGCACACTGCAATGCACAGATGCAGAGGTGTAACTAGAACCTTGAGGGCCCCGGTGCAAGCAACCTTGGAGGTCCCGCTGACCCCCCTCCTTCATTTCCTTAGTCCCGGGGCCCTTTTCTCTGGTCCCGTGGCCCTCCCCACTGATCCCAGGCACTTTACTCCTGTTGCAGGGCCCTTTATTATGGTCCCCTTTATTATGTGTTCTGCAGGGGGCCCCCTTCCTACCATCTTGGGCCCATCCCATGGTGGCAGAAAGCAATAGATATGTCACAAACACACCAGTTAAATCCATATAAGGGCCAACGCAGTGGCAGAACCACCAGGGTTGCAAAGGTCACACTTGCAACGGCCCCTGGCTTTCTGCCACTGTGGGCCTCCTCAGCCCCCTCTTGATGTCATGCCCCCCGCTATTGACAGCGCTGGTCTGGCGTCTCTGTCCCCATGGCAACAGCGGCAGCCTATTAGGACCCAGTGTTGGATACATTATGGGGCTGATGGGCGCATGTGGGGTAGGGCTAGCACTACTGGTTATAGACAGCTGAGCCCCCTGTCGGTGACCTAACAATGGTAACACTGCATAGCTGTATCTGTTGACATGCTGATTGGCATGTGATCCAGGTGATGCTCCCAGTCAGATCTAATAAACAGAGTATTTATAAGAATCAAGAATACAATCACATATAAATCAACCATATGTTCAGCAGCTATGTGGACTCCGTGCCAGTAAGGTGGGGGCTCTGATCAATAAAACCACTATCATATTTAATATTAGATCTGCCTGACAGCATCACCTGAATTGCATCTTGACCAGCATGTCAGAGAAGGCTATGCTGTTCTACTGCTGCTAAGTGACCTGTGGGAGGCTCAGCTGTCTATAAAAAACTGTACTGGCCCTGCACCAATCGCCACCATAACATAACCCACACTGGGCCCTTATGCGCTGCTGCTGCCATGAAGGCTGAGACCAGCGCTGTCAATAGCAGGGGCAGGACAGCAACCCTGGTTGTACGGCCACTGGTCCACAGTGGGAGGATTCCCTCATATATCTGTGTTGATGGGTGAATTGGGTCATATTTTTTTTTTCAGTGTAACGATCGAACTAAAAAAAAAAAGCGATCAATGTATGGGCAGCATAGGTGCTAACTGGAACTTGGAAGAACACGGGGGTCAGGCAGACATATAGCGGAGACAAGGGAGGGAGATAGGGACAGATCAGTGATGTGTAATGCAAAGTGTAGTGCAGTGCTCACTTATTCCAGGGCCGAGGCTGGAAGCTGGTGGCTCAGGTATCATTTACACAGCTTGGAATGAGTAGCTGCTGCCTGCTATTCTTCATATTTCCCGCCTACATCCCCCCTCTCTCTGTCCTGCACAGATGTATGCCAAGATAGGAGAGTGGGCTGGGTGGGCTGAGACAACAAGAGTGAGCTGGCCTGGGTGGGCCAGGTAGACACAGGGGGAACAGGGGGTGGGAGGAGGAGAAGGAGGAGGAGCAGCTATATGCCTCTCTCCTCTCCCACCCGTAGTTGGGAGTTAACTCACTGGGTCGTGAGCGACGAATGTCAGAGATACTCAGCTCAGCAGCAGCCACCGGCCCTTAAGTGTACAGACCTATTCTCTGTCCTAGAGACAGGAGAAATCAGTCTGTTTTCTCGAGCTGTCACTGAGATAATTTGGAGGCTGGCAACACTGCTTGGGCCCACCCATGGTGGTGGAACTTCAGGGCCTGGTCGCAAGTGCGACATCTGCGACCCTGGTAGTTTTGCCACTACACAAATGGTTCAAATTAGGGCTGCAACTAATAATTATTTTCATAATTGATTAGTAGGCCAATTAATGTGATGATATATAAATGAAAAAAGGAAATTAAAACAAGGAATAACTAAATTAAAAACAAAGGACGGAAGGTATGTAGAAGAGAATAAAGGGCTAGCCGACTGCCTTAATGAATACTTCTGTTCAGTTTTTAGAGAAGAAAAAAAAGGAGAAGGACCTCCACTTGAAAGGATGACTAATGAATCGTTTGATGCATGTGTCTTTACAGAGGAAGACGTTCTAAGATTGCTGTCTAAAGTGAAGAAAAATAAGTCACAGGGTCCTGATGAGATACACCCAAAATTATTAAAAGAGCTTAGTGGTGAGCTGGCAAAACCATTAACAGATTTATTTAACCAATCTGTTAGGGATACAAGTGGTAGCCTGATGGCAGAGGAAGGCCCCACGTGTGCTGGAGGGCGGAGCTTAGACGGGACCCCCCAAGGTAAGTGACACAGGCTAACCTGAGGTGCGGAATCTAAGTATCCACCGGTTTTCGCCAGGGCCTCTAGTGGTGAGGATGGACTTTGCTGCGTGTGGATACCAGGTCGCAGTCCTCAGGGTCGCCCCACCAAGGGAGAAACCGGTCAAGATCCGAAGGCAGATAAGCAGACAAGGGAGATCCGAGAGAATGGTCAAACAAGCCGGGGGTCAGGACGGGCAGCAGGTAAACAAGGTCAGGAACAAGCCAAATGTCAAACGGATATCAAACAGGTAACAGGAAGCAGGCTTCAGGAACACAGGAAGAGCTGCAGACAAGACAGCGAAGACACAGTGCTTCTGAGCTGTTTAAATAAGGCAGCCTGTTTGCCAATTACTGCAATTAGTCTGCTCTAGAGGTTAACCCTTTGCATTGCAGAATCATGACAGCACATCAGTGTGCTCAGGAAGCATTCCTAACACAATCATTAGTAACAGGAGTCGTCCCGGAAGATTGGAAATTGGCAAATGTCGTGCCCATTCACAAGAAAGGTAGTAGGGAGGAATCGAGCAACTATAGACCAGTGAGTCTGACATCAATAGTAGGCAAATTAATGGAAACCCTATTAAAGGATAGGATTGTGGAACATCTTCAATCCCATGGATTGCAAGATGAAAAACAACATGGGTTTACTTCAGGGAGATCATGTCAAACAAATCTTATAGATTTTTTTGACTGGGTGACTAAAATAATAGACGGTGGAGGTGCAGTAGACATTGCATATCTAGATTTTAGTAAGGCTTTTGACACTGTCCCACATAGAAGACTTATCAATAAACTGCAGTCATTGAGCATGGACTCCCATATTGTTGAGTGGATTAGGCAGTGGCTGAGTGACAGACAACAGAGGGTTGTAGTCAATGGAGAACATTCAGAACAAGGTCATGTTACCAGTGGGGTACCTCAGGGATCTGTACTGGGACCAATTTTGTTTAATATCTTCATAAGTGATATTGCAAAAGGCCTCGATGGTAAGGTTTGTCTTTTTGCTGATGACACAAAGATATGTAACAGGGTTGATGTTCCTGGAGGGAAACGCCAAATGGAAAAGGATTTAGGAAAACTAGAAGAATGGTCAGAACTCTGGCAACTGAAATTTAATGTGGATAAGTGCAAGATAATGCACCTGGGGCGTAAAAACCCAAGAGCAGAATATAGAATATTTGACACAGTCCTGACCTCAGTATCTGAGGAAAGGGATTTAGGAGTAATTATTTCAGAAGACTTAAAGGTGGGAAGACAATGTAATAGAGCAGCACGAAATGCTAGCAGAATGCTTGGATATATAGGGAGAGGTATAAGCAGTAGAAAGAGGGAAGTGCTTATGCCGCTGTACAGAACACTGGTGAGACCTCACTTGGAGTATTGTGCGCAGTACTGGAGGCCATATCTCCAGAAGGATATAGATACTCTAGAGAGAGTTCAGAGAAGAGCTACTAAACTAGTACATGGATTGCAGGAAAAAACTTACCAGGAAAGGTTAAAGGACCTTAACATGTATAGCTTGGAAGAAAGAAGAGACAGAGGGGATATGATAGAAACTTTTAAATACATAAAGGGAATCAACTCGGTAAAGGAGGAGAGCATATTTAAAAGAAGAAAAACTACCACAAGAGGACACAGTTTTAAATTAGAGGGGCAAAGGTTTAAAAGTAATATGAGGAAGTATTACTTCACTGAGAGAGTAGTGGATGCATGGAATAACCTTCCTGCAGAAGTGGTAGCTGCAAATACAGTGAAGGAGTTTAAGCATGCATGGGATAGGCATAAGGCTATCCTTCATATAAGATAGGGCCAGGGACTATTCATAGGATTCAGATATATTGGGCAGACTAGATGGGCCAAATGGTTCTTATCTGCCGACACATTCTATGTTTCTATATTTCTATGTTTAGATTAATCAATTCATCAGATAAAAACTGCAAAAAAAGTTTGGTGTATATTTTAGTTATTATGTAAAGTTTAAAAAAGACAATTTATTCTTGAATATCTATATGCAGTATTAAATATAAATAGCCAGTTATATGTTTAGGGAACAAAATATCTAATCCACTGTGAGAATAACAGGAGAGATATACTGTATAAAATTATATGATATATATATATAATAATAAATATACCCAGAAGTAGGATATACAGGGCATTTTACTAGGGGTCAGACATGAAGTTACATGAATTGTGGAGGGGATGATTTAAACATTTTATATTTAAGTAGTACTAAAGGCTGAGACTTTTTTGCATCTATAATGGATATAATAATTTAAAAATAATGCACAATGCTGGTAAACCTTTACTCTAAATGTAATTGTAATTACTTATATTACCTCCAGGCTATCAGCCTCCAGCTTCTCTGGGTTCAGATGCTCATCTTCCCTGCACAGAGCCCTTAACTACTTGCCATCCGCGCTACAGCCTATATACGGCTGCAGCGCGGACTCGAATTTTCGGGAGGCCGTTTTTAAACGGCCTCCCAGTGACACGCCCCCCGCGCGCTCCCGCGAGCGCGCAGCGGGGAGAATCTGTGTCGGCCGTGTCCCTTGGACACGGCCGATCACAGATCGTGGTGAATGGCCAATCACAGCGGCCATTCACCACGTGATCGGATCATCCAATGAGAGATGATCTCATATGTAAACATATGAGATCATCTCTCATCGCCGGCGCTCCTTCCTCACACGGAGCCTGCAGTGTGAGGAAGGAGGGAGAGCTGCACAGCGCCAGGGACAAAGAGACATGTAATCAGGGCACTGATCACCAGTGCCCTGATTACTACAAGGTAAAAACATACACACAGTGCCCCCCCATCAGTGCCCACAGTGCCCGCCATCAGTGTCCCCATCAATGCCCACAATCAGTACCCATAGTGCTGCCAGTCAGTGCCCATCAGTGCCTGCTCATCTAGGCACTGATAAGCACTGACTGGCAGCACTATGGGCACTGAGTGTGGGCACTGATGGTGCTGCCCATCAGTGCTGCCCATCAGTGCCACCCGTCAGTGTCCATCAGTGCCATCCGCCAGTGCCCATCAGTGCCGCCTCTCAGTGCCCAGCAGTGCCGCCCGCCAGTGCCGCCTCTCAGTGCCCAGCAGTGCCACCTCAGTGCCCAGCAGTGCCACCTCTCAGTGCCCAGCAGTGCCACCTATCAGTGCTCATCAGTGCCGCCTATCAGTGCCGCCTATCAGTGCCACCTATCAGTGCCACCTATCAGTGCCGCCTATCAGTGCTCATCATTGCGGCATATTAGTACCTCCTCATCAGTGCCCATAAGTGCCACCTCATCAGTGCCCATAAGTGCCGCCTCATCAGTGCCCATAAGTGCAGCCTATCAGTGCCCATCAGTGCCGCCTCATCAGCGCCCTTCAGTGAAGGAGAAAAATTTATTTTCAAAATTTACTCACAGAAAATAAGAAACTTTTTTTTTTTATTTCAAAATTTTCTGTCTTTATTCTTTTTTTTTTGTAAAAAATAAAAAACCCAGAGATGATTAAATACCACCAAAAGAAAGCTCTATTTGTGTGAAAAAAATGATAAAAATTTCAAATGGGTACAGTGTAGCATGACCGCGCAATTGTCATTCAAAGTGTGACAGCGCTGAAAGCTGAAAATTGGCCTGGATGGGAAGGGTGTTTAAGTGCACAGTAGGCAAGTGGTTAAAGTGATTGTAAACATTTTATTTTTTTGTTTTAATAACAAATCATACTTACCTTCTCTGTGCAATGAATTTGCACAGAGTAGCCTCAATAACCCTTTTCTGGGGTCCCCCACCGGTGCTTCTGGCTGCTCCTGCCTTCAGAGTGCCACTATAGTGAGCCACTTACTATGGGGATACATGTGCGGGCTTAATCTATTGCCGCACTGTGTGCTTCTATTGACACACACATTGTGTCTAGCTCCACCCCCTGCTCCCTCCTCAAAGGCTGTGATTGACAGCAGCAAGTACCAATGGCTCCTGCTGCTGCATCTGAATCCTGGGAGGAGAGAGCAGGGGGCAGAGCTGAGACACACTGTGCAGTGCTTCTGCTCTCTGGAACAGATCGGGATCAAGTAAGTATACAGAAGGGGCTGGGGTTGAGCTGGTCACAAGGTTTTTCACCCTAATGCATAAAATGCATTAGGGTAAAAAAAACATCTGCCTTTAGAATCATTTTAAATCACTTCCTTCTCCTGCCCAGGACTACATGTCCCATGAGGCATTGATCCTTCACAAGCACATTCACGAGTTCATAGGCACTTACTGGCATGTCAGGACAGTGTACTGAACTGTATATCCTAATCAGCTGATCAACTAATTGATTATAAAATTAGTTGACAGCTATTTTTATAATGGATTATGTTGATTAGTTTTTTCAGCCTTAGTTCAAATCTCTACATTACGGGCACTAAAAAGCTCATCTGCTGCTGCAAGACTGCGGCACAGTTTGTGTTTTTCCTGTAAGGTAAGACATGTTACCGCAACACAAAAGCGTAAATCTGGCCCGAAGCATGTGCCTTATTTGTCCCTTTACGCAGACTGACCCAGCTTTGTCTAATGTCAAATTTGAATAAACTAGAAGCTTTCAATTTAAAGGCATTATAATCCTTCCTACCTGCACCTTGTGTTTTTTACCTGCACAGGATGTGCATTTATTATGTGGTTTCATGGTGTCATTTATTGCCCTATATACAGTACATAGCCTATAGTAAGAAGTAAGTATAGAAGTAAATCTTAGCATTCCTGTGTCAGCATTTTCTGTTTGTGTTCAGACATGAGGCATGTAGCATGGAACTGCACAGATTAATGCATTAACCTCTATCTGTAAACTAAAAACTGACATTTCCTATGAAGAAAGTACATATCCCACAACCCCCTGGGTCTCTCAGCTTAGTGCTGGTACAGGTGAGAGTTACACAGTAATTAGATCTGATACAGACACAAGCAGGCTGAGCATTTACAACACACGGAGAGCTTACTCCATGCAGATGGAAGTTGTTTTTTTATTACCGTATATACTCGAGAATAAGCCGACTCGAGTATAAGCCGAGACCCCTACTTTTACCACAAAAAGATGGGAAAAATCATTGACTCGAGTATAAGCCTAGGGTGAGAATGCAGGGCGGCGGGCATGGTACAGGAGAATGCAGGGTGACTGGCATGGTGCAGGAGAATGCAGGGTACTGGCATGGTGCAGGAGAATGCAGGGCGGCGGGCATGGTACAGGAGAATGCAGGGCCACGGGCATGGTACAGGAGAATGCAGGGTGACTGGCATGTTGCAGGAGAATGCAGGGTACTGGCATGGTACAGGAGAATGCAGGGTACTGGCATGGTGCAGGAGAATGCAGGGTACTGGCATGGTGCAGGAGAATGCAGGGTACTGGCATGGTGCAGGAGAATGCAGGGTACTGGCATGGTACAGGAGAATGCAGGGTACTGGCATGGTACAGGAGAATGCAGGGTACTGGCATGGTGCAGGAGAATGCAGGGTACTGGCATGGTGCAGGAGAATGCAGGGTACTGGCATGGTGCAGGAGAATGCAGGGTACTGGCATGGTGCAGGAGATTGCAGGGTACTGGCATGGTACAAGAGGATCCGGGGTTGTGGGCATACTACAGGAGATGCAGTGCTGTGGGCATGGTACATGTGGACCATGTCCGCAGCACTGCATCCCTCGTAGTGTGCCCGCAGCCCATGGCAGGTAGTGCAGCTGTTTCACTTACCTGTTCCAAAGGCGCCTTCATTTTAAAAATGGCGCCGCCCGGCGCCGACACGTCATTCCCGAGCGGCGCCGGGAATAGCCGAAATTACACGAGCGGCGGCGGCGCCTGTGCGGTGACATGTATGCGACGGGCGGCGCCATTTTTAAACCTTAAACCCGTCGGAGCGGACAGGAAATTTTTTTTTTTTCCTTGACTCGAGTATAAGCCGAGGGGGACGTTTTCAGCACAAAAAAATCTGCTGAAAAACTCGGCTTATACTCGTGTATATACGGTACATTAGTGCTACTACATTTGTGATGTGACACAAAGCGGATGGCAAGTTGTCTTGTCCTTTTAGCAAATAGGGACACGCTAGGGGAATGAATACATGAACATAGGGGAGACAATCCCCATTGCACTACAAACTGGAGAGTGGAGACACAACATATGAGCCCATCATAACAAGGCAATCAAACAAACAACACAGGGAATATAACTACACTAACACTGAAGGTGTACACTACTTTTAATGGGTTGATGTTCAACAAAGGTTTATCTAAGGATGAGTTCTAGTTGGTCTTTAAACATAAAGATTTCATCTTCAGCTCAGACATAAATTTGGCTATAACACCAGTGCCTGGGGTTGGATTCGCCCTAAGCATTTAAATTGTCTCTCTGTCACATTCTATTTATGTAAAGGTCCTTTCCAGTTAATATGACAGTCTATTTGGGTTCCTCACTATTTCACTGTCCTTGCCGGTAGATTTCTGGTTGTAAATCACTGTATGCTTTCTTCCTAACAGAGTAATTACCACATTGGTTACAGCAGAAAAATTCCACAGATCTAAACAGGTATGTCTTTTTATTATTAGAAAAAGCTTATTTGTAATGTACTAAAAAATCTTTTCACAACTCAAGTATCTTCCACAATTTTTTTCAACAAATTATGTGCACAAGCTCAGATATGAGCATGGACAATATAGCTTTATGAAACTGACCTAGATTGTGTCATGCTTTATTTACTGCTCTTTTCATACAAACGCAACACTATTCTTAGTGAAGGTTGCTTTTCTCTCTGTATGACCTTTTTCAAAAAGAAACATGAGGAAAAAGTAATACAAAGTGTTCAAAAATTAGGACTTTATTTAGCAAATTCCAATAATTGGTTTTAACAACATTATTTTCAAGAAAAAAGCAAGAAAAAAAAGTTTTCACCTAAAATAACTTGATCTTCTAAACTAGGCATAGGCAAATAATTTATTTTCTCAAGGGGCCACGTGAGAAACTGGGACTGTTGTGGAAGGCCAAAGCAAAGTTAATTGTATAGTAAAAAATATTCCCCAAAAAGGGAAGCTCCATTTATCTGCCTTGTCCCCCCTACGGTGCCATATTTGGCACCTTTCGGGGGGAGGGAGCGGGTGCCTGGTTTTGACAGCTACCCGCACCCACTTCTGGGTGATTTTGCTGCAGGCAAAAACACTCAGAAGTTTTGCCCCCCTCCTCCTTCCCCGCCACCGAGCCATTCACAAAGTGCAGCATGCTTTGTGCATGCGCATTAGGGAACTGGCTGTGAAGCCGCAAGGCTTCACTGCCGGTTTCCCTTACAAGCAATAGCAGCAGGAGCACCTGAGATCCGATGGAAAAATTGGCTGGGGTGAAGACATCGAGGGACAGGTAAGTGTCTTAATATTAAAAGTCAGCAGCTACAGGATTTGTATTAGGGGAACAATATTGGACTGGGAAGGTCTGCAAGTATGTAACCATATAAAAAACAAACATCTAGCTCACTTACGATTATTAGAAGCAGCAGAGAAGAAATGTCTTCTGCTGGTCATAATGTTGGTGTAGGGCAGGCCAGCAAAAACAGTTACATAGTGTGACAGGAAGTCAGGTAAATCTGTGGGTGTTGTCACAGACGGGAGATACATTTCTGCCTTGTTTAGACAATTCACCAATTACTATCAGGTGTCGGCTGCAGAGGTAGCCAGAAAGGTTTAAGGACGTTGGAAAGCTTCAGCTATTCAGAATGAGGCAATTAAGGAGGAGGAAGCCACCTCGGTCGCAGATGTATGACCTCATCCATTTGACTAGGAAATGGCTGCAGAAATTCCAGAAATTCTGTCCGGACCAAAAATTTTGGAACAAGTAGTCATGGACAAACTTCTTAGGTCTCTTTCTAACACCCTGCAGAAATGGGTGAGCGATGGTGGTCCGGAGACCACAGACAAACTAGTAGACCTGGTCGAAAGGTACCCAACAACAGAGAATTTGACCTCTTTCCCCAGAGACGCACAGACTTTTCACCCCAAGACCAGATCCTCCCCACCTATGGGTAAGACTGCATCAAGGGATGGGGGTGGAGAGAGGGTCCAAAGAGCAACTAGAGGTATTATCGGGACTACTGTTAAGGTTTGGCGAGAGCGGCCTGGAAGACCCATCCCACAGGAGAGGACCAGAAGGTTGATTTGTTACCGTTGCCGGGAAGAGGGACATGTAGCAGCGGTTTGCCCAGCGGGTGATGAACCCATGCAGTGTGACTTTCTGACAGAGAGACGACAGTCCCTTTTTGCAACCACATGCACTGCAGTAAAGGGGAATGAGAAACCTTTTTATAGAATGTGCTTAGATGGTAAAGATGTTGTGGTATTGTTGGATTCAGGTAGCCTGGTCACCTTAGTGAAAAGTGATCTAGTGGTGGGAAAAACCTTACATCCTAGGAAAATGGCTGTAGTTTGTGTACATGGGGACACTCGAGAATATCCGGTGACTACGGTTTCCTTTGAAACCTCCCTCGGTAACTTGTGTCACCAAGTGGGTTTAGTTCCCAAACTGCCACATGACGCCATTATGGGAAGGGATTTCCCAAAGTTCTGGGAACTCTGGTATTGCCCAGATTCCCCAGTAGGTGGTTCTTCTGAGCCTGAAACATCTACTCCAGAATCCTCTAACTGGGAGGATTCTCCTGAGTTTCCGTTCTCAGTCTTAGCAGAGGAAACACCAGTCCCTAGGGAGGAGCCTGCTACCTCAGAAGAGGAACAGCGGCCGATAGGGTTTGATGACCTCGAGGTGCACCCAGAAAATTTTATCACTGAGCAATTGAGGGACCCCACATTGCTAAGAGCCCGGGAGAATGTAGTGAAGATAGATGGGGAGTTAGTTAACCCTGACGAGAGGATTGCCCTCCCTTACTTCATTATTGAAAGGGACCTGTTATATCGAGTGTCACAGAGGATAGAGGACACCCTTGAGCAACTGGTAGCGCCTAAACCGTACCGCAAGATGGTTTTGGAACTGGCCCATGGGCACATTCTTGGGGGACATTTGGGAGCAGAAAAAACCCGGGAGAGAATCACCCAGAGGTTTTATTGGCCTGGGATCACTAAGGAAGTGGAATTGTACTGCTCTTCCTGTCCAGTGTGTCAGATTACTGCACCCACGCCACATTTCCGCAGTCCGTTGGTACCCCTGCCCATTGTCGAGGTCCCTTTTGAGAGGATCGCCATGGACTTGGTTGGCCCCTTACTGAAGTCCACTAGAGGGCACCAGCACATATTGGTAATAATGGACTATGCCACCCGTTACCCAGAAGCGATTCCTCTCCGAAATACCTCTGCTAAAACCATTGCCAAGGAGTTATTTCAGGTTTTCAGCCATGTGGGTCTTCCTAAGGAAGTCCTAACTGACCAGGGCACCCCGTTTATGTCTAGGGTGACCAGAGAACTGTGTAAACTCCTGAAAGTGACCCAATTACGTACATCAGTATATCACCCTCAAACAGACGGGTTAGTGGAGAGGTTTAATAAAACTTTAAAACAAATGTTGAGGAAGGTGGTGGATAAAGACAGAAAGAATTGGGATTATCTGCTCCCTTATCTGATGTTTGCCATAAGAGAGGTTCCCCAATCATCCACAGGGTTCTCTCCGTTTAAGCTGCTGTATGGGAGGCACCTCTGGGGCCTACTGGACATTGCCAGGGAAACATGGGAGAGTGAGAGTCCCCTCATCGAAGTGTGATTGAACATGTGGCACAAATGCAAGATAGAATTGCCCAAGTGATGCCGATTGTGAAGGTACATTTAGCCCAAGCCCAGTTGGCTCAACAAAGGATTTACAATCGTGGGGCCCAGGTCCGTTCTTTTGCACCTGGTGATAGAGTGTTGGTGCTGGTCCCCACGGTCGAAAGTAAATTCCTAGACAAATGGCAGGGTACCTATGAAGTGTTGGAGAGAATGGGGGTGGTGAATTATAAAATTAGCCAACCGGGAAGATGAAAACCTGAGCAGCTCTATCACGTGAACTTGTTAAAACCATGGAAGGATAGAGAGTCCTTGGTCGCTGAGACTACCAGATTTTCTGCTCCATTTAACCTGGCTGTCCCTGAAGTTGGGATAGCTGAGACTCTGTCCAAAACTCAGCAACAGGAGGTTAAAGAATTTGTGCTCCGTAATAGGGAGAAGTTTTCAGACCTGCCAGGTTGGGTCTCCGGAGTTAAACATGACATTATCCCCACACCAGGGGATAAGGTCAAGTTAAAGCCTTATAGAATTCCATAAGTCCGGCGAGAGGCAATTCGCCAGGAAGTAAAAAAAATGCTTGAGTTGGGGGTGATAGAAGAGTCAAATAGTGATTGGTCCAGTCCCATTGTCTTAGTGCCCAAACCAGATTGAAGTTGGCGGTTTTGTAATGACTTTCGCCGCCTGAATAAAATCACTAAGTTTGACACCTATCCTATGCCCTGCATAGATGAACTGATTGATCGACTAGGCACTGCCCAGTACATGACGACGTTAGACCTGACCAAGGGTTATTGGCAAATTCCTCTCTCGGGGTCGGCCAGGGAAAAAACAGCATTTGTAACTCCAGACGGATCTTTCCAATATCAGGGGATGCCTTTTGGGTTACAGAATTCTCCCGCCACATTTTAACGCACCATGGATAAGACCCTTCGGCCTCATCGAGCCTATGTTGCCGCATACCTCGATGACGTGGTCATCCACAGTGAGGATTGGGACTCACACTTACCAAAAGTTCAGGCTGTGTTGGATTCCATCTGGAAAGCCGGGTTTACAGCCAATCCAAAAAAATGTACCCTTGGGCTAGAAGAGGCGAAGTATCTGGGGTATATCATTGGAAGAGGTCTAATCAAGACCCAAATAAACAAAGTTGAGGCTATTCAGGATTGGCCACGTCCCACCAACAAGAAACAGGTTCGTGCATTTTTGGGGATCGCAGGTTATTATCGCCGTTTTATTCCCCATTTTGCCTCACAGGCTGCTTCCCTGATCAATTTGACCAAAGGGAAGGAGTCTGTCATGATCAAATGGACTCCTGCAGCAGAAACAGCTTTTCAGGCTTTAAAACAGGCCTTATGTAGTCAGCCAGTTTTAAATTCGCCTGATTTTTCACGGGACTTTGTGGTTCAGACAGATGCGTCAAATGTGGGTTTAGGAGCTGTACTGTCCCAGATTATCAAGGGGGAAGAACACCCTGTTATGTACCTCAGCCGAAAGTTGAAGGCCCATGAGGAGAATTATGCCACCATTGAGAAAGAGTGTTTGGCGGTGAAATGGGCTTTGGATTCTCTCTGGTACTACCTCCTGGGTAGACAGTTTGAACTGGTGACGGATCATGCCCCATTAAAGTGGATGGCACAGAACAAGGAGACCAATAGGAGAATAAATAGGTGGCTCCTGGGCCTTCAGGAATTTAGTTTTGTGGTAACGCATCGCCCCGGTGTTAAAACGGGGAATGCAAATGGTTTGTCCCGAGTGCATGCGTGCCTAGCAACCTGTGTCCCAACCCTAGTGTTGAAACAAGAGAGGGGGCGGTATGTGGCAGGAAATCAGGTAAATCTGTGGGTGTTGTCACAGACGGTAGATTCATTTCTGCCTTGTTTAGACAATTCCCCAATTACTATCAGTTGTCGGCTGCAGAGGTAGCCAGAAAGGTTTACGGACGTTGGAAAGCTTCAGCTATTCAGAATGAGGCAATTAAGGCCTCTATAATTTATCCAGAGGATGACTACTGATTGCTGCATCCTGAGGCTTTGTGCGTTAAGGAGAGCAGTGAGCTGAGAGACTTCTGAAGGTGAGGTGGTGTTGACTTTTTCTGTGTGAAAAGAAAACAAATAGACTATTGGTCTTCTGCTGTATGACCAGCAGTGTCTGCCCAGCAGTAGGTTGGGACAGATACCACAGGTAGGTTCCTGTGTTGTGAAGGTAGATGCCCCAAGTGGCCAGGGTCTATTTTATGTTTGTTTGATTTATGCTGTTTGGATGCTTGCACTTGTTTCCAGCAAATTGGAAGAACAAACCATAGACCGTTGTTTTCAACCACTCCTCGGCTGTCTCTCTGTGTAACGAACCCACCCAAGGGGTCACCCACACCCACTACCGAGCTAACCCCTTACACATGGTGGAGTGCCGCGGGCAGTTAAAGTAAACCCAAAATGGAGGAGATACTGAAACAACTGGCTATAGCAAATGCAAATCAACAGCAGACAAATGCGTATTTTCAGTCCTTGCAGCTCAACAACAGGCTCACCAAGAGAGCATTGCAGGCCTGGAACAGAGACACCAGCAGCAAATGGAGGCCATCAGACCGGGTAAGGAGAACATTAATCAGAGAAGCAGCCCAGAGGTCCATGGTAACTCTGGAGGAGCTGCAGAGATCCACAGCTCAGGTGGGAGAATCTGCCCACAGGATAACTATTAGTCGTGCACTCCATAAATCTGGCCTTTATGGAAGAGTGGCAAGAAAAAAAGCCATTGCTAAAGGAAAGAATGCCATAAGAAGTCCCATTTGCAGTTTGCACGAAGCCATGTGGGGGACACAGCAAACATGTGGAAGAAGGTGCTCTGGTCAGATAAGGGCAAAATTGAACTTTTTGGCCTAAAAGCAAAACGCGATGTGTGGCGGAAAATTAACACTGCACATCACCCTGAACACACCATCCCCACTGTGAAACATGGTGGTGGCAGCACCATGTTGTGGGGATGCTTTTCTTCAGCAGGCACAGGGAAGCTGGTCAGAGTTGATGGGAAGATTTATGGAGCAAAATACAAGGCAATCTTAGAAGAAAACCTTTTAAGAGTATGCAAAAGACTTGAGACTGGGGCAGAGGTTCACCTTCCAGCAGGACAATGACCGTAAACATACAGCTAGAGCTACAATAGAATGGTTTAGATCAAAGTATATTCATGTGTTAGAATGGCCCAGTCAAAGTCCAGACTAAAATCCAATTGAAAATCTGTGGCAAGACTTGAAAATTGCTATTCACAGACTCTCTCCATCCAGTCTGACAGAGCTTGAGCTATTTTGCAATGAAGAATGGGCAAAAATGTAACTCTCTAGATGTACAAAGCTGGTAGAGAAATACCCAAAAAGACTTGCAGCTGTAATTGCAGCGAAAGGTGGTTCTACAAAGAATTGACTCAGGGGGGCTGAATACAAATGCACACCACACTTTTCACATATTTATTTGTAAAACATTTTGAAAACCATTTATCATTTTCCTTCCACTTCACAATTATGTGCCATTTTGTGTGGGTCTATCACATAAAATCCCAATAAAATACATTTACATTTTTGGTTGTAACATAACAAAATGTGGAAAATGCCAAGGGGTATGATTTCTTTTTTAAGGCATTATAACTATGGAAATGATGGAAATCCAATTCAAGCAGAATTCAGGCCTTGAACAAATCGAACATTTTTACACCAGATTTTACATGCAATATAAAATAAACAATAGGTAAGCCTCAAACCCTCATCTAGAATTGTAAAAAGTAATCTAAATTTAGTCGAAATATATAGCCCAGCTCCGTGTTTCTGAACTTGGTCTCCAGTAACTAGTTTATATTTTCCATCACTTTTCAAAGAATCCCACGCAAGGTGTTCTTCTTTTAAGCTGAAATAATTAACATGGAAGTTTATACAATGTGTACCTTTGGCCAATGAGTTCCAGAGATGAGCGCCTGCATCCACCCAACGACTGTACTTTTATTTTCTCCATCAGCCTACCCCCCACAGTTATTACCTTTTGTATCACTTGGCCCTCTGTTTTAGATTGTAAGCTCTAACGAGCAAGACCCTCTGATTCCTCATGTATTGAATTGTATTGTAACTGTACTGTCTGTCCTCATGTGTGAAGCGTTGCGAAAACTGTAGGCACTATAGAAAACCTGTATAATAATAATAATCTCAGGATAAGCCAAACACATGTCATTGGTGAAGAAAAAGAACCAATATTTGAATAGATTACTGAAAAAAGCTTCAAACCCGGATAACATTTTTCAAAAGAATAAAAAATCATGTATAAGAGCTAACCAACCATTACACTGGAATGCACTAACCACAGAAGTGATGTACAAACAGTAGAAAAATGCAGAGGAACAGCATACATTGTTTCATTCCCACTGTAACCTATTTCTGTATCAACCCGTCTCTGCTCCTGGCAAAGTGACAAGTATACAGAGAAAGCAACAAACTCTCCAATAAGGGACGTGCTTTCAATTCACACAATGACCAGGAAAATGTCTGGCTGGTGGAGCAATCTCTAAGAAAGGACATGGAGTATTCACTATAGTAAAGTAAACAGAATTATTTAACCACTTCTGGACTGGCCTTTTTCTGACACTTGTTGTTTTGCTAGAAAATTACTTAGAACCCCCAAACATTATTATATATATATATATATATATATATATATATATATATATATATATATATATATATATACTGTGCATTGCGAAAGTATTCGACCCCCTTGAACTTTGCGACCTTTTGTCACATTTCAGGCTTCAAACATAAAGATATAAAACTGTAGTTTTTTGTGAAGAATCAACAAGTGGGGCACAATCATGAAGTGGAATGAAATTTATTGGCTATTCCAAACTTTTTTAACAAATAAAAAACGGAAAAATTGGGCGTGCAAAATTATTCAGCCCCTTTACTTTCAGTGCAAACTCTCTCCAGAAGTTCAGTGTGGAGTCTAAGACTTACCTGAACCCCTTCTGTCTCCAGCAATGTCCATGAGTTCCTCGGCCGTCCGGGACTCTCTCTCCTGATTGGCTGAGACCCAGCCACGGCTCTATTGGCTCCCGCGGCTGTCAATTAAAGTCAGTCAGGAGAGAGAGGGGGCGGGGTCAAATGGCAGCTCTGTGTCTGAATGGATATATGGAGCTGCAGCTCGGCTCGGATGCCCCTATAGCAAGCTGCTTTCTGTGTGGGCACTCGATGGGAGGGAGGGGCCAGGAGCAGGAACGAGGGACCAGAGAAGAGGAGGATCCGGGCTGCTCTATGCAAAACCAACTGCACAGAGAAAGTAAGGCCCCGTTCACATAGGGGCGATCCGACTTGGGGGGGGCGACCTCCGAGGTCGCGGTGCGAGCGGCGCACCGCGACCTCGGAGCGGCCACCACGGACTTCATAACATTGAAGTCTATGGCGGTCGCCTCCGGGTCGCCCCAAAGAAGCTCCGGATCCTTTTTTTACTTGTGTCACTCCTATTAGAACGGGTCCGCAGCTTCCCTATGGTAGGCGACCTACGGCGACCTGTGAGGCGACCAGGTCGCCTCACAGGTCGCCATAGTGTGAACGGGGACTAAGTATAACATGTTTGTTATTTTAAAAAAACAAAAAACAAACAAGACTTTACAATCACTTTAGCATCACTTATTGATAATAAAATGTATGTAGTTTGTTGCCGTTCCACAGGCATGCACAATTTTAAAGCATGGCATGGTATCTATTTACTCTGCGTAACATCATCTTTTATATTTTACCAAACAATTTGGTATTATATTGTGTTTTTGTACATTGAAATTCATTAAAGTCTATTTTTTCCACAAAAAAAGTGCATTTAAAAACTTCTGTGCAAATATCTTGTGACATAAAAAAAATTGCAGTACCCACCATTTTATTCTCTAGGGCCTCTGCTTTAAAAATATATTTAATGTTTGGGGGTTCGAAGTAATTTTTCTAGCAAGTAAAAGAGTTCCATAAGTAAAAAAAGGGTCAGAAAAGGCCTGGTCTTTAAGTGGTTAAAGTGGAATCCCAGCTTAAACCTAACTAGCCTAACCCGGCCTCCCCCTCCTAACACCAATGCTACACAGGGAAGGTAATGTGACCAGTCTGAAAATAGGTAAGTATATACATGTTTCCTACACAGGTTAGTTAGCATAGGTGTTACAGCTAGTTAGGGAGAAGCTGGAATTACACTTTAAATTGAAGTTTATGTGCCCAGATTTACCTACCAGACGCATTTGCAGAAATGTGAAGTTCCTCTTTGCGGCCATGCTCTCTCTCACAAAGTTTTGGGGGGCTTTCATGTTTTGTTTTTTTTATTAGCTGATTATTTAACCAGTTCTGGACCGGAAGGGTTTGCCCCCTTAATGACCAGGCACTGTGTTAATTTAAAGGACAATTGCGTGGTCGCGTGACACTGTACGGAAATAAAATTGATGTCCTTTTTATTCCGACAAATAGAGCTTTCTTTTTGGGGTATTTGATCACCTGTGTGATTTTAATTGTTTGCGCTATAAACAAAAAAAGAGCGTCAATTCTGGAAAAAAAAAAAAATATTTCACTTTCTACTTTATAACATTCCCAAAATAAAAAATAAATAAAATAAAAAATTTTCATCCTTTTAGGCCAATTTGTATTCTGCTACATATTTTTGGTAAAAAAAAAAAATCGCAATAAGCGTATTTTGATTGGTTTGTGCAAAAGTTATCACGTCTACAAACTAGGGGAAAGATTTATGTCATTTTTATTTATTTTATTTTTTTACTAGTAATGGTGGCGATCTGCGTATTTTAGCGGGACAACGACATTTCGGCGGACAGATCAGACCCCTAATTTACATTTTTGACACTTTTGGGGGGGACCAGTGACATTACTACAGTAATAATCAGTGCTAAAAATATGCACTGTTACTGTAATAATGACACTGGCAGGGAAGGGGTTAACCCAGGAGTGATCAAAGTGCGAGCCTAGGGGAGTGTTTTCTAACTGTATGGGGAAGGTGCTTGTGGAAAGACCACAGAGACCTGTGATCCTATATAGATCTGTCAGAGAATCAGATCATGTCAGAGAAAACAACAGTCAGCTGTGTTTACAGCAGCTGACCGTCCTTCTCTCTCAGCAGGGAGCGATTGCAGGTGCCCGGCAGCAATCGCTGCCGCAGGCCTCACATCGGCATCCCCGCTGCCTAGTGGGGGTGGGAGCGCAGCAGCACGTGCTCGCCCCCCAGCACCACTCCTGCGAACCAACGTATTCATAGGTCGATTTGCGCAATGGTTAATAAATTTATTCGATATAAGGATGAACAAATAGATTCTATATTAGCTACTTTCCTACTGCTAACAAACTAAATCCTAGTACACACGAGCGAATGTAAGCCGGAATGGGCCAGTTCAAAAGAAACCGGTTGACAATCGGCCCATGTGTATGGCAGCCGGTCCAACAGAAGCCAGGCGAAGGCTCATGACCGAAAAAGATCTGCCGACCAGCTCCTGTTTATAGCTCTCAGCCAATGTCTGAGAGCGCTGATCAGAGTGTTCTGGCGGGTGGGCCATCCCCCTGTCAGAACATAATCGCTTAGCACACGAGATTGCTGTACTAACATTGGATTGTTAGTACAGTGGCCCCAACCTGAGCTTTCAGTTTTAAAAACTAGTGGTATGTACGAGGCTTTGCTCCCAGGTTTTTATTTAGATCACAGCTCTTCTTTAAATATTATTGTGGTAATGAGTGATTTCCCTTATGATTAGATAACCTCACCCTTCCCTGTGACTCCTGGAGCGAGATTTGCGGTGTGAAAATAATGTGCCCCCTGGCTGTCCCCTTAGCAGTCTTCTCTATCTCCTCTGTGTATTAATAGGTAGCAGTTGTTCATACTCAGTTAGGTAAAAGAGACTAAATCACGTCCACTTTACCAGGAAGCAGCTTATGGACTCTGATGACAAAATGGTTACTACAGTGTTTAGTTAGTAACCAATTTCCAAATCCCAAAAGGATTATGGGTATCTTAATATAGTAGCAGTGCTATGAGTGGTATGTAGGTTACATAAGCTGAGCATGGCAGGGTTATCATGTGTCTGCGCTGGACACAGCATCAGCACTTTGGCTCACGACTGCTGAGGTTGGGTCTTGGAGACGTACAAATCTTACTGCATGTACATTTGCATATGTAAAGACAATGGCATGAGCCACAAAATGAGAAAGCCACGTGAAACAACTGGTGCAGAGGGACCACCAGAAACAAATCTCAAATCAAATGGGTTCCTTGCTAAAAAGACTTATTTTAAAGAAACTGCGTTGTGAAAAACCAAAAAAGGAAATGGCTGTGTCCCTAAGGCTGCATTCGCACTGGTGTAGAGCGTGGAGGCGCGCAAAATCCTGCATTTACAATCTACACAAAAAAGTTTGGGGGCAATTCACTGTTAATGGATCCCAAAAGTGGCACACAAGAGGTGCATTTTTATGCATGGCAGAACATTACGGTTGAAAAACATACAAAGCTTGAAGCTCAGAAAGGTGCATGAGTTTCTTTACTGCATTTGTTGCTCGAACAGAAATTGATATGGCCTGTCAGACTCAGATGTGCGGGTGAGTCCATACAGCCACTACGTCTATATCAAATAACTTAGGCTGCCTGCTTGCAGATGTGGACACATAGGGCTCTTGCATGCTGTATGGGCCTCTGCGCTTGTGTGAATAAGTCCTTTTGTTCTGTGCATTGTAGGCAGACTGCCTATGTATTAAAAAAAACAACAGGCCTTCCAGAAGAAGTCCTATTGTGACGTAACGTGTAGGGCGGAGTTACTTGTCTACGTCATCTGCATACGCATACCTGTCATATGCATACCTTTCATCCAATTATGTGAGTGGTATTCTCTTTTAAACTCTCTTTAAACATTGGTTTTTAAGGTTTTACACTACAGTGCATCCTAAAAGTATTCACAGCACTTCACTTTTTCCACATTTTGTTATATTATTGCATTATTTCAAAATGGATTAATTTAATTATTTTCCTCAAAATTCTACAAACAATATCTTTGCAAATTTATTAAAAATAAAAAATGAAAAATAATCACATGTACATAAGTATTCACAGCCTTTGCCATGACACTCAAAATCAAGCTCAGGAGCATCCTGTTTTCACTGATCATCCTTAAGATGTTTCTACAACTTGATTGGAGTCCACCTGTGGTAAATTCAGATGATTGGAGATGATTTGGAAAGGCACACACCTGTCTTAATAAAGGTCCCACAGTTAACAGTGAATGTCAGGAGCACAAACCAAGCCATGAAGACCAAGGAGTTGCCTGTAGGCCTCCAAGACAGGAATGTATTGAGGCGCAGATCTGGGGAAGGGTACAGAAACATTTCTGCAGCATTGAAAGTCCCAATGAGCACAGTGGCCTCCCTCATCCATAACTAAAAGAAGTCTAAAAGCACCAAATCTCTTCCTAGAGCGGGCTGCCCAGCCAAACTGAGCAATTGGGGGAGAAGGGCCTTTGTCATGGAGGTGACCAGGAACCGGATGGTCACTCTGACAGAGCTCCGGCGTTTCTCTGTGGAGAGAGGAGAACCTTCCAGAAGAACAACCATCTCTGCAGCACTATACCAATCAGACCTGTATCGTAGAGTGGCCAGACGGAAGCCACTCCTCAGTAAAAGGCACTTGACAGCCCGTCTTGATTTTGTCAAAAGGCACCTGAAGGACTCTCCTACCATGAGAAACAAAATTCTCTGGTCTGATGAAACAAAGAATGAGCTCTTTGGCATGAATGGCAAGTGTCATGTCTCGAGGAAGCCAGGCACCACTCATTACCTGGCCAATAACATCCCTATAGTGAAGCATAGTGGTGACAGCTTTATGCTGTGGGGATGTTTTTCAGCAGCAGTAACTGGAAGACTATTCAGGATCAAGGGAAAGATGAATGCAGCAATGTACAGAGACATCCTTGACGAAAATCTGCTCCAGAGTGCTCTGGACCTCAGACTGGAGTGAAGGTTAATTTTCCAACAGGCCAACGACCCTAAGCACACAGCCAAGATAACAAAGGAGTGGCTATTGGACAACTCTTTGAATGTCTTTGAGTGGCCCAGCCAAAGCCCAGATTTGAACCAATTGAATATCTCGGGAGAAATCTGAAAATGGCTGTGCACCAATGCTCCCCATCCAAACTGATGGAGCTTGAGAGGTCCGGCAAAGAAGAATGGAAGAAACTGCCCAAAAATAGGTGTGTCAAGCTTGTAGAATCAGACTTCAGACTGGATCAATCACAGGAGGACATCCCGGGACGGTCCTTTGGTCACGTGACATCACGTCCTTCCCGCCCGCCGTCACAGAGAGAGGGGAGCAGCGTGAGGAGTCGGACGGACTCCACTGGATCCAGCCGGAGCTGCCCGAAGCAGTCTCGTACTGGCCGCCGGAAGAACGCGAGGTGATCACTTGACCGGAGGACCAGAACGTTCGTCTCCGGCGTCGGTCGCGAAGGTAAGAGAAGGCACCGGGACCGGCTGCACTAGCTCTGGCAAGTGGCAATGGATGGAGCTATGGAGGATGGTGCCGGATGGTAGAGTGCTGCGGGAGGTGCATGCATGGCTGCACTGTGCACAGTGCAGCCATACATGCACCTCCCACAGCACTCTACCATCCAGCACCATCCTCCATCCATTGCCACTTGCCATCTCACTAGCCCAGTACTGTCTGCTTTGAAGGGGGCACACACGCTGGTCTCTGCATTGAAAGGGGGCATGTATGCTGGTCGCTACATTGAGGGGCATGTATGCTGGTCGCTACATTGATGGGCATGCATACTGGTCACTACATTGAAAAGGGGCATGTACGCTTGTCACTACATTGAAAAGGGTCTGTATGCTTGTCACTACATTAAAAGGGGGCCTGTACGCTTGTCACTACATTGAAAGGGGGCCTGTACGCTGGTCACTGCATTGAAAGGGGCATGTACGCTGGTCACTACATTGAAAGGGGGCCTGTACGCTTGTCACTGCATTGAAAGGGGGCATGTATGATTGTCACTGCATTGAAAGGGGGCATGTACGCTTGTCACTGCATTGAAAGGGGGCCTGTACGCTTGTCACTACATTGAAAGGGGGCCTGTACGCTGGTCACTGCATTGAAAGGGGGCCTGTACGCTTGTCACTGCATTGAAAGGGGGCCTGTACGCTTGTCACTGCATTGAAAGGGGGCCTGTACGCTTGACACTGCATTGAAAGGGGGCATGTACGCTTGTCACTGCATTGAAAGGGGGCATGTACGCTGGTCACTACATTGAAAGGGGGCATGTACGCTTGTCACTACATTGAAAGGGGGCATGTATACTGGTCACTACATTGAAAGGGGGCCTGTACTGTGGGATTAGTGCTAGGGGGTCTGTACTGTGGGGTTTGTGCTAGGGGGTCTGTACTGTGGGGTTTGTGCTAGGGGTCTGTACTGTGGGGTTTGTGCTAGGGGGTCTGTGCTGTTGGATTAGTGCTAGGGGGCCTGTACTGTGGGATTAGTGCTAGGGGGTCTGTACTGTGGGGTTTGTGCTAGGGGGTCTGTACTGTGGGGTTTGTGCTGGGGTCTGTACTGTGGGGTTTGTGCTAGGGGGTCTGTACTGTGGGGTTTTTGCTAGGGGGCCTGTACTGTGGGGTTTGTGCTAGGGGATCTGTACTGTGGGGTTTGTGCTAGGGGGTCTGTACTGTGGGATTAGTGCTAGGGGGCCTGTACTGTGGGGTTTGTGCTAGGGGGTCTGTACTGTGGGGTTTGTGCTAGGGGGTCTGTACTGTGGGGTTTGTGCTAGGGGTTCTGTACTGTGGGGTTTGTGCTAGGGGGCCTGTACTGTGGGGTTTGTGCTAGGGGATGTGTACTGTGGGGTTTGTGCTAGGGGGCCTGTACTGTGGGGTTTGTGCTAGGGGATGTGTACTGTGGGATTAGTGCTAGGGGGCCTGTACCGTGGGGTTTGTACTAGGGGGCCTGTACTGTGGGGTTTGTGATAGGGGGCCTGTACTGTGGGGTTTGTGCTAGGGGGTCTGTACTGTGGGGTTTATGCTAGGGGGTCTGTACTGTGGGGTTTATGCTAGGGGGTCTGTACTGTGGGGTTTGTGCTAGGGGGTCTGTACTGTGGGGTTTGTGCTAGGGGGCCTGTACTGTGGGGTTTGTGCTAGGGGGCCTGTACTGTGGGATTTGGGCTAGTGGGCCTGTACTGTGGGGCTTGTGCTAGGGGGTCTGTACTGTGGGGTTTGTGCTAGGGGGTCTGTACTGTGGGGTTTGTGCCACTCTCAGTCAGTGTATCCCATAATAGGGTGTCTCTCACAGTATATCCCATAATAGGGCCCCTGCTCCCTATTATGGGATATACTAGTACTGATAGACCCCTTAATATGTGATATATTGGGATAATTTGTTCACGCAAGCAAAATACAGGGGACAAAATGGGTGGAGTCTATAAGGGGTGGGGCTTCTGAGAAACGGGAGGGGTCAAAATAGAAAGGTGGGGTCTTGCGCCCCCCCATCTTAAAACTTCACCAGCCGCCACTGCTAGATACGCAGACTGCTTACCAGATTGAGGTATATCAAGTGCCTGATTCAAAGGTGTATGCTCCCAGGATCCTCAATAGGATAGACCTCTGGATAAATTCCAACCTCAGACGACAGGAAAAGCTCAACAAACATGGACCACGTGCATGTAAAAAATGATACAAGATCCCATAGCGTAACACAAAGGTACACCCAATGGTGAAATTTACACCTTAAGTGCAATCCACTTAATAAGGAATAAAGTGCTGAAGTGAAAGATAGTGACCTCCACCGATATTACAAGCTGCTTATCAGACATACAAATGAGTATAGCCAAAGGAAGTTGCAAATAACTAAGTATGTGCCAAACTCCAGTGATGGGATGGACTGTCCAGTCATGTGACCACTGTGACTGGTGGTCATAGTGGTTACTGGAGACCGGGAGCTGTCTATGACAACTCAATCCCTGTGCTGGGAGTGTGCAGTGAACATGCCTCACTCATGGATGCATATGTGCGGCAAAAGCCCTCCCTCTCTGCCGCTGTACACAATAACAGAAGGTTAATACCAGGTAGCCATCAGACTTCTAAAGCCACATGTATTTAGAAAAACAGAGTGGAATATATCAGAACAGCAGGCAGAAAAGTTAGGTTAATGAGTATGGAAAGTCCCGTTGCTATCGCAAGCTCAGAAAAGGTCTCACTCTGCCATTTCTAAATTAGAGGGTGACAAGACAAGGGTCAAATGTGGCTCCTTAGATTAGTCGCAGCCCTGATGTAAATCATCCCAGCATTTGCCACATTCTTGCACATATTCCTCTTGTAGCCAGGGCACTGGCTTTTCTTTCCCCTTGTCCAACAAGCACACCATCTGATGTAATACAGACGTCTATAAATCATGCTGACCACAGTTTCATGGCACGGATACAATGATGACAAACACTCACTATCTCTTTAAATGTTCTCCTAAAAGAGGATTTCTAGTATAAGCAACTTCATCAGAGCGATTTCAAACCACAGCAGTTTCGCGTCACACCTTCATATTTTAGAAAATAGAAAAAAAATAAAAAAACAGTTTGTCCTTTCAGCTGCCTGTTTATTAGCTCAGATTCAGGCATTTATTGGTGTTCTCACTTAAGAGCTCATTCGCATAAGCCATTAAGCCCGTGTGTGGTCTGGTGTGCTTTGACTGCTCCATATGAATCATACACAAAGACTAAGCGGAGGATCCAAAGGACAGGAAAGACAGCCTTGACATCAACAAAACAGGAACTCATTGAAACATCTCGTTCTAAGCTAGCGGGATAACCACAGCTGCAAAGCATAAGGATCAGCGACTAATGTGTTTCTTAGTAATATCTATATTACTGAGTATGCTTCTAGAAATATAAAATAAAAAAAAGACTGCCACAAGGCAGAAATGGAAATAGAAGTGTAGCTTTCATCTGCTTAACACAATGTAAGATTCTGGTACCTTCGGTACCCTTCCAGCCCATTTCTTCTGCACTGCGTCCCACCTTTTCATCTAGGTGGAACGCATATACCTGCCTATCTCTTTAAGCCGGAATGACGTCATCACTAGGCGCCGCTCTGAGCGGCTATTTCAATCGCCGGCTTTCACTCACAAGGTGTTCGTGCAAACCGCTTGTTATACAGCCTTGTCTGATGCTGCCGAAGCCTCCAGCTATTTCCTGTATCTCGCTACTGATCCTGTATCTCGCTACCGATCCTTATCTCAATACCGGACCCATCATCTCTCTTCCAGCCCATTTCTTCTGCATTGCGTCCCACCTTTTCAGCTAAGTGGAATGCATATACCTGCCTATCTCTTTAAGCCGGAATGATGTCATCACTAGGCGCCGCTCTGAGCGGCTATTTCAATCGCCGGCTTTCACTCACAAGGTGTTCGTGCAAACCGCTTGTTATACAGCCTTGTCTGACGCTGCCGAAGCCTCCAGCTATTTCCTGTATCTCGCTACTGATCCTGTATCTCGCTACCTGATCCTTATCTCAATACCGGACCCCTCATCTCTCTAAACCAACTAGTGATAAGTACCCCACAGGGGATTCCTTCCTATCAACTTACACTATCTACTCTTGCATACTAAAGACTGTTGCTATCTATGCATTACTATTTCTATCATCTGCACTGTTACATAGATTGCTAGCTCTTGAGTCTACTACCATCTATATCCTTGCACTGAGTTAGCAATTCCTGTACACTTCATCTGCTGTCCCCTACCACCTGTTATTTGTACATGATTGCTAACCTATCTGCATACTATCTATCACCATCTGCTAACACTCCTGAACATTACTATTGAGTGCCTATCATTGCTATCACTACTCACGCCTGTCCTTTCCGCACATCACCTCTATATTATCGTATACAACCTATCACTCCAGGAACATCTTATCTGAGTGTCTGTATATTTGCATGCTCTAGGCAGGCTGGGCCACAATGATGAGTCTGGAGAGTTGGATATGGTGATTCAACACATCTCTACATGACTACTGAGTGGAAATTCTGCAGCTGCAAATCCAGTTCACTAAACAAACGCCGGAGCGTTACACACAAAAACAAATCTAATTAGTGTGATGACATCATTGTGACTTTATTTACATTTCACTATGAAAATGTCATCCGTATTACATAGAGCATACGATTTCTAAACGTTTTACCCCAGAGGAACCCCTGAAATAATTTTCAGGTCTTGGAGAACCCCTGTTAAAACCAATTTATCTGGTGTCAGTGGGAGGAATGGTCCTTACATTGGTGGTCAAAGTTAAGAATGATCCCTATATTAGTGGTAAGTTGGAAAAATGCACCTTACATTAGTGGTCAGTAGAAGAATGCTCCTTACATTGTTGGACAGTGGGAAGAATGATGAATGATCCCTCAGTGGAAAGAAAACCCTTACTTGGTGCTCAGTGAAAAAAATACTACTTACATTGGGGGGTCAGTGGGAAGACTTATCCTTATATTGCTGGTGAGTGGGAAGAATGCCCCCTTACATTGGTGGCCAGTGAGAAGAATACCCCTTACATTGGGGGTCAGTGGGAAGAATGCCCCCTTACATTGGTGGCCAGTGAGAAAAATACCCCTTACATTGGGGGTCAGTGGAAAAAATGCTTTTTACATTAGTGGTCAGAGGTAAGAATGATCCCTACATTGGTGGTCAGTGGGAAGATTGCCCCTTACAGTGGTGGTAAGTTGGAAAAATGCACCTTACATTGGTGGTCAGTTGAAGAATGCTCCTTACTTGGTGCTCAGTAAAAAAAATACTACCTACATTTGGAGTCAGTGGGAAGACTTATCATTATATTGATGGTGAGTGGGAAGAATGCCCCCTTACATTGGTGGTCAGTGAGAAGAATACCCCTTACATTGGTGGTCAGTGAGAAGAATACCCCTTACATTGGGGGTCAGTGGAAAAAATGCTTTTTACATTAGTGGTCAGAGGTAAGAATGATCCCTACATTGGTGGTCCGTGGGAAGATTGCCCCTTACATTGGTGGTAAGTTGGAAAAATGCACCTTACATTGGTGGTCAGTTGAAGAATGCTCCTTACATTGGTGGACAGTGGGAAGAATGATAAATGATCCCTACATTGGTTGTCAGTGGGAAGAACGTTCCCTTATATTGGTGGTCAGTGGAAAGAAAACCCTTACTTGGTGCTCAGTGAAAAAAATACTACTTACATTGGGGGTCAGTGGGAAGACTTCTCCTTATATTGATGTTGAGTGGGAAGAATGCCCCCTTACATTGGTGGTCAGTGGGAAGAATACCCTTACATTGGGGGTCAGTGGAAAGAATGCTTTTTACATTGATGGTCAGAGGTAAGAATGATCGCTACATTGGTGGTCATTGGGAAGATTGCCCTTACATTGGTGGTAAGTTTTGAGAATGCACCTTACATTGGTGGTAAGTTTTGAGAATGCACCTTACATTGGTGGTAAGTGGGAAGAATGCTCCTTACATTGGTGGTAAGTGGGAAGAATGCTCCTTACATTGGTGGTACATGGGAAGAATGAAGAATGATCCCTACATTGGGGGTCAGTGGGAAGAATGCTCCTTACATTGGTGGTCAGTGGGAAGAATGAAGAATGATCCCTACATTGGTGGTCAGTGGGAAGAATACCCTTACTTGGTGCTCAGTGAAAAAAATACTACTTACATTGGGGGTCAGTGGGAAGAAGGAGGAGGACACACCCAAAGAGCTCTCTCAGAGAACCAGCCCTTTTCAAGCCTGGGCCTTGCTTGCTAGCTTGGCCCAGGAACAATGCCTGATCCTGGGGGAGGCCCTGGGAGGGATCCCCCTGATGACACGGGGCCTAGTGAGGAGGAGGTGGAGGACCTGTCTGTGGGTCCAGGCCCTGGTGAGAATGCGGATGTCTTCAGCCAGAAGGTTATCAATCGTTTTAGGGCGATTGGGAGAGCTGAAGAAAAACTTAAAGTTTTGAAGGCTGAACATAAATCCTTCAGAGCCAAATACTGCCAGGCCTGGAGTAAAAATCGCACAGCCATGAAGCCTGAGCTACAGGAATTGGAAGATAAGGTAAAGAAACAATCTTTATTACTGGAAAAGTTGAAAGATAGAAGCGGAGTGTTTAAAGAAAAATTTGATAATGAGAGGAGATTTGCCAGCCAAGCATCAGCAAGTTCTGTGGATCAGCAGCCTCAGTTAATGGATGACCAGGCTCCATCTGCCTCTGCACCTCTCCCCCCATGCCAGAACTGGGAATCGCCAGCGGCAACCAGCCAGGGGGTTGAGAGTGGGCATGGATCCCTGACATTTATCCAGGAGATGGAGTCCCCCCTGAGAGCAGATAAGTTTGCATTCACTGATGATCCATCAGAAATCCCTGTGGATGGGCAGAGGAGATACAAACCAGCAAAGCCAGTACTGGTGGAGAAATCCCAGTATACCATGCTGCCATCCAACATGTCTGCCCCACCTGCTGTTGTGGATGGTGTCCCAGGTGAGAAGGAGCTTTGCCTACAGCTACCTATTGGAGATTCTGCTGTGAACACAACCAGTACAGACATGCAGGGAAAATCCCTGACCGTGAAATCCCCGGACCATCAGGTGAATGTGGATGGACCTGCATCTGACACCCCAGACATGGATTTTGCTGGTCTGGCTGAGACCAGTAGTCCCTCTGAAAGCAAAATGGCTGCCAGCTCCAAGGAGTCTGTTTCACTTTCACCAGAGCTTCCCAGTGTTTCAGGGCTGATTGCTGGTGGGGGAGGGGATCAGCATGCTGCTGTTTTTGGAATGGAAGCAGCCATGGAAGTTACCTGCAGTGTTTTACCTGCTGCTGTGCTAGAACTGAATTCCATTTCCACAGCTGAAAACCCTGTCCCAGTGGAAGAGAAGATGACAGCTGAAACTCTTACCAGTGCAGCACCAACTATGGATTCTGCTGTGAAGACAACAAATATCCCAGCAAGTATTAAAAATGACAATAATCATAAAGCAATGAATGTGGTGGGTGGTGGTGAAGGGGATAATATTGCTGGGAAAAATAGAAATGACATTTCTCCCCCTGCTCAGCAGAGGAAAGATTTATCGATTGTACAGATCAATCCCGGATCTGTACAATCGTTATCTGTTATGTCTGTGTCGGATGTTTCAAAACAAACTGATGGATTTTCTGCTGGGAGGAATGTTGGAAGCTATGCTTCAGCTTTGGGGAGTCGCACCAGGGTGGGTGGTGGGGATTTGGTTAGTAATCGCAATTCAAGGAGGTTTGTTGGGGGGTTGGTTAGTGGGTATAGGAGGAGGAATGTGGTTCAGTTGCGGTGGGAGGGCGATGGAACGCCGCCAGTAAGGGGGAGAGTGGCCGAGTTGGTCTTGGAAATGGGGTTTAAAGCCTGTGACATTTTTGCTTTGATTTGCCCGGTGGGAAGTTATGAATTTGATTTGTCGTTTGTGAAACCTGAGAGTTTGGATCTCTTTTGGGAGAGATTTAGGAGGTGCAAGGGCCTTCAGCAGTGGAGTGGTTTGGTGCCAAAGGTGATTTCAAGACAGCCTCTGATAAAGTCGGTGACCATCTTGGTGCGTAACGAATCCATACCAGAGGCTGATTTATTAGTATGGCTACGCCGATATGGCGAGGTCCTCACTCCACTGCGGAAGGTCCTTGATGAGCATGGGATATGGACAGGGGCCTGGACAGTGTCACTAAAATTGGGGGTGCTGGGCGATGTAGTTCAGCACCTTCCCTGCTCAGCCTTTCTGGGTAGGGATAGGCTGACCATTTTCTACCAAGGTCAGCCTAAGGTATGTAATAAATGTGGTGATAAAGGCCACTTTGCATCGTCCTGCACCCACAAGAAGTGCTCACTGTGCCAGGATTTAGGCCATTTGGCCAGAGAATGCACCCAGATTCGGTGCAATTTGTGCCAGCAGCTGGGTCATCCATATAGCCAGTGCCCAGAGGCACTGCATAACTTGCCAGGATTGGAGACTGAGCTGCAGAGGCTTGATAAAGAAGATGAAGCAGCTGAAGTTAGAGAGGAAATTGTTGTTGCCCCTCCTGTGTCTGTTGTGTCAGATTCTGTTTCCCCTAGTGAGGTGGTCCCTGAGTCTGTCCTTCCTGTGTCTATTGTGTCAGATTTTGTTTCCCCTAGTGATGTGGTCCCTGAGTCTGTCCCTCCTGTTGTTCCTACATCTACTGTGCGTAGATCCTCCAGACTAGCGGAAGCTGCTGGGGGGGCGGGTATAGTGGATCTTCCCCCTCGGCCTACTCCACCTCCAGTCCCTGTCTCTCGACACCGCAAACGCGGCCAAGAGGGTGCAGGGGTGCTGGATGGTGGTGGGGTCGATGGGGTTGAGGGAGGGGTGTCCATGTCCCATGTCTCACCCTCTGTTGTGGAGGATTCGGATGAGGAGGGGTGGGAGAGGACAAGGAGGAAGAAAAAGAAAAAGAGGAAAACCAGTAAAGCGGTCGTTTCCTCCTTACAGTTAGAGCCAGGAGGTGTTCCTCTTGGCAACACATTTTCGGTTTTATCAGGGGAGGAGTTAGTATCCAATTTATCCACTTCTTTATCATCTATGGATGAGGGGGAGTCACATAGTGTAAAGAGAGCTGTTTCGGGGGATGAGAGTGTGGTGGAGGTTAAGAAACGACTACCCCAATCATCCTGATGGCAGTGCCCGCTCTGATAAAGGTGGCGACCATTAATGTCGCCAGCGTGAAATCTGCAAGAGCTCGTGATATTGCCTTATTTTTGCTCAGTGAGTTTGATGCTGAGATTTTTTTTTTGCAAGAGACCTGGCTCAATACTTTGGCCGATGTCCATCTAGCAAAAAGGGAGTGGAGATGTGGTCCCTCCTTTTGGTCTCTTGCGGCTGAGCCTTGCAGCGGAGTTGCGGTTCTTTTTAAAACCGATATGGTAACGTGCCGGCGGATAATTGAGGTAGAAATGGGGAGATGCATGGTCTTAGACGTCTCTGTTAGGGGGCAGGACCTGCGCCTCATCAATATCTATGGACCGCAGTCAAAATGGGACAGGAAATGCCTCTTCACAAAGATCAAGCCCTTCCTTTTTACATCCCAGCAGGTTGTCTTTGGAGGTGACTTTAACACCATAATTAGGCCTGAAGACAGGGGGGTCTCCATAGACAGGCTGGGTTATGATAGCGTTTTTCTTAGAGATATGGTTAGACAAGCAGGCCTGGTAGATGTGCACATTAAGCACTGCCCTGGCAGCACGGGATTCACGTTTCAGAGAGGGAATAGTCAGAGTAGGATAGACAGGTTTTTTTTAAAGGAGAACTCTGCTTTCTCGGCTCCTGAGTTGAGGGCGGTGGAGTTCTCTGACCACTGTATGCTGTCTGTGACTCTGAATGCCTCGGACACTCCACCCAGGGGAAGGGGTACCTGGAAACTGAATTCGGCTCTCCTGGAAGATGTAGAGGTAAGACAATCCTTTGAGGATTTTTTTCAGGCACAGGTTTCTATTCTGGACTTTTGCAGCAGTAAGTCAGAGTGGTGGGAGCTTGTGAAACAAAGGGCGATTGGACTTTTCAAGGCCATAAGTAAGAAGAAGCAGCTTGGTATGTATATTGCCTACCAGCATTTGCGGAGGAAGCTTGATCGTCTTGTCTCGTATGGAGGAGATCCAGGGGAGATCTCGGAGGTAAAGCTTCTTCTTAGGAAGTGTCAATACGACCGGCATGCCTCCTTGGTTCTGGAGAGAGATTATGGGAAATATCACTCGCCTGATCCTTACCAGAACTGTAAGCAAGGCATAGCAGTTAAGACGGTCATAGGTCTGAGGGATAGTACGGGTTCCCTGGTGAAGTCCAGATCAGGGATCCTGGAGATCTTCAGGTCATATTACGCAGACCTTCTGGGAAGAAAGGACCTTAGTCGGGACAGGATGGAAAGCTTTCTGGATTCTACTCCAGGATTGGGAAATGATACATTGCCTTTGATGGATTTGACAGAACCAATTTCAGCGGATGAGGTAGTTCGTGCTATAGAGAAGCTGGCTACCAAAAAGTCGCCTGGGCCAGATGGGTTGACAGCTGAATTTTACAAGTGTTTTAAGTCCATTCTGGCTCCCTTTTTAGCGGAGGTTTATAACAGCTGTTTAGAAGAGGGTTCTCTCCCTCCCTCCATGAGGCAATCCGCTGTGATTCTTCTGTCAAAAGGTAAAGACCCCTCAATAATTGAGAACTGGCGCCCCATCAGTCTTCTCAATGTTGATAGAAAGATCTTGGCGAAGATTCTTTTTTGGCGCTTGTCGTCAGTAGCAGGCGATTTGTTGTCCAATCATCAGCACTGCTCGGTCCAGGGCAGAAGTACCTTTTCAGCAATTTTAGCTGTCCGGGAGGCTTTGGAGCGATGCAGGGCTGCTGGATGGAGAAAGTACTTGCTGGCATTGGATCAGGCGAAGGCTTTTGATCGAGTCAATCATGAGTACCTGTATTTGCTACTTGGTAGATACGGCCTGCAGGGGAGGTTTATTGATTGGCTGAAAACATTATATAAAGGGGCTGAGAGCTTCCCACTTGTTAATGGTTGGGTTGGACGGCCTTTTGAGGTTGGCTCTGGTGTGCGCCAGGGGTGTCCTTTGAGCCCCCTGCTATATGTATTCGCAATCGACCCCTTCATAAGAAGGTTAGAGAGTGGATCGTTGTGTGGGGTGCCTTTGGGCATTGCTGGTGTGCCGCCTTTGAAGGTCGTGGCCTATGCCGATGATGTGTCTGTTATTATCTCTGGGATGGAGGAGGCGCAGGAGGTGGTCTCTGTGATAGAGCAGTACACTGAGGCTTCTGGCTCTAAAATCAATCATGAAAAGAGTGAAGTTTTCTGGATGGGTGAGGAGGGTGAAAGCTTCGAACTTCCGGATGCCTTCCCAGAGCCCCAGCAGGAAATTAAAGTGTTGGGCATCAAATTTGGTCCTGGTGACTATGGTCATCGAAATTGGGAAAGCAGGTTGTTGAATGCCAATGCCAAGGTGGCAAGCTGGAAGAAATGGAAACTTTCCTTGAGGGAAAGGGTTGACTTGATTAAAACTTACCTGATCCCAATCTTTTTATATGTCAGCTTTGTCTGTATCTTGCCGGAATCTCTCTATGCAAGGGTGTACAGCTGCTTTTTCCAACTGTTATGGGGAAATAGGCTGAACCTGATCAAACGCAATGTAACTTACCTGTCCAGGCGGGAGGGTGGTCTAGGAATGGTCAACCCTATAGTTTTCTTTTCTCTGCTTTTTTTAAAGTATAATCTTGGTAATATGTTAGCAGAGACCCCGCCGGGATGGGTGGGTATTTTTCAATCTTGGTTTAGGCCTTTTCTGCGATGCTGGGAAGATGGCGGGCCAGTGAAAAGTCTGAGAGTCCGACATGGCAAGCTTCCGGCTTATGTTGCCCCGTGTCTGAAAATACTTAGGCAGTGGCAGGTGACAGTGGGGGATATCAAGTCCCTCCCCAGAAAGCTTCTGGAGAAGAGGATTTTGGGCTCTGCTTTCAGTGTGTCGCTGACCTTAAGGGATTGCCCAGGCCCCGTAATGAGGGAGGGGTTGCGTTTAATTAACTTAGGAAGAATCCCTTTGAAGTTTAGGGATCAAGCCTGGCTCGCTTTCCACGGAAGGCTCTATGTGAGAGGGAACCTGAAGCATCGCCCTGTGGATGATCGGGATTGTCCTAGAGCGGAGTGTGTTGGTAAAGTGGAGTCTATGGACCACTTTTTGCTCCAGTGTCCCTTTAACATAGAGGTGTATAAAAGGGTGGGGAGGGCTCTAGGCATCCCCTTTCTCTATCGCATGAGTTATGCGGAGTGGGTGTACGGGGCATTCCCGACTCGCTGGGATTTTGATTTGGATACACTTTTTCTAGTTAGTATAGTTGTCCGTTACTTCACGTGGAATGCACGGTGCCAGATTACCCTGCGGAAGAAAGTCCTCCCTGTCGAGGTGGTGGTGTACGATATTCTGGGTGAGGTTGGGAAGATTCGGGGTCTTGAGAAGGGCAGGGAGCCTCGAGCGGTCTGGATAAGGGCGTGGAGGAATATCAGACCTGCTTTTGGTGAACTGTCCATCTCTGGGTGAAAAGCTTTTTTCCTATGCTATTTCTTTCACGCCCTTAGCTTTTGTTAGTTAATATCTTCATTTTTGAAGAAGGGCTGCATGCATAATGGGAGTGGTTTTGTTTCTTGACCTCGCAGGTTTGATGTCTGGTGTGGTGGTGTGAGTCTTATTAAGATTATTTTTCCCGGTAATGATGTGTTTCATGATGTGAGTTTTGTTTTTGCTGTAAAGGCAGTCTTTATTTGAGAGCAGAATTTGCTATGTATTTTTTTTCCCCCCTTTTCATGTAAATATGTATATATTTATTTATGTATATTGATTTTATGCTTATTGATTGCAAGACTTTTAATAAACAAAATTGGGAAGAATGCTCCTTACATTGGTGGTAAGTGGGAAGAATGCTCCTTACATTGGTGGTACATGGGAAGAATGAAGAATGATCCCTACATTGGGGGTCAGTGGGAAGAATGCTCCTTACATTGGTGGTCAGTGGGAAGAATGAAGAATGATCCCTACATTGGTGGTCAGTGGGAAGAATACCCTTACTTGGTGCTCAGTGAAAAAAATACTACTTACATTGGGGGTCAGTGGGATGACTACTCCTTACATTGATGGGGAGTGCAAAGCATGCCCCCCTACAATGATGGTCAGAGGGAAAAATACCTCTTACATTGAGGGTCAGTGGGAAGAATGCTCCTTATATTGGTGGTCAGTGGAAAGAATACCCTTACTTGGTGCTCTGTGAAAAGAATACTACTTAAGTTAGGGGTCAGTGGGAAGACTACTTCTTAGTGGGAAGCATGCCCCCCTTACATTGGTGATCATTGAGTATAATACCCCTACATTGGTAGCAAGTGGGAAGAATTCCCATTAAATTGGTAGTTAGTGGGAAGGATGCCCTCTACATTAGTGGTCAGTGGGAAGAATAGCCATTGCATTCATTGTCAGTGGGAAGAATGCTCCTTACTTTGGTGGTCAGTGGGAAGAATACCCCTTACTGTACGTTGATTGTCTTTCGGAAGAATGCTCCTTAAATTGGTGGTCATTGTTCTAAATGCCCCCCCCCCCTCCCCCATTAAAGAGAACTAAAAAGATCATTGGTGTCACGCTGCTGACTGGAACTATGTAGGCACCATCAACTGGAAAGTCTATCAGCCACAGATCAAAGAACCCCTAGCAACCTCTGGAGGCACCTTAGGTTTTCACAGGGCCCTGGTTAAAATGGCTGACCAAGAGACTAAGTTGATGCCTTTGCTGACCCTCTTTCAAAGAGTCCCTTCCTAGTACCCTTGCTATGCCTGGTTCGATACCTTGAGTCACTAACCCAGAACAAACATACATGTCATTAGTTCTGATCTGCACACTTGTTCTCTGTAAGTGGCTCAACATACTAATACTTGTTTGGGCTAGCATGACAGCCAAGAAATGAGGGTTTTCATATGAAGATGTAAACCTGGCATATATTTCTCTCAGTAAAGCTCAAAGTGCCACCATTACCTATCAAACAAGCAGTTCTATGAAACAATTGCCTAGCTAAGTGCAAACATGTCACTCTATGAATCTCTTTTCTACTGATACTTGGTCATATATTCAATATATTGAATATATCAATTAATTAAAATGAATGTACAGCTAAAACTTTTTTAAGTGGTGGATAAAGTAAGAAAGGGTTCAAACACCTGCCAGTTTTTTTTTTTGCTGTCTTTGTACCATTGAGTCAATTTCCCTTCACTTTCTGTCCCAGAGTTACAACAGAAATTAAAAGAAATATCCGAAAGTGATGCAAATTCCCCCTTTAGGTCCTGTTTACAGCATATGCATTGGGTTGTGCTGGGTAAGGCAACCAAAACAAAGACAAGGTATTTTGCATTGTTTTCTAGGGAGCCAGTACATACTACATTGTGGTGGTATGCGCTTAAAAAAAGTATTACATGCAGAACATTCTTTCAGCATGTTTTGGTGCAAATCGCCACATCCCAATGCTGCTGTAGTGAATAGAACTGAATGCTTCAAATAAAAAAAAAGTAAACAGTGCAATGTGCAGTGCATTGGCACTTTTCCTTCCAGTGCACACCAGTGGCTGTGTGTTCAGCCCAGCTTGGTGGTTTTAATGGGGCCCTTAGACAGTTTTGCCTGGAACAGATGTCCCCATTAGAAGATTTCCCCTCACCTATTGTTCTGCTGGTGGCTCTAGCATTCTGGATTTCACCTCACATTCTCTATCAGACAAAGGTCAGCAGTACATGTAGAGGGGGAAATCTCCCCTAACAGTCAGCGATAAAAACTTGATAAGGGTCTAACTTTTCCCTAGTCTATTTAAAGCTAAGAGAAAGGTTTGCCTAGAGATATACTTTAAAGTGGAACTAAACCCTCCAATCCTTTAGAGTCAAGGAAGCTGCCATTTTGGCCTCTGTTTGATTTGCATTAGGCATGGTACTGCACATGTGATCAGTTATAACACCAACTTTTTTACTGTGACAGATATTCAAGGCCTGCCTTGAACGTAAGGCTGGCCATACAGTTTACAGTTTCATTCAACGTGTCAACACTTGATGTGGATGGAGGAATCCCTCTCGCTTAGTTATTGTATTCCGATTGGAGGGAGATTTCTCCGTTGTCTGCATACTCTGATCTCCACTAACTATAACTAGTGGCACTGATCGAAAGAAATTTTCCGACAGGCTGGTTGTACACAAGTCAATCAATAGATCAACTTGTGTATAACCAGCTTGCCCATACATGGATCAAAATTCAGTCGCTTCATGCTTAACTGCCCGAATTTCGATCCATGTATGGCCAGCTTAACTGTTTTGGGAAACAGTTAAATCGATGGGTTGTGTTTCCCCGTTCATGATCAAATACAATTACTACTTATATGTTTATGTGCCACATACGTCTGAAAACATAATGCTTTATAACAATTACTTTATGAGAGAAAAAAATGACACAAAATAAACTCAACAAAATTAGAGTGGCGTAGACAGCCACTTAAAAGAGTTTTCTTTTGAGAAATCATACCAACCTAGGTCCAATGCAGCATCTGTCCCTTGCCGGTTCTAAGGCTGAGAACTGAACAATTAAAGACCGCTGATCGCTCAGTTCTCAGTGCTCCATGAGAAGAGAGCTGGTGACTGTCATCACTGTCTGCACTGCCCCCCTGCGCTTACTGGAGCGCTGGGCTTCGGAGGGGGGGGGGGAGTGGCTGGCTCAGGCTCCCAGTGGCTTGCTGAGAGGCTGAGCCAGGTGCCGGTCCAGGCATCCCAGTGGATCCCTACCATATTGGGATCTTGTCCCAGCCTGGACAGGCTTCAGCCTGCTGTCTGCTGCAAACCGGTCACAGGCGTGCAAAACAAACTTTACTCCTGTGATCCATAGGGGAAATACAGCCAAACGAGAGCTTTGGCTGTACTTACCCTGTACAGCTCTTTTCTCATGAGCGGCCAGGAGGGTTTTATGACCCCCCCAGCCGGCTGCCCACCTAAATGCTAATATTTGTAATGTTCTGATACCTTTGGGTACCCTAATTACTCTTTCATAAGTGTATGCGCCCCACCATTCTCTTTTGGTAAGGTGCGCATACACCTTTAAGACTTATGCTGTCATCACTGAGCGCCGGACTGGATGGCTATTTAGATCGCCGGCTCTCACTCACATGTGTTCGTTCAAACTGCTTTGTGCCTTGATGCTAACCTGTCTTGAAGCTCTCATGCTTGCAAGCATACCTCGCTGTTGGAACCACGCTGCGCTGATCCCTGTATCCCGCTACCGGATCATCCGCTCTTGCCGAACCTCTCCTCTGCTACATTGCTATTAGTGATAAGTACCCCACAGGGGAAACCTCTATAACCTTCATACTAAAGCTTACACTATCTAGCTCTGCATACTAAGGACTATTACTACATCTGCATTTTCTAGGATTGCTAGCTCTTGAGCCTACTACCACCTGTTCTTGCACTGGGTTGATCTCTCTTGTATGTCCACCTGCTACTCTGTCATCTGCTACCATACATGATTGCTAAACCTATCTGCATCCCATCTGCTACTATCTTACTTTCAAGAACATTTCCTTTCAAGTGTCTGTCATCTACCATCTCTACCCAACCTGTCTCTTCAGCCTATCATCACTGTGTTACTATATACATAAGTCACTCTAGGAAACATCTTATTGAGTGTGTGTATTTACTTGCTGAATTGAGATCATCCACACATGATGAGTCATTGGGAGTTGGGATTGGTGTCTCAGCATTTCTCTAAATGACTACTGAAGTGGAATATTTCTGCAGCTGAAAATCCACATCATACATAAAACGCAGGAGCGTTACAATATTACAGCCTGACAGCAGGACTGTACACATGCCACAGCTGCATTGCTTTGCCATGGCATTTTAAACTCAGGCTGCAGAGTTTGATCGGTAGCGCTGTCTGTCAAATTCAACCATTGAGTGCTTGCGGTTGCAGTGTGAATTGTTACTACAATATGTTTCTTGGGTTTGAAAAAAAAAGCAGACTTTTAGCAGACAGAAGGATGTCCTCCTGAACACCTGCCAAACGCTGTTATACTACCCTCTGAAAAGCAGTTCACCTTCAGAAGGAAGTAAGAATTGCTACCTGTCTGAAAGAAGCCTGAGGCAGGCCTAGGCCTTGTTATGGGTCTTTGTTTGCAGCCCTGATAACACACATAGAGTTAATTGGACTCAAACGAGAACCAGTCTGTTGCTGAAATGGGTGCACTGCTTACAAATACAGGATGATGCAAGTCCAGATCACATGTAGAGTTCACCGAACCTTATTAGCAATGTCAACATGGCTAGTATCTGATGCAGGCAGAACTCCAGCTATCCCTGCTCCAAAACTGAACTCCAGACAAGCTATCCACTGTTGTGTAAACCTCAGCACTAGATGGCCAGAAATTATTATTTGACATGTAAAACAGCTACCTAATATGAATTTTAATTGTATATTTAACTGTTTGCCTGGATATCCTTATTTATATAATGTTGCATGCTTTATCTATGCACATAGTAATGCACTTAAAGAGGAAGTAAACTTCCCGCTATCTAATGTCTGTACCTATAGATAAACGTATTATAAGGCTTACCTATAGCCTATAGGTACTGTGTATATCTCCTAAACTTGCACCGTTTAGGAGATATTTACTGTACACTGCGCCGATGACATCATCGGTGCATGCGTTTTGAAGGAACGGCTGCCTGTGCCGTTTCTTCAGAGTTTTGTGCCGTGACCGGTGGCTCCCAAGTGCATGCGTGGGAGTGACGTCACGCGGCTCCAGCCAGTCACACAGCTTGAGTTTGCAGGACCCGGAAGGAAGACGGCATGTTTGGTTTTATAAATACTGTACATTAGGCAACGCAGCTATGTCCCTTTTTGTTGCTTCAGTGTATAGTCTGTCCCTTTAAACATAATGGTGTGCATCTTAGGGCTCATGCATACAGGACATTTAAAAAACACCAGCGCTGCTGCCAGAAAAAGGCAGCGTTAAAAAATGCTCTGTTAGCCACGTTTTTAAATAACGTTTATGGGTCGTTAATTGGCATTTTTCTTGCGTTCTGTGGCGTTTTTTTCAGTAAAAACACTCCCTATAATGTAAAAACCAATAAAAACGCCAAACGTGGCTAAAACCTTGTTACAGAGTTTAGCGGCGTTTTTTGCCATTTTGCATTTTTGCAGCTGAACAGCAACTGCTCCTGGATGCACAGGCTGTCTTTTTTTTCTACTGCCCCTAAACGCTTATGCCTCCAAACGCCTCTGAAAGTTTATGAGTGGATGGCTAACATGGAGGGGCGTTTAGAGGCAGGAACAAAAAAAAACGTCAAACGCCCCTAACAGCAACTGTGATAACGTCCTGTGTGCATGAGGCCCTAAAGTGTATCTATGGTCAACAAGTAAAATCTTACATTCATTTCCAAATTGCATTTAAATTATTTCTAGCTTTCTGCTATTAATCTGAGTGGTCTTGAAGTTTGTGAACTTCCCCACACATTTCCTTCCTTGAATTCTGTGACATGTAGTCCCTATACCCTATGAGTAGGCAATGCTGTGTCACACATTTCACAGAGCCTGCAGGAAATCCAGGAAGTTGTGCATAAAGATGGCCAGAAGACAGGCAGCACTTACAACATAAAAGGAGATTTTTCAAGTAAACTTATATTGGATTGTCAGATATAACTATTGTTTGTATTCTTATTACAATGCTGATGTTCTAAAATGAAAGTGTAGCTTCAAATATAGCTCCTTTAAATATGATCAGCTACACCCAATCAGCCATAACTTCACAACCACCCATCTAATATTGAGTAGGTCCCCTTTTGCTGCCAGAACAACGCCTTTTGCCCCCAAAACATCTCTGACCCGTGGAGGCATTGACCCAACTAGACCTCTCACGTCATATGGTATCTGGCACCAAGTTGCCAGTAGCAGATCCTTTAAGTCCTGTAATGGGCCATACACACTATAAGATTTTCTGAAGACTTTTTCCTTTAGACTTACCAAAACCATATAATATGAGGTCAAACCTAAGCACTTTCAATTTGTATGCAATCTGGCAGGCCCTTGCACTACATAGAAAAGGTAAATCTGAAGGAAATCTAACCACAAAAGTTGGATAGTGTGTATCCAGCTTAAGTTCCGAGGTGGGGCCACCATGGATCAGATTTGTTGTTCTAGCACATCCCACAGTTGCTCGAATGGATTAAGGTCTGGAGAATTTCCACCCAGTCAACACCGCACACTTTTGTTGTGCTCTTTAAACCATTCTTGAACCATTTTTGCAGAGTGGGAGGGTGCAATATCCTGCTGAAAGAGGCCACTGCCATCAGGGAATACAGTTTCTATAAAGTGGTGTACTTGGTCAGCAACAACTTCTAGGTAGCTGGTATTTGTCAAGTAACATCCACATACTGTAGATGGCAGGACCCAAGGTTTCAAAACAGAACATTGCCCAAAGGGTCACACTGCCTTTACCAGCTTGCCTTTTTCCTATACTGGATCCTGGTGCCATCTCTACCCCATGTAAGAGACACAAATGGACCCTGGCCATCCACATGATGTAAAAGAAAACATGACTCAACAGACCTGGCCAACATCTTCCATTACTCTGTGGTCCAGTTCTGATGTTCATGTGCCCATTGTAGGCCCTTTTGGCGGTGGACTCGGGTCAGCATGGGCATCCTGACAGTACACAGCTCCATACACAACAAACTGTGATGCCCATTTTTTTCTGCTACATCAACTTCATGACAACATATTTACCTGCTGCCTAATATATTCCACTGATTGCAGATGCCATTGTAATGAGATAAACAATGTTATTCACGTAAAGTATAACTAAAGGCAAAACTTTTTTTTGTTTTGGATGGAGTGGAGAGGGATTTGAATGCTTGTCAGTTTTTATTGTTGTCTATGCCCCTGTTAAAGGAGAAGTACAGCCAAAGCTTGTTTGGCTGTACTTCTCCTGTGGATCACAGGAGTGCAATTAGTTTTGCACTCCTGTGACCCATTTTTAGCAGACAGCAGGCTGAAGACCACTGTCTGCTGATGTCACAGAGCCGGTCCAGGCTCAGGCAAGATTGTGACAATGAAGTCGGGGATCCGCCTACATGCCTGGATTGGCACCTGGCTCAGCCTCTCAGCGAGAGCCTGAGCCGGCCACTCCCACCCTCTCCACAGCCCAGCGCTCCAGTTAGTGTTTGGGGGTGGGGGTTAAAGAGTAGAGAGCTGCTGACACACATTCATTAGCTCCCTGTTCATGGAGCTGTGAGAACTGAGCAATCAGCAGTGTTTGATAGCTCGATTCTCAGTCTTACAGCTGGCGGGAGACAGATCCAGCAAGGTAAATATGATTTAAAAAAAAAAGAAAAACGGTTTTGTCCTGTTTACCTTTATCATTGAAAGTGAAAATAAAAGAGAATCCCAAATTGTGGGTTGTCCCCAGAAAAGTGTTAGAGCCGGTTCACACTGAGGCGACACGACTCCTTACTACTTCGGGGGCGACTTGTGCATTACCATGCACCACGACTTTGGAGCGACTTGCAGGGACTTCACATAATGGAAGTCTATGCAAGTCGCTCGGAGGTCGCCCCGAAATAGTACAGGACCCTTTTTCTAAGTCGGAGCGACTTGTGTCCCTCCTATTTGAACGTGTCCTGTAGCGGTCAATGGACCGCGAGGGAGCGCAACTTTGTCAGGCTGACAAGTCGCCTGACAAGTCGCGCTAGTGTGAACCGGCTCTTAGAGAGTAAATCTTTCAACAGGAACACTACACAAGTTCTAGTGAACTGGGGGTCCCCAAAGGATTTCCCTTATTTGCAGGGATTTCCTCTAACTTCCTCTTTGTCTATGAGACAGGAAGTGATGGGAAACCTCCTCAATGTGACACAGATGATGAAATAAGATCTGACAGGGGTTATAACCCTCCCTTGCTCTATCCAAAATTAAAAAAAAAAGAAGTTTTGTCTATATAAAATTATGGTTGATTGATGAGTATTAATTTGTTGACGGGTGATGCTGCAGCTGAAATCTGAGATTGCAACTTTTCATTTTGGCAAGTGTCCTACAATGCTACAAAGAACTATCCCAATCAAGAGTCTGCAAATCAAAATGTAAAAGAAAATCCCCACAGATCCTATTTAACTACAGAAGCAAAATGTGGGGCAGCCAGATGAGTCAGGTTATTATTTTAGACTCTATAATCATAGTAAATAAGCCTCAGGTTACCTTCCAAGTTCATCTGATATGACGTACAAGTCTTCCACCTTCTGTTGTTTGAATACAGCCATGCTGGCTCTTCACATCACAGGGACATCATTGGAGAGATCTGCAGAGATCAGAGAAGAGTGTATAGAACAGATAGGAACTGGCTGGAAACAAGAAGATTCCTGGGCAGAGGAGTTGGTACCCAGGGACCTTCTGGCTGGCATACAGTGAACCGTATACATACATACAGTAATGATCTCAGCACACAAACTGCCCTCTACCTCATATTACCAGCACAGACTTGAATCACATTGTGTCGCTCATCACTGAGCACATATCTCACATGTTTTCTTCTCATCAGTCAAGTTATATCATGCTACTACACGCGCACCTAACTCCACATAAGGCTTACTATGAATGAAACTGTGCATGTGGAATAATCAAGGGTAATGCCCTACCACCAATCATGTTATCACAGCTCCCAACTACCCCTTTTTTCTTTTTCTACCATTTAGGGTTGATGCCTAGATCTGTATAAACTAATATTTAAATAATACTGTTCTCTTCTGTTCTACTTTTATTTTTTTTACTATTATGAAGAAAATGAAAGAATTCACTGTGTAAATGTCCCAGAATTCACACATGCGTTGCAAATAATTCCCATAATGTGTCTGTCATGTTGGTTTCCTATGATCATCATCTCCATCTAGTGGCCAGAATGCAGTATTTTTCTGATATATAACTCAATACCTCCAGTATTTTACTGATATACACAAAGATGCACAACAGTCCATACTCAGTATACAGTGGAGATTCCCTGGCTCAGACATGGCAGAGACTGATCAAAAGCCTCCTGGGCTGCATGATGTCAGTATCCCAGAAGGATTCAGGATGGGAGGAGGGGAACATCATTATTGCCCAGGTGAAAAACCCAGAAGTGTGGGGCAGGGACCTGCTGAAATAATACCCAACAACCCCCCCCCCCACACCCCCCAAAGAAAAATCCAATTGTGTAATTGGTCAGGGCAGGAGGAAAACCATGGAAGGCCATCAATAGGGTTAAGGTCTGATTTCATCATTATGTGTGAATTTCAAACAGGAACTGATTACTTGAGCAAAACTTAGATTGGCCACTTCTCTAAAAGGCTGCTGTGACTTTTGACAATTTGGTTGAGAGCTACTACATAACAGTAGAACAAAATTTTGCAATAATAGTTAAGCCAAAGATCAATGAAACCTTAGGGTTTCTCCACTGGTGGCTAGAAGTTCCTTGAGCAGTAAGCAGTAGAATACTGACTTCCCTTCTGATGTAGTTCTGGCATCAATATCACTCAGCAAAGCCAATGCTACATGAGAAGTGAAGCTTCTTTTGTCCTGTAAATGTAACCAACAACAGTGATGATCTTTTAGCTTTGTGCAAAAGGGTAATTCCACCAATGTTACATGGCATTACACTGATCGCCAAGGTAAGGGGGCACTACACTGAATCCACCATGGTAAGGGGCCACTATTTGACCATTAATGTAAGGGGGGCTTTACCCAGACCACCAATGTAAGGGGACACTAGAATGGCCACCGATATAAGGAGGCTCTACACTGACCACCAATATAAGGAGCCACTATATTGACCATCAATGCAAGGGGGGTTTTACACTGACCACCAATGTAAGGGGCCACTATATTGACCATCAACGTAAGGGGGGCTTTACCCTGACCACCAATGTAAGGGGGCACTAGACTGGTCACCAATATAAGGGGGGTCTAGACTAGTGATCGACCGATATCGTTTTTTATTGCCAATACCGATATTTTGGTCATCGCATATCGGTATCGGGCGATATTGGCAGATATTTTCGTACATTAAAAAAACATTTTATTTATTTATTTATTTTTTACAGGTACTCTTGTGAAGGGATCTGGGGTCAAACCCCTCCTCTGCACTTAAAAGCATTCAAAATGCCAAGTTTGGCTGTTTTGAATGCTGTAATTTTTTTAAATTTGGCGCCATGATGTCATGACATCACTTCCGGGTTTTTACATGGAGACCCCATCAGAGCCGAATGCGGCTTTGATCGGGTCTTCTCTTCGACGTTCGTGCAGGCTGGTTGCCCAGGTCTTGCGTGGGACGAGAGACCCGGGCGAGCTGCGGAAGGCAGCGGGGGGGGGGGCATCCCCTCCCGCTCCTTGTAATGACAGCCAAGCAGCTTCTCAGCCGCATCAGTTGTCATTACAAGACAGCCGACCGTCGACTATGGACGCCGGTACCGGGGTGATGCCTCTAGCTGCAGGCATCACTCCGGTACAAGCAATTTTCCGAAATATCGGCAATATTGGTAACCTCAGGGGCCGATTCCGATATATCGGGAGAACACATATCGGCCCCCCATATATTAGCTTTGCCGATAATTGGTCGATCCCTAGTCTACACTGACCACCAATGTAAGGGCCACTATATTGACCATCAATGTAAGGGAGGCTTTACCCTGACCACCAATGTAAGGGGGCACTAGACTGGCCACGAACCCAAGGTGGCACTACACTGACCACCAAAGTAAGGGGCCACTATATTGACCATCAATGTGAGGGGGGCTTTACCCTGACCACCAATGTAAGGGAGCACTAGACTGGCCACCAATATATGAGGGCTCTACATTGACCACCAATGTAAGAGGGCTCTACACTGAACACCAATGTAAGAGGCAACTACACTGACCACTAATGTAAGAGGCACTACATTGATCACCAGTGTAAGGGGGCACTACACTAACCACTAATGTAAGGTATCGTTACAATAGCCACCAAAATAAGGGGCACCACACTGACCACCAGTGTAAGGAGGGATTACACTGACCATTAATGTAAGGAGTAGCTACGCTGACCACTAGTGTAAGGGGCACTACAATGACCACCAGTGTAAGGGGGCATTCTACTGACCTCCAATGTTAGGGGGGATTACACTGACTATCGATGTAAGGGCGCACTACACTGCCCACCAATGTAGGGGGCTCTACACTGACCATCAATGTCAGGGAGCACTACAAAGACCACCAACGTAGGGGGCTTTACATTGTTCTCTAAATAAATAACTGACATAAAAAAGCTTGCCTATATTAAAATACATGCATTACGTGTGAACCCAATTTGACAGCTAAATGAATGTACATTCAATAAATGACTTCTTTATATATTCAAGTTCCCCTTTATTTTCCTGCTTACAATCAAACTAATAAATTGCTGATATCCACGATGGATATCAGTTATCCGTTCCGTGGTAAGAAATAAAGCTATGGTCCCACATATATCCTGGGATGATATTCAGGGAGTTTTACTTCCTGCAGTCCATTACTTGCCCCTTGTGCTCAAATACTTAAATACCTATGGGTATGTAACAGATCAATCCCAACCCAACGGACTCCAATGACCATGAAGTATAGAGGGCGCTGCTCCTAAACCCTAACAGCTACTTTACACCAGATGCAGTCAGGGGCATTTTTAAATGCAGCATAAACTTAGTACAAATACATATGCAAAAAAACAGAAAAACACAAAAACAAATGTAATCCAATGAGCTTAGTTTACACCATTGCAGTATTTTTATGGTGCTGCATTTTTTGAACGTACGCAAATGCATGTAAAAGCAACTTAAACAAAGAGTCTGCACCTGGGACCTTCTCCTCTTTGACCTCCAAAGGTTGCAATATATGTTGTAATTTGAGCGTACAATCTGTATACAATGTATTTTCGATTTCCTCTCATACTCCAGCTCTGCTATACAGTGGATTGCAAGAGGCTCATAAAAAAGGTAAATTGACATACTAAACTATCAAAATAATCTTTTTTTTTTTATTATATGTATGAGTCAGCATTTCAATCTAAAACTGGCATTTAACAAGCGAGGTGTATTTCCCTTTGGCTTGTATGTGTGTCGTAGTGAAAGTCCATCCCTGATATATCTACAGATAAAGGGACCATTACGTTGACGCCCAGTGTTGCAGTTCACTGACTAATACAAATATCCATGTTTGTAAAAGGATTTTTCTCTAACCCTAGAATGCATACCTAGAACGTCACACTGACTGTACACTACTTTTATCTGGCTGGTGAAAACTACAAAAAACGTGTTTTGGGGTGAAGTGTGGAAAGTTTGGAACCTCTATTAGGATTCGCTGTTGTGTGTGTCCCCACTGAGAAGATGCCCCTCACTTCCTTTGTGGTCACTGGGACAGAAAGTGAAGAAAATCTTCACTTCCCAGGAACACTGATGGTGATAAGAATGTAAGATATGTTCTGACCCTTACCCTCTTTACCAGCTAAAAAAGGTTTGGCTGGATTTCCAGTTTGAGCAATAATGATAATAAACCAGGCACACCACACACAATGTCACAAGCATAAGAGAAAAACAACTGAAATTAAATCATGAGACTTTCGATTTGACATAATGGTTTCCCCACACATTGTTCAGTGATCTCATATCTCTAGATCAGCCTTTCCCAAACTTGTTACCCCAGAGGAAGCCTTTAACTAATCAGTTTTTGGGAAATCCCTGCTAAAATCAATGCATTGGCCCCAGAACTTTGCAGGCACCATTAAGAGAGAGGTCAATCAGCTACAGCTAAAGGAACCCGCACCCCACAGTTGGTCCTGGACCTTTCTGGCCAGTTACAATCTGCAGAAACAATCAACTGGCCAGATCAGAAAAGCTAATTATCATATAATGATAGACAACATCCTCAGGAAATATATATCTCTTCTCATATAGTAAACTTGTATACTCGTTTTATGGATGGCTCATCTGCAGCCTGCAAACCCTCTTCTTCTTTGTGGTCTTCTGTATGATATCATGTCTGCACTCATAAATGCTTTGTAACATTGGTAGAAAGATGATCCGCACACCGATAGTTGCTCTTAAAAAAATGTTCATCTTTATTCAGGAACCACAGAACACAACTGCTGATATGATCAGTTGACATGTTTCAGCCTATAAGGCCCTAGTCATATACCATATTTAACCTTATAGGCTGAAACGCGTCAACTGATCATATCAGCAGTTGTGTTCTGTGGTTCCTGAATAAAGATGAACATTTTTTAGGAGCAACTATCGGTGTGCGGATCATCTTTCTACATATGAACTCAGTTAAACAGCTGTGAATCGGGCACCTGGGAGCTTGTTTATTGGTGAGCTGTATGGGTAGTAGCACTGCTCCTTATGTTTGCATTTGTAACATTGGTGGTCAGTGGGAAGACTGCTCCTTACATTGGTGGTCAGTGGGAAGACTGCTCCTTACATTGGTGGTCAGTGGGAAGACTGCTCCTTACATTGGTGGTCAGTGGGAAGAATGCTCCTTACATTGGTGGTCAGTGGGAAGAATGCTCCTTACATTGGTGGTCAGTGGGAAGAATGCTCCTTACATTGGTGGTCAGTGGGAAGAATGATCCTTACATTAGTGGTCAGTGGAAAGAATGATCCTTACATTAGTGGTCAGTGGAAAGAATGATCCTTACATTAGTGGTCAGTGGAAAGAATGATCCTTACATTAGTGGTCAGTGGAAAGAATGATCCTTACATTGGTGGTCAGTGGGAGGATTTATCCTTTCATTTGTAGTAAGTGGGAAAAATAATCCTTACATTGGTATTTAGTGGATTGAATGCTCCTTAAGCCCCATACACACGTACCGATTGTCGGCCGTAAATATTCGGCCGCCGACCAATCGGCCGATTGTAGGCTTGTTAGTATGATGCTTCCGACAGCGCATTTTCGGCCGAACAGAATCTGTCATGCAGACTTTAAAATATTGTTCGCCAGTCAGTACAGATTTCGGCCGACAGACAGCAGATTAGCAAGACTGGGCATGCTCAGAGAAGAAAAAACACACGGAAAGTTAACCATCACATGACATCACTTCTGCAGTCGGCTGTTGTTGGCCGACAAAATTCTTGTGCAGTCTTTTGCAGTTTTCAACAGACAGGACAGCCCTGGACAAAAGACGGCCGATCGTTCGGCCGACGATCAGTACGTGTGTACGGGGCTTTACATTGGTATTTAGTGGACAGAATGCTCCTTACATTGGTGGCCAGTGTGAAGAATGATCCTTACATTGGTGTTCAGTGGGAAGAATGCTCCTTACATTGGTGGTCAGTGGAAAGAATGCTCCTTACATTGGTGGTCAGTGGAAAGAAAGATCCTTACATTGGCGGTCAGTGGAAAGAATGATCCTTACATTGGCGGTCAGTGGAAAGAATGATTCTTACATTGAGGGTCAAGGGAAAGAAAAAAATGTACATTCGGGATCAGTGGGAAGAATAATCCTTTCATTGGTAGTCAGTGGGAAGAATAAACCCTTACATTGGTGGTCAGTGGAAAGAATAACCCTTATATTGGTGGTCAGTGGGAAGAACGGTTGTTAGATTGGTGGTCCGTAGAAAGAATGATCCTTGCATATGTGGTAAGTGGGAAGACTGCTCTGTTATATTGGTGGTCAATATGACCCCCTTATATACCCCCTTAAATTGATAATCACTGGTTTCAAGTCTTATGCTCTGCTAAGTGACATTCGTACTGGAACTACATAAGCACTGTCGGGGAGAAGATTAATCTTCTACAGCTGAATGCTGAAGAATAGCCTAGTACCCTCTGGTGGAACCCTGGTTGACCAAGGATGTTCTTGACTACGAGAACAGCACTCTATCTCTAGGCTTTCTTTGAACATTAAACAGGGTTAAGAGGTACTCTCTTCATAATTACAGAAAAAAATGTACTCCGTACCTTCTCAAGATGGTATAGAGAATTTTATAGCACATAGTACAGGACAAGGACCACCCCATCTACCACAACCCCATGTATCCACACCTTGAAGAACGAACCCACAAGAAAAATATTAGTTAAACCCACTGACAATGTTACCACTACTAGTCCACTATAATAGTTAAGGAAATCATTTTTTTTTTTTTTTTGCATTTCTTTTTAAGAGTAGATCATAGATTTATTAATAACGATCTATACCTAAAACAACTACTCGTGTTCCTTTACAAACTCTCTCTGATAATGGGATCATAATCATCATGGCTCATTGGATGCATACCAGCAGCCACTCCGAGTATGAAGGTGCAAAGGATTACTACGGTGCAGGTGGCCAGAGGATCATTTGGGTGGGGAAAGTCGTCTGTTTTTCATATGAACACATAATATTAAACAGAACACAACAAAGTCACATAACATAAGAGAAGGAACATATACAAATAGTTCTTCAAACCAAACTCTGCAATGCTGAAGCTCCCCATCTGTCATCTGTAGTAAGGTGTCATGGTTGTGAGATTTAGGTGAGATCTTGGTATGCAGAAAATATATGCAGTAGAAGTGAGAGGTGCTCAATTACTGACAAGTCTGCAATTAATACAGCCCTCAAAATAAAAAAAAAATAAAAAAAAAACATATATATATATACAGTATATAAAAGTAGGATAAAGTTTCTAGTACAGAGAAGTAAGAAGCCCCAGTATAGAGATGTCTGTCCTTCCTCGTTGGTTATATCAGATCACCCAGCTCAGCTTTATGAAGGTAATCACCCACCTCCCATCATCCCCATTATACATAATCAATCATCCAGATAAATGATCTGAGTCTGTGCCAGATCCAGCACACAAGGACCTCACTGGGGAATGGCAGTGATCTGGACAGATGTATCCAGTATAGAAATCTTACCTGGGAGAGCTGTCAGGATGGTCCGGAGAGTTTACAGAACTTGCAGAGACTTGGTGCTCCCTCCCCCACAAGGGAAACCCTTCTATGACTGCTCTCCTAGTGCATTCAGCCCAGTGAGCTGAAGGGTGCGGCCTGGGCGACACCTAGCGGACATTTAGGGAAATGAACCTTTTGTAGCAATGCCTGTTTGAGCAATACTGAATGGGGCTCTCATCAGCAGATCTGGGTGAGCACAGGAATTCCTCCCTGCTATGCAAAACACATCATTCCACATTCATATATGTGACCAATGTTTGCTTAGACTAAAGAGGGAAAGGAAAACCAAGGCAGTGTGACCACTGGTTGCAGTGGCAGTCCAGGGAGTACAGTTCTGACACCAGATCTGGTTACTCATAATGCCATCTTTATTCCAAACTGACAAAGAACTCAGGAATAATAATGGGACTTTTCACAGCTATACATTTATTTCTACACCTAGTAAAACATTGGGACAATTAATTGTGAGTATACATGAATTTACTGCTACCTCTGGGATTCAGATTCAAGATGAGCACATTGTGGCACCCAACAGTAATGCCCTATGCACCCACCTTTGCAGTCAAGTTTGAGAAACCCCTGATTTACTTTTGTTATGTGTTTCTATTCGCTCAGTATACCTAAAAAAATATTTTTTTTCAAAATACAGGCCATCCCTGAGTTACAAACAAGATAGGTTCTGTAGGTTTGTTCTTAAGTTGAATTTGTATGTACAGTGCCTTGAAAAAGTAAATTTTTCCATATTTTGTCATGCTATAACCAAAAAAGTAAATGTATTTTATTGGGATTATATGTGATAGACCAACACAAAATGGCACATAATTGTAAAGTGAAAGGAAAATGATAAATGGTTTTCAAAATTTTTTACAAATAAATATGTGAAAAGTGTAGCATGCATTTGTATTCACCCCCCCCCCCCCCCTCCAAATCAATACTTTGTAGAACCACCTTTTGCTGCAATTACAGCTGCAAGCCTTTTTGGGGATGTCTCTTCCAGCTTTGCATATCTAGGGAGTGAGAATTTTACCTATTATTTTTTTGCAAAATAGCTCAAGCTCTATCAGATTGGATGGAGAGCGTCTGTGACCAGCAATTTTCAAGTCTTGCCACAGATTCGATCTAAACCATTCCATTGTATCTCTGTCTGTATGTTTAGGGTCCTTGTCCTGCTGAAAGGTGAGCCTCCACCCCAGTCTCAAGTCCAGTGGCGGCCTGTCTATAGGGGGCGCAGGGGCCGCCCCCCCCCCCAATCTGTGGCCAGAGGAAAAAAAAAGATTAAAAAAAATTCAATTTTCAGCCCACTAGGGGCGCCGGACCTAGTGGTGGCTATGGGGGGGGGGGGTTTCACCCCACGTGCGGCGGGCAGAGGCGCTGATTGGCGGCTTTCTGGGGGTCATTGGGGCACAGAGCAATGCGCCCCGACACTCCCCACTTTAGTGATGTCCTGGCTGTGATTGGTCCAGACTCCAGCCTGGACCAATCACACAGGAGGACATCCCGGGTGACGTCGTGATGTGTGGGGGCGGTGCGTGCGCCAGTCACTCACCGTCCCGGCGTCACGTGATCACCTTCCCACCCGCCGGCGCCGTCAGAACAGAGAGGAGAGCCACGCGTGAGGAGGATTTGGAAGAAGAAGAGTTCGTCTCCAGTGAGTGACCGGTCTCCACTTCTTCGCAGAGTCCGCAGACAACACTCCTGCCGCCCCGGGCCGACTCAGCAGCAGCACGCAGGTCACCGTCCGTGAGTGAGGTAAGTTCAAGTGATGCCTCAGGGGGGGGGCCCGGCCCACACACTGTCACAGTCTGCTTTGAAGGGGGCACGCATGCATGCTGGTCTCTGCATTGATGGGGGGGGGGGGCACGGCAGACAAGCTGGTCACTGCATTGCCATTGATGATGGGGGCACGGCAAGCTGGTGGTCACTGCATTGATGATGGGGGCACGGCAAGCTGGTCACTGGCACTGCATTGATGATGGGGGCATGGCAAGCTGGTCACTGCATTCACATAGATGATGGGGGCACGGCAAGCTGGTCACTGGCACTGCATTGATGATGGGGGCACGGCAAGCTGGTCACTGCATTCACATTGATGATGGGGGCACAGCAAGCTGGTCACTGGCGCTGCATTGATGATGGGGGCACGGCAAGCTGGTCACTGCATTCACATTGATGATGGGGGCACGGCAAGGCAAGCTGGTCACTGCATTAATGATGGGGGGGCACAGCAAGCTGGTCACTGCATTGATGATGGGCCCAGGGGGCACGGCAAGCTGGTCACTGCATTGATGATGGGGGCACGGCAAGCTGGTCACTGGCACTGCATTGATGATGGGAGCACGGCAAGCTGGTCACTGAATTGATGATGGGGGCACGGCAAGCTGGTCACTGCATTGATTATGGGGGCACATCAAGCTGGTCACTGCATTGATGATGGGGGGGCACGGCAAGCTGGTCACTGCATTGATGATGGGCCCAGGGGGCACGGCAAGCTGGTCACTGCATTGATGATGGGGCACATCAAGCTGGTCACTGCATTGATGATGGGGGGGCACGGCAAGCTGGTCACTGCATTGATGATGGGCCCAGGGGGTACGGCAAGCTGGTCACTGCATTGATGATGGGGGCACGGCAAGCTGGTCACTGGCACTGCATTGATGATGGGGGCACAGCAAGCTGGTCACTGCATTGATGATGGGGGCACGGCAAGCTGGTCACTGCATTGATGATGGGGGCACATCAAGCTGGTCACTGCATTGATGATGGGGGCACGGCAAACTGGTCACTGCATTGATGATGAAGGCAAGGCAAGCTGGTCACTGCATTGATGATGGGGGGGGCACGGCAAGCTGGTCACTGCATTGATGATGGGCCCAGGGGGCACGGCAAGCTGGTCACTGCATTGATGATGGGGGCACGGCAAGCTGGTCACTGGCCCTGCATTGATGATGGGGGCACGGCACACTGGTCACTGCATTGATGATGGGGCATGGCAAGCTGGTCACTGCATTGATGATGGGGGCACATCAAGCTGGTCACTGCATTGATGATGGGGGCACGGCAAGCTGGTCACTGCATTGATGATGGGGGCACGGTAAGCTGATCACAGCATTGATGATGGGGGTACGGCAAGCTGGTCATGTCTAAGGCCTACATACACAGGGTATCTGTGGCCTATAAATATTAACAGCCTGTGTACAGTATATATCTGTGTTGGAGTTACTTCATGTGCAGACCTTTACTAATTTATGAGAATTCAGTGTACAGGCTCTAAATTATTTTACTTTTTAAATGGTATTGCTTTTCATAGGACAATTACTCCTCTTCAGAATATTAACTTTCTGTTTTAATAATTTTACTGAGTTTTATACCATCTTATACCAGGCCGCTATGTGCCATTTATTATTAATAAATATATAGTGTCAGCCAGGCCAGCAGCCTGCTTAGCAGTGTACACAATATAAGACAGTGCAGGCCAGGCCAATTACATTGTACACAGGTAAAGTGCTATGCTAAGTGGGATTTGTGCTAGGGGGTCTGTACTGTGGGATTAGTGTTAGGGGGTCTGTACTGTGGGATTAGTGCTAGGGGGTCTGTACTGAGGGATTAGTGCTAGGGGGTCTGTACTGTGGGATTAGTGCTAGGGGGTCTGTACTGAGGGATTAGTGCTAGGGGGTCTGTACTGTGGGGTTAGTGCTAGGGGGTCTGTACTGTAGGGTTTGTCCTAGGGGGTCTGTACTGTGAGATTATTGCTAGGGGGCCTGTACTGTGGGGTTTGTGCTAGGGGGCCTGCACTGTAGGATTAGTGCTAGGGGGTCTGTACTGAGGGATTAGTGCTAGGGGGCCTGTACTGGGGGATTAGTGCTAGGAGGCCTGTACTGTGAGGTTTGTGCTAGGGGGTCTGTACTGTGGGGTTTGTGCTAGGGGGCCTGTACTGTGGGGTTTGTGCTAGGGGGTCTGTACTGTGGGGTTTGTGCTAGGGGGCCTGTACTGTGGGGTTTGTGCTAGGGAGCCTGTACTGTTGCATTAATGCTAGGGGGCCTGTACTGTGGGGTTTTTGATAGGGGGCCTGTACTGTGGGGTTTGTGCTAGGGGGCCTGTAGTGGGGTTGGTGCTAGGGGGTTTGTGCTTGAGGGGTTTGTGCTGGGGGGGTATGTACTGTGGGGTTTGTGCCACTCTCAGTCAGTGTATCCCATAATAGGGTGTCTCTCACAGTATATCCCATAATAGGGCCCCTGCTCCCTATTATGGGATATACTAGTACTGATGGACCCCTTAATATGTGATATATTGGGAGAATTTGTTCACGCAAGCAAAATACAGGGGACAAAATGGGTGGAGTCTATAAGGGGTGGGGCTTCTGAGAAATGGGAGGGGTCAAATGGAAATGGGCTGGAAAATGGGCTGGGGGCTTGCGCCCCACCATCTTAAACCATCACCAGCCGCCACTGCTCAAGTCTTTTGTAGACTCTAACAGGTTTTGTTCTAAGATTGCCCTGTATTTGGCTCCATCCATCTTCCAATCAACTCTGACCAGCTTCCCTGTCCCTGCTGAAAAAAAGCATCCCCACAATATGATTCTGCCACCACCATGTGTCACAGTGGGGATGGTGTGTTCAGGGTGATGTGCAGTGTTAGTTTTCCGCCACACATAGCGTTTTTCTTTTAGGCCAAAAAGTTCAATTTTGGTCTCATCTGATCAGAGCACCTTTTTCCACATGTGTCCCCAACATGGCTTCTCACAAACTGAAAACAGGACTTCTTATGGCTTTCTTCTTGCCACTCTTTCATAAAGGACAGATTTGTGGAGTGCTCGACTAATAGTTATCCTGTAGACAGATTCTTCCACCTGAGCTGTGGCTGTGGATCTCTGCAGCTCCTCCATGGGCCTCTTGGCTGCTTCTCTGATTAATGCTCTCCTTGCTCGGCCTGTCAGTTTAGGTGGACGGCCATGTCTTGGTAGGTTTGCAGTTGTGCCATACTCTTTCCATTTTCAGATGATGGATTGAACAGTGCTCTGTGAGATGTTCAAAGCTTGGGATATTTTTTTATAACCGAACCCTGCTTTAAACTTCTCCACATCTTTATCCCTGACCCGTCTGGTGTATTCCTTGGCCTTTGTGATGCTGTTTGGTCACTAAGGTTCTCTAACAAACCTCTGAGGGCTTCACAGAACAGCTGTATTTATACTGAGATTAAATTACACACAGGTGGACTCTATTTACTAATTAGGTGACTTCTGAAGGCAATTGGTTCCACTAGATTTAAGATAAGGGGTATTTAGACTAAAGGGGGCTGAATACAAATGCACGCCACACTTTTTAGATATTTATTTGTAAAAAAATGTTTCAAACTTTTCAGTTTAGACCTAAATCCAATCGAGATTCTGTGGCAAGATTTGAAAATTGCTGTTCACAAACGCTCTCTATCCAATCTGACAGAGCTTGAGCTATTTTGCAAAGAAGAATGGGCAAAATCATCACCTCTAGATGTGCAAAGCTGGTAGAGGCATACCCAAAAAGACTTGCAGCTGTAATTGCAGTGAAAGGTGGTTCTACAAAGTATTGACTCAGGAAGGCTGAATAATTTTGAAAACGATTTATCATTTTCCTTCCACTTCACAATTATGTGCCACTTTGTGTTGGTCTATCACAAAAAATATCCCAATAAAATACATTTACATTTTTGACAAAATGAGGAAAATTTCAAGGGTTATGAATACTTTTTCAAAGCACTGTAAGTTGAAACTGGTAAATTTTTTAAGTGTAACTCCAAAAAATGATTTTTAAGTTTTAAGTAACCCCTGTAACGCTTGTTTTGCTGTCTGTGTCCCTGTTCAGAAGATTTCACCTCACTTTTTGTCCCTGTGACATTTGGATTTTGAACATTTTGGGTTGTCATGGAAACAAGGATTGGTAAAAAAGCTTCAGTGGAGATAACCTTTTCCCATGATATCTCGTACAGGAGTCAATTTCCCTTTCTAAGGGTAGATTTCCTCTCACACCCTCCCTGTTGTCTCCCTCCATTTGTAAGTATGAGTCGTATGTAAGTTGAATGTATGTAAATCGGGGACTGCCTGTATATCTTCCTTTTATAGTTGTTTCTTTGGAGCAGGATTATACATATGACACTATGGGGTTGATTTACTAAAGGCTGTGCACTTTGCAAACTGCAGGTGCACACTGAAAAACCAGTTGCTTCAGAGCTTAGTAAATGAGCAGAAACTCTGCTGACTTCCATCAATCACGTATATTTTCCTTGCATGTGATTGGGTATTCTTTGCAAAGTGAAGCATTGCCTGAAGTACTAAGCCCTGGAGCAACTGCACTTTGAAAAGTGCACAGTCTATTTGTCTTTAGTAAATCAACCCTTAGGGCAGGCATGCCCAACCTGCGGCCCAGAAGTGCAGGCAATGCGGCCCACTGATCCCTGACAATTTTCTTTTTCTGGGAAGGAAGGAAGTTGGGTCGGGGCACGGCCACAGCGGCTTCCAACTAACGGTAGGCAGAGGCTGCCTCGGAGGGAAGGGGAGCATGTGCAGTGTTTCTGACTCCTACCCCCATGACCACTTCAAATCACTGATCATGGTGGTTAGAGTGTTTCTTTAATATCTCTCAGAACAAGTAAACCTCTGTATACTGATTCCATTTCATTTGATCATCCTCTAGTTGTGTTAAATTAGTACGGGGGGCGCGGCAGCCTTTTATTACTTATATACCTTAACTATAGTATATATTTTATATGCGGCCCGAGAAAATTTCTCTACACTCAATGTGGCACAGAGAAGCCAAAAGGTTGACCACCCATGCTTTAGGGGCAGCCTTTGCAGAAATGGCAAAGTGGAGATAAGGGATAGACTGGAGAGACAAGTCTGAGAGATGGTGCAATAGCTACAATGTCTTGAGATCTTTAACCCTTAGTTAGGACAGACAGACCTACCCACACCTACTAACCAAAGAAAGGTGGCGTAGAGGCATTAACCAAGGAGATAATTAAAAAAAAAAAAAGTCAGAGCTGATAAAGTACTACAAACCTAAGATGTCAGCCAATAGCAAAACCCTACCATATGACTAACAACAGATAGCTAGCTGCTTCTTCACTTTGGGACCTGATTGTCTTTATAGCTAAAGTAAAATTGGCACATGTTCTGATCAATGTAACTAGAGTTTAAAGTAGACGTCTCACCACACATTTCTTATATTTTGCCTTTCAATCCTCAAAGTGCATGTAGCACTTTGTCCCATTTCAAGAGCTGCGATAGATCCAGAGCTAGCGTGGTCAACAGTACACTCCCCCCCCCCCCCCACGCATCACTGCCTGACCACACTGCTCTGAATGAGACAAATAATTCTTTAGGGCTGATTGACAGCCAGGGGCCTACCAAGGGGTTGGCAAGATTGATGCCCACCAGGGGCGCAGGCTGAGGGGGGGGGGCGCAAAAAAATTGTCAGTGTTAGCAGTGATTTTTGCGCCCTCCACTCAGCCTGCACCCCCGGCGCCTCCAGGCAGCATGCGGCTCCAATCCTGGAGCCCTGTGTCCACTCCAGACGGCGAAGCAGGCTCTCCGGAGCTCTGTCCGCCCACACATATGGGCGGTCAACAGTCACATGACCGTGACATCATCAATCGGCTCCAGCTCGACCGCAGGCTGGGGATGGGGACTGCACTGAGCTGTCAGAGGAGCCGGCACCACCACTCAGCACAGTAAGACGCCTTCAACCGCCTTTCCACTCCCAGGCAAAGCTGACAGGGGGACCTCCCCTCTCTCTCTGTCCCCCCCTCTCTCTGTCCCCCCCTCTCTCTGTCACCCCCTCTCTCTGTCAACCCCCTCTCTCTCTCTCTGTCACCACCTCCCTCTCTCTGTCACACACTCTCTCTCTCTCTGTGTCACCCCCCTCTCTCTGTCACCCCCCCTCTCTGCCCTCTCTGTCTCTGTCACCCCCTCTGTCCCCCTCTCTCTCTCTGTCACCTCCTCTCTCTCTGTCACCCCTCTTTCTCTCTGTCACCCCCTCTCTCTCTGTCACCCCTCTCTCTCTGTCACCCCCTCTCTCTTTCTATGTCACCCCCCTGTCTCTTCCTGTCACCCCCCCTCTCTCTTCCTGTCACCCCCTTTCTCTCTCTGTCACCCCGTCTCTTTCTTTCTCTGTCACCCCCCCCTCTCTCTCTGTCACACGCCCTCTCTCTCTCTGTCACACCACCTCTCTCTCTGTCACCCTCTCTCTCTCTCTCTGTCACCCTCTCTCTCTTTCATCCCCCTCTCTCTCACTTTCATCCCCCTCTCTCTCACTCTGTCATCCCCCCTCTCTCTCCATCACCCCTCTCACTCTCTGTCACCCCCTCTCACTATCTCTGTCACCACCTCTCTCTTTGACCCCCTCTCTCTCTCTCTCTGCCACCCCCTCTCTCTATGTCACCCCCTCTCTCTCTGTCACCCCCCTCTCTTTCTCTCACTGTCACCCCCCTCTCTCTTCCACTACCTCGCTTTCTCTCTCTCTGTCACCCCCATCTCTCTCTGTCACCCCTCTCTCTCTGCCATCCCCCTCTCTCTGTCACCCCCTCTCTTTCCCTGTCAACCCCTCTCTTTCTCTGTCACCCCCTCTCTCTCTGTCACCCCCTCTCTCTCAATCTGTCACCCCCTCTCTCTACCCCCTCTTTCTCTGTAACCCCCCTCTCTCTCTGTCACCACCCCTCTCGCTGTCACCCCCCCTCTCACTCTGTCACCCCCATCTCTCTTGCTGTCACTCCCTCCCCCTCTCTCTCTGTCACCCCCTATCTCTGTCACCCCCCTCTCTCTTTCTATGTCACCCCTCCCTCTCTTCCTTTCACCCCCCCTCTCTCTTCCTGTCACCCCCTTTCTCTCTCTGTCACCCCATCTCTTTCTCTCTCTGTCACCCCCCTCTCTCTCTGTCACCCTCTCTCTCTCTCTCTTTCATCCCCCCTCTCTCTCACTCTGTCATCCCCCTCTCTCTCACTCTGTCATCCCCCCTCTCTCTCCATCACCCCCTCTCACTCTCTGTCACCCCCTCTCACTATCTCTGTCACCCCCTCTCTCTGTCCCCCCCTCTCTCTCTCTCTGCCACCCCCTCTCTGCAACCCCCCCTCTCTCTATGTCACCCCCTCTCTTTCTCTCTCTGTCACCCCCTCTCTCTTCCACCCCCTCTCTGTCACCCCCCTCTCTCTCTGTCGCCCCTCTCTCTCTGCCACCCCCCTCTCTCTCTGCCATCCCCCCTCTCTCTCTGTCACCCCCTCTCTTTCTCTTTCACCCCCTCTCTTTCTCTGTCACCCCCTCTCTCTCAATCTATCACCCCCTCTCTCTCTCTGTAACCCCCTCTCTCTCTGTTACCCCCTCTCTCTTTGTCACCCCCCTCTCTCTCGCTGTCACTCCCCCCCCTCTCTCGCTGTCACTCCCCCCTCTCTCTCTGTCACCCCCTATCTCTGTCACCCCCTCTCTCTGTCATCCCCCTCTCTCTCGCTGTCACCGTCCCTCTCTCGCTGTCACCCCCCCCTCTCTCTCTGTCACCCCCTCTCTCTCTCTTCTCTCTCTGTCACCCCCTTTCTCTCTCTCTCTCTGTCACCCCCTCTCTCTCTCTGCCAAACCCCCCTCTCTCTTTCTCTCTTTCGGGGGGTGGGTGGGGGGGCGCCGATACAGCTCCACACCAAGGGCGCTGGAGACCCTAGGTACACCTCTGTTTGGGGTAAGTACCTAGTACCTGAGACAGCTTTGGTCTCAGGTACTAGGTACTTACCCCAAACCTGCACCATCGCAGTGCAAGCAGAGGGAGAGGGCTGGCCAGGGCGATAGGCCTGGTAAATATTTGCAGGCGTGCTCACAATGGAAGGGGAAGACATTCAAGGGAGCTCTGCCAGATAAAAACTATGCTCAGTATAAATGAATGAGGAGGTCAGCGCTCTCCTCCCTTTCTCCATTAATACTTATATGCAGAGGACTGTCAACAGCACTGCTACTTCTGACTAATGTAAGTGACAACAGCACAATAGAAACACCCACAAATTGGGCTTCTGGAAGGGGAGGAGCTGATAGGTCAGATTGGAAAAAGTAAAAAAGGGGTTATCTACACAGTCATTCAGCATGCAAGGACAAGTATTTCTAAATGAATCTGACAAACCAGCATTTTTTTTAAGCTATTGAGAGGTCTTCTCTAAGAACATGTGGATTTATATTATCTAATTTTTTACCCCCCATGCCTCCTGTTTCTGGATTACCTTTTCTCTAACTCCACCCCATTTCAGAAATGGTATCTGATCTAACACTTGAAATTTAAAGTTTCTCTAGGGTCAAAATGTAAAAATCTTAAACATTTCCACATTGTATTTCAAATATTTCTAGCTTACTGCTATTAATCTCAATAATCTTGACATTTTTAAACGTACTTTATGAAGATCTTTACAGATTTACTTCCTCGAATTCTGACACATATTAACTAAGTCCTGTGAGTAGGCACTGCTGTCTCACACTTTCCACTGAGTCTGCTTTCTGAACTACAGAGGTGCTGAGAGGAGGAGTTTCAAGAGGGGGAGTCAGTACAGGAATCACTGCTTGCAGGCAACAAGGTACCATGGGATATGTAGTCCCTAGAAATTGAAGGTAAACAGCGTAGGAGAAACTTTAAAGCATGCAGGGAATCCAGGAAGTTATGGAAAAAAAGATGGTCAGCACTTACAACATGAAAGGAGGTTTTTCAAGTAAGCTTATATAGGATTGTCAAATATAACAATTGTTTGTATTGTTATTACAATGCTTATGAACGTGTATGCTGTGGTCATAAAACTCCTTTAAACTGTATCTTGTGATTGAGAGGAACAGGGATGTCACCACCAAACATAACTAAGCCGATTTGTCATCCCTGACCTGAGTTATTTATGAACAATTTGAGTATAAAAAGGCGAACATCGGGATTGATATGGGAACTTTCCTACACCACAATAAAAATCTTGCAATACTTGTTGAATAATAAAGAAATAATAGTTAAACCTATGATGGAGGTCGTTCCATTTAGGTATAACTACTATTGTAAAGATCACTGCAAAGCCACAGGTCACCAAGCATAGTAACAATGTTTCTTCATACTAGTCCCATCCATTTTAGAATTTATTTTAATACCCTGGTTTTTGTATACCTCTCACCATCCATGTGCTTGAAGCTTTAGTGTATTAATTAGTGACACATTATTTGGATTTGACTATGGAAGACAATTTAAAGTGGTGAACATTTGTTTTGGTAGACAATTATAGAAGTGATTTCTGAGGGTTATAAGCTTTTTAGAAGTATCTATAAGGTTGGGTTTCATTGTCCAGTGGGTGAAGATACGTGGTTTGGTGAAGTGCATCATTCCCAATTCAAATTTCTTTGATTTTTGGTATTCCATTATCGAGGTCAACTGCATCACTGCCAATTCCAATTTATTACAAACAAGGAGAAGGTAATGCAATGACGTGCACATGTGGGAGATTTCCTTCTATGTCTGTAAGGTGCAATTGAGGTCTAGTGAAATTTGTGGTTTAGTTGGTGGAGAATCACAGTATGCTTAGCAACAAGCAGGAAAATAGGGCAAGATAGATGTGCAAAGATGGTGGCTGTCTGCACAAACACAAAACATTTGTAATCAGGCGGCTATGCAATTAGGTCACTTTCCAATTGGCAGCAGAACACTTGGAAGTTATTTGGTGATGTGATTACTGTATGCATTCAAGAGAGCAACAAACTGCTAACTCAGCAAAAAATACAGAAAAACAACAAACACCTCAGCTTTATATAAACCCCCAACAACATATTTAGTGCACATTGTCTAACACACATTACAAAGAACAAAGAAAAACTGTGCTAATCTAGTTAGTAGCACATTTTATACCAATCTACCCTAAAACAAGGGAACAGGAGTGCTGACGTTGTCCCACCCCAAATGTATTACAAATGCTTTTCTACACATATTTGAACAAAAAATGTACACTTTGTCTATCCCTACCTTACCACTTCAGTACCAGACACTTTCATCCCCCCCCGCCCAAGTTAATTTTCATTTTTTAGTGCCAACACATTTTGAATGACAATTACTCATTTAGTCACTATGTTTGATTGTACTGCAATGACACTGTTGTACCAGGCGGCTCCGAGCTTCGCATTGTATCATAAAGAGTTAAGCGCTGTGATTGGTGTCTTACAAATTTTGTTCTGCCGCACCGTACGGCCACACCCTCAGACGTAGTCATAATGATGAAACGCGTCAGTACAGGACGTACAGGAGTAATGCAATTATTAGTGTCACTACTCACTATAGGGTGTTTTTAAGTAATGTTTTAATTATTGATTAAAGCATTTGAATTACACCCCAAAACACATTCTGTTACTTCTCCCTTGTATGATGATACCACATATGAGACTTTTTCAGAGCCCAGCCATATAGTGGGGCCCAAAATCCAAGTAAGCACCTTCAGACGTTTTAAGGGAATAAATTAGACATCTAATTTCCTGACTACCTAATATATTTGTGAAGACCCTGGAGCACCAGTACAGTGGAAACATCCACAAAAAGATTTGAGAGAGTAAACAGCCCAAGGTATTTTCTAAGAGGCACGGTGAGTCTTTTAAAGACCATTTTTTGCCACAGGTTTTTGGAAAATGTGGAAAGAAAAGGAAAATTAATTTTTTAACACAAAGTTGGCAATGTAATAAGATATTTCTCACACACAGCATGGGCATACTTAGAATTGCACCCCAAAACACATTTTGCTACTCCTCTGGAGTATGGCGATACCACATTTGTGAGACTTTTTTACTGTCTGGGCTGATTATGTAACCGACTTTTTATTGTGACTCACACAAATTAGTAACAGTTGTGTCAAAACCAATGTACTGTAATGGTCACCTCTATACAAGTGGTCAGGGAATATGATGCAGTGTAGTGTCACCTATAGCAGTCCCAGTTCCTATAAGACAAGCAAGTCTAGCCTGCTGGTACGTGGCTATGCCTAGGAATGCCATGTTCACTGGCCTGGTGTCTCGCTGAGAAGTAGCCAGTGCAATGTGCAGATGGGTCAGGCCGCAGGCAGAGGCATGGTTAGCAAATAGGCAAAAAATCGGTCAAGGCAACCGGCAGAAACGTGATCACTAACAGGTCAGGGTTAGTACAGGCAACTCTGCACTAGTGTGGCGGTAATTAGGGACAATATGGCTGCTGTGGGGATGATTATAGACAATATGACTGGTGCAACAGTGATTAGGAACACTGACTGATACAGCAGTGATTAGGGATACAGAGTAGATTGCAGTGATTAGGTACACTAACTGGTGTGTCGTTGATTAGGAACACTGACTGGTACGGCAGTGAATAGGGACACTGTGAGTGGTGGACTGCAGTGATTAGGTACACTAACTGGTGTGGTGTTGATTAGGGATACTGACTGGTACGGCAGTGAATAGGGACACTGTGAGTGGACTGCAGTGATTAGGTACACTAACTGGTGTGGCGTTGATTAGGAACACTGACTGGTACGACAGTGAATAGGGACACTGTGAGTGGTGGACTGTAGTGATTAGGTACACTAACTGGTGTGGCGTTGATTAGGGATACCGACTGGTACGGTAGTGAATAGGGACACTGTGAGTGGTGGACTGCAGTGATTAGGTACACTAACTGGTGTGGCGTTGATTAGGGATACTGACTGGTATGGTAGTGAATAGGGACACTGCGAGTGGATTGCAGTGATTAGGTACACTAACTGGTGTGGCGTTGATTAGGGATACTGACTGGTACGGCAGTGAATAGGGACACTGTGAGTGGACTGCAGTGATTAGGTACACTAACTGGTGTGGCGTTGATTAGGAACACTGACTGGTACGACAGTGGATAGGGACACTGTGAGTGGACTGTAGTGATTAGGGACATTGACTGGGGTGGTGATGATTAGGGATACTGACTGTCTGGCATGACACTGTACTGCTGTGGCGGTAATCAGAGATAATGACATACAGTGATATCAGAACAGTCAGCCATTGTTCATGATCACTTCCACAGGGGTACAATGTCACCATAGTGACGCTACACTTGCTCTGGTGAAAATATATCTATATATATTTTTACCTTTACCTTTTTTTTTTTTATTTACTTTAACCATCTTTTTTTTTTACATACTGTCACCAGAGCAGAGCAGTATAACCATAGTGATACTGTACTATTTGTAGAGCGATTTTTGTTTTGTTTTTCTTACACTCTGATTGCTTATTACGGTTATGATCACTATATACAATCTGTAACACTGTTCAAAGGTTTCATTCATGAAACCTTGGCTATTACTGTGAGGCTGTGATTTGTCACAGTGATTACATGGTACAGAGTCCTGTGATTGGCCCTGGTACCATGTGATTGCTGTGACTAATGACAGAGCTCACACAGTAAGGTATATAAGACAGCCTTGCTTACTACTGTGATCAGCACAGTTTGCTTGGTCACAGCGATCACATTGTACCAGGGCCCTTCACGGTTGCACAATATCGGTGGACACATCGTTAAAGACTGCATGCACAGGATAGAAGACATTAACCGCATGGAGGATCTTACCCTTACGAGGCAGTACCGCAGGGAACGCTATGAAAGGATCTGGGGTTACTGGAACATCTTTATACATTTTCCGACAAAGGGAAATCACTGATGTGTGACTAATTCTTGGCCTGATGCCACCAGTGGGGTAGTCCATGCGGGGGGTTTCCCCTCCTCTTCCCTCCCCCCCTTTTTTTTTTCTCTTTTCCCTACTCTTTCTAGTTCTGTCCTACTCCCTACCTTCTCTCTTTGCTTTCCCTTACCCACCTCTTGTTAAAAGCTGGGAGTGAGGGTTGGGAAGGTTCACTTCTCCGGCTGCAGGTTGTCAATATATTCCATACGGTGTCTAGCTAACTGAGGCTCTGATGGGCTGAGGTTGACCTTCCCCTGTTATCAGGGGTGGGCACTCTGGTTACGCTACGCACTGCACTGTAAGCTGACCCAATGATTTATTTTGATGTTCAGTTCTTGTCTCTCTACTGTTTGTTGTTGTACTTTATTGACATGTGTGCAATATGGTTGTCATGCCTACCGTTTCTCCTTTTAAATAAAATATTTAAAAAAAAAAAAAATAGAAAATCAATGCAGCCACTATATCTAAGGACGAGTAAGTTTCAAAAAAATTACATTTCTGTTTTGCAGTTCTTTAAAGCAAGTTAATTTAAAGTGGACCTTTATTTACATTTCAGACATCACATTACCGATTTTTCATGTACTCTTGTAGTGTTTTTAATTCTTTTAATAAAATCTGATATTTGGGATTCTACACTTAGCTGGCGCTGTCTTCCTTTCTCCTGTTCTATTTGTTTTTTACAGAGCCGGTCACTACTCTGAGGACAGTAGCCGCAGGTGTCTCCCTATTTATTCCCTCGTAATCCATCATGGACTCTGGATTTGTCATTTACCGGAATACACCCAGGTTTCCCAGCTAGATCAATTATTCTAGCCAGCTGGATTTTATATAGCTCGGAAATCGTGAAGTGACCGAGTTCTCGAGTTAGCAGCGAAAATAGAAGAATATACAGCCTCATGCTACATAGCTTCATTTCATGTCCAAACATCCCCGAGCGCAGCAGTTGCGGTCCGATCTTAGGATTCACGGTTGGGGACGGAGCGGTATCGGTGAGATCTTGACTGCCCAGTATTCGGTCATCTCCATTTGTTTGAATGCCCTTTTTTTATTATGACATGTGAGTGTAATGTGATGGGGATGGGCTTATTTTAGTCAATAAATTGTTTATATTGGACTACTGCCCTATGAGCCTTTTCCTTTATACACACGTGATGCTGTTGGGAGTACTGTAGTTATCATTGGGTAAAGTTCCCAGAGTGAGACTCATGAACATCTGTCGGTGTATGGTATTCAGTGGAGCGATCCTGAGTCTGCGATCTCCTTTGAAGGCGTATTAATCTCAGCCTTTGGTGAGTGTTGACTGCCTAGGGGGTCACGTGGTGTGGTGGAAGTTTTCGTTCTCCCAATTATTTCTTCACGCCATGGTGATTGGTCATCCCTCTGGAGCTGTTTGATAAACTGTTGTATTTATAGTACATCTTTCTCACTTATCTATTTATACATATATTGATGTTTTATGTATAATCATCAAGCGCTGCTTATGTGGTTACTTTTCTGTCATCCGATGGTATTCACATCTTTATATATGGATTTTATAGATAACTCTGTGCGCAGGAATTCACCCTCTCCTTACAGAATGGGGGGGCTAGCTGTGAGTGATCTGGGAGTCAAAGCTGGCTCCTAAATCTAAGATAGTGGCACAGAAACAAAAACTTTGGGCTCCAGGAACACAGCTCTGGACTGTTTGGGCTACTAAGTACAGTACATGTTTTTTTTTTTTTTTTTTTTATAAACTGCAGTATTTGTAGATTCTGACTTTTAATTTTTGCATAGCTAGAGAAATTCCTTTATAAGCTCTGTTCATCATGCAAGGAATGAGGCTCAATGAAAATGTTAGATGCAATGGACACCCCTTTGTTTGCATTTCCTAAAAGTGCACATAAAACAAAATTTTAGCATTTATTCTGGCACAATTATGTTGATAATTTTGTTGTATGTCTGTAACATCCCACAAAAGACTTACTGCTATTGGTTCAGAACATTTACATCCACAGGAAAGAGAACCAGATATTACATCTCAGCAATTTTTACCTTGCCTTACCTTTAAAGCTGAACTCCGGGGAAACTAAAAGTCTTCCCTTGCAGTGGGGCAGTGTCCACCCTTCAAGTGGTAACTGCTTGTTTATGCCTAGGGGACCAGGTACAGCAGTTTTAGTTATCTGATGTTCTGCTCCAGCAGGCGTCTCTGCACTGCTATACCGGTCCCTCTTCTCCCCTGCAGTCTGGTGGTTTAATGGTCCCTCTTCTCCCCTGCAGTCTGGTGGTTTAAGGGTCCCTCTTCTCCCCTGCAGTCTGGTGGTTTAAGGGTCCCTCTTCTTTCCTGCAGTCTGGTGGTTTAAGGGTCCCTCTTCTCCCCTGTAGTCTGCTGGTTTAAGGTCCTCTGATGTCGTTAAGACAGATAAAGGAACCATAGCCTTGCACTGAATATAAAGACACCAAGGAACAATCCACTGCAGGAGCAGAGTGCCGTTTGCTAGGGGAGTGGAAGATGAGATAAGTAAAAGTGATCTTACTATCCCCTAAAGGGCAGTTAAAGGGCAGGTAAACTCAATAATACATTTCTCAATTTTGCTCCCTTTTGTATACTGTTGAAAGCATTTTGGTACATCTGTTCTTCAAGTACAAAAAAAAAAATCTGTTTATTCAGCCAGATATCCTGTGAGTCGATAGCTTCCTGTTTGTACAGTTATCATTTAGCATTGTTCCCAGCTAACTTTATTGAGCAGAAAACACCTCCCCCCTATGTTATGGGGAGGGGGAGGTGTTATATAGTTCTAACACACTCTCCTCTTGGGGTAACAATGATTCTTCTCTTGGATAAAGTGAGGTTGTCACCCTAGGACAGGCAGTGTGTTCCTGGCAGGATCACCAGCTAAAAAGAAAAAAAAAATTGAGCCACATACAGTATCTCACAAAAGTGAGTACACCCCTCACATTTTTGTAAATATTTAATTATATCTTTTCATGTGACAACACTGAAGAAATGACACTTTGCTACAATGTAAAGTAGTGAGTGTTCAGCTTGTATAACAGTGTAAATTTGCTGTCCCCTCAAAATAACTCAACACACAGCAATTAATGTCTAAACCGCTGGCAACAAAAGTGAGTACACCCCTAAGTGAACCCCTAAGTGTCCAAATTGGGCCCAATTAGCCATTTTCCCTCCCCGGTGTCATGTGACTCGTTCGTGTTACCACGTCTCAGGTGTGAATGAGGAGCAGGTGTGTTAAATTCTGGGTCATTGCTCTCACTCTCTCATACTGGTCACTGGAAGTTCAACATGGCACCTCATGGCAAAGAACTCTCCGAGGAGCTGAAAAAAAGAATTGTTGATCTATATAAAGATGGCCTAGGCTATAAAAAGATTGCCAAGACCCTAAAACTGAGCTGCACCATGGTGGCCAAGACCATACGGCAGTTTAACAGGACAGGTTCCATTCAGAACAGGCCTCGCCAAAGAAGTTGAGTGCACATGCTCAGCATCTTATCCAGAGGTTGTCTTTGGGAAATAGACATATGAGTGCTGCCAGCATTGCTGCAGAGGTTGAAGGGGTGGGGGGGTCAGCCTGTCAGTGCTCAGACCATGCGCCGCACACTGCATCAAATTGGTCCGCATGGCTTTCGTCCCAGAAGAAAGCCTCTTCTAAAGCCGCAAAAAATTGAAGACAAGCCGACTTAAGGACCTGGATTACTGGAATCATGTCCTCCGGCCTGATGAGACCAAGATAAACTTATTTGGTTCAGATGGTGTCAAGCGTGTGTGGCGGCAACCAGGTGAGGAGTACAAAGACAAGTGTGTCTTGCCTACAGCGAAGCATAGTGGTGGGAGTATCATGGTCTGGGGCTGCGTGAGTGTTGCCAGCACTGGGGAGCTACAGTTCATTAAACCATGAATGCCAACATGTACTGTGACATAGTGAGGCAGAGCATTATCCCCTCCCTTCGGAGACTGGGCCGCAGGGCATTATTCCAACATAACGACCCCAAACACACCTCCAAGATGACCAATGCCTTGCTAAAGAAGCTGAGGGCAAAGGTGATGGACTGGCCAAGCACATCTCCAGACCTAAACCCTATTGAGCATCTGTGGGGCATCCTCAAACAGAAGGTGGAGGAGCTCAAGGTCTCTAACATCTACCAGCTCCATGATGTCATCATGGAAGGGTGGAAGAGGACAGTGGCAACCTGTGAAGCTCTGGTGAACTCCATGCCCAAGAGGGTTATGGCAGTGCTGGAAAATAATGGTGGCCACACAAAATATTGAGCCTTTGGGCCCAATTTGAACATTTTTACTTAGGGGTGTACTCACTTTTGTTGCCAGCAGTTTAGACATTAATGGCTGTGTGTTGATTTTTTTGAGAGGACAGTAAATTTACACTGTTATACAAGCTGTACACTCACTACTTTACATTGTAGCAAAGTGTCATTTCTTCAGTGTTGTCACATGAGAAGATATAATAAAATATTTACATAAAGGTCAGGGTGTACTAACTTTTGTGAGATACTGAATAAGGAAAGGTAGGCTGCAATGCATTCAGTTTTTGTTCTAGATACATTTTAATCCTTGCACTGTTTGAGATTAGCTTTAAAGCTGTAAAATGAAGTGTAAAAATAAAAGACACACACAGTTAACAGGAAAATCCAGCATATTTATTTAAAAAAAATGTATTTTTCACATAACTGATTAAGGGGAATGTGTAACACTGTATAGTAACCCACAATGGAATATTTAAGAGACACTAAAAAGCGAAAGTAGATCCTTATACACCAGCGGTCACTAAATGGCGGCCCACGGTCCATTGACGGCCCGCGAGATGCTTCTGCCCGGACCGCTTGCGGCTCCCGGCTCACTAGCAGCCGTTGTTGTGTCGGGCCGCGAGTAGGGGAGTGACGTCCCGCGCGAGCCGCGAATAGGGGAGTGACGGCCTGCTCGAGCCGCGAGTAGGGGAGTGACGTCCCGCTCGAGCCGCGAGTAGGGGAGTGACGTCCCGCGCGCGCCCCGCCCCCTGCAACTGACTAATGGACATTGCGGTGTCCTGTCGGGCCGCGAGTAGGGGCGTGACGTCACTCGCGCGCCCCCGCCCTCTGCTCCTGACTGCGGCTCCCTCACATCGGACACTATGTGCACGCCCCCTGTTCGCGGCTTTTGACTCAGCTGGCTCCAGGTATGTGGAGCACATTTTTAGAGGAGAATAATGCAATTTAAAAACCCTGAAGTGTGCAGACTGGCATGTGTTGTTGTGCTCATTAGAGTGCCCCATAAAAGAAACAAAATATGCCCATCAGATTGCTCCCTTGACATAAAATGTGCCCATCAGCGTGCCCCTTATTTTATGCTAAGGGACACGCTGATGGGCATATTTTATGTTAATGGACTCGCTGATGGGCATATTTTATGTTAAGGGGCACTCTGATGGGCATATTTTATGTTAAGGGACACGCTGATGGGCACATTTTATGTTAAGGGGCACGCTAATGGGCATATTTTATGTTGAGCGCAACGCTGATTTACACGTTTTGTTTTGCCCATCAGCGTGACCCTTAACATAAAATGTGCCCATCAGCGTGCCCCTTAACATAAAATATGCCCATCAGTGTGTACCACAGCAAAAAATATGCACATCAGCATGCCCCTTAACATAAAATATGCCCATCAGCATGACCCTTAACATAAAATATGCCCATCAGCATGACCCTTAACATAAAATATGCCCATCAGCATGACCCTTAACATAAAATAAGGGGCAAGCTGATGGGCGCATTTTATGTTAGGGGCACTCTGATGGGCAGAACAAAATGTGCCCACCAGCGTGACCCTTAACATAAAATATGCCCATCAGCGTGCCCCTTAGCATAACATTTGCCCATCAGCGTGACCCTTAACACAAAATAAGGGGCACGCTGATGGGCATATTTTATGTTAAGGGTCACGCTGATGGGCATATTTTATGTTAAGGGGCATGCTGATGTGCATATTTATGCTGTGGTACACACTGATGGGCATATTTTATGTTAAGAGCAACGCTGATTTACACGTTTTTTTTGCCCATCAGCAATCCCATCATCATAAAATGTGCCCATCAGGGTGCCCCCTAACATAAAATGTGCCCATCGGCATGACCCTTAACATAAAATATGCCCATCAGCGTGCCCCTTATTTTGTGTTAAGGGTCACGCTGACGGGCAAATGTTATGCTAAGGGGCACGCTGATGGGCATATTTTATGTTAAGGGTCAAGCTGGTGGGCACATTTTGTTCAGAGTCAGCACAGACTTGAGATTCGGACCTCGGCCCAATGAAAATTTTAGAGACCGGACCTCCTTGAATTTTAATTCATTACCCCTGTTATACACCATAAACCAACTTCTCATAGCCCAATACAAGATGAGAAACATGCAACAAGAATTCGGATTTTACAAAATTATCAGACATATCATATGGCTTTTTTTTTTTTTACACCACAAGACCATAGCAGCACTAGAAATAGTTATCTGTATGGCTCAATCGTGGTGTTAAATGTAGTTTGACATCAATTAAAAACTTACAGGTGCATCTCATAAAAATAGAACATCATCAAATCTTAATTTATTTCAGTAGTTAAATTAAAAGGTAAAATTTAAATATTTTCTATCGATGTGTTACACACAAGAGTTTCATAGTGATCTATTTTAAGCATTTTGTGAAAAATCTTGCATTTTATTTGAAAATCAAGGTCACAGAGTCTGGAGGATGAGTGGAGGGGCACAGAATCCAAGTTGCATGAGGTCCAGTGTGAAGTTTCCACAGTCAGTGATGATTTGGGGAACCATGTCATCTGCTGGTGTTGGTCCACTGGGTTTTATTAAGTCCAAAGTCAGCGCAGCCCTCTACAAGAACATTCTAGAGCACTTCATGCTTCCCTCTGCTGACCAACTTTATGGAGATGCTGATTTCATTTTCCAGCAAGACTTGGCACCTGCCCACACTGCCAATACCGGGTTTAATGATCATGGTATCACTGTGCTTGATTGGCCAGCAAACTCGCCTGACCTAAACCCCAGGAAGGCCGCTACCAAAGCAACCTAAACTTGCATAACATCTAAGCAGTGACACAGGCTGATCACCTCCATGCCACACCGCATTGATGCAGTAATTAATGCAAAAGGAGCCCCAACCAAGTATTGAGTGCATACTATACTGTATATGGACATCGTTTTCAGTAAGCCAACATTTCTGTATTAAAAATCTTTTCTTAATTGGTCTTACGTAATATTGTAATTTTCCGAGACACTGAATTTTGGATTTTCACTAGCTGTAAGCCATAATCATCAAAATTAAAAGAAAGAAATGCTTGAAATGTATCATTCTGTATGTAACACATCTATATAAAATATAGGAGTTTCACTTTTTGAATTGAACTACTGAAATAATAATTTTTGATGATATTCTAATTTTATGAGATGCACCTGTACATGACAGACCTCTGATAGACACTGCCATTCTCTGGCTCCTGTTCTGGGACAGTGAAGTAACTTCACCATGAACGATGGCACAGGTAAGCAGCCCATGAGTTAGAGGATGCCAGTTTTTGTCTTTGGCTTTGCATTAGTATCTTGCTTGTCAGACATTAACATCAGTTTTTCAGATGAAAAGTTTAAAACAATTTTAATATCATCTAGCATTAACTTAGAACTTGTTACCCTATAATTGGCAATATTAGCTGACTGTCAAAAAATGAGACTAACCCAAAAGATATTACTGAATATTGTAAGGTAGACTAGTAAAATGTACTCAAACCAGAAACAAACAACACACTCATGAGTGCACTGTTAGCCGAATGAGAAGAGCATGGGCATATAAAGTCTCTAAATTAAAAGTCCATTAAACCTATTGCCTGATGAAGAAGCATGCATGCTGCGAACGCAGGCACTGCCTACTCCACCCTCAACCCACAAAGTGACATCAGCGGCTCTGTCTGAGTAAACCCGTGTCCCAGGAAGCGTTGGCAACCACCAGCACAGCCGGAACCAGCAGCGACCTCATCCCTTACCGCAGCCCGTCCTCCCCAGGAGTGGATGAACCCAGTATATTATTATATGCACTGACGTCTTTGTGATCTTGTGAGTTTTAATCCTTGGAATAAAATATACCACCATTGCTGCACTTAGTAGGCACTGATTCTCTTTCTTTCCTGAAGTAAAATGTACTAGCGATGGAACTCAGACTAATGCCAAATTCAAAGTTAAACTTCAAGAGTTATATTTCTCCCCATACTTACATTGGGCAAACTTGGCTCAATAAAAGTATGCATTCCGGATATCCAGAGGGCCACTGGCGCTGCTGCAAATGTCTGTAGTAGCCCATGCTACATACAGCAAGAGCCGCAATCTAGGTTCTGTGAGAGCAGCTTCCCCCTCCACAATCCCCACCATGTCGAATCGGATAACGCCTTGTGTTCATTGAAAAAATTATAAGGCATTCTATGAATGGCAGAGTTGCCATGTGAGGGACCCCCTATGGTGAGTGGCGTGAGGAAGCCGCTTGCACAGAACCTGGAAGATTGCTGCACTCACTGTATGTAGTGCTGGCTACAAAAGTATTGCCAGCAGCCCTTGAGACATAAAATATGCATAATTACAGTAAGTCAGGGTTGTCCAATGTAAGTATGCAAAAAATAGGATTCCCGGAGTTTAGCTGTAATGTGATAAAATATAAGGGCAAATGTACAGACACGGTTGCTGCAAAATTCTGGTCCACATAGAACGAAAAGTCATAGTTCCAGAAATTAGACAATATCCTACAGGCCACAGACTGTATTTATTCCATACAATCTCAATCAAATGATATAAATAAAGTTGGAATTATAGATACTAGAGGCTCTTCTATGTTCCATGTTCTGAAACACCTGGAAAGGGTCACTGGAAACCATTCACCCAAAACAATCAGGTATACAGAAACATTTACTCCTTCCTCTGTGGAAATTAATATTCACAGATGAATAGCTATACATTTCTATACACAATAAAAATAATTGCCTTAACTACAACATTATTGCCTCCACATGGACAAATCAATTTAGTTGCACATGCATAATTGACCTTTGGGTGCAACTGTAATTATCAATGTGTTTGATATTTCATGTGCTTAAAGAACTGCCTGTGTTTACCCATAGCAATCAAATGGAATAAATACTGCGCTTCGTACAGCAAAAAATAAATGCTGAATTTGACTGCTGTAAAACGACAGAAAATTTCAGGCAATTTGAAACCCAGTCTTGAGCCGTGAAAATTTTCAGCAACTCCACCAACTATCATGCACATCTGTAATTTCCAAGTGTTTAAGGTAATGTATCTTAATCATTCAAAATCACATTTTAAATTAGGTCATGCTTATTTATTCATTCAAGGCAGGCTTAAAGTGTTTTTTTAACTTTCTTTAAACAATTGGAAACCCATTCAAAAGGATAGTGACCATTGGTGGGAAAGGTGTTTGGGTGAGAAAAAGACTAACAATGGGCTAAGTTTAGAATCCCACAAATTTCGAGTCTATTGCTCTGGACCAGCAGAGCACATAATCAGAAGTTTTGTTTAGGTCTGAATGAGATAGAACCCCTAAATATAACTTTCAGGCACTTTGTATTGAAAGTGGAACACTCATGTCCATCTGTGTTGCACTAGCTGAAGCAATTATTTTTGCTTAGGACAAGCGGATGTTCGTATTTCTCTGCATAAGGTTGCTGTACATCATATAGATGTGACAAATTCTATTGTCCCAAATTCCTTTTTTTAAAGTGGGTGGGAAAGCTTGCTTTCCCTGCTCCCCTCCCTAAGTACGCTTCACTATGCTAATATGCAGAGTGCCATGTTATTTTGCAAAAAAGTGGAAGTAGCTTAAAGTTTTCTTGTGGCTCACATACTTTTTGGCAGCTTGTACAGATGGAAAGAGGGGGAGTTGCAGCACCTATATGCCATCTTTCTATGAAACAGAAGTGGCTACCTAAAACTACACCTCCTAAGATGACTGTGGGAGGTGTGTAATACTGCAAACTCCGAGGTGATACTGAAATGGGGAACAAAAGGAAGTCTGGACACAATGGGGTTGATTTACTAAAACTGGAGAGTGCAAAATCTGGTGCCGAAGATCACGGCAGCCAATCAGCTTCTAACTTCAGCTTTGACCAAAGAAAAAAAAAGCCAATTGGTTTCTATTCAGAGCTGTGCCAGATTTTGCACTATTCAGTTTTAGTAAATCAACCCCATAGTGTGCCAAGATATTTCAGCATGGTCCAATGGGGCTTTTTAATACTGCCTAGGTAACAATGCTCTATGAATATTCAGGGGCCAGATTACAATGTTGTCACCCATTCACAGTAAGGGAAACCATAACTCTGGTACTGGTAGTTTTACAAGTCATTGCCTCTGGGATGTGGACATTATTCCTTTTTTTTTTTTTTTTATTTCACTCCGAATTACACTTAGGTAACATTTAATAACAAGATGAAGAGTGGTTAAATTACTTTGGTCCTAGGTTTATCCAGCATGTTACCCCCCGACTTGTTCTGGGTACAAGTAGACCAACATTTTTCTAATACTGCTTCAGTTAATATTGTTTACATATTCAAAGTATTACAGTGATACATTTAAGGTCAATGAAAGTATAAAAAATTAACAAAATATAACATAGAAAAAATACTTATATCTGTTATAGATACAAAAAAAGTATCAGAAACAGCAATGGCCTGGAATGATAGTGAAGAACAGAACTGCTGACAAGCGTATCCAAGTGCTTTGAGTCGTATTTTAAAAGAATGTCCAAGTAAAAGCAAGATATTAAGGATAAGTCTTGCTTTGCCTACTACAAATACTGCTTATGCAAAGTGCCATAATCATCAGCAATCTTCTTTAACTGATCTGACCAGAATAAACAAAAATATGATTAGTTGAGAGTATGATAAATAAGTCTTCCAAATTTTCCTTTCTAACTGCAGAAAGGTCAACCACCAGATGACATTTAGGCTTCGTAATAAACGTTGTCCATCTTGGACAAGAGTTCATGGAATTTTCTTGTAACAATGGTCCGACACATATAGCAATCAACCCTCTTTGCTTTATGGGTTCAAAAGTTGGCTTCAGGGAATGTGTTCAGATGATTTTGGCCACAGAAGATACCTGAAGGAAAGATTCCATTGCTTTGAAATACGCCCAGCGTTTTTTTTCAAAGGCTGTTCAGGACAATCTTAGAGTAGATACTTTATAAAAAGTCTTCTGTAGCATCTGCCACAGCTTAACTATCTTCATCATCATCACTGATGAGGTCTCTTCTCTCTGGGTTAGTCTCTCGCTCTCTTATGAAATCTGCACGTATGGCCTCGAGTTCAGACAGCTCCAGGCGCACTTTCTCCAAATGGTATGTGCGGCGGTTGCGGATCTGGCGTAATGGAAATGGATTCATGTCCACAAATGCAATGTTGCCAAGTTTTCTGCAATGCATAAGAAACATTCCAAAATCATAATGCAATTTTATTTTTGTCTAATGTATTCTGGTAACAATGTAACCACATTCCTCTACAGACTAGTAAACTACAATTGTCTGAAGAAAAACAGAACAAAAACAAAAAATGTCTTCATTACGAAAAAAAAAAATGTCTTGATTCTATGTACACAGAGAATTTACAGTGGGTACGGAAAGTATTCAGACCCCCTTAAATGTTTCACTCTTTGTTATATTGCAGCCATTTGCTAAAATCATTTAAGTTCATTCTTCTTCCTCATGAATGTACACATAGCACCCCATACTGACAGAAAAACACAGAATTGTTGACATTGTTGCAGATTTATTAAAAAAGAAAAACTGAAATATCACATGGTCCTAAGTATTCAGACCCTTTGCTCAGTATTTAGTAGAAGCCCCCTTTTGATCTAATACAGCCAGGAGTCTTTTTGGGAAACATGCAACAAGTCTTTCACACCTGGATTTGGGGATCCTCTGCCATTCCTCCTTGCAGATCCTCTCCAGTTCTGTCAGGTTGGATGGTAAACGTTGGTGGACAGCCATTTTTAGGTCTCTCCAGAGATGCTCAATTGGGTTTAAGTCAGGGCTCTGGCTGGGCCATTCAAGAACAGTCACAGAGTTGTTGTGAAGCCACTCCTTTGTTATTTTAGCTGTGTGCTTAGGGTCAATGTCTTGTTGGAAGGTAAACCTTCGGCCCAGTCTGAGGTCCAGAGCACTCTGGAGAAGGTTTTTGTCCAGGATATCCCTGTACTTGGCCGCATTCATCTTTCCCTCGATTGCAACCAGTCGTTCTGTCCCTGCAGCTGAAAAACACCCCCACAACATGATGCTGCCACCACCATGCTTCACTGTTGGGACTGTATTGGACAGGTGATGAGCAGTGCCTGGTTTTCTCCACACATACCGCTTAGAATTAAGGCCAAAAAGTTCTATTTTGGTCTCATCAGACCAGAGAATCTTATTTCTCACCATCTTGGAGTCCTTCAGGTATTTTTTTAGCAAACTCTATGCGGGCTTTCATGTGTCTTACACTGAGGAGAGGCTTCCGTCGGGCCACTCTGCCATAAAGCCCCGACTGGTGGAGGGCTGCAGTGATGGTTGACTTTCTACAACTTTCTCCCATCTCCTGACTGCATCTCTGGAGCTCAGCCACAGTGATCTTTGGGTTCTTCTTTACCTCTCTCACCAAGGCTCTTCTCCCCCGATAGCTCAGTTTGGCCGGACGGCCAGCTCTAGGAAGGGTTCTGGTCCTCCCAAACGTCTTCCATTTGAGGATTATGGAGGCCACTGTGCTCTTAGGAACCTTAAGTGCAGCAGAAATCTTTTTGTAACCTTGGCCAGATCTGTGCCTTGCCACAATTCTGTCTCTGAGCTCTTCAGGCAGTTCCTTTGACCTCATGATTCTCATTTGCTCTGACATGCATTGTGATCTGGAAGGTCTTATATAGACAGGTGTGTGGCTTTCCTAATCAAGTCCAATCAGTATAATCAAACACAGCTGGACTCAAATGAAGGTGTAGAACCATCTCAAGGATGATCAGAAGAAATGGAAAGCACCTGAGTTAAATATATGAGTGTCACAGCAAAGGGTCTGAATACTTAGGACCATGTGATATTTCAGTTTTTCTTTTTTAATAAATCTGCAACAATGTCAACAATTCTGTGTTTTTCTGTCAGTATGGGGTGCTATGTGTACATTCATGAGGAAGAAGAATGAACTTAAATGATTTTAGCAAATGGCTGCAATATAACAAAGAGTGAAAAATTGAAGGGGGTCTGAATACTTTCCGTACCCACTGTAACACAGCCAAGAGGTGAGTTGTGGTGAACAGAAATATTAATGTAGAACTACAAGCAAAACTTTTTTCTTTCATTTTGGATAGAGTAAAGGAGGGTTATAACCCCTATCAGATTTGTTTTTTTCGCCATTGCAGAGACTTCTTCACTTCCTGTCCCAATAGCCAAACAGGAAGTGAGAGGAAGTCCCTGCAAATTAAGGAAATTTCTTGGGGACCCCCAGGCTACCAGAACTAGTGTCCCTATTGGAAGATTTCCCCTATATTACGTTTCTGAGGACAACTTAAAACCTGGCGTTTTATTTTACATTCACCTTGATAATGGAAAAAAGGACAAATAGAGGGGGTGAATCTCCTTAACGTGGGCACAGACAGCAATAAAAACAGACAAGCATTCAAATCCCTCTACACAATATCCAAAACAAAAAAAAAAAGTTTTGCCCTTAGTTATACTTTAAGTAGCATAATGTTTTCTGAAATTGCAGAATGCTATGACATCAGAAGACTCGCATATAATATAGATGAGAAAATAATAAGCCATAGAGATAATGCACAAATGTAGAGGTTCTGATCCACTTGTGCTGCCACTAAAAATATGAAGGGAAGAAAATAAGCTTACCTTTACAAAAAGGGACTTTTGTGCATTTTATCCATATTTATCTTTCTTATACATTTCTATATGGGTTATTTACTATAGATATAATCTACAATCTATGTAAAACGAGTAATGGCTTCAAATTTTTTAAAGGTTCTTCTATTTTTCATGAGCTAACAATCTGGATTCATATTCTTTCTAGCAGCAGGAAACATACCTTGCATCAAGAATGGTCCGGCTAAAATATCTAAGATACTTAAATATCGAAGTGGAGTCTTGGATTTTTAAAATTTCCTCCTCTTTGTATTTAAAAAGCCCCAGGGCAAAGCGAAATATCACCTAAAATATAGACAAGAAATGGAATAGGTTATCAGAAAAGGACTTCACAGGAGTGAATATGATATCTAAAAAATATTTGATGCAAAACCAGCATTAAGACTCCATTCACACTATTACGACTTGTCAGGCGACTTGGTCAGCCTGACAAGTCGCGGTCCATTGTGTTGTACAGGAACCGTTCTAATAGGAGCGACACAAGTCGCTCCGACTAAGAAAAAGGTTCCTATACTACTTCGGGGCGACCTGGAGCGACTTGCATAGACATTCATTTTATGAAGTACGTGCAAGTCACGCTGCACGCGACTTCACAGGTCGCCCCCGAAGTCGTGCCGCTGCAGTGTGAATGCGGTGTTAAAAGCAACTCCATCTATAACATTTTCCCTCATTGTGGGTAAAATGAGACAGAATATCTTTTATGTCACCAGTGAGATCTCCATATACTTCTACAGAAAATCCACTAGAATGCACTATGGTTGTCAAAGAGAGGCAATGACCCAATGAATGATTAAATGCAGTCACTCTGCACATCAAATAGAGTTTTTATTATGTATCTCTTTCTACTCGCTATTCTAACCAAACTATATATAAAAAAAATATCTATAGCTTAACACTGTATTTATATGTGGGTGTTTGTGTGGGTGTATACCGTATATACTCGAGTATAAGCTGAGTTTTTCAGCATGTTTTTTCATGCTGAAAATGCCCCCCTCGGCTTATACTCGAGTCACAGTCTTTTTAAAAATGGCGCCGCCTGGCTCCGACGTGTTACTGTGCATGTGCCGCATGCCCGGGAATAACGTGTACCGGCTTTCCCGAGCATCGGCGGCGCATTTGCGGTGACGTATTGGCGCCGGGCGGCACGATTTTTAAATCGAAGGCGCCTCACCGACAGGTAAGTGAGACTCCTCCGCAGCCTCTGCATTTCCTCATGCAGTGCTGCGGGTATAATACAGGACATTCTCCTGTACCATGCCCACAGCACTGCATCTCCTGCGCCATGCCTGTACATACTGTGCCATGCCTATACCTACTGTGCCATGCCTATACCTACTGTGCCATGCCTATACCTACTGTGCCATGCCTATACCATCACCTGTGCTATGCCTATACCATCACCTGTGCCATGCCTATACCATCTCCTGTACCATGACCTGTGCCATGCCTGTACCATGACCTGTGCCATGCCTATACCATTACCTGTGCCATGCCTATACCATCATCTGTGCCATGCCTGTGCCATGCCTGTACCATCACCTGTGCCATGCCCTTACCATGACCTGTGCAATGCCTATACCATGACCTGCGCCATCTCCTGTACCATGCCCGCAGCTCCTGTTTTGTGCCTCGTGGTGGTCCAGTTGGGTCCAGTAGCTGCTGAATTTCCCACCCTAGGCTTATACTCGAGTCAATAAGTTTTCCCACTTTTTTGTGGTAAAATTAGGGGCCTCGGCTTATATTCGGGTCGACTTATCGAGTATATATATATATATATATATATATATATATATATATATATATATATATAGTAAACCCCCGCTCCATCGCAGTTCAGTTTTTGCGGTCCCGGTATATTACGTTTTTTTTTTTTTTTTGTAATGTTATTTTACTATATAAATCATTAAAAATGACATATTTTTGTGTTTTCCATAGCTCTTGATATGTCCCTCAGTATCTTATGTGTTTAAATGAGTTTCTATTGTTTTAAAAGTGTGTTTAAAGACCTTAAAATGCTTTTACACGTACAGTGACAGTAAAAAAAACATGCCTACAATGCATTTTAATAGGGTTTTTCTATTTTGCGGATTTTCACTTTTCGCGGCTGGGTCCGGAACGTAACCCCCGCAATGGAGGGTTTACTGTGTGTATATATATATATATATATATATATATATATATATTTATTATATATATATATTTTTTTTTTCACTGGCCACTTTATTAGGTACAACTTGCAAGTACCAGCTTGGACCCCTCTTTGCCTTCAGAACTGCCTTAATTCTTCATGGCATAGATTTTTTACCAAGGTGTTGGAAACATTCCACAAAGATTTTGGTGCAAATTGACTTGATAGCATCATGCCGTTTCTGTGATTTGTCAGCTGCACATTTATGATGCGAATCTCCCATTCCACCACATCCCAAAGGCGCTCCATTGGATTGAGAGATGGTGATTGTGGAGGCCACTGGAGTACAGTGAACGCATTGTCATGTTCAAGAAACCAGGCTGAGATGATTTGGGCTGTGTGACATGGTGCATTATCCTGCTGGAAGGAGCCATCAGAAGATGGATACACTGTAGTCATAAAGGGATGGACATGGTCAGCAACAATACTCAGGCAGACCTTAGCATTTAAATGATGCTCCATTGGTACTAAGGGGCCCATAGTGTGCCAAGAAAATATCCCCCACATCATTACACCACTCTGAACCATTGGATACAAGGAAGGATGGATCCATGCTTTCATGTTTTTTTACTCCATATTCTGACTCTACCACCTGAATGTCACAGCTAAAATCGACTCATCAGACCAGGCAAAATTCATGTCACCTGGTGTGGTCTTCCACTGCTGTAGCCTGTCACCTGGTGTGGTCTTCCACTGCTTTAGCCTATCTGCTTTAAGGTTTGATATATTGTGCATTCAGAAATGTATTCTGCAAACCTTGGTTGTAATGAGTGGGTATTTGACTTACTATTGTCTTTCTATCATCTCAAACCAGTCTGCCCATTTTCCTCTGACATCAACAAAGCAATTTTGTCCACACAAATGCCACTTGCTGAATAATTTCTCTTTTTTGGACCAGTTTCTGTAAACCCGAGAGATGGGTGTGTGTGAAAATCCAAGTAAATCAGCAGTTTTTGAAATACTCAGACCAGCCCGTCTGCCACCAACAACCATGTCACATGTTCAAAGTCACTTAAATCCCCTTCCTTCCCCATTCTGATGCTCGGTTTAAACTTTAGCAAGTTGTCTTCACAATGTCTAGATGTATTGAGTTGCTGCCATGTGATTGGCTGATTAGCTATTTGTGTTACCAATCAACTGAACAGGTGTACCTAATAAAGTGGCTGGTGAGTGTATATCTATTATAACAAAGACTTTTGTTTTCTTACCTTTGACCCTTCATACAGGAAAGAGTCCCAAATTCTGAAGAAGATGTCACTGACCACACTATCCACAAACACCACCAGGAACCAGTTAAAGGTAATCAGAGTGTAATCAACACTGTACTGCTCAAAATGAGCGCAGAGACGGGGCAGCTTTTCACTCATGAGATCCTTGAAAACCCTCTGATCCACCTGCAGATAAAAAAAAGAGATTTAAAAAAAAAAAAAAAAAAGTCTTAGGCCCCTTTTTCACCTTTCTGCTCTGTCAGCGGACTCTGTTCTGCTCAGCGGGGGATCGATCCACCGATCCCCGCTGAGCAGGCGGATGACAGCTAAGTCTCTGCTCTGTGTGCAGAGACGGAGGTGTCAGATCCCTGCTGTTCTCTATGCGGGAATCAGGTGAGAACGGACCACCTGTCCGTTCTCCTCCGATCCCATCCGCCAGACGGATGGATGGAAAACAGGGTTTCCATCCGTCCGGATTTGACTGGATGTCAGCGGACATGTCTCCACTGACATCCGCTGCCCCATAGAGATGCATGGGGCATCTGTTCAGATCCGCCTGAAAAACTGACAGGCAGATCTGAATGGTACGCGTGTGTGAAAGGGGCCTTACTTTTGAATAGGCATAAGGCCACATTCACACCTGCGAATGGGCCAGACACCGATTACATGCAAGAACCCCAGCAGGGCGGTCCAGGGCCAATCACAATTAGCTGCGGGAGCCAGCAGCTTCCCATTATTTTCATCGTTTGAAGCTGCCACTGGGGTTTGCCCATGTAATCAGTGTTGGGCCTATTCCTAGGTGTGAATGTGGCCTGAATGAAAGCTGAAAGAATGTAAATATTTAGTGCCTATTCATAACTGCAGGACCACTAAAATGTCTTGAGTGTGAGGAGGAAGCAGACCTAAACAAGGACCACATTGTCAACTCTGTGTCATCTAGCCCAATACAGTCTTTACAGTCAGGTCCATAAATATTGGGACATCAACACAATTCTAATCTTTTTGGCTTTATACACTACCACAATGGATTTGAAATGAAACAAACAAGATGTGCTTTAACTGCAGACTTTCAGCTTTTATTTGAGGGTTTTTACATCCAAATCAGGTGAACGGTGTAGGAATTACAATAATTTGTATATGTGCCTCCCACTTTTTAAGGGACCAAAAGTAATGGGACAGATTAACAATCATAAATCAAACTTTCACTTTTTAATACTTGGTTGCAAATCCTTTGCAGTCAATTAAAGCCTGAAGTCTGGAAAGCATAGACATCACCAGACGCTGGGTTTCATCCCTGGTGATGCTCTGCCAGGCCTCTACTGCAACTGTCTTCAGTTCCTGCTTGTTCTTGGGGCATTTTCCCTTCAGTTTTGTCTTCAGCAAGTGAAATGCATGCTCAATCGGATTCAGGTCAGGTGATTGACTTGGCCATTGCATAACATTCCACTTCTATCCCTTAAAAAACTCTTTGGTTGCTTTAGCAGTATGCTTCGGGTCATTGCCCATCTGCACTGTGAAGCGCTGTCCAATGAGTTCTGAAGCATTTAGCTGAATAGGAGAAGATAAAATTGCCCGAAACACTTCAGAATTCATACTGCTGCTTTTGTCAGCAGTCACATCATCAATAAATACAAGAGAACCAGTTCCATTGGCAGCCAAACATGCCCACGCCATGACACTACCACCACCATGCTTCACTGATGAGGTGGTATGCTTTGGATCATGAGCAGTTCCTTTCCTTCTCCATACTCTTCTCTTCCCATCATTCTGACACAAGTTGATTTTGGTCTCATCTGTCCATAGGATGTGGTTCCAGAACTGTGAAGGCTTTTTTAGATGTTGTTTGGCAAACTCTAATCTGGCCTTCCTGTTTTTGAGGCTCACCAATGGTTTATATCTTGTGGTGAACCCTCTGTATTCACTCTGGTGAAGTCTTCTCTTGATTGTTAACTTTGACACACATACAGCTACCTCCTGGAAAGGGTTCTTGATTTGGCCAACTGTTGTGAAGGGTGTTTTCTTCACCAGGGAAAGAATTCTTTGGTCATCCACCGGAGTTGTTTTCCGTGGTCTTCCGGGTCTTTTGGTGTTGCTGAGCTCTTTGATGGATTGCTTCACTGATAGTGACAACCCTTTCGATCTCATATTGAGAGTTGACAGCAACAGATTTCAAATGCAAATAGCACACTTGAAATTAACTCTGGATCTTTTATCTGCTCCTTGTAAATGGGATAATGAGGGAATAATTCACACCTGGCCATGGAATAGCTGAGCAGCCAATCGTCCCATTACTTTTGGTCCCTTAAAAAGTGGGAGGCACATATACAAACTGTTGTAATTCCTACACCTTTCACCTGATTTGGATGTAAATACCCTCAGATTAAAACTGAAAGTCTGCAGTTAGAGCACATCTTGTTTGTTTCATTTAAAATCCATTGTGGTGGTGTATAGAGCCAAAAAGATTAGAATTGAGTCAGTGTCCCAATATTTATGGACCTGACTGTATATACGTAGGGCCATGGAACACACCATATGTTTCATAAGAGTGTTTATGTGCTTATATGAGACATTAGTATCCAGACAGCTTGCTAGTCCTAGTTATTCATATACACTTCATACCAGTATTGTATGCCCAGCCAAGCCTTTTTCTTTTAGTTTTGGATAGAGTGAAGAATTAGAGCCCCTGTTGGGGTTTTACTGCTGTTAGGGGCTCAGAAAGACGGTTTTCATTTAGGGCCTACTTTAAAGGATTAGTTCACCTTTGTACAAAAAAAAAAAAAAAAAAGATAATAAAGCAGGGGTAGGGAACCTGTGGCTCTTTTGATGGCTGCATCTGGCTCGCAGACAAATAGGGTGTCCTGTTAGGAGTATATCATTAATAGCCCCGAGTCGAGTCCATGCCTGCGCGCTGTGGCCACACTGGTTGCTAGTATGCCACTTGGCGTTTAGCAACCAGTGATGTCACATGACGTCAGCGCCGTCAAGTGACAGCGGGAGAGCGAGGGCAATGGTCAAATTCCTCCTCCGCTCGTAAATTTACTCCACCCACCACCGGCCACCTCCCTCTTCTCCAGGCGGCAGCGCAGGCTCAGCGTAGAGCCGAGGGAGGTCCTGAAGCGACAGGTCAGTCAGACTCGTCAATGTAAATATTTTGCATTCTGTGCTTCCCCTGTCTCAAGTAATTGCAAATACTCTTTCAGAAAGAGTATTTGCAATTACTAAGTTGAGACAGGGAAGCACAGAAAGCAAAAAATTATAGTCTAGCCTGCACCTTCTTTTTTATCTTTTATTCACAGTTTACAGAGGCTCCCAATACCCTCACTGAAGAAGTGCTGCAGGCCTGCAGCTGTATATACAGTGGAATTTTTTAATAACATTTCCCCAGACATTGACATTTTAGGACATAAGGGCTACACATCCACTTTCTGTTTGCGCTAAGGTTATTTCTCCTTTCCATTGTCGTGCCCTGCAAATCGCACTAGTGTGAACAGAAGTCAACTTAAATATTTCAGCTCCTTTAACCACTTCAGCCCTGGAAGGTTTTACCCCCTTAATGACCAGGCCATTTTTTGCGATTCGTCACTGCGTTACTTATGTTCCCGACCCCTGAAATATAGTGTATGGCTCTCACGGAATTACATTTGAAAATATGTGGTGTTCGTGGCTCTCTCAGCCAAAAAGGTTCCTGACCCCTGCTGTAAAGCATTACACCAGCGATCAGGAGATCGCTCATGCCATTGTAAGATTCTGGTACCTCTGGTACCCTTAATAATTTATTTCCTTCCAAATATGCGTCCCACCTTTCTTACTAGGTGGTACGCATACACCTTTAAGACAGATGATGTCATCGCTGAGCGCCGCAGAGCGGCTATTTCAACCGCCAGCGTTCTCACTCACATCGTTCGTTCAACCTGCCATCAGTGAAACAGCATACCAGATGTTACTCGCTCCTGTATCTCGCTACCTGAACTTGTTTCATATCTGATCCTGTATCTCGCTACCCGATCACTCTCGGCATGCTGTTTCCACCCTTCACTCAACCTGCCTTGTGTATCCACATGCTTTCAAGCCTGTCTTGCTGTCGGAACCTCCAGCTAATTACTTCTACCTGGAGCAGACCAGAACCTCTCTACTGATCCCTGTATCTCGCTACCAGATCTTTCCCTCTCTACTGGACCCCTCTACTACTAACATTTACTAGTGATAAGTACCCCACAGGGGAATCCTCCATAACCTTACTTACACTATCTACCATCTGCACTGTTACATAGATTGCTAGCTCTTGAGTCTACTACCATCTATCATCTGCACTGTTACATAGATTGCTTGCTCTTAAGTCTACTACCATCTATCATCTGCACTGCTACATAGATTGCTAGCTCTTGAGTCTACTACCATCTATCCTTGCACTGGGTTAGTCTATCCTGTAATTGTCATCTGCTGTCCTTACCACCTGTTACCATACTCGATTACTAACCTATCTGCACTCTACCTAATACCATCTAGTACTCTCCTGAACAAACCTATCAAGTGCTTACCATCTCTATCACTGTTCACACCTGTCCCTTCAGCACATCACCTTCATACTGTCATTTACATTCTACCACTCCAGGAACATCTTATTGAGTGTGTATATATCTGTATGTTGAAGCTGACAGGCCCACAGTGATGAGTCTGGAGAGTTGGATCTGGTTATTCAACACATCTCTACATGACTACTGAGTGGAGATTTTGCAGCTGCATATCCAGCCTACTACAAAAACGCAGGAGCGTTACAGCCATGCAGGTCCCCTCCACACTGTCAGTGTATCTGAAACCAGGTGGAACATGTAACATGTTTCCAAAGGTCAACTTATCCTTTAACGGACTTTGTATTTGTGTTGATAGCGTTAGTTTGACATGCTTTTGAGATCATTCATAATTCATTAATAGGTGCGTTTGACCTGCTTTAAATGGGTTTTGCATTCCAGAAGCATGGAAATGGAAATGCAAAACCTTGGCGTGTACAGCGATGTTGCATTGGAATAAATTCAGGGCAGAATTCATCATTGCTCATATGTACTTTCTGCTAATTACAATAGCTTTTTCCTTTTAGAGTTGAATAATAAACAGGTTAGTAGAACAGAAACGCATACCTGGGATCCCAGAAGTGTTTTGGTGTAATAATCTCGTGGCATGAACACCTCTACAATTGTAACCAGGCACCAAAAAGCATCTTCCTGGTCAAGATAAAGGAGTGCTATGGCGGCCAACCTAGAACAAAGGGCATATGGTGTTATATACACAAGACCCAGTAACCTGATAAACTGACAACAGTAACAAATTGGAATTCTACAAAAATTAAAATATTGTTCTTAATTGAAAGTTTACTCATGAAAAATTTAATTACCATTCTTTTATTTTAAAAAAAAACGAAAAATAAATCATGTCATAAGAAAAAACACAGGGATTGCTGCTGCTGAACGCATTCCGAAAATTCTATTTGCTGTTCTGCCTCTGGCTTCAATACTTTCACAGAAAAAATCTAGAGTGGTTATGCAGAAAGTCAAGTCAGAGGAAAATTAAAACTTCTGATCTGCAAACTGGTTCTGGGCCGGTGACTCAGAAGGGAACAAGACCAAGGGGTTATTATGAGGACCAGAAAACTAGCATTTTGAAGAGTAGGTCAGCAATGGTGGCCTTACCTTTTCTCCTTGCTTAACTGTGGGATTCTGTTATTTGTTACTCTAATGTACACTCCAGAGCAGGGAGGCAGCATATGTTATAGGTATGAGACCAGGCAGCTGACAAGGTAGCAACTTTTGGATCTCACAGGTATCTCATCTGTGACTTTAAGCTTCAACTAAAGTAATGAAAGCCAAATAAGGGCGCATTCAATCATTCAGAAGCAAGCCTGAACTATAAATTAAATAAATACATTTGTAATATGTTATCTTTAAGCAATCATGTAAAGAAGTCAAGAATAGTGAAATAATAGCAATGAGAAGAACTCTGATCCTGCCAGAGAAGGGGGGGGGGGTGCAGTTTGGAGATGCGGGCAGGCTTGGCACCAGGTTACATCTTAAATATCTGTGTGACATGTAACATGGTATGAAAGGTAGAGTTAGCCTTAAAAATATATACCTGCCTAATATATATTATATTTTTTATGGTCCTGACCATAGTAAATAAAATATGTACAAAACCACTACATATTCCTCAAGTATTAAGAAATGGCTAAGCTTGTAATGTCAATGGAATGCAGCCACTTTGAAGGACCTGCACACACTTGCATACTCGCAGAGCAGTTCATTTAGCAAACTGACAGTAATGACTGACTAGAAGCAGTACTTTAAAGGATCGGCCTCAAACAGAAAATTAAACAATGATATAAATAAAGCAATTTTACCCAAAGCAACAAAATTCTTTCCTTTTTTAGATAAATGTTGGAATAGGGTGGAATTCTGTTGTCATGGGCAGGGATACAAACACAACATGGGCTTGAAAGCCACAAGTTATTTTGTACACTTGACAACTTCGGTCTTCCATTCATATATAACGCAATTTTTAAGCCTAGTACACACTGACAGTTCTTTTTCGTTTAACCCAGAAGGCTGAATTAAAAATAAAACAGACGGATCAGCTGTACTAACAATCCACCGCTGTTAGTACAGAGATCTCCCCTGCTGTGCTATTGTGTTCTGACAAGGGGACGCCCACCCCTCCACCAGAACACTCTGATCAGCGCTCCCAGCCATTGACAGAGAGCACTGACTGGGAGCCAGTCTGCAGACAGCTTCAGTCATGCCGGACTGGCTCCAGTACACACGGGCTGAATGTCGCATGACATTCGCCCCATGTGTACGGACTTTACATCTCTACCATCTCTTTTTGACAGTTAACACCTTCTGCCATTCAATTTGAAGAATGAACACCTACAAAGCCTTTTGGACACCCAGGTAAAGGATTATGCAACTAGAAAAGGATGAATTGACAACTTTCACACCTCCCATCTTGTTCTTAAGCCTAGTACACACTATCCTTTTTTTTTTTTTGAACGAAAAAAAACCTGACAGCTCTGGTCAGAGCCACTGTACTAACGATCCAACGTTAGTACAGCGATCTCCCCCCAGTGAGCGTTTGTGTTCTGATAGGGGGACAGCCCTCCAGCCAGGACAGTCTGGTCAGCGCTCTCATCCAGTTCAGTTGAATGAGACTAACTACTATTATATATTTTGTACACTCCTTTACCTTGTGATAATTTTCGGACCAAATCTGATCGATTCCAAAAAAAAAATGTATTTTAATGCACATGCTTGGTAAAGTTTGACAAAGAAGTAGAACTTTTGCTGTCTGAACATTTGTTAGTTTTATATATGGTATGTGGCATAAACATTACATTACTTCTGTACATTCTAAAATCGAATTGTAAAATTCAAACCATTGGCATGGCAATCAAATACAATTCTTAAAGTGGAAGTAGAGTTGTTTTTTAATCAAATGTCTGACAGGCAGGGTATTAATGACAGAAGAGACCCTTATTGGTCTCTTCTGTCATAAATGCATCATTTTGCCTGTCAGCTGTCATGTTCACTGAGCTGCGCATGTGCAGCTCAGCGAACATTTACGGCCACGATTGACCCCCAATCTGTGCTGTGGTGATGTGACTCCCATGTGCATGCGTGGGAGTGGCCTCATTGCAGCCTGGCCTATCAAGTGGCCGAAGGCACAGGACCTGGAAGGAAGACCATGCGAAGATGGAAGCACCGGGGGCCCGTCGGATCGGTCCCAGCGCTGAGCTAGAGGACACCATATGACAAGTAAATCTGCCATAATGTATTAATATGCTGTGCATACTAGTACATTATGGCATAACCCACCTGGGGGGGGGCTTAGAAAAAAAAAAAAAGGGAATTATTTCCGCTTTAATCGATTGTAAACTTTTTTTTTTTTTATTAAACATGTTATACTTACCTGCTCTGCATATTAGTTTTTTTAAAGAAGCCCCAATCCACCTTTCGGGTTCCCCGGCCAGTGATCCTGGCTCCTCCCCCACCCCACTTAATTCAGAGAATGCATTAAAGTAAAACTATAGGTAAAACTTTATTTTTTATTTTTGGAAAGAGCAAGGAAGGGTTAGAACTATTTTCAATTTTTTTTTTTTCGCAATCTGTGTCCCATTGCAGAGATTTCCCTTCACTACCTGTCCCAAAGCCAAACAGGAAAGGAGAGGAAATCCCTGAAAATTAAGGGAATCTTTTGGGGACCCCCAGGTCACCAGAATTAGTGTACCCATTGGAGGATTTCCCCTCTATTACTTTTCTGGGGACAACCCAAAATTTGGGATTTTCTTTTACTTTACCCTTTAATGATAACAGTAAATAGGACAAATAGAGAGGGGGAATCTCCTTAAAAGGGACATTGACAGCTATAAAAGCTGACACATTTTCTAATCCCCCTCCACTCTATCCAAAACTTAAAAAAATATAAAAAAAATAAGTTTTACCTTTAGTTATACTTTAAGGTAAAAAAAAACTCAAGCCTTTTAGAACCACAAAATTTGTTGAGTCACTAATGGTACTATTTTGTGCGTGGACGAGCGATTTTTCAGAATTTCTATACAAACATTAACATAAGATTCTACAGCTTTTATAACAGTATGTATAGCAAACTTTTACAAAGCACCTGCAAAGCTTTCAAAAAGCTTTACAGTCTTTAAAGCACCCTTCGCCTCTAGTTTATGTTAAAAACAAGTAAGAATTTAAGTAATAAAAAAAGTAATTTGTGGACTGTAACTTTAAACAAATACTAGCAGAGTTTTAAGCAGTGCCAGAGTAAGCTCAAGCCCACCCACATCTTATTTAATGTGAAACTCAGCACACAGGTCTATGTATAAACTCTCAAACTGGTGAAGGCTACTTTAAAAGTTTCCCGGTTGGTTCACAACAGAACACGGTGCAGGAAAGGTACGTTCTGCACGTTTCCCCACCCCCACACTCAAACGCACTGCCCTTGCAATCTATTGGTGCCAATATGTTTTTTAACAGCCCTCAAAACAGAGATTACAAATGCAGTGCACTTGCTGCACCAAATGGCATGGTATCACAGTACCATGCCATTTAGTGCTGTGGATTTTTTTAAAATAGTGCCTGCACTACTTCTTCTGTGTTCTGGTGCAACTTGCAGCCCATTCAAATCAATGAGCTGCAATATCCCACCTTATGGGAATGTTCAGGAACAGCACAGGAACGTATGACACATTCCTGTGTGATCCCGGTGTGAACCGGCCCTCAAGAATGCTACACAAATGCTTTGCTGTACAGACAGCTTTCCTTTAAGCTACAGCCACTGGTGTACAAGGTATAAACGCCACTTAGATTATATATATATATATATATATATATATATATATATATATATATATATATGATAATCTTTATAGCAAAAAAAAAATTTGATTATGTTATCAAAAAGTCAAGCATCAAAAAATGCTTGTGGTAAACTTAATAGATCAGTTTGATTTAATTTTAAATGAACTGAATGAAAATAGAACTTAACTTATAAAATGTTAGTTTTTTTGGTAGAGGAGGCTTTATAAATCTCTTCTGTCAAAACAGAGAACTTGCAACCTACCTACCTGTAAATTCTTTAGAGTACATTAGAGGGCGAGGCATTCCCAAGCAATGAATACAAGGATGACCAACAACTGGAAAAATGAACTGTGCCAACTTGCCCAAAAACAAGAGAGGTAAAAGTGCAGCTGCAAAACCCTGTAGGCGAAAGCTGCATCTGCAAAAGATTGGACCTTGACCTGGTAAATCTTTGAAAAAGTATGAACAGAAGACCAGGTAGCGGCCTAACAGAGTTGGGATAAAGAAGAGCTTGGTGCCTAAAGGCCCAGGATACTCCAACAGATCTGGAGGAATGGGCACAGGAGGAGTTTTTTGCTTTTAAGCATAAGCTTCTCTAATTAAATTTCTTATCCATCGCTCAATGGTGGATTTAAAAAAAAAAAAAGGATGCTCCTTGCCAGTTCTGGAGGAAAAAACATCCAGGGAACCCATTTTTCCAATGGAAGCAGTTGATTTTAGGTACATTCTGATGGGTTCGACTATGTCCAGGCAATTTAGAAACTTCCTTTGGATACATCCTTAAGAGAAAGGCACACGGATGACAGAACAACATCCTCATTGGCATGGATTGTGGAAACCACCCTTGGGGTAATACAAGCTTGGCGCTGTGAAGTATGAGAAAGGGCTCTTTACAGGAAAGGGTTGCCAGTTCAGAGACAAGTCTGACAGACATGATGGCTACCAGAAAAGCTATTAGCAAGATTCTCCCTGATGGGCTCCAAGGAAAGCACTGTGCTAAAAAAAGGGGGCCTAATATGAGAAACACCTTGAAAAGCATGGATAATGTCAAAACCTGCACTTTCAGGGTGCTAAAAGCAAGATTCTGGTCTACACCTGTTTGTAGGAGGGCAAAAAAGTAAGGCACAGAGTAATCTCTGGGACTAAAGTGACTGCATGTTCACCTCAGGCGAAGGAACATTTCCAGGTGCGATAATAAATCTTCATAAAAGACCCCTCAATCTTTCAAGACCTGGGTTCCAACATTGATGTTGTTAAAGCCAGAGGGAAGCAGGGTAGAGGGTCTAGAGATAGCAAATCTAGCCTGTTGTGGGAGGAGGCCAGGGGGTGCAGGAAATCTGAGTATGTCTGTGTACCAGGTTCTTCTGGGCCAGTTTTGTGTCAAAGGAATCACTGTCTTGCTCTCTTTTGTGGAGCAGGCGAGAAAGAATGTTCAGTGGAGAAAAGGCATAGATTAACCTGAACTGAGACCAGGGGATAACTAGAGGATCTCTGGTTCTGGATAGCAACAGAGGTAGTTTGTTATATGTGGAGGCTACAATGTCCACATCCAGAGTCCCCCATTTTGGCATTTTAGGTTAAACACATCTGGATGAAGAGACCATTCACCTAAGATTGGTGTTAAAACCAGGTCCCGCCCTGGTGCAAGGGATGCATCATAACTCCGAGTTTGAGTGTTGTGTGGGCCTTCAGCAAAGATATGTTTGCCTGCTGTTTAGAATTGGCTCCCTTTCACCTGGTCTCTGCCATAGCTACAAGTGAGGGTATTTCCCTATTAGGTACTCACGGTGTGACAAATAGAGTAAGCATGTCCGGTAGGAGTATGAGGTAACCCAGGTGTAGACTATCCTGCAAAAAATCCTTGTGGTGAAAGGATAGGATAAAAAGTCTCAGTACCTTACTGTATAAGGGCTCTAGGTGGAAAACGTGTTAAACTGTGTGACCAGTGGTGCAATGTAACAACTAATCATCCACCTGAGATGAAGTTCTGAGCGAATGTTTAGTGCCAGGTTTGAAAAGTTTACACTGTGAAGTGAATACATTCCAAACATAGCCCAGTTTTAAACAGTAAGGCCCATTTCACACAGGGCGGACTCAATTCCGATCAACAGGGGAACCGCTCACAGATCCCCTGCTGATGAGAAGAGTGGGCAGATGACAGGTCTGTGTCCATTCAGTTTCTGCATAGCGTATACGGATAGAACCCACTCTGCTCTATGGGTGGCCAGGTGTAAACGGACTGCACACAACTACCTCCATTTCTGCCTAGATGGAGGTAGAATTATCCTTTTCTGTTTGTTTCTAGGGGACTGAATTGGATCAGGGGTAGGCGGGTGTAAACAGACAATTCCGTTTACATCTGGCAGGTCATAGGGGTGAATGGAACCTCCAATCGGGTCCTTCTAAAAAAATAAATAAATAAATGAATAAATAAAAACAAACACAGACAGACCTGATCGGAAAAGTTATGTAAAAAGGGCCTAACAGTCAAAGACATAGGGTGACCCTATCCAGAACGCTGGACTGTATATAAAGTCCAGGCTTTGCCCATCACTGTGGGCATATCCCTGAAGGGGTCTGCAGGGACTGGGTTCCATGGTGATGGACCACGTACCTAGACCTGCGGCTAACAGCGTGTTGCACGAACTGTCAGCGTATGCAATCCACAGAGGACTCCGTGCTGGAAGCAACATTACCGGCTGTCCTCATAGTGAGGTTGCATTTATCTTAATATACTGCTTCTGTGTAGATAGTAAAAGACAGTGAGGGTTGATTGAAGAATCGGAAGATAAACATGAGAAAAATAATACGCTAATGAAGCTGGTTTCTCTAGGAGAAGATGATGTCCATCACCTATAGAAACTACCAAAAAAATAAGGACTCGCAGAGTGGAGTATAGGGGATGTGGCCGGGGACGTGTCCTCAAAAGCTTGCCATCGTCCAATCACCTAAGGATATGAGCCTGTAACCCATGGTGTATGAATTAGTTGCCTGTGTCCTGTACTGTATAATTAAGATAATTGCTTTACTTGTCTGTTATCAAATGCTTTCTCTGAGTCGAATGCCTGCAGTGCACACCCCCAGCATTTGTAAGATGCTGCAAACAGGGCCAGGTTTCAGAGCAATGTTACTCCAGTGGGCATTCATAGGAATCGCATTATCAGTGGCAATCCAATGGCCAAAAAGGGAAGATGCTGAACCCAGAATATAGACAAAGAGATGAGGGAGAGTGTGGACCTCACATCATGAAGGAGCCATATGATTTATGCCATAATGGCAAATGCTCTAGGGTAGGGTGTGGATTTAGTTCCACTTTTTAGAGATTTGACTTTTTTGTAGTATTGTTTCTCTCCTGATCATAGCAATTGTCTGTAAATGTATAAGTACATTGCTCCTGTACATAAAGTATCTCTCTGTTTCTCCTATCTGTATTAAAGATGAAACAGGGGATGTGGTATATTTGTGCCTTTCACTTAAAAATACTGCCTGTAAAAAGGTACCCTCTTTCCCATCTCAGAATGTTGAGAGGAATGCATGCATTGTCATCAGTGCGTTATGCTGTGCTGCAGCCTTGCTATTTGTATACATAAAGCGCAAGCATCTTTCTCTAACCTCCCTCACCGATTCAGTCCCTGGCAGTAGCCAATATCAGGATTCCTCCAGGAATAAGCTAGCAGGACATTGCGTAGCTTCTGGATACCCTCAGAGGTGGATGATGTGTAGTGCTTGTTGTTTGGCAATGTCCTCATAAGGTCCAGTTCTATCTGCTTTGAAGCTGGATTTTGCTTCTCAAGGGCATTTCGGAGAAGGGTTTCAAAGTAATCAGGACCGACCTCATCCTTTAATTTCTTGATGTGCTGGTTTACAAACAATTTCCACATTTTAGAACGATGTTGGTGAGGGATTCCATTTCGGACAAGGTTTTTGAGCTCCGGTGAACGGACCATTTCTCGGTTCACCATGTTGGAAAAATAATTTTCCCACTTCACCACTGTTGAAATCTCTTGGTTATCCGACAGGGACAAAGACTTTATATCCAGGGCCCTTACTTTGGCCACCAATCTCTCCTCATCGTCTTCATCCTCAGGGAGGATCTGGAATCCATAGATGTCATATTTGCTGCACATGGGGTTACAAAAGGAAAGTTAAAAATAATGGCATTTATTTTCCTGTTACAGATTTTATACGTGAGCATAGTTTATTACAGTCTAACCATAAAACACCCAAAGAATACTTTATGCATGTGTTAGGGTTCTATTACATAGGTCGTGTCTGGTCTGTTCAGCAGTGGATCCATGAACAGATCCCCCGATGAGCACCAGCATGACATCCATACCCGTTCATTTTTTTCCTGCATTTTGACTGTGAACCTTTGCAGACCTGTTTTTGATCTTTAGGCAGCCGGATAAAAACAGACTTGCAATTGTTTACATCAGGCACCCTTCAATCCATCATGTTTAGGTCTGGAAATAAAGAAAAGAATGCAGTCCTTTTATAAAAAACTGGCAGGTGAACCTGAACGGAAATAAAATAAAAATAATCAGCGCAAACCCTAGTTAAATGATACAAAAAATGTGCACAAAGCTGCAAGCAATCAGTGCCAAACACAAAAACACCAAAAGTAACTGAATAAATAATATTGCTGCGTTAAGTGAAACAAAACAATCGATGTGTAATAAAACAATTGCTGTGTAATAAATGTGTAATAAAGCAATCGCTGTGTAATAAATTACTAAAGTGACCAGATCTTCTCGAAAAACAAGCAATACTATCAATGCTAGATCAAAAAATAAAATGTGATGGTAAAAGTCCCAAAACACAGTGAAAATCAAGTGACACAGTAATAACTGAAATCTTCATCTGTGAATGTGATCAAAGGATCTGCATGCTTCACTCCAAGTGCTCCTAGTGTCAAATTTATTAACACAAAAGATGAAATCGCACTTACATTGTCAAGCACGTAAGCAGTGCGGACTTTCTTGGCATTACAACACTTCCTACAACCTCCGGGAATCAGCGTGATGACGTGCAGGCTCCTCTCCCGTACACGTTGCATCATAGACTTCGAAGGGAGGAGGAGCCTGCACGTCATCACGCTGCTTACGTGCTTGACAATGTAAGTGCGATTTCATCTTTTGTGTTAATAAATAGCCATATATAATACAGAGAGCACTAGATCTCCTTTTTATTTTTACACCGGATGCCTTACTTATCTGGAAAGAATATCTGGAGGCGGTGATAGGAGGGCTTACCAGGCGACTGTGATTAACCCAAAGCTTATTTGACTCTCATGAGTCGGTCTCTGAGGTGAGCTGCTAATCTTACACTTGACACTAGGAGCACTTGGAGTGAAGCATGCAGCACCTTTGATCACATTCACAGATGAAGATTTCAGTTAATACTGTGTCACTTGATTTTCACTGTGTTTTGGGACTTTTACCATCACGTTTTATTTTTTGATCTAGCATTGATAGTATTGCTTGTTTTTGGAGAAGATCTGGTCACTTTAGTAATTTATTACACAGCGATTGCTTTATTACACATTTATTACACAGCGATTGTTTTATTACACATCGATTGTTTTGTTTCACTTAGCGCAGCAATATCATTTATTCAACCTGAATGGAAAGCCTGTGTGAAAGGACCCTTAAAGTATATCAAAACCCAATAACAAAAATGTAAAATTTTGCAGCTTCCCAGTGCTCATTTTCTTTTATTCATGCTTTTTTACTTTAGTTTTCACCCGGTAATCCTGCCAGTAATATGTCCTTTTCTAGGGTAACACTGCACATGCTCTGTACTGTGTCTATGGGGGAGCAGCACTGTCACCCTAGAAAAGATAAGAAAACCTCACCCTTGTCTCTTATACATAACATAGGGAGGAGGTGTTTTGTAGCTGGAAACAATGCAAACAGATAGCGGTCAGCACAGTTAGAGAGCACAGGAAGTTCAGCTCACAAGAATTCTCTCAGGTTTAGCAGGGAATTTTTTTGCACATTTTAAACAGATATAAAACACTTTTAATGGCAAATTTAAGGGCTTCCCCTCCCCCCGCAGCTAATGTAGCTTTTGAAATTTGTGCAGATTTCCGGATGCAGCCCCGCACAGCCGAGTCATGCATTAATGGCCCTTTCACACCGGCTGTATCCGTTTTACTCATCAGGGGATCTGTTTACACCTGAATGCCCTCCCATCCAGCTAGACAGCATGGAACTGATGCCCTTTTGTTTGTTTTCACCGGATCAGATTGGATTGGAGGTAAGCATGTGTAAACAGACACAAGTCTGTGTATATCCGCCGCTCCATAGCGAAGAATGAAAAGTCATATCAGGTCCACCTGAAACGGATCAGACTGCTACAATTATTATCTTCCACTGCGGCAGATGGACGTGTAGTTCCCAATGGAACATGACTGCTGTATTAATCATACCTGTAGGAACTTGGCATTACACCCACCATACACTGATCACAGTTGCAATGATTTCCAGGCTGATTAGCAAAATAAATAAATGCTAATTTTTTCCCCTGTAAATATATAGTATATGTGCATTTATCTGTATGTAAAAGATGGACTTAGCCTTTAACAGACAAAAAGGGAAAAAATAAGAGAAGTTCAATGTTAGGGTTTACATACATTTTACGGAGAACCTTTTGGCTTTGCCAGACTCTTTGATCACTATGCTTTTTGACTGGCCAAATAAAAACTGAAAAGCTGCAAAATCTGGTTTCGGCCTAACCAAGACCTCAATGCATTTCACTAGACCTCATGCATTGAGGTCTTGGTTGCAATGGAACTTCCGGGTGTTGCTGACGTCACGTCTGGCTCAGGTGGAACGCACGCTGGCTCTTAGGAGCAAGCAGCGAGGAAAATAGTGATTCAGGCTGTGTGAGCTGGTGCTGCTGATCACACATTAAAAAATGGATTTTTGTAAGATCTTACCGTAAAATCCTTTTCTCTTAAGCTCATTGACAGACGTAGTCTTCTTGATTCTCAAGAGCTGGGTTATGTTGTCTCCGCAGGAGTAGGACTAGGCAGAAAGACAAAACGTTCTGGCTCCACCTTAGGGGCAGTCCCTGAGGGTATATCCTCCCTCTCTCTGCTACAGGGAATCAGTTCTGTTCTAAAGCAGTAACAGAGAATTTAACCCAACCCAACTCAATGATAGAGGGGAGGGTACTACGTCTGTCAATGAGCTTAAGAGAAAAGGATTTTACGGTAAGATCTTACAAAAATCAATTTTTCTCTATCGCTCATTGACAGATGTAGTCTTCTTGATTCTCAAGAGCTGGGACATCCAGAAGCAGTGCCACAAATGAGGGGTGGGATTGACAAAATCAAATCCAATCTAGAAGGCCCAACCGGTGCCAAACTAGAAGTTTTAAAGGCTCATTATAAACAAAGAATGAGACTCAAATAAAAATTCCAACGGAAAAAACCCTCGAGGTAGACCACTGGTCTCCTCAAATGGCGGCCTGCAAAACCTTGCGGCCAAACGAGGCATCAGACGATGCCATTACATCAACTTTATAATGTTTTGTAAAGGTATGCACCGACGACCAGGTAGCCGCCTTGCACACCTGGACCACTGACGCCTGATGGCGAAAGGCCCATGACGCACTAAGTGCCCGAGTGGAGTGCGCCTTAACAGGGAACGGGGGCTCCCGACCCTTAATAGAATAAGCCTGTACTACCGTCTGTCTGATCCATCTGGAAATGGTCGCGGCAGATGCAGGCAACCCCTTTTTGGGTCCATCTGGGATCACAAAAAGTGAATCCGTCTTGCGAAACGAGTCTGTCGTTTTCAAGTATACCCTGATCGCCCGGACCACATCCAAGGAGTGTAAAGCAAACTCCCGAGGATGACTGGGCTTAGGACACAGGGAAGGTAACACAATTTCTTCATTCAGATGAAATTCTGAAACCACTTTTGGTAGGAAGGATGGATTCGGACGAAGAACCACCTTATCTCTATGAACCACCAGATATGGTGAACGACAAGATAATGCGGCCAGTTCTGACACCCTGCGTGCAGAAGTAATAGCCACCAAGAAGGCCACCTTCTGGGACAACGTAGGTAGAGGAATCTCCCTAATATCTTCAAAGGGAGGTTTCTGAAGAACCGACAACACTAAATTAAGATCCCAGGGGGGTAACGGCGCGTGCACTGGCGGAGCCAGATGTCGCACCCCCTGGATGAAATTCCGCACCAAGGAATGAGTAGCCAAAGGCTTCTGAAAGAAGATAGCTAATGCTGAGACCTGACCCTTGATAGTACTCAAGGCCAGTTTCTGCTCAACCCCTTGTTGCAGAAAAGCTAATATTCGACTAATCGAATAAGACCGAGGACGGAACCCCAAAGGTTCACACCATGCAATGTAGGACTTCCATGTGCGATGATAAATCTTTCTGGAAGTCGCTTTCCTTGCTTCAACTAGAGTAGGAATAACTGAAGCTGACAATCCCTTGTCCTTCAGCACCTGGGTCTCAATAGCCAGGCCGTTAAAGCCAGCGATCGTAAAGCAGGATGGAAGATCGGTCCCTGAGACAGTAGGTCCTCCCTGAGAGGAAGTCTCCACGGGACGTCCGCCACCAGTCTGACCACGTCGGCGTACCAAGCTCGACGAGGCCAGTCCGGAGCTACCAGAATTACTGGAATTCCTTCCTCCTCTATCCTGCGAAGAAGTCTTGGCAGTAACGCGAGAGGAGGGAAGGCATACATTAGCTGGTATTGCCCCCACGGGGCGATCAGTGCGTCTGCGGTTTCTGCTAGAGGATCGCGGGAGCGAGCCACGAATCTCTGAACTTTCCTGTTGAATCGTGATGCCAACAGATCCACATCCGGGGTGCCCCACCGTAGGCACAACTGGTGGAAAACGTCTGGATGGAGGGACCATTCCCCCTGATCCAGAGTCTGACGGCTGAGATAATCTGCCTGCCAATTCTCCACCCCCGGAATGAACACCGCAGAGATTGCTGGAACAAATCGTTCTGCCCAGCGAAGAATGCAAGCCACTTCTTTGGCCGCTCGGACACTCTTGGTGCCCCCCTGGTGATTGACATAAGCCACGGCCGTGGCATTATCCGACTGGATCCGAACCGGGCTGCCCTGGAACTGCTCGGTCCAGTGAATCAGACAAAGTCTGATCGCTCTCAGTTCCAATACATCGGTAACCTGGATTCTTCCGGGGACCAAAGTCCCTGGACAGATAACTGACCGAGAATTCCTCCCCATCCGGATAGACTGGCATCCGTGGTCACTATCGTCCAATATATTGGCAGAAATGACTTTCCCTGGCTGAGCATCGGAGACCGAAGACACCAGACCAGAGACTCTCTGGTCTGTTTGCTCAATCGGATCTGATTGTCCAGGGATTCCGGATTCCGATTCCATCTGAGAAGAATCTCTTGCTGAAGAATTCGGGTATGGGACTGGGCAAATGGGACTGCTTCGAACGAAGCCACCATCAACCCCAGAACCCTCATGCAAGTCCGAAGGGAAGACCAGCTGTTGGACAGTAACAACTGGACTGCTGATTGAATCTTTCGGAGTTTCCCTACCGGAAGGAAAACTCTTGTCCTGACTGTGTCTAGAATTAGACCCAGATATTCGAGCCTCTGGGTGGGAACCAGAAATGACTTTTGCTGGTTCACCAGCCACCCGAATTCCTGTAAAGAAATCATAGTAATTTCTATGTTTTGTAGCAAGGTCTGAGGAGACTCTGCATGAAGCAGAAGATCGTCTAGGTAACCAAGAATCGATATGCCTCTTTGGCGCAGTAGTGCCAACATTGGGGCCAACACCTTCGTGAAGACCCGCGGAGCCGTGGCGAGACCGAAAGGTAACGCCACAAACTGATAGTGGTTCTCTTCTACGGAAAAGCGTAGAAATCGCTGATGTCCTGCGAAAATGGGAATGTGAAGATATGCGTCCTTGATGTCTATGGACGCTAGGACATCCCCTGGATGCAGGAAGGCTGCTACTGTGCAAATGGACTCCATTCTGAATCTTCTTATGTTGACAAAAGAATTGAGTGCCCTTAAGTCCAGAATTGGACGCACTTTGCCCTCTTTCCTGGGTATTGTAAATAGGTTTGAATAAAACCCTTGAAACCGTTCTGTCCAAGGAACGTGGACTACCACTCCTTGTTGTAGTAAATCTGTGACTGCTCTCCGCAGATCTTCTAAACGATCCGGGGATAGTCGGATATTGGAAGGGAAGAATCGCGCCGGTGGGAGAGATCGAAACTCGATCTTGTACCCTGACCTTATGACTTCGCAAACCCATTTGTCCGGGATTCTGGAAAGCCATGGATCCGGGAACCGGCGAAGACGTCCCCCCACCCCAGTTATGGGTGGGGGCGCACCTTCAGGCTTTGGACGGTTTATCTTCAGGTCTGGAGGGGGCGGGCTTTTGCTTGCCCGACCAACGACCCCTGACGCCTCCTGCAGGAGCTTTGGAGGACTTAATTTTTTCACCCGCGAGACGAAAAAACCTCTTGTGAGCAGAAAAAGAAGGCCCTCGTCTTTGACGAGTTCCTTTACCTTTAAAATTTTGCGGTAAAAAGGTGCTCTTTCCACCCGTGAGATCCTTAATGATTTCATCTAAGTTGGCTCCAAATAGACGCTCTCCTAAAAAGGGGATATTAGCCAATGCTTTTTTGGAACCTTGGTCGGCTAACCAACCTTTTAGCCACAGTGTACGCCTGAGAACCACTGCTGAGACTGATGCTCGCGCCAATAATGGAGTGGCGTCTAACGCCGCATCACACACAAACTGTAACCCCTGTATCATTTGTTCCAACAAATCTGATACCGCCTGAGGGACCTCTTCTAAGTCCCGGCGTAACCACTTGGTCCATTCAGTTACAGCCTGCGAAACCAGACCAATAGCTATTATAGGTCTGAAAGCTGATCCAATCAAGGAAAACATGGTGCGAGACATAGCTTCTATCTTGCGATCCACTGGATCTTTAAAAGACGGAGCGTCTTCTAGAGGAATAACCGTGGCTTTATTCAATCTAGCAATTGGTGAATCCACCACAGGTGGTTCTGTCCATTTCTTAATGAGGGTTTCCTCAAACGGATAACGCCTGTTAATGCGTTTAGAAATAGTAAAAGTGCGTTTTGGCAGACGCCATTCTTCTTCCATTGGATTGCCAAAACATTTGGGCAATGGAAAAACCTTTGCCACTTTGATGCGTTTTTTAGTCCCAAAAGGGATTTCAGTTTCAGCTATTTCCGATGGAATACCCTGTAACCTTAAGGTTTCTTGAACAGATACAATGAGTGCGTTTACCAACGCTTCCTCTCGGGCTATGGCTGATGCCGAAGCATCCTCCTCGCTGTCTGAAGAGACAGGACCCGAGACACCAATCCCAGATGAAGTACCTGCAACTGCAGAAATAGGCTCAGAGTCTGAATCCGAGGTTTCAGATAATAAGGGGTTAGGCGGGGGTCGCTTTCTTGCGCCCTGTCCCTGACAAGCCACTTCCACCCGGGACACAAAAGTTTCCATAATAGCTGACAATGATTCAATTGTCAGTGGGGTGCTGGAGGATCCTGCAGACCCCTCGAGGGGATCCGGAGGAGATACATGAGTGGCAGGGTCCATGTTAATTCAGGACACCTTTGCCAGCAAAAACAAAAAAACTTTTTTTTTTTTTTTTTTTTTGTGTGTCTCCCCCTAGCGCAATAGCGCCCCTCAGAGTACCTGCTTCTCGATCCCACAGAGAGAGAGAGGGACCCCCAAGGCTCACCAACCGATGCAGTGAAGTTTCCAACCAACTGCAGTCAGCGTCTGTCTTTTACAGACTGGAAGGAGCTGTTGCTTTTTCCCGGGTAGAAGGACGTGGCTCCGCCCCCTGTGTACGCCTTCCGGCGTTCCCAGCTCTCCACGAGGTAGCTGGGCTCACGAAACATGGCCGCCCCCATAGAAGAGACATAAGACTCCAAAAACATGGCGGCCGGCGTGACCTGAGGACATACATGCACTTAGTCTACGGCAAAATGGCGGTGGACCGCCGAAATCGTTTTCCCAGCACATCCACCTGCATCTCTGCTAAGAGGCGATATATGGATCTACAGGAGATACACTACAAATAAGGTAGGATTATACCTCCTATGTCTGCTGTAATGTTACAGTCTGCTGGGTAGAGTGTTAGCTCTCAAACCAAGTCCACTTCCCACAAACACATGCTGTATTACAAGGGGGACTTATAAGTATCAGATATATACTGACCATATATGGAGGGGCCCATAATTCATACTGCCTCATAACGAGGAAAGAAAAAAAAAAGGGAACGTTTACTCACCATACCGAACCGACAGGCACCCTCTCTTCACAATACCCTCTCCACCGGGGTGGGGGTTTGTGGACCACTCCGGACGCCTCGACTCTCTGGTTCCTGGCGTCCAAGCGAGACTTTTAACTCGCAAGGTCAGTCCCTCCACTGGGACTCCGTCGCGGCCGACCCAGCGCGGAGCTCTGGTCTGCACGCGCTCGTAGGCAGAAACCGGGGTGACCACTGGATCTCAACATCCAGCCCGTCGCCCGGCCCCGCATACTTACTTGAATGTGTCGCGGCCGACCAAGCGCAATGCCATGGTCTGCGCGCGCTCGTAGGCCGGCTGGGGTGACCACAAGTGTCGCCCAGTCCGGCATTTTTGCTTGAAGATCTCACAGGAAAAACACTGGAGAAAAAACTACCTAAAAAATGTCTTTTTCTAAAGAAAAAAGTCTTGCCAGGACCAAAAGATCCCAGCAAGGAACTTAGGTCCTTACTCCTGACTAGACAGAAAAAAACTGATTCCCTGTAGCAGAGAGAGGGAGGATATACCCTCAGGGACTGCCCCTAAGGTGGAGCCAGAACGTTTTGTCTTTCTGCCTAGTCCTACTCCTGCGGAGACAACATAACCCAGCTCTTGAGAATCAAGAAGACTACGTCTGTCAATGAGCGATAGAGAAATGGAAGTGCATCAATTTACATATTCTCGTGTTGTTTTCTGTTCTAGAAGCAACATTGGATAAAAGAGAGGCGAGGAAGCTGGATGCAGAGCCTGTACCATCAATAGAACATTGAGTGATAAGGCTGAGAGAGTCCAGGTGGACCAAAGAGATCTGTTGAGTGGCCCCCTATACTCTATGTGGTAAGGCAAATGGTGTGGTGGAGTACATTAAAGTGTGAAGAGCCATTTAATGAAATTGGCACGTGGTGGAAGAAAAATATTAGTGCAATAGAAGATTTTTTTTTCAGATTGGAACTAAAAGTGGACTTTGTTTTACATTTTTTATTTTATGCTATAGGATTGTCTTAATAGCTATTTATGGTTCACAATTTTACCCATATATAATAGGTTGTATTGGTTTATCTGGTTGTGTGCACAGTTATTGGCAGGTATCACATTGAAGATTCGATAAAGCTAGCGCCTTATTTGTGTTTTGTTTTTACTTTTATACACTAAAAAGGATGGCAGCAGCTTAACTGTATAAGCACAGAGATCCCTATAGGTGGCGCCATTTATATTCAATAGACATAGCACCCTTGCAATTCTTATAGTGGGCCTGAGCACATTGTTCATGAGATCCAGTCACCTCTTCCAGACAGCATAGCTATTTCTGTGTCTTCTCTTTATACTTCATTACTTAAGCAATAAAGACTGGTCTAGGGCCCAGCCGGTATCGGTATAGTGAATGAGCAGCAGGACACAGATAAAAGTCATTACTCTGATTATCCTTCTGCCAGGAATCATGCACTATGCAATGCAACAGCATACAGCACTGCACCTCCCTCTCTCTTTTGTAGTGCTTTTTCTTTTAATAGGATTCAATAGATCACTTTATTTTTACCAGGAGTTCAGCTTTAAACTAAAAAAAAAAAAAAAAAAAAAAAAAAAAATCACAGTTACTGCAATATGTATGATTTTTGTAATTTATTTTTAAAGTGGTCATGTTAGCCCTTTCACTTTTTTGAAAACAAAGAGCAAGCTGTCTTACTTTTTAAAGCAAGATCAAACAAACCTAATCTAGCCCAGGGCATTTGTAAGCAATGACATGTACTAGTAGCCACCACAAAGTAGCTACACTTCAGCACTAATGTCACTTAAATTTTACATTTCATTGCAACAAAGGTGACAGTATAAAAAAAGGAAAGGGTTAAGATGTAAAAATCTAAGAACTTTACTCACAACTGTATTACTCACTATAGATTTTGGCATGTTTTGTCATCATACAGAAGGTGAGGCCTTAGTCTATATTTGTTTTGTACACAAGGCTGAAGGCAATAATCATTACAATACTCATAATGCCAATGAACATCTAAGCAGCAGCTGCATTTTGCAGTTCACAATCTCCCAGACTAGCTGATGAAGTCCACTCTGCATGATTACTTTTCAGATATAATACACAGGGGTCAAACCTGCTCAGACAAGTAGCAGCTTCTCCTATAAAAGGTTCTAAGTACCTCATAGCATGCGGTCTGATGAACGTGTGCTCTGGGTGCTCAGCTGTCTCCACCTTTAGTGCGTCTTCCAACAATTGGTTAACCACATCTCGAGCGGGTCCTTCCACATCAGATCGCACTGGGGTATTCATTTCTTGGAGGAGGACAAGGTACTTGCTCTCAATCTGACACATTTTGGCCTCTAGGGTAGCATACTACAGAAAGAAGGATACATTCAGATTTTGCCTACCATAAGTACACAATATTTACGAAACCTCAAAACAAAGGAATTACTACACCAACCCAAACAGATTGCTTAGCTTGGATAGCATAGGAGTGGATTCATATGACCAAAAACGGTTCAACTAAAGCATGCAGAGTTTTTAAAACTTGAAGGCAAAGCCCTCCTATAGCTGATATTTGAGTCCTGGGTAAAGGCATTGTGCACATTCACTCAAAGGGCTCATTTACACTTGCTTCGACTTTAACACACATTAAAGCGCCTACCGCTTCAACATGCTTTTTTTGTTCAATCTTACAAAGCATAAAATACGTGTGTGCAAGGATCTTAAGTCTTACAAGAAAAAAAAATTATTTAAAAGAACACGCACAAACATAAAGGTATAGAACATCTACCTTAGCATCGTTATGGAGAGAATAGGGCAGAGATCCTTAGATAATAGTGCAAAACTTACACTAGTACTGAGAGTGCAAAATAGCATAAAAGAAGCAAAGAATCTTGATAGGGGGAGCATATTTACATGTCATGGAGAGGTGGGAACTGAATCTTCTTTGGCTCAAAGTGAAAAACTCAGATGAGTAGCGGAATATAGACCATGAGGTTCCATTCCTGCCCCTTATGTCAATAGACATTCAAGGTGTCTGATAGAATTTACCTCAGTGGCCAATGGTATGGTGGTCAATTTACAATGAGAGGGGAAGAGAATTGTAGCAGTGGACAAGAAATGACGAAGAATGTCTCTTTTTACGGATTTAAAGGGTCCAGGAAGTATGGACAAGAGGGCTACTTCAGGGGAGGCTTGAATAGAGGTTGCCATTATTTTTCAGTATATATCAAAGATATGTTGCCAAAAACACCTAACGGGGGCATTCCCACTAGGCATGGATCATAGTGCCCTTGGAGGAATGACAATGCCAGCAAGTATCAGGTACTGAACGATTGAAATGGTGTAGAACAAATGGGCACCTTTACCATCTGGTAGCCACTTTCAACCCCGTTTCTTGATGTTTGGTAGCTAGGGAAAGTTTATGGGTTAAGGTAGAACATTTTAGCCAATCAGGAAGAGGAATAGAATGACGTAGCTCCGATTCCCAGACCTGTATATATGGGGATATAATATGGGGATAGATCAGGAGAAGATGCAGACAGAAGTAGAGAGTATAATTGAGAGTACAATCGTCCTGCATGATCAGAGATTCAAACTCCGATGGTTTAGCTTGTACATCTGCAAGGGAAGGGAGAGAACGTATATACGGTAAAGCATCTAGTGGCTGTAACCACTGAGGTAAGCTATATGAAGGCAAGTCTCCTATGTTCTTGTTGGTTCCAATTCCCAAACCCTGTTGCTTGTAGAGCCGGTGGAAAAACCGGGGTCCCGAACAAAGGGGGTCATATTGCCTGTGGATGGCAATAGATGGAGAGCAGGGTTCGTACGATCCCATAAGCATATCATCTGTCGATTGAGATTGGCAGGGATTGGGAGCCCAAGAGGATTAGTTGGTAAGGTCCAAGAAAGGGCATGAAGATCTATAGGGTTCATGTGACTCTCTAACTGTACCCCCATAGCTTAGAAGAAGGGTGATGGAACCAGTCCAAAATGTGTAAATACTGCAACTTTACGATACAGGGCAACATCCAGGACACCTGCACTGCCCCGATGTTTTGGAAGAGATAATGTTTCAAATCAATTCTAGGACATGTCAAATGCCAAATGAACTTAGAGAACTTCTAACATAGAGACTAGGAATATTAATTGTGGGGGGGGGGGGGGATAGAGACCGTTTAAAACAGGTACAAAAAGCGGGAAAGAATGTCCATCTTCAATGCTTTGATTCTACCGAGTCACGAAAGCTGCTTGGTAGCATATGCTAATAAATCCGCTTTAGTTTTATGTAGGAGTGGAAGACAGTTTAAAGAGTAGAGTTGAGATGCCTCCGTCAAAATCCGAATCCCAAGAGTCTCAAATGGGAATGAAGTTTAGAGTTGTTTTAGGACCTCTGGAGGGAGGGATTTATTTAAAAATTCAGACTTGTAGTTTACTTTCAAATTACTGATGGTTCCTTCAACATTTTTTTTTTAGACGTGTTGGTGATGCTTTATTAAAGCTTTAACGAAGCTTGGCAAATGCCCCTGTATGTATTGATTTTATATTTGTTATAAAGGGGACTAGTAGAACCCCAGCTGAGTAGTACCCCTGTTCAGCAGATCCCCTCAGCTCTGCTGAAGCCCCACTAAGTAGTACCCCCAGCTTTGCTGATCCCCCACTCACCCCATGCTATTTTGCTCCCATGCTGCTCACCACGTGTGACATCTGCTAGTTTCTCCTGCTCCAGTCCCCCAGTTCTGCTGATTCTCTGCAACTCAGTCCTCTCTCTCCGGTCCCCACACACCTTCACGTTGCTATTTTGCACACCACCTTTGTTGTCTTACTAATTGCTCTGCTCCAGTGCAGATCCCGCTCCCCTTCCTGCTGCTCCACACTGCACACCAATCATAATGCCTGCACCAGACACTTCCAGGATATATACACATGAATCGGAAGTGGCTGCTGATGACCTCTTTCCAGTTCGCTTCTTGGTTTCCCAGTGCATCCTGATATCTCATACCTGTAATACCTCCGAAGCTAAAGCTGAATAACAGCCTCTCAAAAGCTACAGGTGCTGTAAGTAGGCTTTGTCATAGACTTCTTTGGAGAGGTTTGGAAGCACCAAGAAAGCCACATGGGGTATAATTGTTTAAGAAAAGCAAACGCAATGTGTCAACAGGACTGTAAGGTAACCATTTTATTTAAGGACAGTTGCTTTTATTGGCATTCAGAGTGCTTTAAAAAAGCATGTGCCTTTGGACACTTGGGACAGTAACCCTTCTACATCTAAGTTTTAGGCTCCACCCAAATGCCCATAAATTACAAAAAGATTTTTCCCGATTTTTACATTACAGAGTGTGCAGCTACAGGGCAATCTTTCTGGAATTTTTTTTCTATTTCCTTTGTAAAAGTTGATGAATGCAGTAAACCCCCCTCCATCGCGGGGGTTACGTTCCTGGACCCACCCGTGAAAAGTGAAAATACGCGAAATAGAAAGACCCTATTTAAATACACTCTAGGCATGTTTTTATGACTTTCACTGCACTTTTAAAAGCATTTTAAGGTCTTTAAACACACTTTTAAAACAATAGAAATACATTTAAACACATAAAGGAATACTGGGAGACAGAGCAAGAGCAATGGAAAACACAAAAATATTTAATTAACAATGATTTAATTAGTAAAATAATATTAATAGGTCTTACAGAAAAAAAACGCAATATACCGGGACAGCAAAAACTGAACAGAGATATAACAGGGGTTTACTGTACACTGATGTTCAATAAAAACCAACTTTCACTTTTCTGAACTTGAGACTACCTTTAAGCAAAAAAAAAAAAAAGCCTGTAAACAACTTTTTATGGTTATCTCCTTTGGAGGCCAAAAAGGTATTTTACATAGTTACATAGTTACATAGTAGGTGAGGTTGAATAAAGACAATAGTCCATCTAGTTCAACCTGTGTAGGTATGTGTGGCTGTAATCATCTCCCATACCCCTGAATGTTCTGATCCTTGAGATGTAAGTCTAAGAGTCTTTTGAAAGCCACCATACTACCCGCAGAAACCACCTCTTGTGGTAGAGAATTCCACAATCTTGTTGCCCTAACAGTAAAGAACCCCCCGCGTTGCCTGAGGTTAAAACGCTTCTCCTCTAATCGCATTGTATGCCCTCGAGTCCTCATGCAATCCTTTCGAATGAACAGCTTTTTTTCTAAGCTGGGATCCCCATTAAGATATTTATAAATTGCTATCATGTCCCCCCTCAGACGTCTCTTCTCCAGGGAGAATAAATCGAGCGATTGAAGACGCTCTTCATAGTCAAGGTCCTCCAATCCCCTAATTAGTTTAGTTGCCCTTCTCTGGACTCTCTCCAGCTCCAACACATCCCTCCTGAGGACTGGCGACCAGAACTGGACGGAATACTCCAGATGCGGTCGGACCAGAGTTTTATAAAGTGGAAGGATTATAGTCTTATCTCTGGAATGCATCCCTTTCTTTATGCATGCTAATATTCTGTTGGCTTTGGAAGCTGCCGCTTGACATTGCATGCTGTTTCCTAATCTATCATCAACCAAGACTCCCAGATCCTTCTCCATTTTTGATTCCCCCAAGGGCTCCCCTCCTAACGTGTATTGTGTTTTTATGTTTTTAGTCCCCAAGTGCAAAACCTTACACTTCTCCACGTTAAACCTCATTTGCCATGTCGTTGCCCACTCTGTTATTTTGTCCAGGTCATTTTGCAGGATATCTGCTTCATGTTGTGAAGTTATTGCCCTGCCCAATGTTGTGTCATCTGCAAAAACTGATATCGAACTACTGATCCCGACCTCAATGTTGTTTATGAATAAATTGAACAAGGTTGGTCCCAGGACTGAGCCTTGGGGGACCCCGCTTACCACCTCAGACCAGTCTGAGTATGCGCTGTTTATTACTACCCTTTGGACCCGCCTTTTTAGCCAGTTCCGTATCCAAGAGCAAACCCTGCTATCGATACCTGCAGACCTTATTTTATAAATTAAGCGCTTGTGGGGAACTGTATCAAACGCCTTAGCGAAATCCAAGTACACCACATCCACTGGACTCCCCCTATCTAGCTCACAGCTCACCTCCTCGTAGAATGTAAGGAGATTGGTTTGACAAGAACGCCCATTTGTAAACCCGTGCTGATTACTGCTGATGATGTTGTTGTCCTTAGCAAACTCTACAATATAGTCCCTTATCATCCCCTCCAGAAGTTTACATACTACTGATGTCAAACTGACAGGCCTATAATTTCCCGGGATATGCCTCTGGCCCTTTTTGAATATTGGAATCACGTTAGCTTTCTTCCAATCCCCTGGTACATCTCCTGTCCTAATACTGTCAGCAAAGATCAGGAACAGTGGTCTCGATATAACTTTACTGAGTTCCTTGAGTACTCTCGGATGTATGCCATCCGGTCCTGGTGATTTGTTTGTGTTAAGTTTATCCAGCCTTTCCCTGATTTCCCCCTCTGTTAGCCATGGTGGCAAGTCCTGTTTATTACTACTAACCATACAGTCTTGGTCAGTGTACCCCTCCTTTTCCTGTGTAAAGACTGACGAGAAAAAAGCATTTAGCACGGTTGCTTTTTCAGTGTCCTCTGTAACCATCCTCCCATCATTGTTAATTATGTGTGCAATATGCTCTGCCTTAGTTTTTTTGCTGTCGATATATTTAAAGAATTTCTTTGGGTTTTTTTTACTATCCTCCGCTATTTGTCTCTCAAAGTTGATTTTAGCCATCTTGATTTCTTGTTTACTTTTCTTATTTGCCTCCTTGTATTGCTCGAAAGCCGATACTGTGCCCTCTGATTTATACTTCTTGAAGGCCAATTTTTTCCCCCTAATAAGTTTTATGACGCTACAGTTTAGCCAGCCAGGTTTGGCTTTGTCTCTTCTAAATTTATTTCCCATAGGAATGCACTGCAAGATGCCTTTGCCTAATATGTTCCTAAAGCATTCCCATTTTTCCTCTGTGGTCAGGGATCCCAGGGTTTGGTCCCAGTTTACCCTTTCCATCATTGAGTACAATTTTGGAAAGTTTGCCCTTCTGAAGTTTAGGGTTCTTATGTTCCCCACTTGTCTTGTTATGTTGTTATTTACACTAAATGTGATCATCCTGTGATCGCTAGAGCCCAGGTTGTCCTGGACTCCTACCTCCGAGATTATGTCTGGGTCATTAGTGAGCAATAGATCCAGGACTGCGTTTTCTCTGGTAGGGGAATCCACCAACTGTGACATGTAATTATCCAGTAAGGTTTCCGTGAATAGGCGGGCCTTCTGTGAGTGTGCAGTCCCTTCTTCCCAGTCAATGTCGGGGTAATTGAAGTCCCCCAATACGATGACTGATCCCAATTTTGCCACTTTACCCATTAGTGCTAAAAATTCCAGCTCTACCTCCTCCCCTTGGTTAGGTGGCCTATAGCAAACCCCCACAATTACTTTCCCCTTTTCTCCTTCTCTATGGAGTTCAACCCACACAGATTCTAAATCCATGCTCATCCCATCCGTAATGTCACTCCTTTCTGTCACCTTTATATTGTTCTTGACATAGAGACATACCCCTCCCCCTCTTTTTCCTACCCTGTCCTTCCGGTACACCGAATACCCTTGGATATTGGGGTATTCCCATTTGTGATCTACATTGTATGGGCAGGTGACAGGAATTGCGTGTTTTCGTGGCCTAAACATTGTGGTCTTTTACTCGTCATTTTCCCTGTGATAGTACACTTACTGTTGCAGCCTTGTTAATGGCATATGCATTCTCGCTAATTGAATAAATAAAAAAAAAAAAAAAAACACAAGTTAAAATTCTAAATTCTGATGAATCAACTGAGAGACCAAGGATTGTAATATTTAGACCTAGATCTTATTATAATGCTTCTGTGTCATCAAACTGGTACAAGGATTGCTCGTATCTCATGATGTTTACCTGGCTTGTTTTCCACACCATTTTACATCGGTTATGTATTCCCATAATCCTCCCCATTTCCAAATTAATTGGGGAACTGATAATGCTGTCAGGAAACACTGCAGCTGAGCTATAGTATTTTTGTGTATAATCAAAAGTAGAAGATATATATACATGGATCTTCTTTCTGTATTCAGTTTTGCCGATTGGCTTTCCTACTAATTTTTAATGCTTTACACAACTACAATGTAAAGGTCATGTTTTAAGATTACAGAATATATGCTGTGTTTGTCTAAAAATCGAAAAACTCAATAAAAAGGCATTTAAGAAGAATTATATTAAAGTGGTTGCCACTATGTTATCTTTACATCATCCCCTCTGTTAGATTACAACCTGTATCATAGTGCCTGTGATTTATTTTTAAAAAAGCCGATTTCTACCTGTTTTCACAGCTCCTATCGGCGATCGCGTGACTCCCAGCTCTCTCCTCTCCCCGTCTGACATCTCCAGGGGGCGAGGCCCAGAACTTCCTTTGAAGTCAGCTGGGGAGGTGGGGAGGAAAGAAGGAGAGAGCCTGGGAGTCATGTGACGGCCGAGCGGCGCTCTAAAAACAGGTAGAAATCTGCTTTTTTGTTTAATAAAGCACAGGCACTAGGATACAGTTTGTAATCTAACAGAGGGGATGGTGTAAAGATCACATTGTTTGTAGCAACAAGGAGGGGAGCAGAGTGGTACTAGTGAGCTGACAGGCAGGGAGGGGGGAGGACGACAGAGGGAGACCGAGGAGAGCTGCAGATAGCTGCAGATTACGGAGACACGTTCACAGACCACGGTGTCAGGGCTCAGCAGCCATGATACACCATGGTCAGTGTACAGGGAGGAGGGTAGAAACTGGCAGGATCAGCCAGGTATTTTAGGCGATAGGGGGAAATTAAACAGCACAAGCACTGTGCTGTATATCATGCTTTGAGCGAACAGGATCGGTCTTTTTTTTTTTTAAGGGTAACAAACGCTTTAAATTTAGGAGTCCCACATTCCTATTGTATGTGGTTCTGGGCAGGAAAGCTGGACTATAAAGCCTCCCTATCACGGGTCTATGTGTGTTTGTTGAGGCTGTTGTGAACACAGAAAGAGGGTAGCGCATGTAAAAAGTTAGAAAGGCCAAACTTTATAACATTTTATTTCCTTTAACCACAGGTTGAAAAAAAGAAATTTGCCAAATTCCCCTATCAGCACTGTCAGTGTTGGAGAAATCGTCCCCCCCCCCCCCCCCGTGCTGTTGTATTCCCCTCCTTCACAATACAATGATCACTGCTGGCGGCTTTAGCCACTAGCAGTGATCGAACAAAAAACCCTGACAGGCTGGTTGTACTGATGGAGATCAATAGACTGACATCAGCACAACCCGCCTGTCCTTAGATGGATCGCAATCAGTAGGAACCGGTCAAAATTGAGTGCGTCTATGGCAGGCTTAACAAACAACATGCAGGCAATGCAAACATTCCATTTCAATGATCAGTACTGGTCTTATCACAGAAAAACAGTAGTAATAGGCCAGGAAAATCTATTCAGAAACAATCTTCAATTTGTATCCTTTTTATACACATAAGACTATGTTTTGATCCATCTACTAGTAATCATCTTGTGTCTTTAGGTACCCTAACGGCTTGTTAGTACCTTTGCATTGCGATCCTGTGCAATACCGAGATGCATGTTACAATCCAATCGTGCATCGTGGTGCAATTAATTATGAACAATGCAATACAGCCTGCCCCATTTTAGTGTGTGTTGCTGTGGGTCTCATTTATTTCTGGGATGTTTAAGGCAATGTGCTTCAACACACAACATGTGCATTGTAGTGTTGTGGTGTGACTTGACCCTAAAAAAGTATTACCACTTCTGACAAACCTCAAGTGACCTGGACAAAAAAAAACAATCTATGTTGATCCCTTGTAGATGGGCAAATCTTTACACATGATGCCACTCATACAAGAGGCAGCTACATTTGGAGATCTGACTTGCTTGTGTACTGCAGTTTCACTTCTAAAAGCCTCACCTTTGACTCCAGGTCTTGTTCCCTTCTTTCAGAGTTTCTTCGCAGAGCTGAAAGCTCCAATATTTCTTTGTTAAGAAACTTGTTTTGTGCTTTGTATCCTTGCAGACTGTCCTGGGGATAGATAGTTACAAAGGCAAAAAAACTTAAAAAAAGACAGATCTTGAGGAATAAAGACATGAGTATTATATATACTACAGAAAGTTTCATTTTTTGTTTCTGTTGAAGGTCAGAAGACAAAAATGGCTGGTTCTTTCTGCACCTGGAACAGCTCATTCAAGGTCAATACATAACTTAGAAATTTTGCTTTCAATATCCTCCCCGAGCAAGGAATATACAACTGTGTTCTTTTTTTTGAAACAGTTACGACTTCTGTAATGCTATTGACAATAGATACATGAAAGGCTGATTTGTGGGCTGGAAAAAGAGCTGTAAGATAACTGCCTTCAATTAATAAGGTTACACGTCAAAGAAAACAGTAGGGCAAAATTGACCTTTCACAAACAAATTGTAAATATAGTCCTTAAAATATTTAAACAATCACTATAGTCTTTAAAATAAGTCCATCCGAAACACTTTTCAAAATGCGTATATATCTCAAACTCTGGGAGAGTCCAGGATAAATTCAATGTGCAGTTATAGGGACCTCTCATACTCTGCCACCACTGTGTAAGTACACTCCTGGTAGATTAACCACTCACCAGACATCCATGCCTTTCCACTGTCATTGACAAGGCTATAATCGCTTAACAGGTTAAACACGATCCCCCTGATGGTTAGTGTACGTTCCCTTTGCTCTCTGTCTCCTAATTCCGGGGGTGTTAGATACAGGCATATGAAAAATAATAGCTTCCACTAGTGTAATATTGTTGGAATCGTCACATTTATTAAAAAAAGACTTCAATATTGGCACTCACATGATCAAAATGCTAAAATCGCCTGTAGAATGTGCTAAGCGTCTCCCATATGATCTCACCCTCTCCACGCTGGTATACGAGATCTCTCTGAGACACTTGCTGGTTCCTGTCGGCTGATTCCGGATGCCATATAGTCACGTCCGATGCGTTTCGTCATTTCCGACTTCGTCACAAGGGGGTGTGACTACACGGTCCGGCCGTCCGAAATATAAAGCATCAATCTCTCAACATTATGCAAAATAGCAGTAAACCAAGGATCAGGGGGGACAGATAGCAGGATTATAATGCCAACCCTATGCCTGCAATTACGGATGATGACGGACAAATATCCAACCACCCCATTAACTTATTAATAACTAAATCCTTGATATTGCCATTTATACACATCTTCAAGGACATTAAAGGCACCTCCTAAATATACCATGTACGTCCATCAATAGATTATCTAAGAAATCTCAATACATAACCCCCAGTCCTTGGTTCAAGTTGAAAGCTAGGCAATAGGATATTGTTACTGCTAATATTACAAAAATCCAATTCATACAAAATATATATATAAATATAATGAATTATAATCACTTAAATTCCAATATAAAATCCATGTAAAATCATATGGATTATATATAGTACTTGAATATATATCTAATACATTTTTGACATATAAAAGAGAAAAGCCAATTAATAGCCACTCCAAAAATGACACCTAGTACATATACGCACAGCCTCGACCCATCGGTGGTAGTGATAAGATGCTATTAGGGATACAGATGAGACGGTATGATGGCGGGATGGTTTAGTGAGGTAGTCTAGTGCCCATGAGTATGTATCTAGACTTAATAATTTAGATCTACCACTGTTAACCATATACTTATCTGGGGTTTGAAGTATATTCCGAGAAGGGTTTGTTTAGTAATGGGTCGAGGCTGTGCGTATATGTACTAGGTGTCGTTTTTGGAGTGGCTATTAATTGGCTTTTCTATATATGTCAAAATGTATTAGATATATATTTTTTAAGTACTATATAGTCCAAATGATTTTATATTTTTTAATAAATGACGATTCCAACAATATTACACTAGTGGAAGCTATTCTTTTTCATATGCCTGTATCTAACACCCCGGGGAAGGGGATACAGACAGAGAGCGAGAGGACGGCACATTAACCATCAGGGGTGATCATGTTTAACCTGTTAAGTGATTATAGCCTTGTCCATGAGAGTGGAAATGCATGGATGTCTGGAGAGTGGTTAATCTACCAGGAGTGTACTTAACACAGTGGTGGTGGAGTGTGAGGCGTCCCTATACCTGCATATTGGATTTATCCTGGACTCTCCCGGAGATATATACGCATTTTAAAAAGTATATTGGATGGACTTATTTTAAAGACTATAGTAATTGTTTAAATATTTTAAGGACTATATTTACAATTTGTTTGTGAAAAGTAAATTTTGCGCTACTGTTTTCTTTGACGTGTAACCTGGAACAATTAGGTACATGATAGGCTTCCATCTTCACTTGCTCCTCACTCCAGGTGCAGGGGCTGCGGCAGCTTGAATGACGACATCCCGGCTCAGCCACTTTCACACATGCGCACGGAAGTCAAGGCCATGGCAAGGGTATGATGTTCCTTCAGAGCGCATGCGCCGGTGATGTCACCAGCTGCTGTTTACTAGAATATCTCCTAAATGGTGCACATTCAGGAGATATTCATTTGACCTAGAGGGTAAGCTTTATTATAAGCTTACCTGTAGGTAAAAACAAAAATAAAGAGTTTACTACTGTTTTAAGCAGTATGGTGACAGATTTTCCTACTCATACAAATACCACAACCATAAAAGCAATTATTCAGCCAAAAAACAATTATTGCCATGTTAAAAAGTAACACGTATTCGCTTGTGTCAATTTTACCATTGGCCTTGAATGACTGTTTTGTGTCTTTTATGCCATTTTATTCTGCTAAAAGTCTCAAACCAAACATAAAACCTCTGTCCTATCCATCTACTTATGATGTGCCATTGTAAAGGTTGTTCAACAGAGGCTAAAAAGCCATCAGTTGTTGGGCTATAGAATGGAAAAATGAATTGATGCTCAGTAAATCTCCCCATATTGTACAACTATTTTATTATCTAGGTCACAGGTGTCAAACACAAGGCCTGCAGGCCGAATCAGGCCCTCCAGGCCATTTCATGTGGCCCTTGCACCTCTCCTGCAGCTGCTGCATCTCCCTCATCTCTGCCCCCAACCTTGTCTCAGCAGACGGCAGCAGAGAGGACAGAACTCCTCTGCCAGATCCTGTGCTTCCCCCCTGCAGCTGCAGAGTGGACCACCCCCTCAACTCAGCAGTTGGCAGCAGGGAGGAGGACACGACTCCTCCTACAGATCCTGCACCTCTCTGTGCAGCCACAGCACCCTATCCTCTCTGCCTCCACTGGTCTCAGCATTCAGCAGACTCTGGCAGCTGACTTCAGCCCTCCTCCAGACTGTGCGGTTGCTGCTTCACAGCTCTGCCTCCAGCTTCTTCCCAGAAGCAGCACATGGAAAAAGGGGAAGTACTGTGATATAAGAGAGGATCGGGGCTCTTGACTTCTGATAGTGGTGGGCTACAGATAGAACTGGCCCTCTAAGGGGCGACCATAATGAAATGGAGTTTGACACCCCTGATCTAGGGCATCAACACAAAAGAACATAATGTAATTGCTGTAATTGCATGATCCTGAAATACAGGGTCCTGTTGGTTGTTAACTAAATTATTCCAGTTAGCTGCAATGTAGACTACTGAAATTGCAGCAAGAGCTTGTTGCAGGGCTGTGCCTTCCAGAGCAAAGACAGCCTTCAGAAGCCTCTCAAACTTTCTGTTTGCAGAACCCTTGAATGAAGGGACATCCTCAATTGAAACAGAGATGTTTAGGACTTAGACTGAAGGAGCAACTACAGGAACAAACTACTTTCTAGTGAAATATTTTTCCACTGGATAGAGTTCAGGAAATATTTTTCGTTCTCTTTGTACCTAAAGAGGCCTGGAAAGATGAAATAAAATTAAGGATTACAATGCTGAGGCTTATTGTGGCAGCAGTGAGCTTATTCACATTTGTAAGCATGTTGCATGAAGCTCCTGCTTCAGTTGTAAAGAGTGAGGGAGAAATATTTTCCATATCCTCCTCATTCTTCTCTGTGTCTGCCTCTTCTAGGGCAGGCTAATGATTCTGGTAGAGATGAAGTAGCTGAAGAATGTGTGGAGCGTTTTGTAGCCCTGGACAAAGATGGCTGTCTTATTAGTTTGAGGAATTGTGACATAGTTGCAGTCTGCTTTTATCAGGTATGTTGCATGCATGAGATAGAGCTAGATTTGGATGCAGAGGCCGGTGTGAAAATTGGTTCCTGCTCCAAATGGAAGGGAACATTAGCACTCTGAGTTTGAGCATTCTGCAGGCCTTCAGCAGAGCCAATGTTCACCTGAGGTTTAGCCATGGCTTCCTTTTGCCTGGTTTCCACCACAGCTTTGTGTGAGGGTATTACCCTGAAGGGTACTCACAAAGTAGGGTTCGTAATATATGGTAGGCATGTCTTGAAATATTCATCAACCCGGGTATAGATCGTAGATGGTCCATAAGAATCCTCATGGTTAAAAGGGCAGGAAGATGCGCTTAAGTACTGTATAAGGGCTCTACGTGGAAGTAGTGGTAAATGGTGCGATCAGTGGTATGATGTCATACCTGGTCACCCATCTGAGATGAAGCTCTAAGAGGTTCAAAGTTGGTGCTAAAATTTAAAAGTTTACACTGAAAGATTAATACTTTCCAAACATAGCCTCAGTTTTTACAGTAATGGTCAGAGCTACAGGGTGACCCAGCCTTACCTGTCCACTTGCTGGGCTGTATTTTAGCCACTTCAATAAAGTGCACTTTTACCCCCTTCCTGCCCAGACCAATTTTTAGCACTGTCGAACTTTGAATGACAATCGCGCAGCCATGCAACACTGTAACCAAACTACATCTTTTTAATTTTGTTCACAGAACTAGAGCTTTTGGTGATATTTAATCACCACTGGATTTTTTATTTTTTGCCAAATAAAAAAATACTGAAAAATGTTGAAAAAAAATAAATAAAAGCGTGCTTTTCTTCATTTCAGTTATAAAATTTAGCAATTAAACAATTGCTCTTCATAAATTAAGCCCGAAATGTATTCTGCTACATGTCTTTGGTGAAAATAACACAAATTAGTGTATATTATTTAGTCTGTAGCAAACTATGGTATACATCTGAAAATTGATCAATCCTGATGTACTGACATACTTCTCGATTCTTGAGGCCCTAAAATGCCAGGACAGTAGAATAACCCCCCAAATGACCCCTTTTTGGAAAGTAGTCAGTCTAAGGTATTTAGTAAGAGACATGGCAGGTTTTTTGAAGTTGTAATTTTTATGACATAATATTTCTAGGAAATTAAGGAATGGGAAAAAAAAAAAAGTTTTATTTATTTTTTTTTCTACACATACTGTCACGAGTGAAGTACAGCGACATCATATGACTAGCGTGGCGGTTATCAGGAACACTGACTGGTGACAGTACACCAAAAAAAAAAAAAAGTAATTATTTTTTTTTTTTTAACACACTGTGACCAGAACAATATAATGTTACCATAGTAGCATTGTACTAGGAGGTGCATACCCCCCTTCAGGGTCTGGGTTTTAAAGAAATGGACCAAGGCCCTGGACCTATATAGCACCCTGTGGCTGATTACAAGTGCCAAGGTGAGTGCCTGTGCACTATTTAGTGCCCAAAGCAACATTACAGGCTGTCCCCATGGTGTGAAATAAAAAATAATAAACTAGTTAAAGCGGACCTCCACCCAAAAGGGAAAGTTCTGTTTGTTTGCAACCATCCCCCCCCCCCCCCCACGCCACATTTGCCACTTTTTTCTTTTGGAGGGGGGAGGAGAAAGTGGGTGACTGGTTTTGGCAATCTGAGCTGAAATCTCACCCTGCACCCCTTCCTCCGCAGTTTTTTTGAGACGCATCACAGTTCCCAGAAGACTACAGGACCAATAACAAGGTGCAGTGTGGCTCGGGCATCCGCTGTAGGAAACCGGCTTTGAACCTGCAAGGCCTAACTTCCTGTTTGCCTTATTAAAGTTGCCAGTGCTTGCACCTGAAGCCGATTGAAGAATTGGCTTGGGTAACGACATTGCTGGATCCCTGGACAGGTAAGTGTCCTTCCAGTATTTGTAGCTGCTGACCTAATTTTTGGGGGAGCCTGAAGCTCCTCTATAAGCCAACAGCGATTTCTCCACAAGGGAGAAGAGGTCTATCACCTTAGGACACTAGCAAAAAACATCGGACACTCAGAGTGGGGTACAGTTATACGGGGGCATCCAGTGGGCATGCCCCCAAAAGCTTTGCCAATGTCCAATGAACTGAGGTACAAGTCTAAAACCCAGGGTCTATGAATACTTTGCCTGTAGCCCAAACTGTGCAATTAGGATATAAAGCTTCTACCTGCACCTACTATGGTATTACCTTAATCTATGGTATCACAAGCTACAATTTCAACACATTCTTTACTGCAGCTAAACAAACATTTGCAAGATTGTGGGGAAAATAAACAACCACCCATTTGAACAACTGAAATCCTATATTTACCATTGAATGATCTTTAAAAAAAAAAAAAAAAAAAAAAACACACTACAATATAAAATCCCAACATTTCACAATGTTATATTTGCTGTCTGAAGTGTACTTCCTCTTTTGCCAATCCATAATCTTGATTGTTATCTTACTGTTAAGTAACCTTGAAAAAATTCAGTAAAAATTAATGAAAGAAAAAGAACCGTATGAATCTAACACAGTGATAATAAGAAATCACACTGCCCAACTGCATTATACTAACCATAAGGCTATCCATAGACATGAGAAAACCATCTTATCCGTTTATCTGTTTTATTAGCTGAAAACAGATCAGGAAATGACGGCATGTCTATTGAAATGGCTAAAAAAATAAGCTGATATGTAATGTATTTTTCTGAATAACTTCTACTTGCTCTCTAAGATGAGCACACTGAACAAACATGTGTGCACCATAAAAACCATCATGCATGTTTATTCCAGAATGCCATTGCATGTCTATACGGCTAGCATCAGTCTGTTTATTCAGCAATTACATGTAGAAAAACGACACTATAGCCATTAAACATCACAATATAGATAAACTGGTCTCATCACTGGAAATCCCATCCTATACAGAATATCACAAATCACTGTGATTTAGCCGACAGTCAACACACGTGCAGGATTGGGACTGCAGGTATACAACCGCATTTATCCATCTTCAGGCATGCTTGTTAAATCACAGAAAACAAAGTGCAAACTAGATTTTAGTTTACTGGAAAATGCATTCTTATTGGCTGCCATGAACTACAACACTCTGTCCTTCCTCCCTGCTTTTAAAATGACTGACAACACCCTGAAGAGTATTTCCTGTATGAACTGACAAAGTTCACAAAAAGGAAATAGGAGGAAATAAAACAAGATGCTGAAATAAGTAGATTTCCTGACTAGGCACTTTAAAGCACATTTCCACAAATACACAAATTGGGATAACACCTACTTTATATATTTGTTCCATGTTCACTTGGCAGAACTTCAATATTTAAAAAAATGCTGCTTAACTTTTTAAATGTTCTTTTCTGAAAACGTCTTAATTAGTGTCCCTTTCAATGCAATGTTTATCTTTACCATAATTAACCCTGACTGAACAGTGCTGGCAAATCTCATTATCACCTGTAAACTAGATTTGAACACAGTTTGTCCTGGAGTAAAGATCTAGAAGTTTGCCTCCAATGTATGCTACTGTGGGGAAACTAAAGCCTAGTATACAAGGGCTGAATGTTGAGCGGCATAAGCCGGTTCAAAAGAAAGCGGCTGACATTTAGCCCATGTACAGCAGCCTGTCTGACATAGGATGGTGGTTCAGCCGACTTCCATTGAACAGTCATGATCAAAAAAGGCAATGGCTGAGAGTGCTAACGAGAATGTTCTGGCGGGGGTGGGGGGGGTGGTTGGGGGATTTTCCTCGTCAGAAAACAATAGCACAGCAGGGGAGATTGCTGTACTAACATCCGACTGTTAGTACATCAGCTTCTCCTGAGCTGTTGAAAAAAAAAACAAAAAAACATGTAGTGTGAACAAAGTTTTAAAGTGTCTCCAGTCTGTGTGGGGAGAAACTCACTGTGAAATTGTTTAGAGTCTGTATTTCCCCTGAGGCCTGCTCCAAGGAGAGAGAGAGAGAGAGAAGAGAAGAGAAGAGAAGAGAAGAGAAGAGAAGAGAAGAGAAGAGAAGAGAAGAGAAGAGAAGAGAAGAGAAGAGAAGAGAAGAGAAGAGAGGAGAGAGGAGAGAGGAGAGAGAGAGAGACCTACTAGGTAGGTGCTAGGAAAACGCATTGAGGGGGAACTGATCTATTGGGTTGCCTGTCACATGTTTCCAGGTGTGATTCACTGGGTCTGAGGGAGTGTCCCCACTGTATTTAACGAGGGAGCTTGCTGGACAGTGGAGGAAACCCAGCCAGTGACAAATCAGGGTTTATGGCAGTCCCAGTGGGAGGGCATTCCTGCAATGCATTCTGGGATTGGGCATAAATACTGAGGGGACATGTGAAAGGGCATCTTTGGCAGGAAGCAGAGTCCCAGGTGGAGGCAGACGGCTGTCTCTCCTCCTGCTGTGTAAGAGAAAGATGGTCTTAGGCGGTCGGCCTAGTGAACCGGGTGTGGAGCTGAGCTGACAGTGGAGTTGCTGGCAGAGTCTCTCTGGAAAAACAGTGTCCATGAGTACCAGGTGATTTGCCTAAGGGACTGCCCAGGAAGAGGGACCACTCCAGTTAAGTCAGGGGATCAAAGAGTTAGCTCACACAGAGAGTGATACAGTAAAGGGGTGCCATTTAGAAAGCCCTGAAGAATAGGAACAAAGAGGGTGCCAGGAAGGGCCCTGAAGAGTATTCTGCAGTACAGTACATCTTATCTAAAGCGGTTCATTAAGTACTTCTTCATCGCTAGTGACAAGGTGAAGCAGCGGCCTTGCTGAAATCAACAATATCTAGTCGTCCCAGCAAACTGTGCATAGTTTATACAAGTTGGAGTATCCCACTCATTCCCTTCTCCTATCCATGTTCTCAATAAAACTACAAAAAACCAAAACCCCTAGACTGTTTCCTGACTGAGACAGAGCACTTCAAAGTCGCTAAACGATTGTGTTGTTGCTATGGGTAACCCAGGGGAACCCGTCACCAGCAGCTCCCAAGGGAGTAGTGCTACATATACAGTATATATTATATATATTTATTTATTTTTTTTTATATATGTGGCGTTAATGGAGCACATAATAGTGGGGTTTTCTCAAATTTGACAGCAAATGTGACAATACACTTTAAATGTCACAGAGAAAAATTCTTCCTTCATTTACAATATAATCGTATGAATTTTTTTTGTATATCGCATACTGTTAAGTTTAAACATTTGATTGAAAAATATGTGATGCATGTAGATTCATTTGTGCAGTAAAAACTGAGAAAAGTGACAAGAAAAAAATAAAGTGAAGGGTGAGGTATTAGATTTGTGATGGTGTCTATGGCTGTATTCATAAGGAACATGAATATTTGAAATTAACTTTTGCTCAGTACATACCATGGTAGCGTACAATGTTTGGCAAGGTGAAAGTGGTAAAGCTTTCATTCAACTAAAGTCCAACTCCAGGAAATTTTAAAAATTCAAACTTGAAGTGTCCCCCTTCCCCAGAACTGCAAGGATTAAATCCTTGTTATATCTAAGGAAGAGATGAAGAGGCTCCATCACTTACCTTATGACCCGTTCCACTGGTCTCCTCCTCCGCTCAAAGCTCCAGTCTGTGGGAGGAACCTTGACATCACTATGTATAACACAGGGACATTAACCCTGTATAGTATGCTGAGGAGGCTGGAGTGTAATTTGAGCCAGTCACAGCTTACAAAGTAGGGTGCGTGGGACACAGCGATGGAGGGAGCCTCCTGGGGCAAGGAGTAATTCTCTGCACCTAGAAAAAAAAGGAATTTAACCCTCGCAGTGGGAGGTCACTGCAATGATGGATTTTTTAATTTTCCTGGAATTGGGCTTTAAAATCTGACGATAGGCAAGAGGAGTACCACACAGGACTAGGGATGCGCCGATCCGATATTAGGATCGGATATCGGCGCCAATACTGCCACAATAGCTGGATCGGGGGAATCGGTAAAATTAACCGATCCACTGGCCGATCCGGTTTTGCGGAGTCCCGGGGTTTCATGAAAAAACTCTACCCGTGAAAATTCCATACCCTCGTCACTTCCTGTGCACGTACGTCATTGAACAGATGAGCCGCTTCCCACTGCGCATGCTCACAGCTGAGGAGGGTAGGGAATTTTCACAGGGTAGTGTTTTTTAACGTTACACCGCATCAGCTGTTGCCGCGTGTACATTAAATCATCTACGCTCCAACATTAAATCATCTCCGCTCCAACATTAAATCATCTCCGCCCCAACCCGTCACACTTCCCTGATCTCGGCTCCAAATGTAAAAGCGGCGGCGGCGGGTTTATGAAAATATAAATCACGGAGCCGAGATCATGTGGGACGCTGCACCTGCTGATGAATGACGCGCGCCCGCAGGGAAATCTCAGGGTTGGAGCGGAGATGATTTAATGTAGTGGCTGCCCATGCGCAGTGGGATGCGCGGCAACAGCTGATATATGACGCGGTGTAACGTTAAAAAACACTACCCCATGACAATTCCCTACCCTCCCCAGCTGTGAGCATGCGCAGTGGGAAGCTGCTCAGCTGTTCAATGACGTACCCTCACAGGAAGTGACGAGGGCAGGGAATTTTCACGGGGTAGGGTTTTTTTAACGTTACACCGGCTCAGCCATCCCTTACTTGGTGTAGTAGTAGTGTGGGATGGGAGCTGCTACTTCCTGTATAGGTCCGGCTCACAGGCGGAGTGATATCAGACTGCACTACGCCTGTGAATGGAGGAGCCATACACATGAAGCAGCGGCTTTGCTCTGTACTGAAGCCGCATGCTTTATGTGTGTAGTTCCGGTATCGGCAGATACACAATGCCAGATATCGGTATCAGGACAAAAAAAGTCGGATCGGTGCACCCCTACACAGGACCACACTTAAGTGTGCACAGATAATATGTGTGCCCAGACTATCAGGGGGTTATCCACCCGTTTCACGCATAGGTCTAGACTTTTTTCAGTCTCATTTTGTATTTTTGTACAACAAAGCAAACACTATGCAGAAGAAAAGGTACGTACTTGTAACCGGCTCAGGTCTTCATGGTCCTTGTTAGAACATGCCAGGCTTTCTGAGGATTTGCTGGATAATGGAGAAAACTGCTCATAGTCACTAATCTGCCTGGATAACCTCATGATGACTTCATCCTTTGCTTGTATAGTCTCCATCATCATGTTGAGCTGTTCCTTTAAATTCTCCCTGCTGCATTTAAGGTCCTCAGTTTGTTGGTGAATGTTCTCTTTCTCCTGCTCCTTCTTCTCCAGCAGATTATTCAGTTCCTGAATCTGATCATCTTTTTGTTGCAACAATTGCAAGTTATCTTTAGACAGCCCATCACTAACTGGACTAGAAAGGCATTTATTGTGCGGTGATGACCTCAGTGACTGTTGCAAAAGTTTTACAAGTTCCTGGCAAGAAAAGAAAAAAAGAACAATTATTTATTACAGAAACTCACTTGAGGAGGTCAATACAAGAAAACCAAAGATGTTATGGGCAATCTATAGAGCATTAATAATGTTAATCAGCAGCATATATTTATACATTAAGGTATGTACACATATTATTCTATCAGAGCACCGCCTGCCAACATCCTATATCCAAAACTAGGATGTAGAAAATCCCAGCTAGTACCAGCTTTAATGTAAATCCAGCCTAATTTTTTTAATGGTCTCTAGAAGTAGTTTAAAAGCAGACTGGGCTTTGACCATCGAGGACCAAGTAACAGCTTTACTTTAAATCCCCACTCCTCTCCAGCAGCAAATACTCACCGTTGAGCTCATACCATTTCATTCAGTACTGGGAGATGAAGGAGGCCCTGGAACTTTTAAGTATAGAAGAGCACATAACTCACTCCATGTAACAGCAATTGGCCAATCAATGATGTCACAGAGGGACTCCACAGCCCTCTGCAAACTCCAAGTGGCTGAAAAGAGCTTAAAGCAGTTGTAAAGGCTCAAGGATTTTGACCTTTTTTGCATTCTGTGTACAGCAGGCAAAAAAAAAAAAAAAAAAACTTACCTAAGCTCCATCTTGATCGAGCAGCGGCTCTCCCAGGTCTCTTACTCATCATTGGCTGAGATAGCAGCAGGAGCCATTACTGTCAATCACAGCCAGTGAGTCAATAAGAAGAGAGCGGGAGGAGGCCGAGCACTCCACATCTGAATGGACACACAGAGCAGTGGCTCGGGATCGGCAGGAGCCAGGAGCGCCGGCGGGGGAAGCAAGAAGGGGAGGATTGGGGCCGCAGGTAAATATGACGTGTTATTTGGATTGGCCGGAGCCACGGTGACGTCACTCCCGCGTGCGGGAGTCGACAGTCACGGCACGGGGCTCTGAAGAAACGGCACCAGCGGCCGTTCCTTCAGAGTGCACGCGCCAGTGACGTCACTGGCTGTATGTAAGGTAAATATCTCCTAAACGGTACATGTTTAGGAGATATTTACAGTACCTATAGGTAAGTCTTATCATAGGCTTACCTATAGGTACAAGTGTCAGAGGAGGGTTTACTTCCTCTTTAATATCACTTTAAGAGGAGTGATTTTAGTTTTATGTTGCTGGCCAGGGTAACAGTTAAGAAAACCTGTTTCTTTACCCTGCCTGGGCAAAGTATTCTAATTTCATCTTAGAGCTTCCCATATACTGTATATCAAGAAAGACCTCTAATGTAACAAAAACGTTTTTTAAAGAGGAACTTCAACTCCCCTCTCTCCCCCCATGTGTTTTATTTTTTTTAATCCCTTCATATCTTGTTCTGGGGTCATCTTCAAAACACATACACATCCAGCGAATCCAATATTGTCCTATTGCAGTCTTCTGCATGCTAGGTCACTTGTCAACATCTACCTTTGCTTGCGTCATCGGGAGCCTTCCATCTCCTCCAGGTTCTTGCACCTGACCCCCAAAGAACCATACACATCAGCAGTACATTGCCCAAAAACCTATTTGGATGAATAGTGTGAGTATCCCAGGAGGCTGCGGGCGGCTAGTGTTTATGTCATGATTACCTAGCAGAGAAAGGCAGATGTCCTTGCAGATTATCAATAAAAAGTATTTCTGAAAAAGAAAATCTCCTATAGTGTGAAAGGAAGGGGGAAGGAGCAGTTATATGAAAAGTAGAAAAAGAGGATAAAGGCCCACTTTAAAATAAGTATCTACAGCAGTCACTAAATAAAACTAGTTAAGACATGCTACTTTTTTTCTGTATTTGGCAGAGGCGCTAGAATGCAAGCCCAGAAACCCTGAAATTTCTTAATTGAAGTAAAGATAGTTTCCTTGTTCAGGCCTGCATGAAATGAAGGCAGACTACAGTAAAAAAAAAAAAAAAAAAAAAAAATCAATCAATACCATCACTTTATTAATATGGCTTTTTGCTTTTCTTTTTTGCTTAGTTGAAGATGGAGCTCTTCAGAGTTCTTCTTATTTCTAATAAAGCATCATGAAAAACCAAACTATGCAGCTTTGACCAAAGTTGAACAATGTTTACTAAATGGTGTAGTGCTTGTTTTCTAAAAAAAAAAAAAAAAAAAAGCTTTTAAGTGTTAGGCCCCTTCCACTCATACGGTAAATTTGTCCGTTTTTCATCCATCCGTTGACGGATGAAAAACGGACATCAATGCATTCCTATGGGAAAACGGATGACAACGGATGATCATCCGTTAACATCCGTTTTCATCCGCTTCCGTCAATGTCCGTTTTTTGGAACGGATGAATGCCCTATTTTTCATCCGTCAAAAAAACGGATCAGACGAAAAATGGATGTAAAGGGCTCTTTCACACGGTCCGCCTCCGTAGGCGGATCCGTGCTGCTCAGCGGGGATCGATCCGCCGATCCCCGCTGAGCCGGCGGATGACAGCTCCGGCTTGCAGTGCGGAGAGGGAGGTGTCACAGCTCCTGCTGCTCTCTATGGGGGATCGGATGAGAGCCGACTGCCTGTCTGCTTTCATCCGATCCAATCTGATCCCTGAACGCATGGAAAAATAGGGTTTCCATCCAGATTTCACGGACAGGATCGGATATGGATGGCAGCGGGTGTCAGCGGAGGTGTCTCCGCTGACATCCGCTGCTCCATAGAGCTGCATGGAGGATCCGATCAAATCCGCCTAAAAAACTGACAGGCAGATCTGATCAGATCGCCCGTGTGAAAGAGCCCAAACGGACAAACGGTCCGTTTTTCATCCGTTTTTTCATTGGTAGTGGATGAAAAAACGGATGAAAAACTGATACATTTTGATGTGACTGAACTGATGAACTGAACGGACCGTATGTGTGAAAGGGGCCTTAGGCATTGTTTTCAGGCGTTTTTTTAGCTTTTTCAAGTGTTTGGAAGCAGGCATTGACCTCTAACAAAAACGCTTTTAATTTGCCAAAAAAGAAGCTCATGTACTTTTTTGAGCTTCAGGTGATAAAAATGCTCAGATGTGAACAGGGTCCAAATTAATAGGATTTTGCTTGTTGGGTGTTTTGAGACTTTAGAGATGAGCGTTTTACGAGCTAAAAAACGCTCAGGTGTGAACAGGGCCTAACTTTCTCAGATCTCAATAATAAAAATATTTGAACTCATACAAATAACATTTATAACAACCATAAGGTTAATATTTGTACATACCATGTCAATTGCATAAGGACACACATATCACATCATAGTGATTAGCAATTGATTATACTCAACAAAGGTAATAAGAAAATTCATGTGTAAATCATGTTTCATATGCCAGTCCAAAAATATTTTTTTCAACAAGAAATACCATGAAAAGTTCCTGTTTTCTTTCAAGCAAATGTTATAGGTGTGCCCTTGCCTTCATTGATGGACCTCCACTGTTCTAAGAGGTCAGAAAGGCTTAAAACACAGTTCTACCCACAGCATAAGTAGCTTGCTTCACTCTGGTCCCTGAGGGGTAAAAGCTTCATTGATGGACCTCCATTGTAAATAATCCCCTTGCTAGTGTGAGCCCTTTGGGAGTTTTCTGGCTAGACTTCAGGAGGTACCTAGAGATGGCATCATCCCTTCCTACCATGTTGATAGGACATTGTTAAGACTCTGCCAGCCGATTCAAACCCCTTGCACGTGCTCGTTCTCTTCTGTCGCAGTAGCTCTGAACTCAGCAATGGAGATGATTATTGGACCACACTAGGGGTTTAAGAGCTCACTCCTGTGATGGTGGTGATGAACAGTAATGGCTGGGAGCATCTTGCAATGTCCTAGCAACAAGACAGGACAGGATGATGCCATCCCTAGGAGCAGTGGCGTAGTGTGGGTTGTCAGCGCCCGGGGCAAGGTAAGTAATTTGCGCCCCCTACACAAATCTTGTAGACCACTACACTGACACCTACACTGACCTAGCTGATCACTAAACAGACCTACCTTATTCCTACACTGACCTACCTGATTACTATACTGACACCTACACAGACCTACCTGACCACTACACAAACCTACCTGACCACTACACAGACACCTACACTGACCTACCTTATTCCTGCACTAACCAACCTGATCACTACACTGAGTCACTGACCTACCTAATTTCTATACTGACACCTACACTGACCTACCTGAACAATACACAGACCTACCTGATTCCTACACTGACCTACCTGTCCACTACACAAACCTACCTGACAATTACACTGACTACTACAGAGACCTACCTGATTCCTACACTAAGGATGGCTGAGCAGGCTCCTAAATGGCAGCATGACACTGCGCCCCCCCCAGATTTTGCGCCGGTGCGGCTGGCCCCCCCAGCACCCCCCACGCTACGCCACTGCCTAGGAGTTTTTTGGCCAGGCTTTAGGAGGTACGTAAATGGCCTATACCTATCCTATATCAAGGGCATTATCCAACTTTAGTCAAAGCTACAATAACGTTCTCCTTTCTACCTACGTAGTATTTACTGCAGTAGGTCTATTTCTAAATCTTATAAAATACTCAAAAACAAAAGATGCAAACAAGCAGGACATACAATCAAGACATCTTACAACTATAAGAATAAAAATTATGTAGAAAAAGAAGTCTCTTTTTAAAATCAACCTGTATTCCATTATGTATTTTAAAGTAAATGTTCTGCCTAAAAGCAGAAAAACCCCATTATGGGCCATACACACTATAAGATTTTCTGAAGACTTTTTCCTTTAGACTTACCAAAACCATATAATATGAGGTCAGACCTAAACACTTTCAATTTGTATGCAATCTGGCAGGCCCTTGCACTACATAGAAAAGGTAAATCTAAAGGAAATCTAACCACAAAAGTATCCAGCTTTAGGCCTCTTGCACATGATGCTCTTGTTTGAGCATCTACTTCTTCAGAGGTTTTTGGTTTCGTATGTATTTGCGCGTATTTTCTTGTATATGCGTTTGCGCATTTCTGTGTGCACACTTTCTTTGCAAATGCGCAAAATATTATTCTCGCATCCTTGTTCTGCACATTATGTAAATTGCCATTTGTGCACCTTTGTGTGCAATTGTGCGTATTTGCGCGCATAAGGCGTAAATTACTTTCTAAAAATGCAGATTTTCCTTTTTTCTTTTTTATTACTGAAGAATGCACGGCACCCGTTTACGCACATTAGGATTAATGGGCTGTATTTTAGGGCAGTAAAAAAAAATAAGCTTTTTTAAGCTGCAGTGTGCAACAGGCCTTAAAGTGGAACCAAACCTAATGATTTAATGGTTTAAAAAAACAGTTACATTCCAGGTATGCTGGGAATGCCAACTGTCACATTTGCTTGTGCTCGCAACCAAACTGTCAAACCATCAAATGTCTGGTGTCATAACTGATCACATGTACAGCACCATAACAATTGAAGATGAAACAGAGGTTAAGATGGCAGCTTCCTTTGCTGAAAAGAAAAAGAGGACTTAGTTCTGCTTTAAGAAAGGTTAAATGTGGTTTTAAAGGCAGAAGGCTATTTTTATCTTAAAGCGGAAGTACAGTCTAATACCTTAAATTCTCCTCTGCAATCATTAATGTGCGCCAAGTTCAGCCCTGTGTCAAAATGAAAAAATTCCCCAGTTTTTCTACTTTTTTTGCAGTATTCAGTGCTGTCACATGTCCTCAATTCCTCTTCCTGCTGAATCCAAGAGCAGGAGGTGGGTGTGGTTACTGAAAGCTAGTGACATCACTTCCAGGGAGGGGCACTGTTCCTGTGTAGCCAGTGGGTGTATACAGAATGGGAGGAGCTGATCATAGGTTCCCGCCCACTGTTCTCTCATTAGTAAGTATGCATTGTACATTCTAATTCATGAGAAAATGAAGAAATAATTCACAAAGGGCACATATACAGTATAGCTGTGCTGGGGGGGGGGGGGGCACATATACAGTATAGCTGTGCTGGGCTTTGAATGAAGACTACAATAGAAGAAGGAAGCTGGACACAGGGAGGGGAACTGTCAGTGTAGCTGGAAGTGCTCTGGGGTCTACAATGATCATAGTGCAGGCAATCACACTAATGGTGGCAATACACTATATGAAAAATGGGACGAAATTCAATCAGTTGGACAGCTTTAGTTTTTCAGCCAGTTAACCGGTTGCCGACCGCTTACTGCATATATACTGTGGCAGTGTGGCCCTCCCAGGCAAACCAACGTAGGGCTACGCCGGTCGCGCACCTGCAGCTAAGAGGCGAGTACGCGCAGCTGCCGGCATGCTCCCACCCCCGCTCGTCACTGGGGAAGCTGATGCAGCAGGCAGGCTGCTCCAATTGCCGCCTGACACTCGCGATCATTCCCTGCTGAGAGAGAAGAACGTTCAGCTGTTGTAAACACAGCTGACCGTTCTTTTCCCTGGAATGATCACAGAGCACCTGTGATCCTTCTACATAGAATCACAGGTCTCTATGGTCATTCAACAAGCTACGCCCCCCCACAGTTAGAAACATGCCCCTAGGTACACATTTAACCCCTTGATCACCCGCACTGTTAACTCCTTCCCTGCCAGTGTCATTATTACAGTAACAGTGCATATTTTTAGCACTGATTTCTGTAGTAATGTCACTGGTCCCCCCAAAAGTGTAAAAAATGTTAGTTAGGGGTTCGATCGGTGCGCCGCAATGTCACAGTCCCGCAAAAAAAAAAAAACAATAAAAGAATTACATAAATCTTTCCCGTAGTTAGTAGACGCAATAACTTTTGTGCAAACCAATCAAAATATGCTTATTGTGATTTTTTTTTACCAAAAATATGTAGCAGAAAACAAATTGACCTAAAATGTTAAAAAATTTTGATTTTTAAATTTTTTTTGGGAATGTCATATAGCAGAATGTGAAAAAATATTGTTTTTTTTTTTTTTTTTCAGAATTGTCGCTCTTTTTTTGTTTATAGCGCAAAAAAATAAATAAATAAAACAGGTGATCAAATACCACCAAAAGAAAGCTCTATTTGTGTGGAAAAAAGGACATTGATTTTATTTAGGTACAGCGTTGCACGACCGTGCAACTGTCCGTTAAACTAACGCAGTGCTGATTTGCAAAATATGGCCTGGTCATTAAGGGGGGAAATCTTCTGGTCCAGAAGTGGTTAATGGGCACAAATTGGTAATCGGTTGTGACGCTTTTGAGACGAAAAAACGAAGAAGTTTGGAAATTTTCTGTCGAATGAAAGATAAAGCTGAACGGTTAATGTGTTTAAATTCAGCTAAAAAGGAGATAGCGTTATCTTTGAAGAACAGGAAGAAGCTGTTTGTCTAATTTAGATAAGACTTTCTAAGCTACACAAGCAGATATCCAGAAAATTAATACTAATATCAAAGATAAGGATATTCAACATACTATTAATTAGGAAAAATTTCATTTTTTGACCGGAGTTTCCCTTTAATAAATCTATGAATTAAGGAAAAAAAACCTTCTGTGTTCAGCTCAAAACAACCCCCAGCTCCCAATTATGCTTACGAGAACCTGATCCAGAACTGTGCCCAAGAGCAGAGGCGCTCTCCTCTCTCTCCCTCATCACTGGACATGGAAGAGCCATTGGCTCTTGCTGCTGTCAATCACAGCCTTTGAGGAGGAAGTAGGGGCCAAGGCAGGGCTGAGCCGCACTGTGTGTGTGTCAATGGACACAAAGCTTGGCTCGAGATTTTGCCCACATAGTCACTTGCTATGGGGAGGCACTCAAAATGGGGGGGGGGAAGCCAAGAACGCCAATGGGGGACCCCAGAAGAGGAGGATTAGGGCTGCTCTGTGCAAAACCATTGCAGAGCAGGTGATTGAACAATTCCTTTACAATCATTTAAGTCATGTCCCAGAGGAAGAGAGGAGGTTTTTATGAAAGAGCACTTTTGGTTAGGTAAAAAGAAAGCACGGCAATAGCTGCCTGCCTAGTGGCTCCCTTTGTCTTACTGAAGCTTCTTACAGAGCCATCTAGTAAGGTAGGGGTGGCTGGACTCTCACTTATGTGTGTACATTTTATCTTGAGCTACTGAGCTCTGAACAGAAAGGAGCTGAAGAGAAAGAAATTAATCTAAGGTTCCATTTACTGGCTGGATAACTGCAATAAATTTAGCCCTCTCCTTCCAAGGGGCGATTACCTGCATTCACCGTATTTAAGTGGCAAGAATCAGCAGATTCTTGCAACTAAGATCATAGGTGTATCTGAATAAAGTATTGACCGGCGGAGAGGAGCTATCAAAGTTTACATGTAGCAGCACACCCAGATGCTGCATGGGATCCCAACTGCAAGAATCCGCTAATTCTTACCACTGTAACCCAGTGTATGCAGGTAAGTGAAGTACAGGTGCATCTCAAAAAATTTGAATATCATCCAAAAGTTAACTTATTTTGGTAATTTATTTCAAAAAGTGAAACTCATTCTATATAGATGCCTTAGACACGGAGTGATATATTTCAAGCATTTCTTTTAGTTTTAATGAATATGGCTTACAGCTAGTGAAAACCCAAAATTCAGGATCTCAGAAAATTTTAATATTACATAAGACCAAATAAACAAAATAATTTTTAATACAGAAATGTTGGCTTAATGAAAAGTATGTCCATGCACAGTATAGGATGCACTCAATACTTGGTGAGGGCTCCTTTCAAATGAATTACTGCATCAATGCGGTGTGGCATTGAGGCGATCAGCCTGTGGCACTGCTGAGGTGTTATGGATGCCCTGGCTGCTTTAATAGTGGCCTTCAGCTCATCTGTATTGTTTTGTTTCATATGTCTGTTGAAGGCACCAACCCTATAGAAATGGGTGGCACAGTGGTGTAATGGTTAGCACTTTCACCTAGCAGCAAGAGGGTCGCTGGTTCAAATCCCAACCACGACGCTACCTGCCTGGAGTTTGCATGTTCTCCCTGTGCCTGCGTGGGTTTCCGGTACTCCGGTTTCCTCCCTCACTCCAAAGACATGCTGGTAGGTTAATTAGATCCTGTATAAAATTGGCCTTACTATGTATATGTATGAATGTGAGTTAGGGACCTTAGATTGTACGCTCCTTGAGGGCAGGGATTGATGTGAATGTGTAATGTATATGTAAAGCGCTGCGTAAATTGACAGCGCTATATAAGAGCCTGAAATAATAATAATAAATTGAAAGGCCTACAAAATGACTGCAGCCCCTTTAAATGTGAACCAAATTAGAAACAATTTTGAACTCAAAGTAAGGCGCTGTTATAAAAAAACTGTGTACTCAGTGAACACAAGATAACTATAGTGACATCCAGTGCAAGTGAAGAATAAATGTGTTAAAAAACTACATAAATTGAAATACCATAAACTACAAAACCTTTAGTGGTAAACAAGGGAATGAATCTCAACCCACTACGGAGTTGCATAAAGTGCAAATAAATATGTATGGATATGACCGTCAGACAATCCAGAAATCCTTCCCCAACAAACCGCTATTCGCCTGAGTCCATAAAAGTAACAGGAAACAGGATAATCGTGAAACAATGTTTATTAAGTATCTCCCTATAAAACGTTCCTAGGTATTAGGCTTACATAAAAAGTGCCTAGACCGGCACCAGCTCGAATCGCCTGTATTACACTCCTCAGCCCTCAACTTCTGGGATTTCCCGACAATGCCTATTGCTGTTTGAAGTACATGTCGAACCATTGACATCACGTCCGGTACCTCTGTGGAACGCACGCCGGTTGGCTGAGCGAGGGATGGGAGTCCACTGAAGTTGAGGGCTAAAGAGTGTAATACAGGTGATTCGAGTTGGTGCCTGTCTAGGCATTTTTTATGTAGGCCTAATACCTAGGAATGTTTTATAGGGAGGTTCTTAACCACTTTACCACCGGAGGATTTTTCTGCTTTACGTCCAGGCCACTTTTTGCAACTTGGCACTGTGCGACTTTAACTGACAATTGCGCGGTCATGCAACGCTGTACCCAAATGAAATTTACGTCCTTTTTTCCCACAAACAGAGCTTTCTTTTGGTGGTATTTGATCACCTGTGCAATTTTTACTTTTTGCGCTATAAACAAAAAAAGCGACAATTTTGAAAAAATAACAATATTTTTCACATTTTTTTATATGAAATTCCCCCAAAAAAATGTAAAAATCTAATTTTTTTAACATTTTAGGCCAATTTGTTTTCTGCTACATATGTTTGGTAAAAAAAAAAAAAATCGCAATAAGCGTATTTTGATTGGTTTGCGCAAAAGTTATCACAGCTACTAACTACGGGTAATCTATGTAATTTTTATTGTTTTTTTTTTAACTAGTAATGGCGGCAATCTGGCGGTGATCTGCGTTTTTTTTGCGGGACTGCGACATTGCAGCGGACAGATCGGACCCCTGACTGACAATTTTGACACTTTTGGGGGTACCAGTGACATTACTGCAGTAATCAGTGTTAAAAATATGCACTGTTACTGTAATAATGACACTGGCAGGGAAGGGGTTAACTTTATTGGTGATCAATGGGTTAATTGTATGCCTGGTGCTTACTGACGTGTGTGGGGGGAGGGGATTGAGTGACACAGGCACAGATCACAGGTTCAGCTATGCTGAATCCTGTAATCTGTGACTGCCTGTCACAGAGGAGATCCGCCTGCTTTGTTTACACAAGCGGGTGGATTTCCTCATTCGATCCTCGACGATCGGGGAAGAGCAGCGGTGATCACCGCCTCTCCTCCCCTGGCCCGACTCCCACTGTGTCTGAATACAGTGGGAGCGAGCCTCCGGCGGCGCGCACGCCGCCCACAAGGGGAGGAGGAGTCCAGCGATGTAGGTCTACGTCGCTGGACGGAATCGAGCCACTTTGCCACAGTACCAGCTCAGTGAGCGGTCGGCAAGTGGTTAATAAACGGTGTTGCACGATTATCCTGTTTCCCTTTGCTTTTATGTTGCTAGTACCATCTGCTATCTGAGGGGAGTCTATGGACTAGGGCGAAAAGAGGGTTTGCTGGGGAAGGATTTCTGGATTGTCTGGCGATCATATCCATACATTTCCCAGTGGTCCCTGGGACCTGGGGATTCTGGTGAGCGCAGTCTAACTGTCTTTCACGAGGTGGAGCACTTGGTTTAAGGCAGAAGAGTAAACCTATTGGTTGTGGAGCGTCACAGATTTGTGGTACTTTATTTATATCCCTGGAGACTGTCACGATCTTTATCATAGAATAAAGACCTTCATGCTATATGCTTTATTTCATAGTTACATAGTTAGTGAGGTTGAAAAAAGACATCAGTCCATCCAGTTCAACCTATGATGTGTGTGTGTGTTTGCTTTTAACCGTACATTGTATACCCCTGTATGTTGTGGTCTTTAAGGTGTCCATCCAATAGTTTTTTGAAACTATCAATGCTCCCCGCTGATACGACTGCTTGTGGAAGAGAATTCCACATCCTTACCACTCTTACAGTGAAGAACCCCTTACGCACTTTAAGGTTAAACCGCCTTTCCTCAAGTTTTAGTGAGTGGCCACGTGTCTTATTGTATCTCCTTTCTCTGAATAGTTTGTTCCTTATGTTCCTCATATATTGTGCATTTATCAGATACATTCATTTTTTTTGCACTTTATGCAACTCTGTAGTGGGTTGAGATTCGTTCCCTTGTTTACCACTAATAGATAAAAGTTTTGAAGTTCATGGTATTCCAATTTATGTACTGTTTTTTTACACATTTATTCTTCTCTTGCACTGGATGTCACTATAGTTATCTTTTGTTCACGGAGTACACAGTTTTTATAACGGCACCTTACTTTAGGAGTTCAAAATTGTTTCATCTGTAATATTGGGTCTGACGTCTCTCGCATTCCTCTTGACAATACCACACAGATTCTCTATGGGGTTTAGGTCAGGCGAGTTTTCTGGCCAATCAAGCACAGTGATACCATGAAAACCATTAAACCAGGTATTGGTAATTTTGGCAGCGTGGGTAGGTGCCAAGTCCTGCTGGAAAATGAAATCAGCATCTCCATAAATCTGGTCAGCAGAGGGAAGCATGAAGTGCTCTAGAATTTCCTGGTAGAAGGCTGCGCTGACTTTGGACTTGATAAAACACAGAGGACAAAACACCAGCAGATGACATGGCTCTCCAAATACTAAAGAAACTGAAATTTGGGGTTTCACAGCCTGTAAGTCATAATCCTCAAAATTAAAAGAAAGAAATGTTTGAAATGTATATATCTGTGTAACTCCTCTATATAAAATATAGTAGTTTCATTTTTTTAATTGAATTACTGAAATAAATTACATTTGATGATATTCTAATACTGAGATGCACCTGTAGGTCTACGATATTTCATAGTTTTATTTTTCCAGTCCTGACCATAGTAATGAAAATTTATACACAACCTCCATAAAACAATGGTCCTCAAACTATGTTAAAGTATAAAGGCATTATTATTACACCTATCCTTTTCTATGTCCCTCTCCGCTCACATTTTGATAGGATAGGATAAACTCACATTACTGCATGCCGCAGTCTGCGTTATTTTTTATAGAAAGCCTGTCTAACTGGCATACAAGCTCCTTATTGACATACATGAACACCACGGCAAACTTATGCCAGCTGAGTACTGATTTCCAATATCTCCCTGGGTTGTGTTTGGGGTACCAATGTACCTTAGCCAGTACGGTGAGGCAGAGTTGTGACAGACCCAACCAAGACAGGGGCTTTTAGAGGGGGCTGCATGGTAGCCTCTTGCCTACTGACTATTGGTCCTGGAATTTGAGGGAGCTATGAGCATTCAGAAAGAGGCCATGTTATATAATGCAAGAGTACATGTTATTACCACATTTAACAGTCAAGGAAGCCCTGATTGACTGCCAACTTGAAACTAGAAGATGGATGTGAAAAGAAAGCTGGTTAAGAAGATTTGGACATCCCTTGGTCTTCTTGAATGCTGGGGAACTATTGCCGGACTGTCTGGGGTGGAGAATTCCTGTGACTGCTAGTCATACTGATAAGAGTGGTCTAGGTGCTTAGCTGTTAATTAGATTACAGTTTAATTATATCACTGTTAGCTGTTAACTGGATTGCTGTTTGCATTTTTCATGTGTTGAATGCCCCTATTCTTGAAGAGTATAAAAAAAAACCTGTGTTTCTGTTCAATAAAAAGTATTCCCTTGATTTTTACATCATCTTGTGTACGATGCTTAGGGTAAAGGGCTGGTAATAGCTATCCGTCTGCTGGTAGAGATTGGACAGCAGGAGGCATCAGTTGGCGGTGGCAACGAGGCAGGGTGTGAGGCGGTCTGACGCAAGCGTAATCACCTGCCCTATGATGCATGCTTGGTTCTTGCTATGATGTCATCTTGCCAGAAGAGAAGCAAAGAAGAACATGGAAAATATACAAAGGTAAGTAACCACTTAACACCAATTCTGAGAAAGGAATATGGTAATCCTGCCGACACCAACAATGCAGCAATTTTCTCCACCGACAACCATAGAAAACTATTTTTCCCACTGATACTAAATATTATTTCTACTAATATATAAATAAAAAGGGGATTTCTAAGCCACTGAAGGCTAAAAGGTGTGCATTGATCTCACTTAAGTGTAGAGATCACACCCCTCAGGTGAGATTATTCTTAGAGGGGGGAGCACTCGGCGGTGACATGGTGATTGAATTTGGGCACTAATGGAAAGTGGAGCACTCGTTTTGAGCACCAATTTGGAGCAAGAATCACTAGTTGGATACAGCAGTTGTTTATGGGAGATTGCAGTCACAATTGTTGTACTATCACTTTATATGTTTTTTGTACATTTTTTTTATTATTTATTGCATGGACTATTGTTTTGCACAGATTTTTATATAATTTTTTTTAATATACTGTTAGTGGATTTAATCCATGTTTTTCGTGTATTGAGTACTGAGGTTTATTATTATATATTTTTTTTACCACTTTTAAATAGTGCGGTACTATTTAGAATGGTACTATTTCTACTAATGATGGGACTTTATTCATCCCACTGATTCTAATATGGGGCACTATTCCTCTTACTGACAACAACAATGGGGCACTATTCTTCCTCCCACTAAACAGTGCTGTGCATTTTTACTTCCATTGATCACCTACACCAACTTCACCAAGGCTTTTTTTTAAACCTCCAATGATCACAAACCTAGGGGAAATTTTCACTCCCAATAAATACATTTTGCCCCTCCAACAGTGTGAAGGGCAGTGAATGGAATTTTTTTAAATAAAATGTTTAGGACCCCTTGTGTAAACCATTGTCACAGGCCTAGAAAAAAGGCCTACAGGGGGGGGCATTCAATGAGACAAAGGGAAATGTGAAACATGCAGTAAACCCTAGCAGCCAATCAGACATCATCTTCTAGTAATTTATTGTAAAGTGCACTTTGGTGTCTGATGTATTTCATCAGAAGGCATTAAATTCTAAGTTTACCCAGAAAACTCAAAGGAATTTTGCAATGCACATAAAACCACACATACAAAATCTCTTCTGCAGCTGGGTCTGGTTGCCTTCACAGCTGAAAGTTTTATGGATGTCACAAGATCAGAGAGACTATGCTTTAAACACATGTAAGATCCTGAACACTTCCAAAAGGAAAAAGAGATACGCACACAACTCACATGATCGGGAAGCTATTTATAGTATCCAGACATTAACAACATCCAGCTGGGGAAAGAACTACATCTCTGCTAAATCCTTGAAAATGAACATGATGAATGGCTGAATATTTCCACTGGTTTGACCCCTAATCACAAGACACTGCTTCGGCTCACATTTCCTAAAATGTAACTTTCTTGCAAAGTTCAACATTGCACAAAAAAAAGGTTCCTGGAACAAAGTTTTGATTTTTGCTTCTTTTGTGAGACCCTCAGCAATTTACCAGTATGAACCAAATATCTATCTATATACTCCTATCTAGATATCAGAACTTAATTTTCTGCTCTTAAAAGTCGTTGCTAATGAAGCAGAATACCTGAATAGGAAGCCTCCAGTAGAAGCTGCCATTTTTCGACTCTTGGATCATATTTTGTTGGATGCACAAGTAGAAGAGTGTAGCCTATTCTTTCTCTAAGATTTATGTCACATACAATGCAAATTGGTACTAAAGTCTAAATGTTTTTCACCTTAATGCATTCTCTGCATTAAAGTAACAAATATTTCCCACTACCTGTCCTACTGCCCAGCCATTAAACTCTTGCCTCTGGACACTGTTCCAGCGCTGTCCCTACATCCAGCACTGCTCCCCTCACTTCCTGCTTTCACAGGTGAAGCGGAGGGCAGCAGAGTAATAAGCTCCTGCTGCCATCAGTCAAACTCCTGTAAGGAGGAAGCGAGGGGTGTGGTTTACTCCTCTATGGATGCACACAGCCTGGCTCAGCTACAGGAGGCCCCAGGAGGAGGGAGAAGCTGAAAAAAAATCAGTAGGGGACTGCAAGAAGAAGAAGAGGAAAGCAACCTGTGAAATATCGTTGCACAGTGCAGGTAACTATTATCTCTTTTCTATTAAAAAAATTGTAGCTTTTAGTATTACTTTAATATACAACACTTTCACTTCTAACATTTCAATCTTGTGTAACTGTACTGTCGCCTATTCACAATGGTAATATTTGCTAAATACAGTAAAAAAGAAAAATGTAACACGATTGCCAACAGTGTGAAGACTTAAGGCCCGTACACACGATACGAAAATCGGAAGTAAAATTTCGTCCGACTAATGATCTGCTGATTTTCGGATTGTTAGTATAGTGCTTTCGACAGCTGATTACGAATTTTTGGACGACAAAAACTGGATGTGCAGGCTATAAAATTTTTATAGTACGTCAACACAACGTCCGATTTTCGTTTAATTAGTGCAGTTTTTGTCTGAAACAAATCTTAAGAGTAAGACTAGGCATGCTCAGAAATAAAAGAATACATACAAAACAATTCAACACATGACATCACTTCTGAAGTTGAATTCTGTTGTACGGGAATTTTCGAATGAACAAAACCTCTTCACTTTCAATATGAGACTAGCATGCAACAAAAAAACGGACGAAAGATCGTTCCGATAATTTGATCGTGTGTACGAGGCTTTATTCACACTTTATAAAACAGGCAAACACAGATTCATACTGCTTGGGCGCACTTCTGTAAGAGCCATACACATACATGTAGTGGTGTACATGCCTTTAATATGATAAATCCAATATTCAAGACAACACTAAATAACAAATGACTTCCCTGTAAAGATTGCATCTGTCAGTGTTTTCATCAAGGATATTTTACCTCTCACCCAGTCAAATGTTAAAGAGGGGCCCCAGTCTTCCCTCAAAATATAAAAAGGTATAAAAAGCTGCTGACTTTAAATATAATGACACTTACGTGCCCCTGGATCACGTGTTGTCCTCACCCAAGCCAATTCTTTAATTGGCCTCGGGTGCATTTTCACTGTTTTTCAACCAAAGTCATCCTAAAGAATGCAGATGTGATCTGCATTGTAGAGACATGAAGGGCTCCATTCACACGAGACCGACCGAATGCCTCGCTTTCCCATGCACGCTAGTTTCTGTGCGAGGTCCAACAGGGGTTGGCACAATGTTTATTTTTTTTCTTTTTATAACTTTTTTTGAAGTGTCACATAGTATCTTTGCAGAGCAAGTGGTGCCATGAAGTGCACTGCAGAAAAATCCAACACGTCTGTGTTTTTCTACATCGCACCAGCATTGTGGTATCAAAATGACACCTAGAAAACTTTTTTTTTTTTTTTTTAATGTGCCCCAGCACTGATCTGCATTTTTCTTTTGCAGAAAAACATGGGTCGCCATGTACAGTGAACAGGCACAACGTTTACAGTAATGGACATACAATAATGGGTTCTATGCACTCTACAAGGGACTGTGTGGTGTGCTGATGCTGTATGTATACTGTAAATATATAAAATAGAAACAAGCAATGAAATACATATGAAGCTAACCTTTTGGCTGTTCAGTTCCTGCCTCAGTCTCTCCAACTCCCTCTGCTGGTTCTGAACTTTTAACTGAAGGTCAAAGTCATTCTTTGAGTCATTCCCAGGTAAAGATTCCACAGAAGGATTATCCATGCTGCTTGGACTCTTATTCAGATGTGATAATGGGCGCCTGGCTTTCACAGGGAGGCGTGGAAAATCAAATGGGAAAACCATTCCTGATAAAGTAAGATGAACACAAACAACAAATATGACTAGTTTCATTTGTTTCTATAATCATTAAAAGCTTGTTAACAATAATCATAATCTGGGCAGAAGAGTATAATGTACTATTAAAGGGCACAGAGAGTGCTTATTAAAAAGTGTTGACCCCTAAGTTATTATTAAAGTGGTTCTAAAGACAAAAGGTATTTTTTTTACCTTAAATGCACTCTATACATTATGTAAAAAACCTTCTGCAAGCAGCTCTACGCCAAACACTATGCCCAAACTTGATCCAGCAATGTGCATGAGAGCAGAGACTCTCTCCCTTATCATTGGCTCAGACACAAAAGCAGAAGCCATAGGCTCCTGCTGCTATCAATCACAGCCAGCGAGGAGGGAGCAGTGGGCATGTCCAGACACACAGAGCCGGCTCAAGAGCGAGCATGCACAAGTGCCCCCAGAGCAAGAGGCTTACTAAATGGACATGGGGGGGGGGGGGGACAGAGAAGAGGAGATTTGGGGCTGATCTGTGAAAATGCATTGCACAGAGGAGGCAAGCATAGCAAATTGTTGTTTTGAAAAATAAAAAATTTAACTTTAGAGTCACTTTAAAGCATCTCTGTTGTTAAAATAAACATTTTAAACGAAGGGCTCCTTTAAAGAAAATGATTAATACTTGCCTGTTTAGCCACCCACACACACTTCCGGAGGTGTCAGATACAAGGTTTCCCACTGAAACCTGTGGTTCACTCTGCTGCTCCTCTGTCACTACTCTCACAGTAGCAAAGTATTGTACCACTCCCTGTGGTTCAAAGCCTGACAAAATTATGAGTTCCGCAGTGACCTCCAATGGTTGGTTCCTTTGTCTATGGATTCATCAAGAAATGCCACCAAGACATCGATAGGCTTGGCGTGAGCCCTTATTGTGATAAATTACATTGAAAACGGATATGCTAACTTTTTATAAGTTCTGATTATTACAGTTTTGCATTATAAATACGAAAAATTCCTCAACAGGGTTTTGCATGACAAGTAAACCAAGTTGTTGCTCTGACATAGGTGCACATGACGAAATCAGGAACCAAGATTACAGAAAAGCAGCTCCTCCCAGCAAATATTTATGTAGGTGATGGGGAAACGGATAATCCCAGTGGGTTGCAAGGAGTAACCACAACAGCATGGGGTGCATCCATCCTGCAATGAATGGTCAAAGAGGGGAAGCCAGGAGACATAGGGGGTACTGTTAGAAGCTCAATGCCTGGCACATCTAAGGTAAAACCAAATTCAAAGTAGCAAGGAGGAAGAGGGGTACCTTGGTTGCTCATTCAGGAGATGCAAGCCAAAGGGAGAGCAGACATTGGGAAAATGATTGGGACACCCTCTACTGCAGCATTGACCAAAGACATCCAGTGATTCTTAGTAGGGGGGGGGGGGGGAATGGATGACTGCCAGCTTAGATCTATGGTAACAAATGTCCCAGTAGGATTCCGTAGGCTTTCCATGGGACCAAGATGTCAACTAAATGCAGGAGGAAGAACTTCAGAAATTGTGTGATGGATAGGGCCATTAAGGAATAGATGTCCTGGAATGTTGAATGAAAGTACAGTTTAATAAAATATGCACTGGAGGAGGTAAACATTCTTCCCAGATTATCTATGGTAATATTGACCTTGTCTTGTCTGCAGATGAGAGTACCATCTATTGCAGGGCGTGGTAGATCCTGGAGTAGGTTTTATTTAAATAATCATCTTGCAGCACGGGCTCCAAACCAGAAGATTGCCATTAGAGAAGGTTCAAATCAAACTGAGTGGTACAAGCCTGCTGATATTGAAGCTTTGAGAATAAATACCATCTCAGCAGCAAGAACCTGTCCCTCAAGGAATCAAAGAGGGCCTGTTTGTAATTCAGAAATATTTCTGAGAAGATTTTATTTCCCCTAGATGCCCAAATGACAGAATCTGGGGATCACCATCAACTTAGGGACCCCCTGGTTCTTTCACAGAGAATGTGCTAATATTTAAGACACATTCATTTATTTACCATGGAACAGATGCCGCCCAAAACCGGCCCGATATATTCAAGGTGTGTATATGTGTGTGGCCTCAGCCAGCGCCGCTCCAGCCTTACCCTCTGATGCATTTCTTTCCACCCACCAAGGCTTGGTCACAGAGCCCTAGTGGGTAGCACAAAACATATCAGGGGGCATGGCAGGAGTGGCGCCCGCTAAGGCCACACACATATACACAATGTGATCCTATTAGATCAGTTTTGAGTGGTGTCTCTTTTGTGGTATGCTTGCCCTTCTGAATTGGTGCATTTAGAATCTTGCTCCTGTGTTCTGAGTGCCAGCGGGGAGATCCTGTAGCCTCCAGCAGCGCTACAAGCCCTATGTGACCACATTGGTTTCTTTGTCGCTGTTGCTTGTGGAAGAGGAGGTATAACGACTTAGAAGCATAACAAGTTTTCTGTTTGACTAAATTAAAGTTTTCTCGGAGCAAATGTTACTACTCTGGTAGTGGCCAGTGGAAAAAAACACAGAGCCAAGGGGCAACTGGGAAAAGCAGCTATCAATTCTTTTCTTTGCAGGGAGCACATATTCTTGCAACAGACTTGCAAAGTTTTTATTCTTGCAACAGATTCGATTTAAAGCCATTTGTTATATGACTTTCACACTTTTGGGGCTTGTTTACATATAGTCTAATGATTGGCTTTTTTCCACACTTGATAAACACCAGTCACCACTAGGACACAGAAAACAACTGTTTACTGTGTTTCCCATTTACACTGCAACACAGCCCGGACAGGTAGGCACTGCATATCCTCGCACAACAGTGCAATGTACCACAATGCTCTACGGAGACATGAACGAATGGTTATATTGTGCAAAAGTTAAAAGAAAAAAAAAACACTGCAGCTAATTTCAACTGAAAACGAACAGCTGTGGACACCCTAAAATGGAGTATTTAGCGCATGAGCAGTGTAAAGTTCCCCTTCATAGATTACTTTTTCATTTTTTTTTGCTTTTTAAAATATAAAGATATGCAAATTAGATGCTAAAGTTGCCCCAGTGCAATTATTCAGTCACTTTCTAAACAACTGCTAAGAGAAGATATCAGCTACATAGAGAATGTTTTGCTTTAAATAAGGCAGTGGACTTGCATTGTGAAAACTGATAAACAAGGTATAGTTCTGTAAATGTGTATGAACAAACATGGTTGTCAAAATGTACATATATTGTTGCAAATTATACAGAGCAACACAATTTAAAAAGAAAAAACATAAATCAGTCAAAGTGCTTTTTGCTTGCACTTCTATTTTCCATCACTTGTGCTATTGCATTGTGTAACATATGTGTGATAAGCAAACACAATGTGTTCACATGGAAGAAAGAGAGAAAACTGTTCCAATCTGCACACATTTGTAATACAAACACACAGACACGGAAGCTGAAAAATCCACATACATGCATGGCATCAATGAATAATAATGACGCACTAAGAGCGCAATTAAGCCTCATGCACACTGGACGTTTTTACAGCGGCTGTTTTTGGCTTCAGACATTTTTTTTTCTGCAGCCAGTAAACTCCCCAGCATGTTATCATATGTGTCCATGCACACATAGGCTGTTATCAGCAGTTTTTGGCAGGGGAGATTTTTGACTGGAAAAAAAACTCAGAACTAGTGGGTTTTGAGAGCAGTTTTTCAGCTGTAAAAACACTCCAACTCTGATAAAAGCTTAAAAACAGCAAAAAAAAAAAAAAAAAAAAAAAAAAAAAAACTCTGTAAAATGTGGCTATTTGGAGTTTATCAGCCATAAGCTTTGTAGGAGTATAGTTTTGCTAAAAAAAAAGCTAAAAAATGTTGCAGCTGAAACCCCCCCCCCCAAAAAAAACAAAACAAAAAATAAAAAGAAATAAAATAAAAAACGCTACTGCAAAAAAGCTGAAAAACTCCTTCTACAGCTACAGCTTTCTACTGGCGTTTTGATAACATCCAGTGTGCATTAGGCCTCATGGAAGCAAGCTAAGGAATCGACATACAGTATCTCACAAAAGTGAGTACACCCCTCACATTTTTGTAAATATTATATCTTTTCATGTGACAACACTGAAGAAATTACACTTTGCTAAAATGTAAAGTATTGAGTGTACAGCTTGCATAAATACCGGTTCACACTGCCACGACTTGGTCGCCTGACAAGTCGCGCTCCATTCTGTGCAATGGAACCGTTCTAATCAGAGTGACTCAAGTCACTCCGACTTAGAAAAAGGTTCCTGCACTACTTGGGGTCGACTTCGGAGCAGCTTGCATTGACTTCTATTAGAGAAGTCGTTTGCAAGCCATGATGAAGTCACGCTACACGGGGCGGCTTCAAAGTCGGGGCGACTTTGAGCCGCCCCAGTGTGAACCAGCTCTAACAGTGAATTTTTGCTGTCCCCTCAAAATAACTCAACACAGCCATTAATGTCTAAACCGCTGGCAACAAAAGTGAGTACACCCATAAGTGAAAATGTCCAAGTTGGGCCCAATTAGTCATTTTTCCTCCCTGTGTCATGTGATTTGTTAGTGTTACAAGGTCTCAGGTGTGAATGGGGAGCAGGTGTGTTAAATTTGGTGTTATCGCTCTCACTCTCTCTCACTGGTCACTGGAAGTTCAACATGGCACCTCATGGCAAGAACTCTCTAAAGATCTGAAAAAAAGAACTACATAAAGATTGCCTAGGCAATAAGAGGATTGCCAAGACCCTGAAACTGAGCTGCAGCAAGGTGGCCAAGACCATACAGAGGTTTAACAGGACAGGTTCCACTCAGAACAGGCCTCGCCATGGTCGACCAAAGAAGTTGAGTGCACGTGCTCAGCGTCATATTCAGAGGTTGTCTTTAGGAAATAGAAGTATGGGTGCTGCCAGCATTGCTGCAGAGGTTGAAGGGGTGGGGGTCAGCCTGTTAGTGCTCAGACCATACACCGCACACTGCATCAAATTGGTCTGCATGGCTGTCGTCCCAGAAGGAAGCCTCTTCTAAAGATGATGCACAAGAAAGCCAGCAAACAGTTTACTGAAAACAAGCAGACTAAGGACATGGATTACTGGAACCATGTCCTGTGGTCTGATGAGACCAAGATAAACTTATTTTGTTCAGATGGTGTCAAGCATGTGTGTTGGCAACCGGGTGAGGAGTACAAAGACCAGTGTGTCTTGCCTACAGTCAAGCATGGTGGTGGGAGTGTCATGGTCTGGGGCTGCACTGAGGGAACCATGAATGCCAACAACTACTGACATACTGAAGCAGAGCATGATCCACTCCCTTCAGAGACTAATGCCCCATACACACGTGCAGATTATCTGCAGACTTTTGTCTGCAGACTTACCAAAACCATATAATATGAGGTCAAACCTAAACACTTTCAATTTGTATGCAATCCGGCAGGCCCTTGCACTACATAGAAAAGGTAAGTCTGCAGACAAAAGTCTGCAGATAATCTGCACGTGTGTATGGGGCATTAGCCACAGGGCAGCATTCCAACATGATAATGACACCTAAACACACCTCCAAGACGACCACTGCCTTGCTAAAGAAGCTGAGGGTAAAGGTGATGGACTGGCCAAGCACGTCTCCAGACTTAAACCCTATTGAGCATCTGTGGGGCATCCTCAAGCGGAAGGTGGAGGAGCGCAAGGTCTCTAACATCCACAAGCCCTGTGATGTCATCATGGAGGAGTGAAAGAGGACTCCAGTGACAACCTGTGAAGCTCTAGTGAACTTCATGCCTAAGAGGGTTAAGGCAGTGCTGGATAATAATGGTGGCCATACACAGTATTGAAACTTGGTCCCAATTAGGACAATTTCACTTAGAGGTGTTCTCACTTTTGTTGCCAGCGGTTTAGACATTAATGGCTGTGTATTGAGTTATTTTGAGGGGACAGCAAATGTACACTGTTATACAAGCTGTACATGCACTACTTTACATTGGTGCAAAGTGTCATTTCTTCAGTGTTGTCACAAAAGATATAATAAAATATTTACAAAATGTGAGAGGTGTACTCACTTTTGTGAGATACTGTATATGTATATGGCATCAATGAATAACATTGAAGAGACTATCACACACCCATTCACAGTGGTGCAGACTTTCTAGCTGTGAATCTGATCTCTGAGAGGGGGATTATAACTAGGAGTATTTACCTTCCCACTGTCAGTGCAGTTCGATCCTCTGCCCTCTCGGTATTGCTGCAGCTCTGCAACTTTCTGTTCATTGCAGTGCAGCCAGCAAGCAGAACTGACAGCTGCAGACTGATGGAGGGAACTGCAGCAGTGCCTGTAGAACAGAGGTACAGAAGGGAGCACGATACTTCTGGCCTCTGCAAGAGAGTGGTCATCCTGGCAAAAGTTGAAAGTAGGATACTGATGGAGGGTGTATGGTGGGGAAGATGTTGATCCAATGGGGTAGGTGGGGTTTTGCTTTGTTTCCTGATTGAAACAATAACATAGATGTACTGTTATATTTGTTTCTAATTCCTTTTCTTTCCTTGGGGTCTTTTTTAGTATATAAAGGATTGCATGTTTAGTCCCCTTTTTTACAGTGCTGAAGCGTGGATAAGGAATGATTTAGTGTCTTGCCATTAGATATGTGATTTTGGAGCCCAAGATTATTAGGAAAGCATGTTGGAAAAAGCAGTTTTCATTCCTTCCAAGCGGGTAACACAAAAATAGCTTCCTTCAGTATACACAAAATCAAATAGTCCATACAAACATTGTTCAAATGTAAAGATATGACTAACCATCCACAAAAACTGTATCCCATGCACGGTTAAAGTCCCTGGTTGCTCCAGGCATTCCAAAGGCCAGGTCAACAGCAATTTCACCACTTCAGTCAAAAACAATCTGGATTCTCAGGCTCTGTTCACACATAGGCGTTTTGAATTGCGTGCGGAATCTGCCCAAATCCAAAATGCGCTGTTAAAATGTCAAATCGCACATCAGTGTATTCAGGTGCCATTCATTAACACGAAAACCAGCTTGTGTGGCACGTGATGCAAATTTTCCAAAACTTCTTTTGGGTGAAAACAAACCATTTAGTTTGCGTGACATTCGAAGCAGAATCACACCGCGTTTTCAGGTGCCATTAAATCGAATGGCACCTGATAACGCTAATGTGCAATTTGACATTTTAAACAGCACAATTTGAAAACGCAGGCATAAATCGCAGCGATTCCGCCCTTGATTCAAAACGTCTATGTGTGAATGGAGCCTCTCATTGAAGGGGGTTAACCCCCTTCAGGGCCAAAGTCCCGGTTGTCAGGGTTTGGAGGTTCTTTCCCACTCCAATATCTCTCCAAACTCCATGTCCCTAATGAAGACTTACCAAATCTGTCTTCTCCAGCTAGACTACCCTCCAACCCCAGACTCTGCATGGGTGAGAACGTCTGGGTACTAACAATGTCTTCAAACTGTCCCCCTTAACAGGGACCTATACAATAGTTACAAGGAGGAGTAATAAAAAACAAAAAGAAGCAGTTAATACGAGATATGGGAGCCATTTATACTGTATATATTACTATTGTCACACCAGGGTTTTTTGGGCCTCCTTCCACAGGTCTCTTGTCTCTCTTCTCCTCATGTTGGAGTGATTCTTCCAGCTCTTTAGGAGTAGGATTCAGCAGTTCCCATTCCTCATTTGTGTAGAAGGTACTCTTTCTGGTCTCATGGCCACTTTTGCCAGGTCTAAAGTTCTGCACAGAGTTTCTAACAAAGAATAACAAAAACAAAATCAGAATGACTAGAAATTGCAAAGTCGTGTTTCCCAGCAGTCGTTACTCATAGAATAGGATGTGGTCACAAACCTAAGACAAATAACTTTTCTTATTCATGCTATTACTTTCATAAAGTTAAGCTTATTTGGCCATAGGTGTATCAAGAATCTTTGAAATATGTTATGATGTGTATTAGAGCAAAAAAGAGAACATCTATGTTCAAATTAAATTAAATTTAAAGGAGAGCCCAAGTTTGTTTGGCTGTACTTCACCTATAGATCACAGGAGTGCAATGTAAACATTGCTTGTAATAGAAATAGGCACGACAGGACCTCTTTTTTGTGAGATCTGGGGTCAAAAAGTCCTCAGATCTCACAAGTGCACTAAAAGATAGAAAAAATAAAAAAAATTAAAAATAAATAAAATTATATAAAATGAAAAAAAAAAAAAAAAAAAGGGACTTTTAAACGGTTCCTAGGCAACAACGTTTGCCGTAGCTCCAGTCCTCCAAGACCATAGAGTCCGATGACGGGTACTCGGGTACTCCGATGACGGGTACTCCGGTGACAGGTACTCAAAGTACCCGAGTACCCGTCATCAGAGTAGCCGAGTACCCGTCATCAGAGTACCCGTCATCAGAGTACCCAAGTACCCATCATCAGAGTACCCGAGTACCTGTCATCAGAGTACCCGAATACCTGTCACCAGCCCATCAGAGTACCCGAATACCTGTCACCAGCCCATCAGGTACTCTGATGACAGGTACTCGGGTACTCTGATGGGTAGGTGACAGGTACTCGGGTACTCTGATGGGTAGGTGACAGGTACTCGGGTACTCTGATGGGTAGGTGACAGGTACTCGGGTACTCCGGTGACAGGTACTCAAAGTACCCGAGTACCTGTCATCAGAGTACCCGAGTACCCGTCATCAGAGTACCCGAGTACCCGTCATCAGAGTACCCGTCATCAGAGTACCCGAGTACCTGTCACCAGCCCATCAGAGTACCCAAATACCTGTCACCAGCCCATCAGAGTACCTGTCACCAGCCCATCAGAGTACCTGTCATCAGCCCATTAGAGTACCCGAGTACCTGTCATCAGAGTACCTGATGGGCTGGTGACAGGTACTCGGGTACTTTGATGGGCTAGTGACAGGCGCTCTTTATTGGGGGGGGCAATCAGTGTGTTTGGGGTGCACTGTATTTGGTAACTAGCGGTTACCACAATATCCTCCTCACACAGGATCAGTGTGTGAGGAGGAGAACACGGTGACAGCTAGTTACCGTGTTCTCTGTTGACATTTGTGACCGGCTGTGATTAGACACAGCCAGTCACATGGTAAAAAGCCAATTTCATTGGCTCTTTACCTAGATCGGGGATTGGCTCTGTCCGAGGGACGAGCCTCGTCCCCGATCGCTGCTCTGCGTGCCCCAAGAGAGAACGAGTGGCTCGCGCTGGAGCCGCTCATGTGATTGGTCAATCGCTGGCCGGGACCTAGTGATCAGTATGTGCTGTGACAAATCACAGCACAGCCGGGCAACCCTGTACCTGGAAATGCAGAACCACATACACAGGCATGATTCTGCACAGCCCACCCGCACTGTCGCACTATATCTATAGTGCGTGGTCGGCAAGTGGTTAAAATTCAAACTGCAAGATATAATTTACAAATAAAGTGCTGTTAAAATCACTGTAAGGGCTCTTTCACACGGGCGATCCGATCAGATGCGCCTGTCAGTTTTTTAGGCGGATCTGATCGGATCCTCCATGCAGCTCTATGGGGCAGCCGATGTCAGCGGAGACATCTCCGCTGACACCCGCTGCCATCCATATCCGATCCTGTCCATGAAATCTGGATGGATGGAAACCCTATTTTTCCATCCGTTCAGGGATCGGATCGGATGAGAGCGGACAGGCGGTCCGCTGTCATCCGATCCCCCATAGAGAGCAGCGGGAGCTGAGACACCTCCCTCTCCGCTCTGCAAGCGGAGACGGAGCTGTCATCCGCCGGCTCACCGGGGATCGGCGGATCGATCCCTGCTGAGCAGCACGGATCCGCCTACGGAGGCGGACCGTGTGAAAGAGCCCTAAATAGCCAATTAATACCTTTACTACTTCACCAGGAGGGGGCCAGTCTTGAAGTTCTATACTACCTGAAATCTTTGAAAATGAGGAGTTTTAATTATCTCCCTCCATAAGGACTGGTAATAAATTCAGACCGGAAACCTTCCATGGCAGTTTCCTAATCTCCTGTGTATCATGCTACAGTAAGGAGATTTATTCAGACACAGGAGCAATAATTTACATTTTTCATAAAATGCATATTAGAGTGGAGAGGGATTAGAACATCTGTCAGCTTTCATTGCGGTCTGTGCCTCGACTCACCCTCTCTATTTGTCATGTTTACCATTATCATTGAAAATGAAAGCAAAAGAAAATCCCTAAATGTGGGTTGTCCCCAGGAAAAGTAATAGAGGGGGGAATCTTCCAATGGGGGACACTAGTTCTGGTGACCTGGGGGGCCCTCCAAGGAATTCATCAATTTGTGGGGATTTCCTCTCACTTCCTGTTTGGCTCTGAGACAGGAAGTGAAGAGATATCTCTGATATTTATACAAAGAGAATTCCCCTTTTGGAATGGGACTGTAAATGCCACTAGACACTGTATATTGTACAATAAAAATAACTTTATTGATGAAATTACAAATGTTAGACAAACAAAAAAAGAAATACAAAAATTACAAACACATACAGGGCTTTAAAATATGCATGCATTTGACAGACCATGTACCAGACCGCATTGAAGACGCTCAGATGCATGTGGTGATCATAGAACCGGAAACGACCATACGTGTTTCGGGCATAGAATAAGCCCTTCCTCAGGGGTCAACCAAAGTTCCAGATAAAGCACCTATTATGCCCTTTGCGTCTAAACAATGGATTGGACAGGTCTGTCGCATTAAAAACGGTATCACTACCGTATGGAGGGATGCCCAAGTTCCCACGGGCCCGTTCAGGGCAAGAGATCGTGAGAGCGTGAGAAAAGTTGTAGTAGCTGCCCAGAGGGACCGTCAGGGCACCACGATGATCGGAAAATGTGTGGTTCAATGGGGACCACTCCCATAAAGGGGTATGCTCATATGCTGAACCTGTAGTATATGAAGTGAGTGAGACCACAGAGGGTCATATATAGTAAAAGGTAATGATAATCCCGTATTGACAGGGTCACAGCGTATAGTTATCTGTCCCTATGTATCCCAGGGCTTGGCATCTCTGATATTGGACACAGATGTATAAAAAAAAAAAATGACAGAGGTTATAACCCTCCCTCGCTATATCCAAAATGAAAAAAAAGAAATGGGGGGGGAAGGGGGGGGGCCCACGCCATTTTTTTTCCCCATGATTATTGTATTGTTGGCAACCCCCCTGACTGCTGATAAGTCATCTGTTGTTAAGGATGCGGCGGCCTGCTTCCTGGACCGCTCCTTAACAATCAGATGGTGTTTAAGACCCCGATGGCCACCGGCTACAAAAATTTGCATCTGAACCACATCTAAAATTTGCATCTGAACAGCTGCTTAGGAAATTCGCACTGAAAACGAAGTTGATCATTGAAAGCACCCTGTCAGTGTTAAAGTGGAACTTCACTCTCTCAATCAACGTTGATTATTTTTAATCTTTATGCTGCTAGCATTAGAAAATAGATAGGAAAGTAGATCATATTTACTTGTTTTAAACTTTTTTTTTTTTTTTTTTTACATTTCTTCAGCTACGTTCTGGTTTCTTGCCTATAATGTCATACATCCCAGGAGTCTTCAGGATAGGAGGGAGGGTTCTCAGCTCAGCCTATGATTGAGCTAAGGGCAGGTGGATTCCAGGGAGTAAATGATACATGAATCCCCTGCCCTTACTCAAGATGGCCAGGATCAGAAATGCTAGAAGGTGTTTTTTAAAATGATTTCTCAGCAAAATAAAGCATGGAGACATGGATGGATGGGGGGAGATTGCTTTGAATAATACAAATGAATTAAATAGCATTTTTGGTTTGTATTGCTCTGATGCATTGCATTTCCACTTTAAATAGTTTGTCTCAATCTGCTAACTTCCACTTTTGCTGGAATGTTTGGTCTGTTAAAGGAAGCTAAAAAATAACAGACTTAATGGCAGGATCAACAGGTATTACAACCATTTTATGGCAAATTGCAACAAAACAGACTGCTGCGTTAATGCCACTGACAGACTCCATCATATACAGTATGTTCTTTTTTGTTTTACCCATAGTCCCACAATATAAGGACCTTCTACCTTGTATGTTGGTTTTTGAATTGAGCCTAATGTAGCTAGAAGGAAAGATCTTGGAATGACTATATATATATATATATATATATATATATATATATATATATATATATATATATACACACACACATATACATATACATATATATATATATATATATATATATATATATATATATATATATCTAGCGGCCACGTGACCAAATGACAACAGATAAACATATCAGGGCAGTTGGCTGCTTTTGGATTGCCAAATAAAGTTCATAGTTTCATAGGGAGAAAAAGAATAGCATCCCCCCCCCCCCCCCCCAAACATATCTGGTCATTACAATCACATTCTAAGTAACGTGGGTCAAATAAGATCTATTAGTGAAGGGAATGGTCAGCATTATACAGCAAATTACAATAATCCACCCACTAACAGTAGTGACTCAAAGCAGAGGTAACAAGTTCAGCTCTGAGGTGTATACTATGTAACGGGAAATGCATAGTGTGATGAAAAGGTAGACCACATAGCTGTTAGCACTTCGCAGAGACCTCACTTAGGTTTACAACTCGATACGTTACATTCTGAATGCAGGAAGGAAGTCCATCTCACATGCATATAACATATGTGCTGCAATTAAGAGATTACAAAACCTCCTACACGGTGTTGTAACCCAGCAAAGCCAGAGATAAGTCTTTTTTAAGGAAAATGGTTTTGGTTTTTAGCATATGATGTAAAAGCCCTAAAAGCACAGAAAACACACTAAAAGGTTAAAAAAAGCTTCAATAAGTCAATATTCTTTATCATATTCAATAATACAAAATCTGCAGATTTCATCATCATACTATCTGGGGATCCTACCATTGGGGTCTTTGTGCAGGCACTTTCCATTTTAAGGTGACATTGTTCTGTCACAGTCTGCCAACTGTACTTTGCGGTGCCCCGCTGTGGCCGAATCACCACATTTCCAAGGCAAAGTTCACTCTTGTCACTTTTGGGAAGCCATCCCTGAGAAATACCATGCCGCCATTCACTGGAGTGCATGTATGTAGACAGAAAGTGGCTGTAAAGAGGCCTCAAGCGATCAGCAAAAATGAGATGTAACAAAGGATTTTAAAAAATTGGATTGGTTTCAGATCATACACAGTGCTTAGGCATACTAAATGCCAGTTAGGATTTACATCTACTTTAAGAAAACAATGCACCAAAAAGAGTGAGACTACTTATTGTGGAAGCAGACAAGACCTTTAATGTCACATACGGATCCTGGGAGCTTTGCAGTGACAAATGATGTCACTCCTGCAAAGTCTCCAAATGTACAGCAGCTAACTACGTTTTCAATACATTCACTAGAATTCCCCAGTTTTGGTGCTTTACCCAGATGGGCAAAGGTGTGGACTGCCCCTATGATCTGATTAATTATGGTTCTGTGTTCCAGTAAAAGTGACCAAAGTGGTCCGGATTCAGCAGACATATCATACCTGATATCATTGCTCCACTGTCTGAGCAGGCCTTGTACTGCAGCTGTGCCCCCAGGACTATGGTCCGCAGTCTGGTCACCAAGTACCTCTGGACACATCTCAACCGCAAAGTGGTTCCGAGCTCTCTCTGCAGCATCATTAGCATTTGGCACACTGGTATTATCTACAAAATAGTGACATAAATGATCCAAACTGACATATACCCAAAATATGCATCTACATGTACACTATATTACCAATAGTATTGGGACACCTGCCTTTACACGCACATGAACTTTAATGGCATATCAGTCTTAGTCCGTAGGGTTCAATAAAGAGTTGGCCCACCCTTTGTAGCTATAACCGCTTCAACTTTTCTGGGAAGGCTGTCCACAAGGTTTAGAAGCGTGTCAATGGGAATGTTTGACCATTCTACCACATGCGCATTTGGGAGGTCAGGCACTGATGTGGATGAGAAAACCTGGCTTGCAGTCTCCACTCTAAATCATTCTAAAAGTGTTCTATCAGGTTGAGGTCAGCCCAGACTCGGTCAGCCATGTCTTTATGGACGTTATTTGCGCAGACATGTTGGAACAGGAAGGGGCCATCCCCAAACAGTTCCCACAAAGTTGGGAGCATGAAATTGTCCAAAAAGTCTTGATAGGCTGACACCTTAAGGAGCTCCCTTCACTGGAACTAAGGGGCCAAGCCCAATCCCTGAAAAACAACCCTGTACCACAAACCCCCCTCCACCAAATGATTTGGACCAGTGCGCACAGCAGGGTCCAAAAAACATGGATAAGCGAGCTTGGGGTGGAGGAACTTGACTGGCCTGCACAAAGTCCTGACCTCAACCCAATAGAAAACATTTGAGATGAATAAGAGGAGAGACTGCGAGAGCTAACAATTTACACAATACGTTACATACAGTACAGCAAATCAATCCCTGTCCTAAAGGAGCTTACAATCTAAGGTCCTGGTCTCACATGTATACACATAAAAGGACCACTTGTAATAGTAGCCAAATAATCTACCAGCATACTAATACACAAAGGAACCCACACAAGTGCAAGGAGAACATGCAAACTCCATGCAACTAGTATCCTGTCTGGGATTTGAACCAAGTACCTCAGTGATGCAAGGCTGAAGTGTTAACCAATAAGCCACTGTGCTGCCCTACTACACCTATTCTGCAACTCAAGAGGTTGTGTTGTGAAAGTGGCTGTCTCCAGTACTGACCACTCGATCTACCACTCCCTATTACCCAGACCTGCTTATCTTCTGAGGATAGATGGACAAGATGCCTCTTCACAGATAATGCTGATGTCCCAACTGAGTGTTTAGTGGGATGTCACAATTTCCTTGTACAATACTGGGAAATAAGTGTCAATGCTAGAGTTAGTGTCCAGATTTTAGCACTGTCCCCTTTAAGCAGGAAATCGTTTTTTTCGGCAGGATCACCAGATTCATTACTTGATACAAGAGGAAACGTAAAAAAACATGACTACCATGAGTTTTTTTATATCACCATATAACAGGTTAATATTCACAGCTCAATGTTCACCTGTTGTAAAATCAATTATAAGGCTCATGCACACGGGACATTTTTACAGCGGCTGTTTTTGGCATCAGATGTTTTTTTCCAAAGCCAATAAACTCCCCAGCATGTTATCCTATGTGTCCATGCACACATAGGCGGTTATCAGCAGTTTTTTGCAGGGGCAGTTTCTGGCTGTAAAAAAACCCCGAAAACTAGAGGGTTTTGAGTGGCGTTTTTCAGCTGTAAAAACGCTGTAACGTCGATAAATGCCAATTTTTATTCCATTGCTTTTTTTTAAGCCTGGGTTCAGTTTTGAGGTGTAGTTCATGGAACATAGCCTGGGATCACACTGGTGCATGCTGTTCACCGCATGTGGTTTGCCTCCAAAACGCACCGCATTCCTGTGCTAATCACATGCGATGGCTGTGCGATGTGATTTGAGACATATATTTTGCATGGCTCAAATTGCATCACATTTGCACCAAAATGTTGTAGGACCCTTTTTTCCGTGCACCTAAATCTTATTGCATAGGTGTGAACACTCAAGCGATGCAATTCTGGCAAGCATTGCATTGTGGGAAAGTAGGAGTTACTAAAATAGCAGAGAGGTGATTTTTAGCTAAAAACGCCAAAAAACGCCAATGCAAAAAAGCTGAAAAATGCTGAAAAAATCACTACAAAGCTACTGGCGTTTTTATAATGTCCAGTGTGCATGAGTCCTAAAAATAAAAGCTAAAACAGACAAAGTAATATAATTAGTAGGCAGAAATATGCAACATGACAAACTGCAAGCCATAGGGTTAACATTTTCTTTCTTCCTCTTTTTTTTTCCACAATAGATTTATGCTTTCACACGGTTTTATTCCCCATGTAAACCACTTCTAACTGGGTAAATCCTTGTAGGCCAAGTGTGTAAATTCCTGACACTGATCCTGACACTGAAAATACATACCAATCCTCTGATCCAAAAAGATAAAGAACAAGTTTAGTGGGTTTTTTTGTTCTTTAAAGAAAAAGAGAGTTGCCTATACATACAATCATGTTTTTGTGCAGTCAGATTGGGTTTCTTTCTTATTAAAAATAATCTATTAGCACCACTGGGCACAGTACGGTGTTAAATACACTCACTGGGTAGGGATGAGCTCAGGCGTGTTCAGATCGTAGTCCCAACCCACCTGAGCAATCCCACCAGGAAGCCGTCACTGCATACCACCAAATCATGAGCAGCGTGTGTATGTGCAGCTGCGGGCCTGGGAAATGCCTCACTGCCTATGACTGGCGGTGTGCAGTGAGGGCTTCCTGGCAAGATTGCTCAGGTGAGTTGGGACTAGGATCTAAACACGCCCGAGCCCATCCCTATTGCTAAGTAGCCAATCCCATGGCAGCAACTCAATGCATTTAGGCATCTAGATATGTTGAAGATGACTTGCTGAAGTTAAAAACAAGCATCAGAATGGGGAAGAAAGAGGATTTAAGGGACTTTGAACATGGCATGGTTGTTGGTGCCAGACAGCCTGGTCTGAGTATTTCAAAACTGCTGAATCACTGGGATTTTCACACACAACCATCTCTAGAGTTTACAGAGAATGGTCCGAAAAAGAGAAAATATCCAGTGAGCGGCAGTTGTGTGGAGGAAAATGTCTTGTTGATGTCAGAGAAGAATGGGCAGACTAGTTCAAGATGATAGAAAGGCAACAGTAACTCAAATATATATATATATATATATATATATATATATATATATATATATATATATATATATATACACACACACACATACACACACACACACACACAATATCCCACAAAAGAAGTAAACCCCTCACATTCTTGTAAACGTTTTATTATATCTTTTCATGTGACAACAATAATGAAATGACACTTTGCTAAAATGTAAAGTAGTGAGTATAGAGCTTGTATATCAGTGTATATGTGTTGTCCCCTTAAAATAACTAAACACACAGCCATTAATGTCTAAACCGCTGGCAACAAAAGTGAGTACACCCCTAAGTGTAAATGCCCAAATTTAGCCCAAAGTATCAATATTTTGTGTGGCCACCATTATTTTCCAGCACTGCCCTAACTCTCTTGGGCATGGAGTTCACCAGAGCTCACAGGTTGCCACTGGAGTCCTCTTCCACTCCTCCATGACGACATCACAGAGCTGGTGGATGTTAGAGACCTTGAGCTCCTCCACCTTCCGTTTGAGGATGCCCCACAGATGCTCAATAGGGTTTAGTTCTGGAGACATGCTTGACCAGTCCATCACCTTTACCCTCAGCTTCTTTAACAAGGCAGTGGTCATCTTGGAGGTGTGTTTGGGGTCGTTATCATGTTAGAATACTGCCTGCAGCCCAGTCTCTGAAGGGGGGGAGGGGGGGGGTCATGCTCTGCTTCAGTATGTCACAGTACATATTGGCATTCATGGTTCCTTCAATTAACTGTAGCTCCCCAGTGCCGGCAGCACTTAAGCAGCCCCAGACCACGACACTCCCACCATCATGCTTGACTGTAGGCAAGACACACTTTTCTTTGTACTCCTCACTTGGTTGCCGCCTTACACACTTGACACCATCTGAACCAAATAAGTTTATCTTGGTCTCATCAGACCATAGGACATGGTTCCAGTAATCCATGTCCTTAGTCTGCTTGTCTTCAGCAAACTGTTTTTCGGGCTTTCTTGTGCATCATCTTTAGAAGAGGCTTCCTTCTGGGGCAACAGCCATGCAGACCAATTTGGTGCGGCTTATGGTCTGAGCACTGACAGGCTGACCCCCCCCCCCACCCCCACCCCTTAACCTCTGCAGCAATGCTGGCAGAACCCATACGTCTATTTCCCAAAGACAACCTCTGGATATGACGCTGAGCATGTGCACTCAACTTCTTTGGTTGACCATGGTGAGGCCTGTTCTGAGTGGAACCTGTCCTGTTAAGCCACTGTATGGTCTTGGCCACTGCGCTGCAGCTCAGTTTCAGGGTCTTGGCAATCTTCTTAATAGGCCATCTTTATGTAGAGCAACAATTCTTTTTTTCAGATCCTCAGAGAGTTCTTTGCCGTGAGGTGCCATGTTGAACTTCCAGTGACCAGTATGAGAGAGTGAGAGCGATAATACCAAATTTAACACACCTGCTCCCCATTCACACCTGAGACCTTGTAACACTAATGAGTCACATGACACCGGGGAGGGAAAATGGCTAATTGGGCCCACTTTTGACATTTTCACTTAGGGGTGTACTCATTTTTGTTGCCAGCGGTTTAGACATTAATGGCTGTGTTGAGTTATTTTGAGGGAACAGCAAATTTACACTGTTATACAAGCTGTACACTCACTACTTTACATCGTAGCAAAGTGTCATTTCTTCAGTGTTGTCACATGAAAAGATAAAATATTTACAAAAATGTGAGGGGTGTACTTACTTTTGTGAGATACTATATATATATATATATATATATATATATATATATATATATATACAAATTTTTGGCACATGTGCACAGATAAGTAAAGGAAAGTGTCTGGTCTCAGGGTAAAAAAAAATATATATAACTGTTTAATATAGTGAAGGTTAAAAAAAACAAAAAGGAAAATTTAAAAAAAAACATTTTTTAGAGCAGTATTAAACCCGAAAACAAAAAAAAAAATTCAGAAACGGAATATGATGCAGCTTACTAATTCCTTTTTTTTTTTAACTCTATTTAATAAAAGGCATAGATTGAAAAACACAGTCATGTGTCAGTAAAACTCAGGCGCAACATACTATAGAAACACAGTCACTGATCAACTAATTTTTAAATAAATGTGGTGACTGCAATATTTTTCTTCTTTTTTTTTCCCCCTTTATTTTCACCTGGTGATCTGGCCAGTAAGTCTGATATTTTTCAACTCCCTTTAACAGACCAAGCTATTCAGCAAAACTGGCAGTTAGAGGGATGAGATAAACCATTTAACACTTAAAAAACACTTACTACACAGCTTTTATGTAAACTTTATCTCAAAAGGAAAAACTGTTGCTTTAACTGCTTACAAAGTGCTAGCTGGAGTTAAGCTTTCATATGTTAGTCGAATCAGTCTAAATCTGCTAGCTTAACACAACCCTCTCCCTGAGGGTGACAATGATGCTGTCCAAAGGTGTCTGTTTTACTACTTCATCCAGAATACAAACATGGCCTAAATTGATCGGAAAAAGCTGAAGAGATTGGGCTGATCAAAAAAAGCTGAAGAAATTCCCCCACCCACACATACTAGGTAGATGTGGGTATCCGGCTCACTGAGCTATTCTTTTCTGACAGTGGGCCTCCTCTGTTGTCAGATGACACTGAACAGCACTTCAGCAGATTGCCTGCAATTGCTGATTGAACGAAAATGTGCCCACACTTCCGTTCGAGAAGAGTCGATTGTTAGACAGGAATGGCCATATAGTATAGTAGATGCTTCAAAATTTGCCAAGTCTCTGTCTAAATGGCCACATGTCAATCCATCTATGGCCAGTTTTAGACAGGAAGTGTGTTACTGGATGGATCACTAGGTGAAATATAGGGGGGGGGAAGCCTGAAAAGGAAAAACTAAACCCTTCTATCTTTTACAGCCAAGGAAGCTGCCATCTTGGCTTCTTCATTTGCCATGGTGGTGCACATGTGTTCATATTGACTTGCCATTTGATAGCTTGACAGTTTGGTTGAGATGACGGTGATCATTCATGGCATGACTTGAATGAAACCGTTTTGCAAACATGTAAATCAATGTGTTTTTGCTAAGCTACAATATATTACAATATATAATGTCCACTATCAAGTAGATATAGGAGGAGTCCCCTGTAGTGCATTAGCACATCTCTCCCAGCAAGGAGTGTTGTCTCCAAGGGTTAGAGAGGCTGGATTCACCCCTTTTTTATGGATAGTGTAGGACCCACTGATAATGGGGTACTTTGACGTAGTGGTGGGCTGGAGCACGATATGGCCATATGGTGGGACTAAATCCCCATTTTTATTTATGGATTGTCTCCATATTTGATAGTCATTTCTTTTGCATGTGTGCGCTATTCTTTTTTAATATACATGTTGCTTGGTCCATAGCTGCACTGGCTTTACATATACATGTTCAGGGTTTGCTCCCCCAATTTTTTGCTTGTTTACAATATATTACTGTTCTTAATTAGGTTTACTACAGCTTTAGACCATATGGAGCCCAGATCTTTCTTGTGTAGATAAAGATAGACTCTATAAGTTAACTGCTATTTCTATAGCACTTTGGGTAGCAGTTCAAGAGAAGCAATATCTTCAGAACCAAAAAATAGATACATCTGATATAAACTGCTATGTAAAGAAACTTCTTGATTAAATTGGATATAAACTACAGGAAAAGTTTGGTGTATAATTTAGTTAATTTGTAAAATGTAAAAAAAATAAATTATTCTTGAATATCTATATGCAGGGGTAAATTTAAATAACCGGCTATACGGCTGGGGAACAAAAAAATTCAATATCATCAAAAAGTTTATTTATTTCAGTAATTCAATTCAAAAAAAGAACCTCGTATTATATAGATTAATTACACACAGAGTGATAGATTTCAAGTATTTCTTTCTTTTAAGGATTATGGCTTACAGCTAGTGAAAACCCAAAATTCTAATATTGTAGATCACACTCTTATCAGCTAATTAGCTTAAAACACATGTAAAAATTTCAGGAGCCTTTAAATGGTCTCAGGTTCAGTAGGTTACACAATCATTGGAAAGATTACTGACTTGACAGTTGTCCAGAAGACAGTCATTGACACCCTCCACAGGGAAAAGGTGTGGTAAAAAAAAAGGTGCACAAGCAACAGGGATAACTTCAGCCTTGGGAGGATTATGAAGCAAAGGCTATTCACTGAGGGAGATTCGCAAGGTGTGGACTAAAGGCCCGTACACACGTGCAGATTGTCGGCCGAAAAGCTTCGGCTGACGACCGATCGGCCGATTTTCGGCTTGTTAGTATGATGCTTCCGACAGCGCACTTTCGGCCGAAAAGAATCTGTCATGCAAGCAGTAAAATTTTTGTATGCCGACACCAGAGCGGCCGATTGTTTGCCAGTCAATACAGAATTCGGCCGACAGACAGCAGATTTGCAAGACTGGGCATGCTCAGAAAAGAAAAAACACAGGTAAAGTTAACCATCATTTACATCACTTCTGCAGTCGGCTGTAGTCGGCGGACAAAATTCTTGTGCAGTCTTTTGCACTTTTCAACAGACACGACAGCCCGGGGACAAAAGACAGCCGATCGGTACGTGTGTACGGGGCTTAAGGCTGGTGTCAGTGCTTCAGGAGCCACCACACACAGACCTATCCAGGACATGGGCTACAACTGTTGCATTACTTGTGTCAAGCCATTTCTGAACCAGAGACAATGTCAGAAGGGTCTAATGTGGGCTAAGGAGAAAAAGGACTGGACTGTTGCTCAGCAGTCCAAAGTCTTATTTTCGGATGAAAGTAAATTTTCCATTTAATTTGGCACAGAGGCACAGAATCCAAGTTGCATGAGGTCCAGTGTGATGTTTCCACAGTCAGTGATGATTTGGGGAGCCATGTCATCTGCTGGTGTTGGTCCCCTGTGTTTTATCAAGTCCAAAGTCAGCGCAGCCCTCTACCAGGAAATTCTAGAGCACTTCATGCTTCCCTCTGCTGACCAGCTTTATGGAGATTCTGATTTAATTTTCCAGCAGGACTTGGCACCTGCCCACACTGCCAAAAGTACCAAAAGTACCAATGCCTGGTTTAATGATCACTGTGCTTGACTGGTAAGCAGACTCACCTGACCTAAACCCCATAGAGAATCTGTGGGGTATTGTCAAGAGGAAGATGAGAGACACCAGACCCAATAATGTAGACAAACTGAAGGCTGTTATCAAAGCAACCTGTATTTCCATAACACCTCAGCAGTGCCACAGGCTGATAAAATCCATAGATGCAGTAATTCATGCAAACGGAGTCCAGACCAAGTATTGAGTGCATACTATACTGTACATGGACATACTTTTCAGTAGACGAACATTCGTTGTATTAAAAATCCGTTTTTTTTTTTTTTTTTTGGTTCCATTTCTCTTGTGTAATGTTCTTATTTTCTGAGATACTGAATTTTGGGTTTTCACTAGCTGCAAGCCATAATCTTCAAAATTAAAAGAAAGAAATGCTTGAAATATATAATTATGTGTGTTATGAACCTATATAATATACGAGTTTCACTTTTTGAATTGAATCACTGAAATAAATGAACTTTTTGATGATATTCTATTGTTGAGAGGCACCTGTGTATATTCAGCTATTAGAGGTTGAATCTGGTACGTATCATCAGACTCAGATCGAAATGTAAAAACACCTAAAAATTTGTTTTGAATATTTTCAGTTTCAGACAGGATTGTAAAATAATACTATGCATGACAGACTCCAATTTAGTAGCAGACGCAGGCTTTTTGTTTCACCTGTCAGAATAGTGCTAAAAAAAAAAAAATAATAATAATAATAATAATAATAATAATAATAATAATAAACCCCTTTATAGTACAAAAACAGCAGAAAAACATTACTATAAGTGGTTAATTTATACTGTGAAGTATACGAAGGGTGGAGGGGATAGAAAGGTTATATACTAAAGTATAACTAAAGGCTGAGACTTTTCTGCATGGATATAATAATTTTAAATCTAATCCTAGTAAACTTTTACTTTATATTTAATTGCAATGCCTTATATTATCACCAGTCTACTAGCCTCCAACTTCTCTGGATTCAGATGCTGATCTTCCCTGTACATAGCCCTTAAAATGATTGTAAACATTGGATTTAAAGAGGAAGTAAACCCTCCTCGGGAAGTTGTACCTATAGGTAAGCCTATATTAAGGCTTACCTATAGGTACTGTAAATATCTCCTAAACTTGCACCGTTTAGGAGATATTTACATTTGATGCAGCCAGTGACGTCACTGGCGCATGCGCTCTGAAGGAACGGCCGATCGTGCCGTTCCTTCAGAGCCCTGTGCCGTGACCGTCGGCTCCCGCGCGCGTGCGTGGGAGTGACGTCACCGCGGCTCCGGCCAATCAGATGGCCGGATGCCGCGATACCGGAAGACGGGCGACTGTACATGTCGCCCGTCATACAGGTAAGAAAGCGGCGCGGCGAGGGCTCGTTCTAAGGTAAGTATTTGATAATGAGCTAGTATGCGATGCATACTAGCTCATTATGTCTTTCCCTTTCAGGATGTAAAAAAAAAAAAAAAAACATTTTCTCGGTTTACAACCTCTTTAAAAAAAACAAAATTTGTCATACTTACCTGCTCTGTGCAATGGCTTTGCACAGAGCAGCCTCGATCCTCCTCTTCTAGGGTCCCACGCCGTCACTTCTGGCTCCTCCTGCCTTCCAAGTGCCCACATAGTGAGTCACAAAGTATAGTATAGAGTGCTGCTATAGCAAGCAAAAAAACATCTGCCTTTAAAATCACTTTCAATAACTTCATTCTCCTGCCCAGGACTACATGTCCCATGAGGCATTGCTCCTCAACCATTCACGTGTTCTCATGCACCCACTGAAATGTATGGAAGGTGTACTGAGCTGTATGTGTGCTGCACTGTATTTCCTGATATATAAACAAATATTGCATTCTGTATTCAGGCCAACTAACCAGCAGACCAACCAATCGATAATGAAAACAGTTGACAACTATTTTCATAATCAATTACAATCGATTAGGTCAATTAGTTGGTTCAACCCTAAAAACTTTATAAACTGACAAACAAGAAATCTAAATATTTCTGAAAAACAATTTCACCCAAATAAATGGCTTCTACGTAAAAACCTAAACTCCGAACATTGAAATGAAAGCAATCACAGGATTAGTAATTTTACCGTATATATTTCCCGAAATCTTACCTATACTTTCCTTGGCCACCAGTCCAGCTGGGACTTCTATAGCCACAGTGTTCAGCATACTGTCTCTCTTTGATGTACCACAGCTGTTGCAATACTCCCAGCGTTTCTGCTGCAATTCCTGTAACCAGTAGGCCATGGTCTGCCTATTAGAAGCCTAAAAATTGAAGGATGGTCATTTTAATTCCTGTTTACATTGTAAAACAAACCAGTTTATATGATTATGATAGCGTTGCTCTATTACATAAAATGAACTTTTACACTCAATGCAAAATTTGATTTCCCTGGAATTTATTGAGAGACAATACAGATTGATTAAAGCAATTCCATTCTCTATACTTTACATCTAAGGTAGACAACTGGGACCAACATTTACTGCCAGACAGGAGTCTAAGGGCACTTAGAGTAAGAGCTAAGAAAAAAGACGATGTAAAAAAAAAAAAAAAACATAACACCCGATAAAGCACACTGTTACCATGAAGGGGTTAACGATCTGTGATGGAGCATGCACAAACAATAAGCTGCTGAACCCAATGTCTCATGGAAGCAATAAAGCCAAGAATCCTCTGTCTTCTATTTAGAACCACAGAATAAGTTAGATGTAGTGTCTGTGAAATTCTGGCTCCCATTGATGACAGGAAAAGGGACAAACTGGTGTCCTCATTGAGATGGAATTTCATGCCATCTTGGAAAGGAATCTAGTAGAAGTCAGAATGATAATTTGTCTTTCTGGAGAATCCAAAAATGAATCTCACTAAAAGAAGCAGAACATTGCACAAAATCCGTTGCCCTTCTGAGAAAGGTGATGGTTAGTAAGAAAGCAATTTCTGAAAATGGAAAAGACAGGAAGCTTCCCTTAGTAGTCCTCAGTAGTTATTAAAAAAAAAAAAAACACACAACACAACCCTGAAGACTCTATAGTCTTCTATATAGACATCCTCACCAACTGGAAATACCACCAAGGAACCACAGGCCAAACTTTGAAGAAAAACTGAGACAGAGGTCCTGAATCCCTGAATCGTTACCGGTCCGTGGCCTTTCAGAAACCGGGCCACACAGAAGGAGGTGAGCCGCTCCCCCATCGCTTCCATTACCACCTGAGTTCCACCTCCTGTCAGAGATCAGTGGTGCCATTTAAGTGGTTGTAAACCTTTGATTTTTTGTTTTTTTTGTTTTATAAAAATAAAATAATAAACATGTCTATAGTTACCTTCTCTATGCAATTGTTTTGCACAGAGAATCCCTGTTCCTCTTCTTCTGGGGTCCCTCGCCGACACTCCAGGTGCCTCCACAGCCATCAGTTTTCCCTGGGGGCAACCATGCAGGCTCGCTTCCGAGTCCCGCTGCTTCGTCCATTGACACAGATAGCGGGTCTCGGTCCTGTCCCCTGCTTCGGTGTCACAGGATTTGATTGACAACAGTGGGAGCCAATGGCTACAGCACAGAAGGTTTTTCATCTTAATGCAAAGAATGCATTAAAGTGGGAGTAAACTTCCATACATGCATTTTACCTACTGGTAATCCTATAATATGGTTTACTTATATGTACTGTAAATATCTCCTAAACATGCCCCGGAGATACTTACTGTACATGCGGTCTGAAGGAACGGCCATACGGGCCATTCTTTCAGAGTTCTGTGCTGTAAACCGCAGCTCCTGGAAGGAAGATGGGTGAAGATGGAAGCCCTGTACTGTAAGTGGTGACAGCTCACAGCTGGAGGGTTTCATTCTAAGGCAAGGTTCACATAATGTGCTAGTATGCGATGCATACTAGCACATTAGAACTTTGCTTTGCAGGTAAAAAATAAATAAATAATTTGCTGGCAGTTTACTAACGCTTTAGGCCCCTTTCACACAGGCGGACCATTCAGATCCGCCTGTTCGTTTTTTTGGCGGATCTGAATGGTCCCCTCATGCATTCCTATGGGGTATCGGATGGCAGCGGAGACATGTCCGCTGACATCCGACCCGATCCGTCAAACCAGCGGATCGGATGAGAACGGACCGACGGTCCGTTCCCATCCGATTTCCCCCATAGAGATGCATGGGGAACTGACAGCTGTGTCTCCGCACACAGCGCAGAGACACAGCTGTCATCCTCCTGCTCAGCGGGGGATCGGCGGCTCGATCCCCCGCTGAGAAAAACGGCATCCGTCCGACGGACGGATAGTGTGAAAGGAGCTTTAGGGTGAAAAACCTTGGAGCTTTAGAACCACTTTTAATTCTCATAGGTGGGCCGAACCCTACGTAAACTGCACATGTAAGGGATCTAGGTTGTGCACTCCCTATGAAAATCTAATGCCTGATGATCTGTCGTGATGGCTGGATCATCCCGAAAACCATACAAACCCCACCAACCCGGTTCCTGATGGCAAAAAAATTATGGACCCCTGAGGAATTTAAAGAACTGCGGGTTTTGGTTTTTACCATTTGCAAAGACACCTGCACTATTTCAAGATATTTCATGATGTCCAGGCAATGGGATATCCTGTACAGTTATTGGGATGCCATGTTCAGCTATGATTGAACTAGGAAAAGTTGTTACACAGCCTAAAAAAAGGCTTCAGGCTAGATGTCAGGAGAATGCCATCAGATGGCTCTTGGAACTGAGGCCCTGGGGTTGCCAAGAAAATAGATTTCCTACTAAGTGACAGCAACTATGGGAAACAAAAAAATAAAATCCACTTTGTTCCTGTCTGAAAAAGCTTTCAAGATAAAAAGGAAATGTAGCTCCCTGCTACAGACCTGGACTTTGGGATCAGTTTATTTTAACGCATTATGTGTACCTGACACTGTATTTTCACTATGACACAATTAATCTCGCTGTAAAAGCAATTCCAGAAAAGTATGCCAAACTGACCACTTATCAATGTTTTATGGCTATGTTGTTTTGTGACAACCTTCAAAGCAAAATAAAAATCATATTTGCCTATAAAAGGAAATGCATGGAAAAAAACATGGTCCTCCTAAAGTCTAGCTTAAAGTATAGGGGACACAGGGGAACACCAACTTTCTCAGTGTCCAACCTTCTGTAAGCAAAGTAAATACCCTAAAAATAATACGGATGCCTAAAGATCAGCATGATAACCATACAACTAGGATTTTCAAGAGTTTGGCAATAGCAGCCCCTCTATACTTCTAGGTTTTGTTTAGCTGAATTCCAGGATAAGCACATATTGTCTAAATACAAGAGTCATGTGTTTTCTTCCTTGACTCTTGGTATGCCGTGTGTATTTCCTCCAGATCTGTGCAGTAACCCAGTGTAAAACTGCCACTGTGTAAGAGCTTCTTGTAATAAAGACCACTCACTGCTCTTCTATTTTCCTTACATAGGGAGACTGATCTGGTCTCCACCTGCCTTCTGCAGGCAGCCATTACTGGATGGGGAACACTACCACCCCACCCCACTTACAACACAGGCTATGTACAGCACAGGGATGATGTTCCTGCTACTTAGGTAATATCCGGGTTTGCAAAGAAATTTGGTGCACACAAGGTGTATTTATATCTTTTGTGGCTATATATTTAAAGTGTTACTAAACCCAGGAGCCTGCATTCATTAAATCTGGTATCCTACAGTACACAGAACAGCATTCATTTTAGGAAATATAAACTGCTAAATACCTTTTTTATCAGCAGTTAGAGCAGTCTTGTGGCTTATTAGTAAAACAGAGATATATCAGCGCACGCACGAAATAAAATAAAATAAATAGCAGCTGACACACAGGTAAAATAGATAAAAACCCAATGAACAATAAACAATAGAAAAGTGCAGCGCTTAAAAGGTTAAAAAACAGATCAATGGATAAAAGCCAAGAGTCCTAAAAAAGCACAATCGATATCTAAAATGTATAAGGGTAATAAAAGTCCAATACGAATACAAGTGCTCAGTGCTCTTTCATCGGATTTCTCGTATTGGACTTTTATTACCCTTATACATTTTAGATATCGATTGTGCTTTTTTAGGACTCTTGGCTTTTATCCATTGATCTGTTTTTTAACCTTTTAAGCGCTGCACTTTTCTATTGTTTATTGTGGCTTATTAGTGTCTGGTTAAAGCTTGTAGGAGGAGTTTTTATTCTACTCTGGCTGTCCTATGAGGCTGCAGGATCCCTGACCCTCTGTCTGGACAGTTTTAATTGGCTCTGTGCTGATCACATGCACTCTTCCAATAAAAGAAAAGAAAACCCTCTAGCAATACACACCAAGTTGAGCATGATCAGCTGGTTCCCTAGCCACTGTACTATCTGGAGATAGATTGGGGACTGTGGAAGAAGGGGATGAACAGATAAGACAGGATCAAACAGCCTTTTTACACAATGCAGAGGATTAACCCCTTAGGTTCCACAGTGAGTATATTGTATTACTGCAAACACAGACTGATTTTAGGGTTGTGGGTTTAGGAACACTTGAAATGCAAGCTTCTATGCCCAGAGTTCAGCTTTAAAGCTGTTGAATGAAAGGTTTAAATATATTTACTAGAGAGACAAAGACCTCCAAAAGGGAATGTAACAAATAACACATCTGACCTCCAAAACCAAACTCCAAAAGGCCAGCACATTGATCCAACATCTAGACTAGAGTTTCTCAACCAGGGTTCAGTGGAACCCTAGGGTTCCTCCTGAGGTTGCTAGTGGTTCCTTGAGCAATGGGCAATTTCTGCCTCTCTGATAAGTTCCCAATGACACCATTGTTCCTTTTAGCTATCTGTAAGGGAGTAATTCTTCCCAATGATGACAAGAGTAAGGAGCATTCTTCCCACTGACTGTCACACTAATGTGTCATGAGTTATAATATACTTACCTAACTTCCTCTTCCTCCCCTCGGCGGCCACGGCGATTCGTCACTTCCTGGCATGCAATGATTCCTGGGAGCTGAACGTCATAGCTCCCAGGAATCAATGCGCCTGCACCGGCCCCGACGTCAGTTCCGGTGCAGGCGCAGCCATACCTTGCAAAACAGCTTCTGGGCATGCCCAGAAGCTGTGCAGGGATGACGCTGCGGCACCGGATGTGACGGCGGGGCCGGTGCAGTGCATCTTGGGACCGAAGAAGACGGAAGAGGACACAAGAGGATCGCGCTGGCTTCAAGCTGCCCACACCTGAGATGGCAACGCTGGAGAATACATTTTCAAGGTAAGTATTTCTTCTAAAAGGTAAGTGCAACCCGGGACAGATCAGAGGCTAGCCCTTGTGGAATACACTAGCCCTGACTGTCCCGGGGGTATTTTTATTTAAAAAAACGTTCACTGGGTGGAACTCCGCTTTAAAGTAATTTGAATACAATGAAGAAGTCCACCTGACCTTCTAGGGGACCCTATACCCTGCACCATTAAAGTGCAAAGGAACTCAGACAGGCATGCCACTGCAGAGAGGACCCTTACATACAAATCCCGATAGCAATCTTTCAGAACAATGGAAGTGTTTTGCTTTCCTACTATAAAATCTCTTTATAATTACACCATTCAGGAATTTTTTTTAGGTTTCTAGAGGAATTTTCTAATTCTAAAGAAAAAGAACAGCCTTCGGATCTTTTTTTTTTTTGCTTTACAAAGTAAGCAATCGATCAGATCTTACATGTCTATATGAACTTGTCACTAAGTAAATAATGTACTCCTGACCAGGAACTGACTCCTGTTTGCTCACTGTGAAAAAATGAGGTCTGTCTTTCATAATCCGCCTGACCCTAAGAATGCACAATGATTTTGCAATGTCCTTTAAAGTTCAATATTAATATTGTAACTGTTTGTGCCAAGTATCAAAATTACTTCATGTCAACAATTTCATTTTGAATGTATTTTTACAGAACTAAATGCAAGAAGTCTTCTAATTCCCAAGAAGAGGCTATTGTTACAAGACTTCCTGTCTTGCACAGTCAGACTCTTCCCTGTAAGAAAGGGGTGCATGCACACTACAATACATTCTTCTCTGGCTTCTACAAAATGTTTATGAATCACATTTATAGTGTTAAAGCTTGTCACTTCAAAATAAAAAAATTAATACTCTGCCTCCCTAAAACTGTTTTTTTTTTCTCCAAATAATTATGTCCATTAAATTATGTCCATTAATCTCAATGCCACCTAAATGGTGCCGAATCCCCAAATGGAATAACAAAGAAAATTATACTATGGATGAGACTTTATAGGCACCATGAGACAAAATCATATTAAAAATACAAAAAAGTTTATCGTACAATCATGAAATCGAAACACTGTTAAAATGTATACAAAGATTTTATATCCATGTGCATAGAAATTCCTGTAACTAAGGTAGGACACCCCATGGGGGTGTTTAGATTTTTGTTTAATTGGTCAGTTTACAAAGAGGTAACTGGCAGAATCAACCAATTATATTAAAATACAAAAAAGTTTATTGTACAATCAAATAAAATCTAAACATCACACCCATGGGGTTTCCTACAATTATGTGTTACAGGAATTTCTATGCACATGGGTAAAAACTCTTTGTATGAATTTAAACATAATGTTTAAGATTGTATGATTGTACGATAAACAATTTTGTATTTTAAAGAGGTTTTTGTATTTGAAAGAGAAAGACATAATGAGCTAGTATGCAACGCATACTAGCTCATTGTGAAATACCTTAGAACGAGCCCCCGCCGTGCCGCTCACTTACCTCTATGACGGGCGACATGTCCAGTTGCCCGTCTTCCGGGATCGCGGCATCCGGCCATCTGATTGGCCCGGAGCCGCGGTGACGTCACCCCTGCGCACGCGCGTGGGAGCCGACAGTCACGGCACGGGGCTCTGGAGGAACGGCACCAGCGGCCGTTCGTTCAGACGCATGCGCCAGTGACGTCACTGGCTGCATGTAAGGTAAATATCTCCTAAACGGTACATGTTTAGGAGATATTTACAGGCTTACCTATAGGTGGAAGCGTCAGAGGAGGGTTTACTTCCTCTTTAATATAATTGGTTGATTCTGCCAGTTACCTCTTTGTAAACTGACCACTCTAAACACAGAAGCCTATCTGTGCTAGCATGGTCAGCTTCTGTGCCTTCTACTCTTCTTTGGAGGTACAGACACTGTGCAAGCCCACAGCGTGTCTGTATTATAATTATTATTTCAGGTTTTTATATAGCGCCTTCAATTTACGCAGAGCTTTACATATACATTACACATTCACATCAGTCCCTGCCCTCAAGGAGCTTACAATCTAAGGTCCCTAACTCACATTCATACATACATAGTAGGGCCAATTTTATACAGGATCCAATTAACCTACCAGCATGTCTTTGGAGTGTGGTAGGAAACCAGAGTACCCGGAGGAAATCCATGCAGGCACAGGGAGAACATGCAAACTCCAGGCAGGTAGTGGTCGTGGTTGGGATTCGAACCAGCGACCCTCTTGGTGCTAGGTGAATGTGCTAACCACTACACCACTGTGCCGCCCTCTTCCATGATCTGTTTGGAGCTACAACTCCCATGTGATCTGATTCTGGTGCAGTAAAAAATAAAAGATTTTTCACCAGTTTTGTGCGAACGCAGTCGGATTTGAGCAATACAAAATGAATGGCTCAAATTGCACCTCACAGACATCGCATGTGATTTGCACAGGAATGCAGTGCGTTGTGCCGCATTGCGGCAGTGTGAAACTAGGCTAATTTATTATCAAACAAATAATAATTAAATATAATTAAAAAGCCATACACATAAATAGAAAAAAAATAAGATCACGGAAGTTCGACAAGCAGCCATAATAGTACAAATTACCACAAGAATCCTACCCTTTTCTACAAAATGATCCTCTTGCATAGGGATGGGCTCAGGCGTGTTCAGATCCTAGTCCTTACCCACCTGAGCGATCCCGCAGCTGCACATATACATGCCCTGACTAGGCTGCTCATGATTGGCTGTGTGCAGTGACAGCTTCCTGGGGGGATTGCTCAGGAGGGTTATGACTAGGATCCGAACACGGCTGACCCCATCCCTACACTTGCATATGCCAAGTGGTGTGAATTGAATACACAGGACTCAAGGCAAATTGCTGTATTACAAAAGGCTGCCCACAGCAGTCAACACATTGGTGTGCACGGGTGCAGCTTAAAAAACTGGATGTGGTAAGAATGTCATCGTATCCCAGCATACAGATAATTAATATCAAAAGGCAATAAAGTTACATTTAGTTCTAAACAATCAGCTCTTGATAATAATCTGACAAATACAAATAAAATATTTATAATGCTATAAATGAAACTTAGGCTCTTATGCAATTTCAGATACGACTTGAGCCACACGGAATCGCATGAAAATGGAAATACTAATATTTTCAATGGTGCCTGTTCACATCAATGCCGCACAGCATGGTGCAATTTTAGAAAAAGTTCCTGTATTACTCTGGTGTGATTCCAGCACGATTTTGGTCCTATAGAATATAAGAACCTTATTCAAGTTGTACTAGATTATCGCATTGAAATTCAGATCAAAATAAAATCGCAGCAGAGTGAACATAGCCTTGAACACAATTAGATAGTCAAAGCGCAAATTAAAATTGCATGTCCAGCCAAAACTTTCTTTAAACTTTGCATAGAGCAGGAAAAGATAATAAGCTAAGATTCTTAGTTAGATAAGAGACCAATAGTTTCAGCAGAAAGTGGAGAAAAAACTCCACTGGCAACACAGAGAGAAATGACAGTTTGCAGAGTATAGGAAAACAAAAACCCTTTTAAACATTGTGTTGCGGTGTGTGTCCCTGTGGCACAAGTCCTATCACTTTCTGCTTGGTAAATCCATTGTCAGCTATTGTCACTATCACAGTGAGGGTCAATGTCTTCTCATGGGCAATTATGAACAAACAGCAGATACCTGGGGCAGGAACCACAGAAATATGTGTAAACAGCTGTACAAATGAATGACAGGCGGCCACATGTAATTGCACATGGGGACCATTACCTGAAGTTAGGGACAGATGATTGGCCCTGAATGTAAAAAGCTTTCATCCAATGATGTTCCTAACCGCAGGAGAGGAGGTTAGGAATCCTCCAAATACATTGCTAGCCGAACTCTGAACTTGTGCTCTTACTCCAAGCTGCAGCCTGGGTCTTCCATTGATCAGCAGCTGCTGCCACTGTTAGAATATAATGTCTGGGTGTCATGGGACTTGGGGGGGGGGGGGGGGTCATTTATGTGAATGGAGGAATCTGTTCGATTTTTTCCACTTACAACTCTGGCTAAACAACAAAAACTAACAGTGCTGGGGCAGCTTAAAGTGCAATTCCAGGTTTATCCCCAATGACTTTTAAAACTGTCCCATTCCCTCTGCTAACACCTATGCTTACCAAGGATGAGCTTGGGCGTGTTCGCGTTCGTACATGCCCGATGCCAGCAGGAAGCCGACACTGCACCCTGCTAATCACAGGCAGTGAGACCTTTCCCGCTCCGCAGCTACACAGATGGGGAAATGTCTCACTGCCTGTGATTAGTGGAGTGCAGTGTCGGCTTCTTGCTGGCATCGGGCACGTATGAACTCGAACACGCCCAAGCTCATCTCTAATGCTTACTAACCTGTGTAGTAAAGATGTATATACTTACCTATTTTCAGGCTGCTTGGCTCTGGTCACATGAACCCCTGTGTCAGCCAGCCATGCTGCAGGGGAGGAGAGAGCACTCCAACAATAGCTGATAAACCCTAACCAGGGTTTCTCAACCAGGGTTCCGTGGAACGCTAAGGTTCCTCCTGAAGTTGCTAGTGGTTCCTTGAGCAATGGGCAATTTCTGACTCTCCGATAAGTTCCCAATGCCCTCATTGTTCCTTTAGCTATCTGCAAGGGGGTAATTCTTCCCCATGATGACAAGAGTAAGGAACATTCTTCCCACTGTCACACTAATGTGTCATGAGTTGTAGATTTTTAATTTTCAGCAGGGGTTCCCCGAGACCTGAAATGCATTACAAGGGTTCCTCTGTGTTAAAAAGGTCGAGAAAAGCTGCCCTAGAGCATCGACATCACCCATAGGCTTTAATGATACACCCATTGTTGGTGATCCCTCCTCTCCCCTGTAGCCGCTCAGGCTGACACAGGGGAGCGGGATCATGCAACCAGACTGGGATGACAATAGATAAGTATACAGCTCTTTCTTACACAGGTTAGTGTTAGAAGGGGAAGGAGACGCTATAGGAGTAGTTAAGTAACATTAAACATTCATTTTTTTATTAAAATAATAAACGTGTTATACTTATACAATATTTTTGCACAGGGCAGCCCTGATCCTGTTCTTCTGGGGTCTTCCACTGGCACTCCAGGCTCCTCCTCCTCTTTTTCAAGTGCCCTCATAGAAAGTCGCTGTCTACGGAGGCAGCCGTGTGGGCTTGCTCCTGAGCCACCTTGACTGCATCCATTGACACAGACCAGGCGGCTCGGCTCTGCCCCCTCATCTGATTGATTGCAGAGGAAGCCAATGGCTCCCGCTGCTATCAATCTGCCCAGTGAGAAGAGAGACAATGGCAAGAGCCGCTGCTCTCTTGCACATCACTGGATTGGGCTTAGGTAAGTATAAGGGGGGCATCCTGTTACATATTCCACCTGTTTTTAGGGTGGAAAATGTAACTTGTTCCCAATGCTGTAGCCGCTGCTGATCTGTTCTGTGAATGAATAAACTACAAGTACCAACATCCTTTGTGGCTGTCAGCTTGTAGTTCTCAATGAACTACCACGACGATCCACGGCTTAGTTCATTGATTCTTTCTGTCAGTGTATTGGCTTGCCTGTATGGGATGTTGCTGCTGATCACTGGTGCAAAGCTTTACAGGCTCCAAAAAAAAAGAAAGGCAAGTTATTTTTACCTGCAAAAAATGTGCATTTATTTATTTTTTTAAACAGTGAACTTATCCTTTAAAAGTAAAAAACCTTAATAAAGCTGGATACACACTATACAACTTTTGTTGGTAGATTTCCTTTAGATTTGTAGATATGTAGCGCAAGGGCCTGCCTGATTGCATACAAATTGATAGTGTTTAGGTTTGACTTCATATTATATGGTTTTGGTAAATCTAAAGTAAAAATTCTTAAGAAAATTGTATAGTGTGTATCCAGCTTAAGGGCTCTTTCACACAGCCCGTCCGGGTCAGACGGATTCCGTTTTTCTCAGCGGGGGATCAATCCGCCGATCCCCCACTGAGCAGGAGGATGACAGCTGTTCTCTGCACTGTGTTCGGAGACACAGCTGTCAGTTCCCCATGCATCTCTATGGGGGAATCGGATGGGCGGTCCGTTCTCATCCGATCCGCTGGACGGATGGAAAATAGGGTTTCCATCCGTCCAGATTTGACGGATCGGATGTCAGCGGACATGTCTCCGCTGACATCCGATGCCCCATAGGGATACATGGGGGGACCGTTCAGATCCACCAAAAAAAACAGACAGGCGGATCTGAACGGTCCGCCTGTGTGAAAGGGGCCTTAGACTTCAGAACCGCTTTAGGTTAAAAGAGGAAGTAAACTAAAGCTCATAATTTGTGCCTATAATAAGGCTTACCTATAGGTACTGTAAATATCTCCTCAACATGTAGGAGATATCTACATTACATGCAGCCAGTGAAATCGCATGCACTCTGAAGGAACGGCCACCCCTGCTGTTCCTTCGGATACCTGTGCTGTGACTGACAGCTCCCCCCAGCATGCACAGGAGTGACGTCATTGCGGCTCCAGCCAGTCACACAGCCAGAGTCCACGGACTCGGAAGACTGGGTGAAGATAAACGCTACCTCCAGCGATTACAATGCATTCCTGGAGGGCTTCTTTTTCAGGTAAGTTTCACATAATGTGCTAGTATGCGATGCATACTAGCACATTATGCCTTTACTGTGCAGGTTTGAAAAAAAAAATGCAAAGCCTAAAATGTCACTTTAATGAAGCCACAGATAGCAGAGGTTCTTCTCCTTCATACTCTATCCAAAACCAACAAAAAGATTCAAATTTTAAAACTGTATGGTAACAAACAATGGCGTAATATCTATCCACATCACAATGACAGTTTACCCGGAGGATGGAGACCCGTCCAGAACTACGGATCTCAAACTGGCCTTCTTCTGCCTCCAAGTCATAGCTGAACGAGGCATCCCCGATACTTATGTACCCCAGCGACTGGGCATCATGGGGGTTCTTGAAGTAGTAGAGGTAACAGCGGCGAGGGTCAAACACAAACCAGCGGTTCTTGAAGCTTCTCAGGGGTCCCTTCCCCGACAGCTTTGCCAAACTCCCGCAAAGTTTAGCCGGTGGCTCTCTGGTGGGTTCTCCGGTTGGTGAGGAGGTCATAGGGTCTTGGGGGGCTCTGTCCTGGCTGCTCCTTCTGTCTTCCACCCCAGGCATATCTGTCACTATCAGGGTCCTGCAGACCACTCCATGTTCTGAGGTCTTCTCCACTGATTGCTCCTCTCCCCCTCCACACTCTGCTCTCTTATCTTATATCTGCATCTGTCACAGTATACTCCCATCTACACAAAACTCTGCTTCCTGCTTTGTGGTGACACAGCTGTCCCTGCTTTGCATTGTAGTCACTTTATTATTGATGTGACCAGCATATATTTCCCCCTGCACTCACCCTATGCAGAGTCCCATCTCCACTGACTGACTGCACGCTATACAAGTCTCCCCCTCTACTACCTACACCTCTGCCCATAGGTCCCCGCACTCACCCTGCGCCCAGCGCTGCATCCCATGACTGTACACCGACACAAAGCATCATGGGAATCGTAGTCCAGCCTCCGACACAGCGGCCCGTCCTGTCTGCAGTAAAACACTACAACTCCCGGCATGCCCCGCGCTAGGCTGGGGAAACTAGGCGAAAAGGGGGCGTTTGTATCACAGCTATAAAATAAATATATTAATACAGTTTCCACCCAACGTTTGCACGGGGTTGCCACGTATGTGATATAGGAATAAATGTACAGCTCAGGGTTGGTGATATACTGCCCTATGGAGTGTGCCAGGGCTGAGGGGTGAGAGATAAAGATACAATGCCAACCTGTGACTGGAAAGGAAGGTTCAGTGGCCACTTTTCTGCTGATTTCTACTTTCATGGAGGGGAAGATAGAATGCACTTTTGCAATTCCCTACTTTCAATTGTAAATGTAAAGTTTAGCTGAATATAGTTTTTTGTTTCCGTGTGAGTGTATGTTCTTGCTGTACCATATTTCCACAACTCAATTTCTGATACAGATTTGTAGTCTCCACCTAGTGGCCATCTGTGGTCCCTGCAGGACACCCGCTGACATTGGACTGTATAGCCGTGACCAAAAACTTTGACAATGACTCCAATACTCATTTTCATGTCTGCTACCTCAGTTCTTATGATGGCAATTTGCATATACAGTAAAACCTTGGGTTGTGAGCATAATTCGTTCCGGAAGCATGCTTGTAATTCAAAGCACTCTTATATCAAAGGGAATTTCCCCATAAGAAATAATGGAAACTCAAATGATTCCTTCCACAACCATTTATTCATAAATCCTTCAGTTTATAGTCAATATAAAAAGATTATAGCAATGTGATGGATTGCGTAACCATAAACTGTCCATCCACAAATGACAGCACCACAAGGGGATTTGAAGCAAAATCCAGCAGGAGCTACAGAGCAGAGGGCTGCATTGGGTTTGGGCTCCCGCGGGACCCGATGCAAATCTTGCGGGGGCGGGCGGTTTTACCTCTGCTGTGGGCGGGAGTGGGTGGTCAAAAATTTTGCGGAGACCCGCGGGGAATGGTGCAATTTGGTGTAACGTATTTTCCAGCAAGACAACTTTTTTTATAATAAAAAAGATACCCCAAAAATCAGGGGTCGTCTTATACGCCAGGTACTGTAGCTTCAGCTAGTTACAGAACATCCCTATTAAAAATGTTAGCCCGCTGGATGTGTATACATTACCTTTGGCAACTTACAGAACGTCCCTGTGCTGTAATACTCTATGTACCGTGGCAAAAAGAAGTAAGAAAGGCACAATAGTCGCTACAAATATGCAATACTCACTCACCCAGCGCTTAAAACATATAAGAGATACAATTCATAAAACAAACCCCAAATCTATGGGTCGCAGCTGCTGCTATAAAATATACAATGTAACAGGTGTAATAGAAATGATCTAAAAAAGATAGATATAACCACAACACTAGCAGCGCTAGTAAGTACATCAAATAGGTACTTATACACAGCTAAATGTCAATCATGCAAAAAGGAATCGCTTGACAACTATATAAAGTCTCTGATAAGTATCAATTGGAATCCAGTGTGACTTGATCCGATCAAAGGGAAGGGTGTGAAGGATGTCTCTGTCATCCACTAAACCTCCACCAAACAGCGGTGCTCCCCCCTCACTCTGGACACTCACCAGATGCTAGATCAGAACTCTCCCATAAGCCACAAACTGGTCCCCGGATTGTGTCTCCACACTCTTTAGATCCCGATTCCAAGTGACATTTAGTAGCATTGCAAGCGAATTGGAGGATAAGGGATTAGGAGTGTAATGTATGGTTGATGGGTTTATTATACCTAAGAGGAATTGGTGAGCAGTTCCCCTTCCACCACCTGGATTCTGTTTACATGACCCACGCTCTGTGCTATCCTCCAATTCGCTTGCAATGCTACTAAATGTCACTTGGAATCGGGATCTAAAGAGAGTGGAGATACGATCCGGGGACCAGTTTGTGGCTTATGGGAGAGTTCTGATCTAGCATCTGGTGAGTGTCCAGAGTGAGGGGGGAGCACCGCTGTTTGGTGGAGGTTTAGTGGATGACAGAGACATCCTTCACACCCTTCCCTTTGATCGGATCAAGTCACACTGGATTCCAATTCAAACTTATCAGAGACTTTATATAGTTGTCAAGCGATTCCTTTTTGCATGATTGAGTGTTGTGGTTATATCTATCTTTTTTAGATCATTTCTATTACACCTGTTACACTCTATGTAGCGTGCTGAGCCAATCACGGCAATCGGTGTATTCTAAGATACAAGTCAGATTTCAGGCATCCCCTGCAACAAAAATGTCATTTTTGGTGAGATACTCCCAATAGGAACACATCTAAAGGGATGCAGGCCCAGCCGCTTTGCTCATTAGAGCCCTGCAGCTGCCACTGCTAATAGATAATTATGAAACCACTCCTATTAGACCCACTCGGCACAGAGGAACAAACAATGATTGCTTCAGAACAACAAAAGGTAGGAAACTGCAACAAAGTGTGTTATAATCCTTGCAATGTACATAGATCACCCAGAGGGGAATGTTTTTTCTCAACAAAAGTGGAGTTATGCTTTTAACCACTTTACCATCGGAGGATTTTGCTGTCTTACGTCTGGGCCACTTTTTGCGATTCGGCGCTGTGCGACTTTAACTGACAATTGCGCGGTCGAGCGACGCCATACCCAAACGAAATTTACGTCCTTTTTTTTCCCACAAACAGAGCTTTCTTTTGGTGGTATTTGATCACGTGTGCGATTTTTACTTTTTGCGCTATAAACAAAAAAATAGCGTAAATTTTGAAAAAACAACAATATTTTTCACATTTTTTTATATGAAATTCCCCCCCAAAAAAATGTAACAATCTAAATTTTTTTTAATTTTTGGCCAATTTGTTTTCTGCTACCTATGTTTGGTAAAACAATTCACAATAAGCGTATTTTGATTGGTTTGCGCAAAAGTTATTGCGTTTACTATTTAAGGGAAAGATTTCTGTCATTTTTGGTGTTTTTTTTTTTAACGAGTAATGACGGCGATCTGCAATTTTTTTTGCGGGACTGCGACATTGCGGCGGACAGATCGGACTGACATTTTTGACACTTTTGGGGTTACCAGTGACATTACTGCAGTAATCAGTGCTATATATATGCACTGCTACTGTAAAAATGACACTGGCAGGGAAGGGGTTAATTTTATTGGAGAGGGAGGGGTTAATATATGCCTGGTGCTTACTGACGTGTGTGGGGGGAGGTGACTGAGTGACACAAGGACAGATCAGATGTCCAGCTATGCTGAACCCTGCAATCTGACCCTGCCTGTCACTTAGGAGATCCGCCCGCTTGTGTTTACACAAGCAGGCAGATCTCCACACTAGATCCCCGACGATCGGGGAAGAGCAGCGGCCATCGCCGCTGCTCCTCCCCTGGCCCGACTCCCGCTGTGACTGAATACAGCGGGAGCGAAGGGGAGTGTCTGATGATGTAGATGTACGTCGTCAGACGATAACGAGCCACTTTGCCGCAGTACTATTACCGTAAGCAGACGGCAAGTGGTTAAAGAAGATGTATGGGTTTTTTTTTTTTCCAAGAATTATACTTACCTAGGTGGATACAGCATCTGTCCCCCAGCGCCTCTGCACTGAGAACCGAAACGATCAAACACCGCCAGTTGCTTGGATCTGACAGCTCCTCGAGCAGAGAGCGGCAGGCCGTCAGTCAGCAGCTCTCTGCTCTGCCTCCTCCTCGCTTATTGGAGCGTTGGGCTGTGGAGGGGCAGGGATCGGCTGGCTCAGGCTCTCAGTGGCCTTGTGTCATGCCAACAGTAAAGCATCCTGAGACCATTCATGTATGGGATTGCTTCTCAGCCAAGGGAGCGGGCTCAATCACAATTTTGTCTAAGAACACAGCCATGAATAAAGAATGGTACAAAAACATCCTCCGAGTGCAACTCCCAACCATCCCAGTTTGGTGACAAAGAATGCCTTTTCCAGCATGACGGAGCACCTTGCCATAAAGCAAAAGTCACAACTAAGTGGCTTGGTGAACAAAACATCAAAATTGTTGGGTCCATGGCCAGGAAACTCCCCAGACCTTAATCCCATTGAGAACTTGTGGTCAACCCTCAAGAGGGGGGTAACAAAAAAAAAACCCCACAAAGTCTGACAAACTCCAAGCATTGATTTAGCAAGAATGGGCTGCCATCAGTCAGGATGTGGCCCAGAAGTTGAATGACAGCATGCCAGGGCGAATTGCAGAGGTCTTGAATAGGAAGGGTCAACACTGCAAATATTAACTCTTTATAAACTTCATGTAGAAAGTCCCCGGTTATAGGAAACCCGGGATGTGGGTTTCTGTCATCCCTGAGCAATGCAAAAAACAGGAAATTCCCCCTGGAGATGGGACTATGTAGGCAACCACACTTCCAAATTGGATAAAAATATATTTATTGATTACATATAAAACAGATCATTGGATCGAAATATACAAAAGATAGCATCTAAAAACCAATTGCAGTACAAAACATACATAAGAATACACAGGTGTAGAACCTGGAATACAATCATAAAACCACATAAAATGTATAATGATATACTGTGTGGATCACCAATATATTACAAGCATGTGGAAATCCTCCAACCCGACGCGTTTCAGGCAAGAATGCCTTTCTTCAGGGGTATATCCGTGGAATAATTTGATTTCCTAAATAGTATTGATAAAGAGTAAGTATCATCACATTGGTTGAAAATTAAATGAAATCATCATTTGCATATGTATAGTACCGCTGAGTATACCATAGTAACATCTGACAAAAAGATCTAAATACACTGAAGCAGCAGACTTTGTGAATATTCATATTTGTGTCATTCTCAAAGCTTTTGGTCACGGCTGTAGAGTTTAGGCAGTCCTTAAAGTGGTTCTAAAGGCTTAAAGTATAACTATAGACAAAACTTTTTTATTTTTTTTTATTTTGAATAGAGCACGGGAGGGTTACAACCCCTGTCAGATTTTCGACATCTGTGTCCCATTGCAGAGATTTCCCTTCCATTCTTGTCCCATAGCCAAACAGGAAGTGAGAGGAAATCCCTGCAAATTAACATAACATAGATATACGGCGGCAAGGTGGGTCTGGTGCGGCAGATTACAAATCTGGTACGTGATCTTGAACATCAAGGTAGGGGGCGTGCACGTGCCACTGACGACCCGGCCGTACTGTGATTAAACACATCAGATGTCAATCAGTGGGTGCCAGTCAGTGGACTACCGCCGGCACCCGCTGATCGTCCAGGATTTACACAGGTCTGTAAACAAGGTAGAGCCCTTTCCTGTCAGCGGGGAGGTAATGGGTTTTCTTTCCCCGCAAAGAAGATAATAAAATCCATTACTTGCCTTAGTGAATGCACCTCCCACAGTTAACCCTTTGATCGTTCCTGATGTATAAACTCTTCCCAGTCAGTGTCATTAGTACAGTGATAGTGCATATTTCTAGCACTGATCACTGTATAAGTGTCACTGGTTCCACAAAGTATCAGTTAGTGTCCGAATGTCCGCGGCCACATCACAGTCCCACTATAAGTTGCTGATCGGCGCCATTACTAGTAAAAAAATTTAATATTTCAATAAATCAATATATGCTTAATAAGATTTTTTTTTTTTTTTTTTTTTACAAAAAATGTGTAGCAGAATACATATTGGCCTAAATTTATCAAGAAATTTGTTTTTTTACAATTTTTTATTGGATATGTTTTATAGCAGAAAGTAAAAAATATTGTTTTCAAAATTGTTGGTCTTTTTTGTTTATAGCGCAAATGATAAAAAATGCAAGTGGTCAAATACCACCAAAAGAAAGCTCTATTTGTGGGAAAAAAGGAAAAAAGGACATAAATGTTGTTTAGGTACAGTGTTGCACAACCACGCAATTGTGCACAGTCATGTTGGAAAAGGAGGGAGCCATCCCCAAACTGTTCCCACAAAGTTGGCAGCATGAAATTGTCCAAAACATCTTGGTATGCTGACGCCTTAAGAGTTCCCTTCACTGGAACTAAGGGGCCAAGCCCAACCCCTGAAAAACAACCCAACACCATAAAATCTCGCTGTGTGCTCACTAGCCAGAGACAGGCTCTTCCTTCTCCTGGAACGCATGCCATCACCGCCATTCAGGAAGTGTGGCTGCACTGTGCGTTCCTGCCATTGTAAAGTAACGCTGCCAGGCGGAACTAGTCAGTCACATGATGCGCCCCATGACCTGTCACATGATACACTCCAATGTAGAATTCACCAACACTAGGAGACCTCTAGTGGTCAGAGGTGGAGGTGACCATTGCGCTACCACTATCACTATCTGTTGCATTACACAGCACAATCCGGCTTAATTTTTTGTGTTAAATAGGCCTATAGGGCTATGCGATCAAGACTCCACCCGGGTGGATAACCATGTTTGAACAGCCTAAAAATAAAAATAAAATCAAACTTTTCTCTAAAAGGCCTAACAGCACGGCCCTCTAGGGATGAAAGCACCGCTAGACAGCTAAAGCCACATCACCAATACCAGCAACTGGAACACATGAAATCCATACATGTACATAATAAAACATGCATATGTGTAGCATTGCACCCTTGAGGGCTGCTGAATTCTTCACCTTTTTGGGTCCCTCTGGGTTACCGTTAGAAGCTGCATGCACGAACTTAACACTCTACTTACGGCTCAGTCATTGATCAGTCTAGGGGTTGTGGTTGTTTTTGTTGTTTTATTTTAAATAGGGATGGGAGAAGGGATAGAGTGGGATACTCCAGAATTGAACTATTCACAGTTGATGAGGACTCCTATCTGAAGATGAAGATTCACCTTATCACTAGATGAAGTTAAGGTAAAGTCTCTGTAATGAAGACTTGATTGAGCAACCATCTTCAGGGTACTCTCTTAGCACCCCCTTTCATTCCACCAGCAGACACCCATCCTCTGACTACTCTACTCCGGGGTGGCCCCCTCACAGGTCAGGCCTTCAGACGCGATCCCCTGTACTCACGATACTGTTTTTCCAGGTTCTCCAGTGTCTCAATCCCTCTAGTCAGCTCTCCTGGACTTCTGGGTTCAGCTCCTTCCTAGTGGTTCACCAGGCTGACAGCCTGTGACCACGTGCCTCCAATGCAGAAGAGGAGACAGCTGTCACCCTCCCTCTGGGACTCTGCTCACCAGCCAAAGACCCCTAGTACATGTTCTCCTGGCTTTTATATCACACCCCAGAATGCACTGAGACAACCAGACTGTGCCAATCACTGAGGCTGCATCAAAGCCTGTGTACCCATTGGCCTGGTTTCCTCCACTGTACAATATGCCTCCCTGTTGGACCAGTGTGGATACTCACTAGACCAGCTGAATCACTCACTGAGCACCATGAGCAGACCTAACTCACAGATCCTGCTCTCTGTTAAGCAGAAAGCAATATAGAATTCGCCTGCTGCTCCTCTCATAGGCAGACAGAGCCAAAACTATACTCACTCTCTAGCACCTATCTAGGAGGGTGCTACACTCACCCCCCGCCAAAACCAGCCATGTCCCTGCTGGCTCAGGGCAGCTGCCCCTACAATATGTATTTTCCAAGAATTTCCTACTGAGTATCCCACAAACCTGGAAAAGGTTGAAAAGGGAAATGATAATGATGTACACTGTCATAGATACAATAATTTGCATAGAAAAATATAAATATACTGTACAATATTCACAAAAGGTATTTACACACAATAGGTGCATTTAACCCAAATGTCATCCTCTCTGATTAACTAGCTACAGATATTTACACTGTATAAGTGGTGAAGGGTCTAGCCAGACCCGGAAATCCAGTGCAAACCTGCAAAGGAAAATGTGGATTAGGCATATTACAATCATGACTATCTGAACCAGTGAAACAGTCACACACACAATGCCTCCTGCGCTTAGGAAAATGGCCCCTCCGGATGGATGTGCTCATGTCTTCATTGCCCTTAGAAACGGGTAACCACGGTCTTGCTGCCCTCAAAGACTTAGGGAGGTCTAACACTGCAACTATACAAAACCCACAGAGGGCGCACCGACCTAGTGCATCATCCCGAGACAAATAATTTATTGAATAAAAACATGGTAAGTATTGTACTCACAAAGACAACAGAAAATTGTGCATCACAGATCTCTGTAAATTCCATCCAATGTATCAACACTTATGGGTATAACAGTCACTGAAGACCCCGTGGGTTGATGCGTTTCGAGGAATTCCTCTTCTTCAGAGCCACCGTGGTGGACCCTTGTGGAGAGTGCTACATATGTATACTTAAATCCAGATCATTGGCATTGACAGCACCAACACCACCCAACAATGCTCTCACCTCCCGGGAGCCGTGCCAACTAGCCTCTAATGATGAACAAAAATATATAAGTGTGAGTCACACATAAAAAGTCAATTTTAAATTAAATTAAAGTAAAATTGTTGATGGTAAAAAAAAAATATTATTCACCATGAACAATTTCGCTTTAATTTCATTTCTAATTTTGTTTTTGGAAGTTGTCATTTTTTGTCATAATTTTGTGAAAAATGAAGAAATACATTTTTTTTTTTGCATACTGTCACCAGTGCAGTACAGCATCATCATATAATGGCTGTGGGTGATCAGGTAAACTAACTGGTGACAGTACGAAAAAAAAAATGATTTGTTTTTTCAATTTTTTTTATTATGTATTTTTTCTTTTTATAGGATTTTTTTTTTAACACACCTTGACCAGAGCAATATAATGTTACCACAGTAATATTGTACTACTCTGGGGAAGTGATTCGTTTTTTTTTTTTTTTTTTTTTTTTTACACATTATGTTTGCATATAGCAGTGAACTTAAAAGTCAAATCTACCTTATTGTCAATTCTTCCACATGTACAATACATACATACAGAGAATCGAAATTACGTTACTCTTAGACCCCCGGTGCATACAGATAACACTAACAATATAGCCTAAAAATCTAAAAACGCAAAAAAATAAATAAAAATAAGGTTAAAATAAAAATAGTGCAAAGCACATAACAGATAAAGTGCAGACCAATGACTTCAGTTCCATGGTGAATGAGGTAGTGGGCAGACCAATGCTGCCAAAGTGACTGGTGCAAGTCATTGAATGCTAGTGGAAGGAGGGGATGGAAGGACCTAGGGATATGGGATCTACAGGCGGCAGTATGAGATGGGGAAATGCCGCCCGCAACGCGCCACAAACTGGTGACACACAAAACTGATGAACAAATAATCTTCGGTACCCCTTTCCAAGTTCTGCCTGGGTCCAATGGACCCAGCCGGACCCATGGTAGGGCCGGCCCTGGTGATTCAGGAGGATGTCATATGATGTCCACCCAGATCGAGGAGAGGTTTCTGCAGGCCTCATCCTCCCACAGGCTGGGCAAGAACAGGTAAAAAAAACACTCTGACAAGAAAGGGTTAATTTACTAAAACTGAGGAGTGAAAAATCTGGTCCAGCTCTGCATAGAAACCAATCAGCTTCCAGTTTTTAGCCTAGGTTCACACTGAGGGTGGGTTTGAAATCAGCTGAACTTGCACAATTTCAAACCTGCATGTCAGTGTGAGTTTGGGGGCAATTTTACAGACATCTGTGCGGGTTCCTGCACAGATGTCTATTAAAATCGCCCCTGAAGTCGCCAAAAGTAGTGCAGATGCCTACTTTGCGGTGCCACATCAATTAGGACGGTGCAGTTGCCAGCAATAGGCTATGATTTGATATGTGATTTAAAATCATATGTCACATCGGCCCAATGTGAACGGGAGCTTATTGTTAAAGCCTAATTGAACAAGCTGAAGTTAGAAGCTGATTGGCTACCATGCATAGCTGCACCAGATTTTGCACTCGCCAGTAAATGAACCCCTAACTGACCCTAATACTGAATTAAAAAATGCTTTTCATTTAAAGCAGGAACTAAACCCTCCTTGCGTTTTTAGCCAAGGAAGCTGCCATCTTGGCCTCTGTTTGATCTTAAACTGTCATGGTGCTGCACATGTGATCAGTTATGACACCAGATTTAATGGTATAACAGTTTGGTTGAGAGCACAAGAAATGTGACAGTTACTGCCTCCTTTCTCCAATTCTATTTGTGCTCACTTTGGAACCGCTCCTAAGATGTTTGAGATCTAATTCAGACATCAAGGGACTAGAGGTTAAAGGTCATGTATACAAACTAGCAGCATTTGCAGACCACATCTTACTCTTCCTGCAAGATCCTCATATATCCATTCCCAACCTGCTCAGGGATTTTACAATTTTCCAAAAAATCTCTAATCTCAAAATACATTTCTCCTAATCCCAGGCGCTTAACGTCTCCCTCCCACCCGCAGTTGTCCTTCAATGTCAAGACAACTTTCCATTTAAGTGGGAAACCACCACCCTTAAATGCCTGGGCATTTACCTCACCTCGAACCTTTCGCCATTTTAATGAAAATTACATCCCTATTCTGCGATCCTTTAAAGAAAATGGAGAGACGTGTTCTTTTCTTGGTTCGGACGAGCAGCTTTGATAAAAATGAACCTTCTCCCACTAATGTTATACGTCCTCCAGGCTATTCCTTTCACAATTCCATCATCCTTTTTTAGAAACTTTCGATCCTTATGCATACAGTTCCTATGGAACAGTAAAAGACCGAGGATCAGTTTCGACCAGTTGACAAGACCAAAACAGAAAGGAGGCATAGCCATTCCTGACTTACAAAACTATTACTGGGCATGCCACCTGGCTAGAATAGTTGACTGGTCGGTTCACGCCAACCTAAAGGATTCCCTTGAAGGTTCACTAAGCCCTCTCACATTAGAACACACAATGGATCCTTCCAGGTCACATACCACAGATAATCAAGAACCACCCGCTCATTGGCCCGACACTCCGTGTGTTCAAGACAGTCTCTACAAAATTCTCCCTTTCCTCCAACCCAGGACCCCTGACACCTATTAACAATAACTCAGCCTTCCCCCAAGGAATGGACTTGTCCGTTATCCGAAACAACTGGCCATTCAAACATATACTTTCAAAACACTTGGGTAACCTCCGAAACATTGCCTCTATATCCTCCCAAACGACAGACGGCACTTTCCCTTCCTGGCTATACCCACAAATACGACACTTCTTTATAACTACCAACAGCTCCATCTCAATTTCACGTCATCTTACCCTATTCCAAACACTATGCTACCAATACCCCAAAAACATGTGATCTCCTTGATTCATAACATGCTATTCGCAGAAACTTCTTCGAAAGAAAGTAAAGCGTGCCTTAAATGGGAAAGGGACCTACAAATAAATCTGTCTGAATCAGACTGGGAACACATTTTTAGCATTGCACACAAAGGGTCCAAAAACGTTTTGACTCAAGAAAACAATTACAAAACACTAACCTGATGGTACAGAACACCTGATCTCTTACATAAATTCAATTCGGACAACTCAGACAAATGCTGGAGATGCTCCAGAGACGAAGGAGCCCTTCTACATATTTGGGGGGCTTGCCCATGTCTACAAACATTCTGGACCCAAGTTCACCAAATAACGACCCAGGTCTCGACATCTGCTCTAGACTTCACCCCAGCGCAACTTATACTTCACCACTCTGACTCCCCAATGACTGAATACTGCAAATCTCTTCCCCTACACATGATTTATGCTGCCATAATGTGTATCCCCATACATTGGGGTTCAAGCCATACTCCCTCGTTAAATGAATGGTTCAAAAGGATCAACATGATAGCAGAAATGGAAGAGCTCATACATATTGCCAAAGACATCCCGGCCAAATTCTACCAGACCTGGGCATGTTGGTTACACTTCCGGACCTCAAACCAATAATCAGAACTCCTAGATGGAATTACCTCCCAACAAGCACAGCACAATGAAATCATATGTAAGTGCACTCTATTGCTTACTGTTCCTATATGATCAAAAAACTATATATATACTGTATCTATGAAGAGAGTCTAACCCCCCCCCCCCTACACCAGGGATGTGTGGGGTTGTCTCTCTTCAAATAACCTTAGCCATACAGACTTCCACATTTATGAACCCAACTGTCATCCGAGGCTCTATGATGTCCAAACCCTTTCTATTGATAAGCAAATGTCCTAATTATTTCTTCGTACCTTCCTTTTTCTCCCCTACCTCCCTCCAACACTTTCAATACGTTTTGTAATTCACTGTTAATACTTTCATCTGTTGATGTAACAGTAAGCGTGTTATGCTCGAATTCGATGTATGTTAATCACCGCTGTATGTTTACTTTGAACAAAATAAAAATTTTTATTGGGAAAAAAAAAATGTGACAGTTACATTTCTGGCACGTGCAGGGAATTTAAAGAGGAAGTAAAGCTTTCTCTGTAACTTGTACCTTAAGGGAAGCCTATGATAAGGCTTACCTATAGGTAGTTTAAATATCTCCTAAACATGCACCGTTTAGGAGGTATTTACTTTGCATGCAGCCAGTGACATCACTGGCTCATGCGCTCTAAAGGGTTGGCCACCCGTGGCATTCCTTCAGAGCCCTGTGCCGTAAACGGCGGCTCTTGCGCGCATGCGCAGGAGTGACGTCATCGCCGCTCCGGCCAATCAGATGGCCGGAGAACACGAACCCGGAAGTAAGATGACTGAACATGCCGGCCGTGCCACCGATGAGCGGGAGTCGCTACGGGGGCTGTGTAGTTCGTACTAAGGTAAGTATTTAATAATGAGCTAGTATGCAATGCTTACTAGCTCATTATGCCTTTGTCTTACAGGGGTTTTTTTTTCTGAGGTTTACAACCTCTTTAACTTTTTTAAACCGTTGAGAACTGTTGAGAACATGTAGAGATCACTGTGTTTCTTTTTCCTCCTGTAGCTGCAGGAGGAAAATGGAGGAGATTGGTTCCTCTATATGCTGCCCCCGCCACTCCTCCTATCCAGTTCACTTGTGTTCTGCTGTCTCTGGGCCCCTGTGTGCTCCCCTGCCCCCCCCCCCCACACTGTGCTCCTTCCCTCTCCTGCCGGCTGCTGCACAGGGAATGTGTCACAATAGAGAACCAGGAAGGGGTCAGTGATTATGTAATTTACCAGCTCCTTCCTTTTCTGAATGGACAGAGTCATAGTCAGTGACACTGTAAAAAAATAAAATGAAATGATAAAAAATAATACAATTTAAATACCAAAAAATAAAAACTTTTGACACCAGTAGGTGAAAAAGGTCACACTTGCGACCGGGCCCTGGCATTTCACCTCCGTGGGGAGGCGCCAAATGGCAGGAATGGGGCCCACTGCAGAACTTGTGAAAGGGTCCCGCTGCGGGACCATAAGAAAGGGCCCTGCAATGAGAGTAAAGGGCCCCAGGATCAGTGGGAAGAGCCCCAGGCTTGAAGGGAAGGGCCTGGCCAGGGGTCCAGGGAGCCCTTCATGGTTTCTTGCATCGGGGTCCTAAATGTTCTACTTACGCCTCTGGCAAACAGCGTGTTGTCAGTGGGAAAACCAACTCCAATGTTCCAGGAAGTGAGGAGAGCCACTGTGGGACACAAGGCAGGATATGATGTCACACCTGGGGCGGGCTGGTTGCTATGGTAACACGTTTTCGAACTCCGATTGGCTCCTTCCTCAAACCATCTATAGTGGCACTGAGCTACTCTAATGACAGGATGTAAATAATAAAAAAAAATGTTAAAAAAAATGTAAATTGAATTAAATATATATATATATACAAACCCGATTCCAAAAAAGTTGGGACACTGTACAAATTGTGAATAAAAACAGAATGCAATGATGTGGAAGTTTCAAATTTCAATATTTTATTCAGAATACAACATAGATGTTATCAAATGTTTAAACTGAGAAAATGTATAATTTTAAGGGAAAATAAGTCGATTTTAAATTTCATGGCATCAACGCATCTCAAAAAAGTTGGGACAAGGCCATGTTTACCACTGTGTGGCATCCCCTCTTCTTTTTATAGTCTGCAAACGTCTGGGGACTGAGAAGACAAGTGGCTCAAGTTTAGGAATAGGAATGTTGTCCCGTTCTTGTCTAATACAGGCTTCTAGTTGCTCAACTGTCTTAGGTCTTCTTTGTCGCATCTTCTGCTTTATGATGCGTCAAATGTTTTCTATGGGAGAAAGATCTGGACTGCAGGCTGGCCATTTCAGTACCCGGATCCTTCTTCTACGCAGCCATGATGTTGTACTTGATGCAGTATGTGGTCTGGCATTGTCATGTTGGGAAATGCAAGATCTTCCCTGAAAGAGACGACATCTAGATGGGAGCATATGCTGTTCTAGAACTTGGATATACCTTTCAGCATTGATGCCTTTCCAGATGTGTAAGCTGCCCATGCCACACGCACTCATGCAACCCCATACCATCAGCGATGCAGGCTTCTGAACTGAGCGCTGATAACAACTTGGGTTATCCTTGTCCTCTTTAGTCCGGATGACATGGCGTCCCAGTTTTCCAAAAAGAACTTCAAATTTTGATTCGTCTGACCACAGAACAGTTTTCCACTTTGCCACAGACCATTTTAAATGAGCCTTGGCCCAGAGAAAAGGCTTGCACTTCTGGATCAAGTTTAGATATGGCTTCTTTTTTGGCCTATAGAGATTTAGTCGGCAACGGCGAATGGCACGGTGGATTGTGTTCACCGACAATGTTTTCTGGAAGTATTCCTGAGCCCATGTTGTGATTTCCATTACAGTAGCATTCCCGTATGTGATGCAGTGCGGTCTAAGGGCCCAAAGATCACCAGTATGGTTTTCCGGCCTTGACCCTTATGCACAGATATTGTTCCAGATTCTCTGAATCTTTGGATGATATTATGTGCTGTGGATGATAATAACTTCAAACTCTTTGCAATTTTTCTCTGAGAAACTCCTTTCTGATATTGCTCCACTATTTCTCGCTGCAGCATTGGGGGAATTGGTGATCCTCTGCCCATCTTGACTTCTGAGAGACACTGCCACTCTGAGAGGCTCTTTTTATACCCAATCATGTTGCCAATTGACCTAATAAGTTGCAAATTGGTTCTCCAGCTGTTCCTTATATGTACATTTAACTTTTTCTGCCTCTGTTTGCTACCTGTCCCAATTATTTTGGAATGTGTAGCTCTCATGAAATCCAAAATAAGCCAATATTTGGCATGACATTTCAAAATGTCTCACTTTCAACATTTGATATGTTATCTATATTATATTGTGAATAAAATATAAGTTTATGAGATTTGTAAATTGGAATTGGGTTTGTATATTTATGTCTTACATACTGTTTTTGGGCCATATACCTGACCACACCAGGCATGTGATGACTCTGTACTGCACTGGTCACAGTATGTAAAAAAAAATGTGAAAAAAAATAAATTTCATTTTTTTTTCCAAAAAATGTAACAAAAACTAAAAACTTAAAAAAAAACTTGCCATGTCTCTTACTAAATACCTCAGACTGTCTACTTTCCAAAAAAAGGATAATTTGGGGGATATTTGTACTGTCCTGGCAATTTAGGGCCTCATGAAATGACATAGGCCGTCAGTACATCAGGATTGATCAATTTACAACTACTGTATATACACCATAGTTTGTAGACTCTATAACTTTCACACAAACCAATATATATACACTTATTGGGATTTTTTTTTTTTTTTACCAAAGACGTGTAGCGGAATACATTGCATGGCCTTGTTCAGGTATGCAAGACAAAAGTATCAATTTTACGATATCGAGTTGACTTTTCTGTAGGATGGATCTCCCTTTTCAGTAAAAACAATTGCTCATAGATATAAACAATTTTTCGGTGCAGTAGACTTCTTGAGGATAAAATCGTGTACTTGAATTTATATCAAAAGTTAATATTTTGTGTAAAATGACAGAAATTGTCATTGACTAATTCAGTGTAACAAATAAATTAGTCTTGGTGAAGGCCAATTTCACACTGCTATGCTGCGGATCCCTATTAGGTTGCGCATTTTGGGCACTTTTTCTGAAAGCGTGCCAAAGATGCAGCTTGCAGGACTTTTGGTGCACTTTCAGAAAATGCACTGAAAATGTGCAACCTAATAGAAAGTCTATAGGAAACCATGGGTTAAGAGCATAAAAACCAGGGGTACATTTGCGCTGCTGCCAAATCGCAGTGCAGCAATGTGAAGCCAGCCTAACACATGGATGGCAATGGGCAAGGGCTAAAAAAAGCCCCTGCAGCATTTCTTTATAAGAGGTAAGTGAGGGTAAGTTGGCGCCATTCTAAATACATTGTGCATTTTACTGTGTCTTACTGCAACTCACAGGTGTGAAGCCAAACCTAAAAACATGTGACGTTTATTCAGCTAAAAATCATAGCTATAAAGACTAAAAAATTATGAGGCTTCAATTGGGCTTTAATGTTTATGGGTTCTCCATATCTGTTTAGTAGAGCTGCACAATTAATCGTTAAAAAATTGCGATCTCGATTTACCCCCCCCCCCCCCCCCCACAATCTTGAAACGGCATTTCCTCGATTTTTACAGAGCTTTTCTCTGCTCACTCAGTCCCGATTCACACTAGTCGCCTGACAGGTCGCGGTCCATTCAGTGCTATGGGAACCGTTCTAATAGGATCGACTCAAGTCGCTCCGACTTAGAAAAAGGTTCCTGTACTACTTTTGACAGAAGTCGGACCGACTTGCATTGACTTCCATTATTTGAAGTCCGTGCAAGTCGCGCCAAAGTCGCGGTGCACGCCGACTTCACTAGTCGCCCCCGAAGTCGTGTCGCCATAGTGTTAACCGACTCTCACAGCTGTCAAAAAAAAGAGCCTCCAGCAAATGTTTATCAACATTGTCAAGGCTGCTAGATAACTATAAACACAATGTTTTACAATGTATCATTTCCTTCTTTTAGATCAAAGGAATGAATTTCTGTCTGTAAGTAAGGTGGCAGTTTAACCTCTTAACCACTTTAGGACTGGAGGATTTTCCTGCTTTATGTCCAGGCCACTTTTTGCGATTTGGCACTGTGCGACTTTCTCTGACAATTGCACGGTCATGCAACGCCATACCCAAACGAAATTTACGTCCTTTTTTTCCCACAAACAGAGCTTTCTTTTGGTGGTATTTGATCACCTCTGCGCTTTTCATTTTTTGCGATATTAATAAAAAAATGCGACAATTTTGAAAAAATAACAATATTTTTCTACTTTGACAGTTAAAAAATATCCAATATATTCAATTTTTGTCATATATTTAGGCCAAAATGTATTTAGCTACATGTCTTTGACAAAAAAATTCTCAATGAGCGTATTTTTAACCGCTTTAATACCGGAAGATTTTACCCTATTCCTGACCAGGCCATATTTTGCGATTCTGCACTGCGTTACTTTTTTTTTTTTTTTTGAAAGGTGTTTATTTAAATTTTTGCATAACAGTAACAAAAAGAAAACACAAGGGCAACATTGCCCATAAAACAAGTGTAAGGCAAGCATGTAAATTACACAAGGGTATCAGAAGACATCTTAACCTATCACCACAGAAGGGGGGGGGGAAGGGGGGGGGAATAGAGAGGGGCCTGAAGGCCCAAAACAAGGGGGGGAAGGGGAAAAAATGTGATGCGTACCACAAAGAGCCAGGAGGGCCAAGCAACTGCGAGGCTACACTCCCAACCGGTTGTCACAGAGATGGGGGGGGGGGGGGAGGAGAAAGGAACATACCAACAAGACTAACCATATCATACACACCCACACATCCACATTCACACACCATCCCCTACCTCCAGGTACCCACCCCCCAAGATAAGGGGGGGGGGTATAGAACAAACAACTCATGTAATAAAACAAATATAAACCGCATAACATCCGGGGCTACTCAGACTCAGTCGAGAGATAAGCTGGAGGGCAAAGGGGCATCTGCCCAATACGAGTCTTCCACATCAAGCCAGGGCTGCCAGACATTAGTGAACTTTTTAGGACACCCTCTCTGCACTGCGTTACTTTAACGGACAATTGCGTGGTCGTGCAATGCTGTACCCAGATTAAATTTATGAACTTTTTTTCCCACAAATAGAGCTTTCCTTTGGTGGTATTTGATCACCTGTGCGATTTTTACTTTTTGCGCTATAAACAAAAAAAGAGCGACAATTTTGAAAAAATAACAATATTTTTCACATTTTTTTATATGATATTCCCCCCCAAAAAAAAAGGAAAAATCTAAATTTTTTAACATTTTAGGCCAATTTGTTTTTTGCTACATATTTTTGGTAAAAAAAATCGCAATAAGCGTATTTTGATTGGTTTGCGCAAAAGTTATCGCAGCTACTAACTACGGGAAATTTGTGTCATTTTTATTGTTTTTTTTTAACTAGTAATGGCGGCGATCTGGCGGCAATCTGCGTTTTTTTTTTGCGGGACTGCGACATTGCGGCGGACAGATTGGACCCCTAACTGACATTTTTGACACTTTTGGGGGTACCAGTGACATTACTACAGTATTCAGTGCTATAAATATGCACTGTTACTGTAAAAATTACACTGGCAGGGAAGGGGTTAACTTTTATTGGTGATCAATGGGTTAATGTATGTCTGGTGCTTACTGATGTGTGTGGGAGGAGGGGATTGAGTGACACAGGCACAGATTGCAGGTTCAGCTATGCTGAATCTGTAATCTGTCCCTACTTGTCACATAGGAGATCCGCCCGCTTTGTTTACACAAGCGGGCGGATATCCTCACACATTCCCCAACGATCGGGGAAGAGCGGCGGTATTCACCGCCACTCCTCCCCTGGCCCAACTCCAGCTGTGTCTGAATACAGTGGGAGCGAGCCTCCGGCGGCGCGCGCTGCCCACAAGGGGAGGATTCCAGCGACGTAGACCTACGTCGCTGGACGATAACGAGTCACTTTGCCGCAGTACGCTCAATGTGAGCGGTCGGCAAGTGGTTAAAGACTACATCTTGTTGCTTACAAGTTAAAAATCAGTATTTTTTGCTTGAAAATTACTTGATATACAGTATATATTTTTCCAGCAGAGTCCCTAGAGTAGGGGTGTCAAACTGGCAGCCCTCCAGCTGTTGGGAAATGACAAGTCCCATCATGCCTCTGCCTGCGGGAGTCACGCTTGTAACTGTCAGTCTTGCAATGCCTCATGAGACTTGTAGTTTCGCAACAGCTGGAGGGCGCCAGTTTGACATCTGTGCCCTAGAGAATAAAAAGGCGATCGTTGCAATCTTTTATGTCACACTGTATTGGTGCTGCAGTCTTTCAAACGCAATTTTTTGGGGAAAAATACACTTTAATGAATTTAAAAAAAACGAAACAGTAAAGTTAGCCCAATTTTTTGTATAATGTAAAAGATGATGTTACGCTAAGAATTGTGAGAGAATCGGGATCTTTATTCAAAACAAAAAAAAGCGTGATTCTCAATTTATCCAGAATCGTGCAGCTCTACTGTATAATCATGAACAATACATTTGGAAAGAATAAAATACAAACTTGCAAATGTTGATTTAATGTCCGCACCAAATTTAGCATCACCCGTATGCATTCATTCGTGTTTTAATAATTAGGTAAAAAGGATGTGAACGTGCCTAGGTGTCCTTGATAGATAAATAAATCATTTTCTATATGTATAAAAAAGTGTGAGTATATAGTGATTTTTTGAGCAGCTAGTCAAACAATATAAAATTGTGATATATGCAAAAAATGGAACAGCGCTCAAAAATACTAAATCGATATCAACAAATCGGTGATAGCGCACCAAACATGTAAGAAATTAAGGAGATCAGTGGCAGCTGGTGCTCAAAATTTTTTGGGGGGGGCGCAAACAGAAAAATGTAATAGGCATTGCTTTGCGGCAAAAAACGCTGTAAAAAATTGCGTGACTTTGAGGTCGCAAAAGTGTGAAAGGGGCCTTCAGTAATTAAGGTATATTGTGCCCCCTTTCAATGCAGAGAGCAGTGTGCCCCCTTTCAATGCAGAGAGACCAGCGTGCCCTCTTTCAATGCACAGTGACCAGCGTGCCCCCTATTAATGCACAGTGACCAGCGTGCCCCCTTTCAATGCAGTTACAGTGTACATGCCCCCTTCAATGCAGTGACCAGCATACATGCCCCCTTCAATGCAGAGACCAGCGTACATGCCCCAATGCAGAGACCAGCGTACATGCCCCCAATGCAGTAACCAGCGTACATGCCCCCAATGCAGTGACCAGCATACATGCCCCCAATGCAGTGACCAGCGTGCGTGCCCCCTTCAATGCAGTGACCAGCATACATGCCCCTAATGTAGTGACCAGCATACATGCCCCCAATGCAGTGGCCAGCATACATGCCCCCAATGCAGTGGCCAGCATACATGCCCCCAATGCAGTGACCAGTGTGCGTGCCCCCAATGCAGTGACCAGTATACATGCCCCCAATGCAGTGACCAGTATACATGTCCCCAATGCAGAGATCAGCGTGCGTGCCTCCAATGCAGTGACCAGTATACATGCCCCCAATGCAGTGACCAGTATACATGTCCCCAATGCAGAGATCAGCGTACATGCCCCCAATGCAGTGACCAGTATACATGTCCCCAATGCAGAGATCAGCGTGCGTGCCTCCAATGCAGTGACCAGCATACATGTCCCCAATGCAGAGATCAGCGTGCGTGCCTCCAATGCAGTGACCAGCATACATGTCCCCAATGCAGAGATCAGCGTGCGTGCCTCCGATGCAGTGACCAGTATACATGTCCCCAATGCAGAGATCAGCGTGCGTGCCTCCAATGCAGTGACCAGTATACATGCCCCCAATGCAGTGACCAGTATAAATACCCCCAATGCAGTGACCAGTATACATGTCCCCAATGCAGAGATCAGCGTGCGTGCCCCCTTACTTACCTGGAGCAGCAGGCTCCTCCTCAGTCCCCCGAACGGCTTCTTCTGCTCGGTCCCGGCGCGTCTCCTCCAGTCCTTCCGGTCCCGCCTCCTCCTTGGCCAATGGCATGGGGTTCGCCTTGCAAAAAAAGGTTGGTCCCAGATGATCAGTGACATATAATTGCCATCATTCCATGAGATCGAATAAGAAAAATAACACTGAAAGTGTTGGTCTCCTCTTAGGAAAGGGGGGATTTTTAAGGCAATAATTATTGAAAAATGAATAAAATGTAAATTGTTTATTTATGATAAAAAATGACAACCCATGTCATTGATATACAGATATGAGGACACCATGACCGAGCGTGGAAGACCACCACAGGTCATGGATCACAAAAATCACAATACATACAGACAACCAATGTAGTACATTAGCAAAATGTGAGGAAACAAGGGATATATATACCCCTCCCACACCAGGGATAAAAATCCCAGGCGAGGGAGAATGTTCAATCCAACGCGTTTCGAATAATTTATTGAACTTTATAGTTCCAATCTTCATCAGGGATATATGAACTGGTGGTCCCTTCTTTTTCCTACCTAAAAAGACAGAAAAATGACCAACAAACAAACACATAAAGATGGTTGTTATAGAAACAATTTAGGTACATGAATGCGTCACCAAAACTTGCCCCACACTCCCACCCACGGACATGAACACTGAAGACATAGGCAGCAAATGCATGGAGAGATACCCACCAATTCCTCTTTATAACAACAAGTGATTGCAGTTGCTATGCAGACACAAGCCTCTACCGATGGTGATATATTATGGTTGTTGACCCAAGGAGGAACAGGAGCTGCTCATAAGCTGTCCCGGATATTGTGTTGGTACAAAGAATGTGCCCATCCAGTAGGCCCACGGGGTATATACCGGCAAAAGTACCCCTTAATGTGTGGTGCCTAAAATCAGAAATAAACATACATGTATAATAATATATAAGCAAATAAGTTGGCAAAGCTACAAGTTTAAGAAGCAAAAAGCCGGGGTTTTGATCAGAAAAATTCAGCCATCAAGCCACAAGGCCTGACTAAGCTAGGACAGGACCCAGGGCTCAAAAACTCAAAAAATATAAAAAAAAAAATAATATATATATATGGATGTTACTTACAATCAAAAAAAGTTGGAGTCCCCAATATGGCCAAGCAGAGTTCAAGCTGGTCCCAAAGGAGGTCCGTAATGGCTCCAAGATCAAAATACATGTAGGTTGAGCCCCTAGCTCCCTCCCGCAATGTGGAGGAGCGTGGGGATAAGGCATCAGCTGTGGGTCTTGGCGTCCTCTGTTTAAGGAATCAGGCGTGGTACAGAACCACGCCCTCCTTGCACTCCCGCGGGTTCGCGCTACCCGGAAGTAGCTGCGTTCCCGCGCATAAACCGGAAGTGGCGCACACGGCGGACCAGAAGTGACGTCACCGTCAACATCCGGTCTTCAAAGGGAGGAGCACATAGGACTAACGGCCACCGACACTAGATAGAAACAATGAGCAGCGTAGGCAGAACTCAATCGAGCTGGGGTTTGCCTTTCGGCCAATCAGGAAGCGCGTATCGGACGCGCTTCCTGATTGGCCAGGAGGAGGATCGGTGTGACAATAGCGAATTTTCTTTCGCTATTGTCACACAATGGGTGGGCTCTGAACGCACTGCTCTGCGCCCCGGGTCCACCCTTTGCATCGCCCTATTAGAGCCTCTGGCTCTAATCAGGTGATGAAAAAAAAATCCCAATTGAACTCCATGCTTCCGGCGCCCCTGCATGCAGATTAGGGGGCCGGACGCATGGATGGGGGGGCGGCGCCCCTGCGCCCCTAACGAGCCGGCCGCCACTGAAGGAGATATATAAAGTGACCGTGCTAATCTAATATATAAACAATACAATCACAATACCTATGTATCACAAAGAAGGTATGTGCAAAAATATGCAAATAAAGTGATTGTGCTTTAAACAATATGCAAATATAGTGGCTGTGCTTTAAATACTATTTATGAACAAAATAGTCCATTAAGTGCCAAGTGCAAGTGTTATTGCCACAATCCTTAGTGCCAAACAAATTTGTGCAAAACAGTGCTGATGTGAAGTAATCTTCACTATATATACAGTCCTTGTATATGCTTTACTGGAAAGAGTGCCGGTGCTCAGTGAGAGAAGAGTCCACACGCAAACAGAGGGGAGAATCCTTAACCAGGTGTACCTTAACCTGGCTTGGGTAAGTGGTTCCTTGGCTGCTCCACGATCCCTTGTGGGCTTGGGATGGGTATGCAGGATCCGGTCCACTGTATTGGAGGGGCTGTGTTGGTACTCCCTATGCGTTCAACGGAACCCTGGTGGTCTCAGTGAGCGGCAAAAACATAGAGGGGAAGCTCATAGTGTAGTATGCAGAGTCAAATTTAATCGAAAAAAGTAGTCACTTACATCGGAATAACAGCTGGTATATGGATGTACAGCGTTGCAGCCTGCGTTCCGGATGTGCGGAAGTGACGTTAGGGTCACGTGCTATGCCCTAACGTCACTTCCGCACATCCGGAACGCAGGCTGGAACGCAAACCGGCCGCAACGCTGTACATCCATATATCAGCTGTTATTCCGATGTTACATGTAAGTGACTACTTTTTTCGATTAAATTTGACTCTGCATACTACACTATGAGCTTCCCCTTTAAATCTGCATGCAGGGCGCCGGATGCATGGAGCTTAATGTTTTTTTTTTTTCAATCACCAGAGGCTCTAATAGGGTGATGCAAAGGGTGGTCCCGGGGCGCAGAGCAGTGCGCCCAGAGCCCACCCATTGTGTGACAATAGCGAATGAAAATTCGCTATTGTCACACCGATCCTCCTCCTGGCCAATCAGGAAGCCGGTCTAATACTTATATACAAAGAATTCCTTGGGATTTTTTTTTTACTGTCTTCTGCTATGGTTGTCCCCAGAAAAGTAATAGAGGGGAAATCTTCCAATGTGGACACTAGATCTGGTGACCTGGGGGTCCCCAAGGGATTCCCTTCATTTGCAGGGATTTCTTCTCACTTCCTGTTTTGGCTATGGGACAGCAAGTGAAGGGCAATCTTCCCAATGGGACGCAAATGGCAAATAATTATTTAACAGGGGTTATGACCCTGCCTTACTCTATCCAAAATGAAAAAAAAAAAAGTTTTACCTATAGTTATACTTTAAAGGCTAATTACACCTACTTGGAAAACATATATAAATATATATATATATATATATATATATATATATATTGTGACATTATGAAAGATGAGGTGATGGATGGAAGCTATGTATCACCTCGCATGCGTTCATATGCAGGGAGCTAAGGTGGAATACTGGCCAGGTTTTCTGGGTCACCTTGGCAGTCTTTGTTCCAGACCAGATTTTGCAGACCACTACTGACCACTAGGCATGTTCGGATCCTAGTCCCAACCCACCTGAGCAATCCTGCCAGGATGCCGTAACTGCACACCACCAATCATAGGCAGTGAGGCATTTCCCGTTCTATAGCTAGACATACACACACTGCTCATGATTGGTGGTGGTGTGCAGTGACAGCTTCCAGGCAGGAAGATACTGTAAATTAATGATGCTGTTAAGTGGACGGAACAATGCCAAATAAAAATTGCACAGTGTGCTCCGGGGAGAAAACCTCCTAAATTAATAAGAAAATGGGGTGGTTTGGGGGTAGGAGCTTCAGACTGCAACCATGTCTCATGTTACACCCAGAGCATAAAACATAGGCAGAAAGGTGGACCTAGCCTGTAAAGCAGGGATCCTCAAACTACAGCCCTCCAGCTGTTGCGGAACTACACATCCCATGAGGCATTGTAAAACTCTCACATTTCCAGACATGACTAGGCATGATGGGAATTGTAGTTCCTGAACAACTGGAGGGCCATAGTTTGAAGACCCCTGCTTTAAAGCAAACTGATAAAAGAAACACACTTAGAAGATCAGTTGATCTGGATATTGTTAGGTTATAAGCTTAGTGTGCTAGCTATATGTAGCAGGTTTTCCAGGCCTGTGGCCTGATGTGGGTCTGCCATTGTTACCGGTTACCTCTTCAGCCCATGTGAGCTGCGATCCTGGGTGTGAGAACTGAGACATGGACGACTCCGGCATCTTGGTTTTGGAGATTTTATTGTAGAAAGGGGGATGGGAGAAGGGAATGAGTGGGATACTCCTTTAGGCTTAACTAATTACACTTGGGACTTAATCCTAGAAAAATGCCCGTTGTCGCTTCCTTGACGCCAGCTGACACCAGCCAACGCTCACTAACACTGAGAACACACTGTAGCTTGATAGAAGTGCTGGATCCTTGACACTAAGTCCAGAAGACCCAAGACTGTGAATTGTAGAATTACTGACACTGCTGTACTGCAAAGTCACTGAATACTCCCCTCCTGCCTTGCACTGGCTTGAGGTAGTACTTTGTAGGGTTCTGTAAAGTTGCAACTGTTAACTGTCACACTCTGTCCAATTCAGGGCCCAACTGCAGGTGCCCCCTTTAACCTTGAATTCTTCGGGGTTCACTGACTATGTACCCCCTCTGTACCTTCAGGGTCCTCAACCTAGGTACCCCCTTTCAGCTAGCTGGCACTGGATCCCAGAACCTCTTCTGGAGTGGTCCCCTCTGACTCTTGCAGACCCCCACTCTCTGGATTCTCAGGCGACACCCTGAGACATCCACTTCATCAGACAGGAGAAGAGACAGCCGTACTCTCCCTCCTGGGACTATGCTCCCGCCAAAGACACCCTGTCACGCACTTCCCCCAAACTTACACCCACTCCCAGAATCCTTTGCAGCATAATCTGCCTTCTGGGGTAGTTACAAGCTTGGATGTGTCCCCTGATTGGGCTTCCCACACTGCCCAATATGAAGCCTCTCACGGGAGCCAGTGGGGATACTTCTCCCCTCAGCAGGCACATCTGGAAGCCCTGACACCCTAACTAAATAAATCACAGCCCTGCCGTTAGGCAGACAAGGCCCACTATACATTTACCTAGCACCTACCTGTAGGGTGCTACACCTATATAGTTTTTTTGCTAATGTAGGTACTTTTGGTTTGGCTGGCAGCCAAGCCGGTGTTGAACCTGGTGTCTGGTGTCAGGGTGAGTGACTCAGGGAGGCTGGATGACTCATCAAGCAGGTCCTCTGGTACCTCCTCCTACTTGCTGGAACCACCTTGGAGAAGCTTCCAGAAGAATGGGTGGGGCTGCTTAGAGTATTGATAAAGGCCCCAGCCAATCCCCAGCCAAGTGGGCTGCCAGGGGGCGGACACCTCTTAAATACCCCTGGGTTATGCCAGGGGCAGTCGGGTGGAAGATGAAGTGCTGAGTAGGCTGTCGATGGCCCTTGAGGGTAACCCCCTAGTCTGGGGGGGGGGGGTGACTTCGAACCTGTGGCTCAGGTGCTAGAGGGATCCTCTACAACACACAGAGGAATCTTGCCTGAATGCACATGAGCAAGTTTGAGGGCAGCAAGAGAGAGAGTCAGCACGTCCAGGAGGTCTTCATGAAAAGTCAGCTGGGTGGGCAGTCTGGGAGGACTGTGGGAAGTAGCAAGAGGGCTAGTGTGAGAGGCAGCTGCAGCCAAGCGGGCTGGCAGTGCCTGAAGAGGTGGTGATGGGATCAGTAGCCACAGGGGAAATTTAAGCTGGACACTAAACTTTCATACACAACTAAAGAGGCCCAAGAGGGCTTTTGCTTGATCTGGCTAGCTTTGCCAGATTCCTCAAACAGTGTTCCAGCTGGGTCTATGTTTGAACTGCAAGCAAGTGAAGTGCTGGAGGAAGAGGAGTGTATATAGACTGTATATAGGAAAGTTGTCCCCAAAGAGTTCTGAAGTCAAGTGGGCATCCCACAATTTTTCTATTTCCTATTCAAGTTTTATCCCCTCAATAAAACATAGAAACAAGCACTGTACTGTTTCTTGACTCTGGGATACTGTGAAGATTCGGTGTTCCTTTGCTGTGCAGGGTGGGGGATCCTAATTCACCAGTGGCTCCTACATGGGGTGCGATACAGTTATGTTATAAGATTATATACATACTGTATAACTATCTTTTTTATGTGGACCAATTTGTCTTTTGTAACCGGCTTGATGCTCACAAATGAAGGAGTTAAATTGACACATGTACTGATGTTTGTTTTTTAGGGAGTTTGACTTGCAAATCTTTATTTTTCCATAATGTGTGTAGCTGATGTAATGGGAAACTAAGTTTGGAGTGACAATTTACATAACTGTCCACTCATCTATGAAATTATAATATGACTTTCTTCCAGTGAATGTAACAGTGTGTACTGTGTAACTTGCCATAGTATACTTTTGGGCATATGCCCAACAGCAAACATTTGTTTTTACCAGAAATACTAAATGAATAACTACAGGCCGCACACAATGCAGTGGTATCATAGTCAGTGTAATGTCTGTGCTGCTTACTCACATGAAAAGTGTGCCTTTTTGGCCATAGTATCCAATCAGCTTCCAACTGTCCCTAACACAGTCTAGGTTCAAAAATAAAACAGGCATTTTGATTGGTTGCTAAAGTCAATGAGATGTTTTCGTGTGTGCACATTTTCATTCATCAGCCCCCAAAATATCATAAAGAAAGATTCCAATACATTACGTCATCGGAGGGATGTGTAGCTCTAGTGGTAGATGCCTTTTTCCAAGTGAGTTCACGTCAGTCTGTACTTTATTTAAGATTCTGGTAGCCCACTTTTGTTAAAATGAAAAAATAAAGAAAAGGTTCATCATAAACGGATTGCCCAGACAGGGGTTCTCCAGCAAAATACAAATAATGACAGCAACCAAAATGCCTAGTCACCTGGCTATACTTTGGCAGGCAAAGTATAATCCCATAAGTGTAACCCCAGCAGCAACATTGAAAGTTAGAAAAGATGCCTAGAAAAGTCACAAGACTCTTTGGGGTTGATTAAGGGTCCTTTCACATGAGCGGTGATCCCGGCGAACTCCGTTTTTCTCAGCGGGGATCAATACGCCGATCCCCCCTGAGCAGGCAGATGACAGCTCTGTCTCTGCTTACTTTGCAGAGACGGAGCTGTCAAAGCCCCACTCTCCTCTATGAGAGGCCTGTCCGTATTCATCTGATCCTATCCGACCCGATCCTCCAGACGGATAGAAAATAGGTTTTCCATCCGTCCGGATTTCACAGACAGGATCGGAGCGGATAGCACCACTAACATCCGCTGCTCCATAGAGGTACATGGAGCATCCGATCTGGTCCACCTGAAAAAACTGACAGGCGGCCCTGATCGGAAAGCCCGTGTGAAAGGGGCCTTACTAAAACTGGAGAGAGAAAAATCTGGTGCAGCTGTGCATGCTAGCCAATCAGCTTCTAACTCAAGCTTGTTCAATTAAGCTTTCATGAGAAAACCTGGAAACTGATTGGCTACCATGCACAGATACACCAGATTTTGCACTCTCCAGTTTTAGTAAATCAACCCCTTTGTTTCCCACAATGTTTCTTATATCCTTTTCTTAAAGGAGCGCTTTTGGGAATAGTATATTATTATGGTAACTGTGAGTTGGTATTTAGTAAATGAATAACTTTTTTATTACACATACGTTTGCTTGCATTTTTCATTGCATTTAAATGCGCACCAAGCTGTCCAGCAAAGGTGGTAGTGATGGGAATGGGGATTGTCTATAAATAATACTGCTGGGGCACTTTTTGAGAAAGAAAATGTAAATGTTGGGAAAAAAAAGGTGACCATTGGAAGCATGCCTGTTATAATTTGTGCTACCCCCTTTGGCTCCATGCACATAGAACGTTTGTCCAGCTCTCCTAAATGCCTTTCCTCTTGGCTTCAGTGTTTTGGCAGAAAAACGTTTGGTGCATTTAGGGACGTTAGGTCAATGGGTGTTTAGGCCCGTACACACGTACCGATTGTCGGCCGTAAATGTTCGGCCAATGTCCGATCGGCCGATTGTCGGCTTGTTAGTATTATGCTTCCGACAACCGACTGCGACTTTTCGGCTGAACAAAATCTGGTCTGCATGCTATAAAATGTTTGTTGGCCAACAACAGAACAGCCGATTGTTCGTCAGTCAGTACAGATTTCGGCCGACAAACATCAGATGAGCAAGACTGGGCATGCTCAGAGAAGAAAAAACACACGAAAAGTAGACCAGAACATGACACCACTTCTGCAGTTGGTTGTTACAAAATTCTTGTGCAGTCTAGAGCACATTTCAACCAACACAACAACACTGAACAAAAGACGGCCGATCGTTCGGCCGACAATCGGTGTGTGTGTACGGGGCTTTAATTTATCTTATTGGCCACATTTTTACACACGTCAAGTGTTTTTTCTGCCAAAATGCTGCTGTTCCTGGACGTACTGGCAATGTTTTTTTTCAGCCTCTACACTCCCCTGCCTCTAAACGCCTCTAAATGCCTATGTGTGCATGAACACATAAGCTAACATGGAGGGGCGTTTAGAGAGAAAAAAAAATTGCCTGATGCCCCTAAAGTCAGCGTTTTTTACGTATATATATATATATATATATATATATATATACATATATATATATATATGTATATATATATACATACAGTATATATATATATATATATATATATGTATATGCATACAGTATATATATATATATATATATATATATATATATATACATACATACAGTATATATATATATATATATATATATATATATATATATATATATATATATATACATACATACATACATACATACAATACATACATACTTTAACTTATTTATAGTCATTTATTATATTATAATTTATGATTTTGTGTTTCAAACTTTATCATACCTGAGATGTTATAAAGAAGAACGCACAGTAAAAAAAATCATATGTAAATAGTTGGTTTGGGCTGCTCTTTCTTAAGAATTACATGCAAAATAATTGTACCGCTTTCAGCACCTAAAATCGGAAAGAATCATACCACCAGGGAGGTTAATTGTCACTTTTGTTAGACAGCTTCATATGCATGAAAATATGGGAAAATGTTTGAGTTTTCTATGGAAGCACCGCAGAAGCTGTGCCAGGGAGGGAATTGGATGATTTAGTCTTCTGACTCAATCACCTATGTGTAAATTGGAGCTTAACGCATATCTAAACCCAAAAAACAAAAATGTCTTATATTGCTGCTTACCAGTCCTTCTTTGTGGTGGCTGCATTCATTTATTTTCATTTTCCTTTAATTTTAGCTGGTGATTCAACCAAGAACAGTCCTAGAATGACATTGTATTGAATGACATTGTAGTGTAATGACATTGTATTGTATGACATTGTATAATACAATCTGTATTAGAAGAACAGAAACAAGATAAGACTATGGAACCCCTCCCCTCTCCTACTAAAATAGAAAGATGTGGTTCTGTAGTCCTCAGAGAACAATGTGATAAAAGTCGGTGCAGGCAGAGGGCAAAAGAATTTATCAACTCACAAGATTTTCTGTAAGGTCAACAAGTATTTTTTTCAACTTCTCAGAAAGATATAACAGAAAAGTTTTGAATGTGTATTTATCAGAACAAAAAGGAGAAACTAGAAGTTCACTGTTAGAGTTTACATACAGTATAGCTGTTGTGTAAATTGAGAAAAAAAAATCTCCTGTGTGTGTGATCAATGCACATGGAGTTTAACAAACTTTGTTGAAGATTCTTAACTTTCTCTGTTCTTCAAAGAAGCTGTTTGATTCTCTATGTCCTTCCTAAAATGATGAATGAATGCGAGGGGGGGGGGGGGGGTCACACTGCGGGATTGGTTTGCTTATCCAGTGGCATACCTTTATAATATAAGAAAACAAAAATTAAACCCGCGCCACCCTAAATAAAATACAATACACATATTGCAGCTGCTGTTCGCCAAGTAAATACTCAGATAGAGGCATAGAAAAACAATTAACACGGCGCTAATAAAAAAATAAAAATAAGTAAAAAAATAAAAATAAGTAAAAAAATAAAAATAAGTAAAAAATAAAAATAAATAAATAAAAAATAAAAATAAAATATAATAAAAAAAAAACTAGCGCTGTGTTAATTGTTTTTCTATACCTTTATAATGCCAGCACAGACATAGTGAATGCTATTCAGCATACTTCTTTAACTTTGGTAAGTAAGTATACAGTATATATATTTTTTGTCACTAGCTGTGATTTTTCACTATGCACTGTTCACTTTTTGTTTTTCCTTTGTGGTTTCCTCACACGGGTATGTATGTTTTCCTTCCAGACCATAGAGCGATTTGTCTGTGTCAGCTGATTGGGCTTTATCCTGCTTTTATACATATTTATGTTCCTATTGGAGTATATCCTATATTCTTTCACTTGACGAGAGTATTGTTGGCCAGGGCAACAACTTACTCTCCCTATTTATCACTGAAGGTACGGTATTCTCATACATATTGGTATATATTTAGGGTTTTTATATAGGAGATGATCTGTTGGTCATTTATCTCGCTCCCCCTTTCTTTGTTATTTCTTTTGGGTTTTTGATTATCACTCCTCTGATGGGTTGTGTCTTCCCTCCCTCCTCCCCCCCCCTTTTTTTTTTTTTTTTTGGTATATATTGATTTTACTGAATCCTGACCTTTGATTGCTCTTAAATGTTATTGTGTGTTTTGGATGGAGATGTATTTGTCACTATCCTGTTATCTATATGATGTTATTCAAACATAATTATACTAATGGATATTGAAATTTGTTTGACTGTATTTTATGCTTCTAGTGGTGTCTATTTTATCTGTCATGGCATCCTGAAGAAGCCCCTATCCTTGGCCGAAACGCGTAGATCCAGCCTCAGATTGACCCACATCTGATGATATACCATATGACATGATGTACTCCATACTATAGTTATTTGTTGTGCTTTTTATATCTTTTGATACTAATAAAAGACATAATTTTTAATGTGAGTTGAAATGTCTCTCTATGCCAGACACTACTGAAATCCCTCTTTATTCATCCCTGATCTCCTAAGGAGTATGAGGGTGAATGCTTTTCTCACATTTTGTTGTCACATATGAGGGATAGTGTCGGGGCATACTGTATACACTAGATTTTAATCTCACCCCAACTTCCTTTTACATATACACTAGTATGTACCCATATAATGTGTTGTTTCCATGCATATGAGAAGTAACTTGTAGGCAGGTGCAGTCTGTATTCTCCACTGCAGGTGGCGCTCAACTGCAGCAGTGATGCAGAGGGAGAGGAAGTCATGGGCTACATGGTTCCTCTATGGTTTCCTGAGTTATTTGGGCAGTGAACTGATTGGATGCTTGTCGCTCATGTGACTCTGGGGGGCCATCTTGGGTATGGCAGAGTCTATTTAAGACCCCCGGCCCCTCAGTTTGGTGCACATTTATGTGTGGGTAGTGTAGGAACAGGTCACCCATCTCTCAGGGATAGTATATGCGGCAGGAAAAGGTTCCAGTTAAAAAAGGAGAGCTTAGGGCTTTGCAATCTCTTTGGACATCTTCCCATTTGGGTAAGGGACAGCCAGGCCGCAGTTTGCCTCTGCAAACAGACGCTGTCAGTTCGACTGATACCTGCTCCACTCCATGCTGTTGGCATCAGTGAGTGTTCCCATTTGGGCCCTCTCCCACTGGGTTGTTGTGAACCGTTTTGCTTTTTACTTCAATACAAGTTCTACTTACTGCACCTGGACTGTCTTTGTTATTGCTGCTGCACCACGCTGCGCCCTCCCACAAACTGTGTTTAGAATGAAAAAAATTGCACAACTTGCAAAACTTGCTCCTCTGTTCCTCTTCTATATATTTGTGGGTGGGGCCACGAGGCTTCCAGGTGGGGGTACCTTTCACGTGGATAATGATAATCAATGCCCGGGACCAGGCAGAGACCGAGTTTATGTGAAAATCATACATTATGATTTTGATTCATCGATTTAGAGATGAGCCGCACAATATGTGCAGTAAATAATTACACAGAGTCCCTCTGTAGCAGCTTCTGTATATTACTTTTAGGAGGGACACTGCTGGGCCCATGTCCTCTCCCCCGGTCCAGTGTACCTCTGCCACCTCACTCTCAGTGACAGAGCGGGGCCCCACTGTGCACTTAGTGTGACCCTCATGCGTGCACTGGTTAACTCCTTCTCTCCCATAGCATGCGGCCAGGTTAGGGGTCTCCATAACATGAGTTTGGTCCTGGTTGCTTTGGGAAACTGACCACTGGGGAAGAAGCCAGATCACGACCCTTCGCTACCTGAGGACCTTTCACCTACACCAGGTACCATACTTCCCGACTGGCTGCAATGTACCTTGCATTAGTTCTTGGTTACTTATAACAACTGCATGACTCCTCCGGCTTCTGTTGCCGAGTAAAGCTTTTGTATTCACTTTGCTTCATACCCAGGAGCTGCAGAATATTAACCCCCTTCCCCAGCCTGGACTAACTAACATAGACAACCTGCCTACAGGTTGGCTTCTGATCCCAAAGAGAACCTGTATACTGTTGTGACACTGCAGAGAGTATGTAAACATACCTGTAAGATACTAGTAGCATACCATAATAACTATACTAATACTGCTAGAAATATATATTTTATACTAATAATAAAATTCAATGTACTATATTAATTTTCCATTACTCTCAGAAGTATTGGAAAGAAAAATATTTCCACTTACTTCACTTTCATGCCACACTTTTTTGCATACATGAAAAGCTGTTTGCACAATTAAAATCTTTATACAATGAGATACATTTGTTCTTGTTTTCTGATCATTTAACTTTATCAGGTACTGCTGTAAAATAAGTTGATGGACTGGTATATTCATGTCTCTACCTCCATTTATGATGCTTTGTTGTAAAACAATAGGTGTGTTGAAACTCACCTGGAAGCGATGCAGAAGTGAAATAGGCAAATGACATGAAGCCAGCATATAAATCTTGTGGCAGTTCACTGTTCAGTCAGTTTATAGCAGTCAGCCACAGTCCGGAATGTCTAAAAATGACAGAAAAAACCCACTAGGTCCTAATGGAATAGATTTGCCTGTAAAGCCACATTCAGAGGGTGGCCTTCCTGACTGGTTCCATGGACTCATGTCAAGGAGGTAAGTGTGTGTCATGTCAAGACTATTCTATACTATTACAGGTATGGCATTGCTGATTCTTATTATTGAACCCAAACCATTATAGTTTCCCTTTAAGTAAAGTAAATAATACTAAAATTGGCCTGATGTACTACAATAACAAGTACTATATGAGAAATCTTTTTACTTTGCTCATTGGGATTTTTTTGGGAATCATGACATGGTTTGATATTTTCGTGTATGTAAATCTGAGCAACAAGTTTATTGTGGTTGGTATTAGACATGTACAGTTCATTTCCTTCTGAATCGAAATGTGGACTAATTTTTCAATATTCTGCACCTTGGATGTATCCAAATTTCTAAATCACAATAGGAACTAATGTAAACAAATCCGAAATAAATGATAATGAAAGGAAATTTCGTCCAAATTTGAATTCGAATGAATTTAAATTTTAAAACGAATTTGAAATGTAAACATATTGCTGGCTTTTGCTGATTTCCTTCACAAACTGAGTGCAAGTAGACCTAAAAGAATTGATGCTGTTTTGAAGCTAAAGGGTATTCAAAATATTTCTATTCCCTATTACATTTTTCTTGTTTTGGTATTGCATAGTCCCAATTCCCCCCTTGTCCCTCTGTGGACTTTTCACTATATTTTCATGGATAGATACCTCTCTTTTTTGTATTATTACTTTCAAAATGTGGAACCTAGCTTTTTGGTATTCAAATATAGATTTCCTTTAGATTTTTCTTCTGTTCGCTCACTCTGAATTTTTACATTTTTAAAGTAAAATTTATATTTTTTCAAGCATTCTCACACCGGCTTAAAGCTTTTGCACAGTACTGTACATAGAGACAGCAAAACGTTGAAGTCAGATATTTCTTTTATAACTTAGAACACTTCACATATTCTAAATAAACCCTAAATAAGCCCTATTAGTACAAAGAAGATTAACGTGTTAAAAATCAAACTATCAATAATTCTGGTGAATTAATAATTTTAGAATTGTTTGTGTCCATATCAACATATATGCTTATTATAAACTAGGACTCTTTAATTTTTTTCTATTTTAATCCTTTTATTAAAGGTTTAAGCCAGCAATAGATAGTGCGATTTTCTTTTCTGCATCCGCAGGCTATAGCCACTGGCAATAACCGCATGGAAACTTTGACATGCTGGATGTACCCAAGTTGATCATTGGATCGCTTTGGGTACAATCATCCTGCGCATAGATGGTTCAAATCTTGGCTGGTCCCTGCTGAACCAGCCAAGATTCAAACCATCTATGTCAAGTTTTACTGTTAGTACAAATACAGAACAGTGCAGTCAAAGAAGTTTTATGGCAAATGTAGGTAGAACTTGCAAGCAACGCAGGTGAGACTTCATTCGAGAATAACAAACAACAGTGGCGTCGTACATAGTAGGTACAGCAAACTCATAATGGGCCATACACACTATAAGATTTTCTGAAGACTTTTTCCTTTAGACTTAACAAAACCATATAATATGAGGTCAAACCTAAACACTTTCAATTTGTATGCAATCTGGCAGGCCCTTGCACTACATAGAAAAGGTAAATCTGAAGAAAATTTAACCACAAAAGTTGGATAGTGTGTATCCAGCTTAAGTGTCAAACTAGACCATCAAAGCCAACCAGGGATAGTATGCACAAGTGAAGGCATAACATGCTTGTAATGACTATACTCAACTTAATTGTTATGCATGTGTGACTTAGGCCCCTTTCACACATACGGTCCGTTTGTCCGTATTTCATCCATCCGTTGACGGATGAAAAACGGACATCAATGCATCTCTATGTAAAAACGAATGACAACGGATGATCATCCGTTAACATCCGTTTTCATCCGCTTCCGTCAATGTGCGTTTTCTGGAACAGATGAATGCCCTATTTTTCATCCGTCAAAAAAATGGATCGGACGAAAAACGGATGTAAACAAACGGTCCGTTTTTCATCCGTTTTTGCATTGGTAGTGGATGTAAAAAAAAATGGATGAAAAACGGGTTAAAAATGGATGAAAAACGGATGAAAACAGACGAAAAACTGATGGAAAACGGATGAAAAACAGATGAAAAACTGATACATTTTGACGTGACTGAACTGATGAACTGAACGGACCGTATGTGTGAAAGGGGCCTTAGGGTATACAAAAGATATTATCTTTGATCACATGAGTTTCATGTTAGCAATAGTAATTACATTTTTATACAACTCATAAAGTTGTTGTCATAATTTCCAATAGAAGCATTTTGTGGTATTTCAAGTAGTACCTAACTAATTTTTGAATATTCAGTTTAAATTAATATAGAATTTTAAACAGTTATACTCAAAACAAATATATTGACCTCTTGATAAATTTGTGTTCTTCTGTAAAAGGGAATCTGAAGAACTACTGAAGAACAGGGAGACTGGGACCTTCATGATCACATTAAGCCAAAGGACTTTTGGCTACATCCTGTCATATAAGTAAGTTTTCATCATACGTCTACCAAATATGTATTTATGTGATTTTTAAGATAGAAGATAAATGTTTAGTACTTGAGGCAGAGGTGGGGTTATGCTATATTCAAGTATTCTGTTTTACTGGCTTATATTTACTGCAGCTATTCTCCCAAAAGTCTAGAAATCATGATCTGTTAGGGGTACTTGAGGACTAGAGTTAGGGGTACTTGAGGACAAGAGTTTAGAAACACTTTTCAACATAAATATAGAATGTATATATATATATATGATTATCTTGTCCAGGTGAGAATCCGCATTCTGCAATTTCAATTGCTTCCTTATTGCTCCTACACTATTACCAAAAGTATTGGGACACCTGCCTTTACACATGAACTTTACTGGCATCCCAGTTTTAGTCTGTAGGGTTCAATATTGAGTGGGCCCACCCTTTGCAGCTATAACAGCTTCAACTCTATTGGGAAGGCTGTCCACAAGGTTTAGCAGTGTGCCTATGGGAATGTTTGACCATTTTTCCAGAAGCACATTTGTGAGGTTAGGCACTGATGTGGGTGAGAAGACCTGGCTAGCACCCACTCTAATTCATCCTAAAGGTTTTCTGTTGGGTTGAGGCAGTGGCGTTGTGTGGGGGGTGCAGGGGGGGCCGGCCGCACTGGGCGCAACATCTGGGGGGGGCGCATCCGCAATGTCACCCTGTCTGTCTGACTCTGCATACACGGTTCACACACTCTGTGCGGCTGCCTCCATCTTTAGGCTGGTAGATGTCCAGCGCGGCCGCCCTATAGCTGAAAATGGCGGGTCGAGGTGGGGCTGGACTGTGCCTCACCTGTCCATTGGTGTAGGGTGGGGTTGCGTTGCAAGCCAAGCCCCGCCTATGCCGCCTCTCCTCACTACTCAGTCAGTTTAGCAGCAAGTGAGTCAGCAGCCTGGCGTCCGAGACCCGCTTCCTGATTGGCCAAAAGTCGAACTCATGCCATTGGCTGAGGAGGAGGCGGGAGGACTCAAGGAGACGCGGGGAACTGAGGAGAACCACCGCAATCTACATGCTGTGCTATACACCGTGCTCTCCAGTCTTCCCGAAGCATTCACTTTGCTATAAGTTAAGTAAGGAATTTCTCCGTTATTACGTTAGTCAGTGCACCCATATTATGGTATCATTTTTGCAATTGCAAGAACATAGGGTTCAGATTTGTATAAAAGCTATTCCCATTTATTGAAATTGATTATATTAATTGATGGGTGTGGGTTTTTATAGACCCTGGATGAGTTCTTGGTTACATAAAACAACAGGAAGGAGCCCATGGTTATATACACGATATATGACAATGGAAGGATCGTCAGTCAGAGATGTATAGTAACTAAGTAGAACTATAAGAAAAAGATAATCAGCGCAAACCAAATTCAAACAAAAAATCAATCTCGTGCACAAGGCTGCAAACAATCAGTGCCAAACACAAAACACCTGTGAAATCTGAAAATATTGAGGTTCACTTGGCGCAGCAATATCATTATTGTCAACTAAGTAGAACTACTTCACTACTGTACTTAAGTACCGAAAGGCGGTATCTGTACTTTCCTAGAGTAGAATTTTTTTCTCCTACTTCCACTTTTACTTCACTACATTTTTTCGATGATTTCAATACTTCTACTCCGATATTTTTTTTTTTGTGCTGCATAGTTACTCGTTACAATTATAAAAATTACCACTGCCAGAACAGTAGATGGCAGGTTTCATGAAGCTCAAAACATGTGTATTATCAGCGCATACGAAAATAAATGCTACTGTATGCATAAATAAAAGCTGCATTTGAAATAATAAAAAACAATTTGATGGTCAAACTTTTGACTTCTTTCTTTAATAACTACATAGCACAGTACTTGTACTTTTACTTTCAGTACTTGAGTAGCAATTTTTTTTTCAAAACTACTGGTACTTTTACTTTCAGTACTTGAGTAGCAAAATTAAAAAAAAAACTACTTGCAATACTTAAGTACAAAAAATGTTGAATACTTTAGTACTTCTACTCAAGTCACTTTTTGATCGAGCACTTCCACTTCTACTCAAGTCACTTTTTGATCGAGCACTTGTACTTTTACTCAAGTATGGGTTTTCGAGTACTTTATACAACTCTGACGTCAGTTGAGTGTTGCCATGGGATTTCTGTCACAATCTGAACACACTGCAGCTTGACATGCTGTACCAACTGGTAATATAAAATGGAAGTTAGCAAGAAAATAGCAGCACTTCAGTATCAGCAAATCTCATTTCCCCTTCAGTTACATTCCCCAAACTGCTCTATGCCTTGTTGTTTATTCATACAATTAGCAATTTTTTTTAGGACGTAAACATTTTAACCCATTCAACAAACAGAAATGCTTTTCAAAGTATTAAATAGGCATGACAGTACAATCAATATGGTTGCTTTTTATTTAGTATTATATGATTTATGAGAAATACTGAGAATGAGATGACTGAGGTATAATACCTTCAATAAAGCCAGTGCCACCCTCTGATGATATTTCATGTTTAATGGGATTTTGTTTGTAGGTTTGTTGTTTGTTGCTCTCCTGTATACTTCCTGCACTCTCAGGATTACTGTAACATAATTCCATTTTCAACTGCTAATGGTTCAGAAAATGTCATTATCTGTGATACAGGAGACACTCAGGCTGACAGCCTGTGCTAGCACACCACAACAACAATATCTACATCATAAAGACACTTTCAAGATACCTGTATACAGCACCATTTTTGCAAAATGAAATTATTCTTATAATGCTTATTGCCAACCCTGAAGATTTGAGAACCATGAGACAATCTGGTTTCACCCCACAGATCAGTCCATCAATTCACTAACATCCAAACAATGCACAGATTATAGTAATTCCAACCCTAATGAAAAAAGCCACACTTCATCTGTACTGTAGCCTAAAGCTAAAATCTAAGGATTAGTTATTATTGATTCTATGGGGTTGATTTACTAATGGCAAATGGGTTGTTCACTTTGAAAGGCAATTTGCAATTTGATAGGGAATTTCCCTTAGGTTAGCGAATGAGGTGAAGCTCTGTTGACTTCCATCATTCAATCATGTACAGGAAAAATACAGTTTTCTTCCCTGTTTGGAAACGCTTTGCAAAGTGAATTTCTACCACATTTACTAGGTGAAGACAAAATCACTTTGTAAATGAGCATTCCCTTTGCGGGTTGTGTTTTGTGTGTTTATGTCCTGCCTAATCTGTCATTCAGGTCACAACAAATGACATAACCAATCTGTATAAGAGGCGCAGACCCTGGCCAGTGGCACACATTCTTTTATGCCTGTTACAAAATGTTTTGTGAAGAAAAACTGAACTACCTGTAGTGCTACCCCCACAGGAGCCGCTGCATATTTTGGGTCCTCTGCTCTCTAGTCCTAGGCAAGGCCTCACTCTCACTGACACCACCAGGATACTTTGATCGGTTACTCACAGCAGATGTGCAAAGATGGCACACTGCCACAAGTATAACAAAGCAGATTGGTAAAGCAATGGTAATGCACATGAACACAACAAAACAAATACAATGCTCTCAACAAATATATTGTTCGGCAGCGTCATTTCCATAGCAACAGGTGGAGCTTCTGCTGAAGGATGGGAGGAGGCGGTGCTGGGTAGGACTGGGCAGGACTGGGGTGAGTTTAATGAAAGCTAGGCTGGATTCATCTAGGAAAGACCAACAACGGTTTCAGGGAGTGCATGACACCCGGCAAATTACTCTGAAGAGAGAAACCGTTGTTGGTAAAGAACAGAAGGCAGCTGAATGTCTAGCTCAGATTAGACTTTCTAAGCTAGCCTGAAAATGCATGGTATCAAAGCTTTTGTCTACAATGGGGCTCTGCCACACTTTAATGGGTTGAAGTCCTTGTATCGTCTGCCCAACTCTTCCTTTTCCCCTTTCTGCAGTTTAGTCATGCATTTCAAGCTCAGTTTGGCTGTGATAGGATCCTTCTTTATTCTAGTGATCTTGAGACATTATTGTAAGATGACACTCTCTTCAAGGCACTCTCTACTATTTATAAGCAAATAACTTCTTACACCACATATAAATGCTTGTATTGCAGATGGTCTTAGACTCGATAATGACAACTGACATGATATGTGGGAGGCTCCCTTTGCCAGATTAGTGTTGGCTAGGGATCATCTGATTTATTATATAAATAATGATGTGTGCCATACTTCACGAATACCTTACACATAAACCAGTTTGTAAAAAAACACCAAATTATTATCCAAAAACAGTGTTCTATATCGTGCTCATATTATATCAAAGAGCCATTATATCAAATAAAATTAAAGTGTTACTAAACCCACAACAGTAAAATCAGTCTGTATATGCAGTAAACATGCTTGTTATACTCGCTGTGGAACCTAAGGGATTAATCATCTGCAAAAGGCTGTTTGATCCTGTCTTCTCTGATCCTCCCTGCAGCCTCATAGGACAATCAGGGGAGAATGAAAACTCCTCCTACAAGCTTTAACCAGACACTCATAGAAGTCACAAGACTGTTATATACTGCTGATAAGAAAAGGTATTTAGCAGTTTATAATGACTAAAACTATTTAATTTCCATGATCTGTGTACTGTGGGAGACCAGATAATGTGAATGCAGGATCCTGGGTTTAGTAACACTTTAAGAACTATAGTCCATAAAATATAGTCCATACAAATGTTACAAAAGTGGTCTATCTCTTTAAGTGATTCCTTATTGGTTCCACCCAATAGTGCTCAAAGCAAATCAGTGACTTGTGCTCTCTCCACCAGATGTACTCTCACCTGGGGTATAGGATTGTACATTTAGGTATGGTCTATATAGGCTTGTGTCCCACTCAGTGGACTACAAACGCTCAGGATTGTAGGATTTCACAGATACCTATGCTGGATGTCTCCAAACAGCCATACATAATGAAAGGGAAACCTCCAAACATAGTGTTTAATCTTTAATTTATTACCCAAAAAACAAATTCCAGATATACTGTACACTCACTTGTTCAAGGTAAGAACAGCGCACCAAACTATGCCTCGCATGCAGCATACACAATGTGTACAAGATCGCAAATATACAGGCTCCAGTTTACAGTTACCACACTATCTCTATGTCTGTGGAGCATTGTGATGTCATCAAGCCCCTCCCCTACACGTTACACCACAGAGTCACATGGCTTTATCGGGGGGATTCTGATTGGTCGGCACAGCGCTCTGACTTAAATACCAGTCTATTGAAGCCATTTTCTTGTAGTCTCCTTACACTTCCTAAAGAGCCATTCTTCCTGAGATCCCAATGCCATTCTTCCTGAGATCCCAATGCCATTCTTCCTGAGATCCCAATGCCATATATTTAATCCCTGCGATCACATATTGATGATGTTTCCCTAGTACATGTTTGTACATGATGTTTATATCTACTGCATATAAAATAAAATAAAATAAAAGACATATACAATATTTAAAATAGCAACAAAAAAAATCCTAATAGCTACCCCCCTAAAATATATATAAATCCCTTGATTTGTCAATTTTTTTTTAAAATATATTTAAAGTGGAACTTTAGTCAGAAAATGAAGTCCTGCTAGATCACTTCAGGCTGGCAACTTTTGCAGGTATAGCTACAGTATGTAAAACATTAAAAATAAGTGCCTACACTGTATAAGATCCAGTAATACACTGTTTCCACTGCTCTGCACATGCTCAGTTGCTCTCCCATTTTAGGCATTTTTAGGCTCTGCTGAGTTAGTAGAGGCCGATCTGCTGACAATTCTTAAAGTGGAATTAAACCCTCCTATCCTTTACAGCAAAGGAAGCTGCTTCTGTTTAAACTGCAACTGTCATGGTGCTGCACATGTGATCAGTTATGGCCATTTGATGGATTGACAGTTTGGTTGAGGACACAAGCAAATGTGACAGTTAGCAATCCCGGCATTCCAGGGATGTATCTGTTTTTTGAAACCATTAAATCAATTTGTTTAATTCTGCTTTATGATTTACTGCTGTTTGGGGGCTCTGGGCTGCGGCAAAATGGCAGCCTTCAGCAAGAAGCAAATTGTTATGGGTAAAGTTTTGCTTTAAAATAACCAAATGGTATAAAATCAATTACCTCAAAATATCTTAAATCTTGAGATATATATACATACAATTTCATACATTAACAATAGACAATAAACAATACTGTATAGAAGTGTAATGGTCCCCAGAAAATTAAGGTGGGATGTTCCCATTAACGATGGACTACAGGAGGAATAGAACATAGAGGAATGATATATTTTTTTTTAACGCTAAAGGTAAAGAGATAATGGAATTCCTTATTAAAAGGAAACAAAGAAATTACATAAATTAAAAAAGATTAAGGAGTATAAGTATATAGTGGACCCATTTAAAAATAATTCTGACTTTGAGAAACAAATGTGATCTAAATAAGGATAGGCAAAAGAAGGACCTTGAGAATAAAGCTAAAAAGAGAAAGAAATATATGAGGGTCCTTAGTGACTATCAGAACAAACCTGTGGCAAACCGAACAAATCTGATTCAGCCTGCACATCACTGGAATAGGAAATACAGATGGAGAAACCCCAGGTGAAAGAAAGTACTTGGAATTTAAAACCCCTTAATTGCACATTCCAAGACATAAAATAATTCATCCTTTTTTATGGATAGTGTAGGACCCACTGATAATGGGGTACTTTGACGCAGTGGTGGGCTTGAGCACGATATGGCCATATGGTGGGACCAAATCCCCATTTTTATTTATGGATTGTCTTCATATTTGATAGTCATTTCTTTTGCATGTGTGCGCTATTCTTTTTTAATATAAAATAATAGGAGGAAGAAATGATAACACCTACTATACAGATAGACCTTGTCCTCGTGACAACAAGAGGATGGTAAGAGAATATAGAGATTATCATCAAAGAACCTTAATAAAATCCCCACAAGACAATAGAGCATACACACCATACAGATAAAACAATAGAAATCACCAATATAGTTAGAATTCTGGCCATCGCAATGGGTATCAGAATTATAGGCAAGGTAATTATGCAATGAGTGCATTTTAGCTCTGTTGCTTACGCATGGTAGAGAGGATTTCCATTAGCTGTGGAAGACACTTTCTTTGCGGTGATTATTATCACATATTTATCACTCCTGTGCATTGGACTTTATTTAAAATGATTTAATTTTGTTTTATTATATTTGGATCTTGTGGATGTTTTTTGCACATTATGAATAGTTTGCTGATGGCACATGCTTTAACCACTTGCCTACTGGACACTTTCACCCCCTTCCTGCTCAGTCTAATTTTCAGCAGCACTGTACCTACAGTATCTCACAAAAGTGAGTACACCGCTCACATTTTTGTAAATATTTTATAATATCTTTTCATGTGACAACACTGAAGAGATGACACTTTGCTACAATGTAAAGTAGTGAGTGTACAGCTTGTATAACAGTGTAAATTTGCTGTGCCCTCAGAATAACTCAACACACAGCCAAATATGCCTAAACCGCTGTCAACAACCCCTAAGTTAAAATGTCCAAATTGGGCCCAAAGTGTCACTATTTTGTGTGGCCACCATTATTTTCCAGCACTGCCTTAACCCTCTTGGGCATGGAGTTCACCAGAGCTTCACAGGTTGCAGGCTAATACTACTACTAGTACTACCAATGATAATAATAATAATAATAGTAATAATAATAATAATAATAATAAATTAATAAACAAATGTAAAATATACACAGATAAAAAAAATAACAATAAATACATTCAATACATGAGTACTAAGTAATAATAAAAAGAAATATATATATATATATATATATATATATATATATATATATATAATTAACCCCTAATTTAAATCTCCAAACCTTAAAAAAATAAAATAAAATAATAATAATAAATATCTAAACACCCTAAAACAAAATAAATAAATTATCATTGTTATCATTATTATTATAGTTATGGTAATTTATTTATTTTTTTGGGGGTCGGGAGTTTATGTATAGTTAATAATAAATACATTCAATCAGGGCCGTCTTTAATATTGATTGGACCCTGGGCAAACATTTTCTTGGGCCCCCCATGCAATTTCGCTCTCCACCTTCTCTGAAACATACAATAAACAGCAGCTAGACTCAAAATCAGTTTCCTTAATCAGATCAGGCAGCAATTGGGATTGGTTGCCAGAAGTTACAGTGTATCATTACTGCTCACTGACTGACTGCTAGAGGTTACAGCACACACTATGGCTCACTGTTTATTTGCTCGAGGTTACAGCACATGACTATTGCTTGTTGATTGGTTTCTAGAGATTACTGTACAATAATACTGCTCACTGATATGTTGCTAGAGATTACTGAACATCCTTACCACTCACTAATTGGTTACTAGAGGTTACTGCACATTATTACTGCTCACTGATTGGTTGCTAGAGGTTACTGCACATCCTTACCAATCAATAATTGGTTGCAAGAGGTTAGTGCACATCATTACTGCCCACTGATTGGTTGCTTGCCTGCACACCATGGACTGGGGAGGTGAGGGGACCCATCAATAGATAGAAAACTCCTAGGGATACTAGGACTCCTGTAATCAGTGGCATTGCTGGGGAAGGGGGGTGATCAGTGGCAATGTTGAGGGGTAGATGGGATCAGTTGCAGTGGTGGGGGGGATGGGATTAGTCAGGAGGCAGTACACTGTGGAAAATTCTGAATCATGTAGAGCAAAGCAGGAAATCTTTGGCAAGTATATAGTGGGGTATTCTACACTGACCATCAATGTGAGGAGAGATTCTACACTGACCACCAATGTGAGGGGCGATTTGCACTGACCACAATGCAATGGGAGATTTTATGCCCCCCACCAATATAAAGAGGGATTTCTACACTGACACCAATGTAATAGGAGCATTTTTACAATCCACCAGTGTAAGGGGGAATATACAGTGACCTCCATTTAAGGGGGAGTTTACACTGACAACCATTGTTGAGGAGATATGTACTGACCACCATTGTAAGGTGACATTTTTACACCGACCACCAATGTTAGGGGGGATTTACACTAACCACCAATGTAAGGGCAATTCTGCACTTACCACCACTGTAAAGGGAAATGTACACTGATCATCAATGTAATGAAGAAGTTACACTGACAACCAAAGTAAGGGGGACATTTACACTGGCCACTAGTGTGAATGAAAGGATTTTTCACCAAGCCCAATGTAATGAGAAGATTTAAACTGACCACCAATGCAACTGAGACATTTAGACTGCATTCACATTTCTTGTGTCAGGAAAACATGCAAAATTGCTTTCCTGACGCCACAGAAATCTGCTACCCTTCGCCTGGTACACAGCAGTGGCATTAATTGTTAATACCACCCTCACGCATCTGCTGAGATGTGCGTATTCACATCCACCAAAATTCAGGGTGCTGTGCTGTTTAACACATATCATTGCAGGTTATTTACAGGTAAACACAGGGTCTGCAGGTGAGTCATCTGTACATGGCAATAGGGCAAAGCTGGGCAGTTATGGGACTAAAACTTTAAGAGAATTTAAACAGGGATAGTTGGCAAGTATGAGGCAGCTGCTTTGGGCCCCACAACAATGATGGGGCCCAGGGCAGCTGCCCCTTTTGCCCTGCCTTAAAGACGGCCCTGCATTCAATAAATGAGTACTAAGTAATAATAAATAAATAAATAATTAACCCCTAACTTAAACCTTTAAACTTTAAAAAATAATAATAATAATAAAAAGCTAAATACCCTAACACAAAATAAATAAATAAAGTATTATTATTATTATAGTAATAATAATTTATTTATTTTTGGAGGTTTGGTGTTTATATACTATTATTTTTTTAATAATAATATTAATATAAAATGTATTTATATATTTTTTAAGGTTAGGAGTTAATTATTTATGTATTATTACATATTATTAATTTATTTTATTTATTTATTTATTATTTATGATGATTTTTGTTATTTCTGTATTTATTTTACATTTATTTATTCATATATTTTTACTATTTTATTTAATTTGCGCAGAAAATCGCGCACATAAGCGTGACAAAATGCACAAATGCGCACAAAAAACACGTGAATAATGAGTTCCCGTTTATTTCTATGGGAATAAAAACGCAACAAAATGCTCAAATCTGCCCGATTCAAGCTACAAAAAAAGCTCCAGAACTTTTTTGAGCTTCAGGCGACTTGGAGTGGAGATGTGAACTCTCTCCGTAGAGAATAATTGATTTTTTCTCCTCCAGCGTTTTGGAGCTTCAAGCTTCAAGCTAAAAAACACTAAAGTGGGAATGGGGCCAAAAACTGACCACACTAAGCAGGAGAGCACACAGTGGTCAGTTCTCTAGTTGTCCTGGGAACTCAGCATGTTCCCTTCCAATGATCAGACCTGTCCTGACATGCAACTGCTGCACAGCCATTCCCTGGGAAGCTCAGTGTGCTGCTGCTTCTCCTCCTCCCACTAGCTCTTATGCAGCTAAGAACAGAGGGAATGTGATCACTTCTAAAAAGGGGGTGGGGGGAATTGTAATCTATCTATTTTGTATCTATAAAATGGTTCACCTTTCATTTCTTTTTAAAACAGAATGGGTTGTTTTACAAGGGGATCGTTTACAATCACTTTAATTATTCAGCTTTAATGGAGCCGTCTTTGTGCGCCTGCCCAAATCCCTGTTGGTATTCTAATAGGGGCATGTATCACTTCCCTCAGGCTAAATAGCGCCAGAAAACATGCACCACCTAAACTATTTAGCGTCCATAAAACATTATACTTTTATGTTTTCAATGTCATCCTTCTGTTGAGTATTTAAAAAATATCCTTGTGAGCCCAAACTTATTGTATTGCATTGAGATCATCGACACATTCGGGATTAACTGGCAAAAACGGTCAGGAAGAGAAGACGGATGAGTGTGGATGCCGTTGAGATACCTGCCAAAGAACACTGGATGTAGCCAGGATAGGACTCTAACATTCACCTATAGTGGCTGTAAACCCTTGTATCTACACTGAACAAAATTATAAACGCATCACTTTTGTTTTTGCCCCCATTTTTTATGAGCTGAACTCAAAGTTCTAAGACTTTTTCTTTGTACACAAAAGGCTTATTTCTCTCAAATATTGTTCACAAATCTGTCTAAATCTGTGTTAGTGAGCATTTCTCCTTTGCCGAGATAATCCATCCACCTCACAGGTGTGGCATATCAAGATGCTGATTAGACACAGCATGATTATTGCACAGGTGTGTCTTAGGCTGGCCACTCTAAAATGTTCAGTTTTATCACACAGCACAATGCCACAGATGTTGCAAGTTTTGAGGTAGTGTGCAATTGGCATACTGACTGCAGGAATGTCCACCAGAGCTGTTGCCCGTGAATTGAATGTTCATTTCTCTACCATAAGCCGTCTCCAAGGCGTTTCAGAGAATTTGGCAATACATCCAACCGGCCTCACAACCGCAGACCACGTGTAACCACACCAGCCCAGGACCTCCACATCCAGCATCTTCACCTCCAAGATCGTCTGAGACCAGCCACCCGGACAGCTGCTGCAACAATCGGTTTGCATAACCAAAGAATTTCTGCACAAACTGTCAGAAACCGTCTCAGGGAAGCTCATCTGCATGCTCGTCGTCCTCATCGGGTCTCAACCTGACTGCAGTTTGTCGCTGTAACCGACTTGAGTGGGCAAATGCTCACATTCAATGGCATCTGGCACTTTGGAGATGTGTTCTCTTCACGGATGAATACCGGTTTTCTTAGATCTATGAGTTCAGCTCATGAAAAATGGGGGCAAAACAAGTGTTGCATTTATAATTTTGTTCGGTATATAATTGAGAGTGTGCTGTATAATTGTTTATATGTCCCTCCAATATATATACTGTATACTATATGTGAAGTGCTACATTGCATGTGGGTAAGACTGTTGCTGACCATAGTTTTATCTGTATGGATGCTTTTGGCTACAGTCAAGAATGCATACTTGTAATTCAAGCAGAGTGTTATTGAAGGCTATAGAAAGGCCACTAAGTGCTTATGATTTTCTGCAGCAATGATTTGTACAAACAAGTAACGTGCCGAGGGACACTGTACCATTTACAGGAAATAATGCCCACTGAGGAATGACAACTCCATCACAAGGCAAGAATATGATTCTGTTCCCACATAGTAGATTAGGATTTTACCAGGCATCTCTGCTACACTGAGAATAAAGGCCCATACACATGATAAGAAGATCGGAAGAAAACTTTTGCATGACAAACGATCGGTTCATTATCTGATTGTTAGTATATTGCTTTTACCTGCCGATTTCGATCTTTCGGATGACAAAACCTGAAAGTGCAGGCTATAAAATGTTTATTGCTAGTGAACACAATGTCCGATTTTTGCTTAACCACTTAAGGACCACCCGCCGCATTTATACTACGGCAGGCAGCCCCTCCCGAGCGAACCGATGTAGGTATACATTGGTCGCGCGCCTGCAGCTAGGGGGCGAGAGCGCACCGGCGGCGGCGTGCTCCCGCCCCAAATTGGCAGCGGGGATTCGGATACATGTCGCTCGCGCGCCTGCAGCTAGGGGGCGAGTGCGTGCCGCCAGCGCCGTGCTCCTGCCCCCACTTGGCAACGGGGATTCGGATACATGTCGGTCGCGCGCCTGCAGCTAGGGGGCGAGTGCGTGCCACCAGCGGCACGCTCCTGCCCCCACTTGGCAGCGGGGATTCAGAAGCACGGGGCAGGTGGCTCTGATTGCCACCTGACACCCACGATCGTTCCCCGCTGAGAGAGAAGGACAGTCAGCTATTGTAAACACAGCTGACCGTTCTTCTCTCTGGAATGATCACAGAGCGCCTGTGATCCTTCTATATAGGATCACAGGTCTCTAGGATCATTTCACAAGCCCCAACCCCATACAGTTAGAATCACTCCCCTAGGCTCACATTTAACCCCTTGATCATCCACAGTATTAACCCCTTCCTTGCCAGTGTCAATATTACAGTAGCAATGCATATTTTTAGCACTGATTACTGTAGTAATGTCACTAATGTCAAAAGTGTCAAAAATGTCAGTTAGGGGTCCGATCTGCTGCCGCAATGTCGCAGTCCCGCTAAAAATCGCAGATCGCCACCATTACTAGTAAAAAAAAAAAAAACAATAAAAATCTTTCCCGTATTTAGTAAACACAATAACTTTTGCGCAAACCAATCAAAATACACTTATTGCGATTTTTTTTTACCAAAAATATGTAGCAGAAAAGAATTTGGCCTAAAATGTTAAAAAAATTTGATTTTTAAATATTTTTTTGGGGAATTTTATATAGCAGAATGTGAAAAATATTGTTTTTTTTTCAGAATTGTCGCTGTTTTTTTGTTAATAGCGCAAAAAATAAAAAATCACAGAGGTGATGAAATACCACCAAAAGAAAGCTCTATTTGTGGGGAAAAAAAGGACATCAATTTTGTTTGGGTACAGCGTTGCAACACCGCACAATTGTCTGTTAAAATAACGCAGTGCCGAATCGCAAAAAATGGCCTGGTCATTTATGGGACAAATCCTTCCGGTCCAGAAGTGGTTAATTAGTACAGTTATCATCCAGGAAACATTGTAAGAGCAACACTACTCATGCTGGAAAACATTACAAAACAATTCAACACATTACATCACTTCCGAAGTTGTATTCTGTTGTAGGAAATTTTCGTAAGTTAACTAACTTCTTCATTTTCGATATAAGACTAGCATTCAAAAAAGAAACAAAAAAAAAAAACACGGACGATTATTTGTCCGATATTCTCATTGTGTGTACCAGGCTTTAGTGTTTGTCCATGGAGGTATTAGTGTGGCTACATGATACCCCCAATTAATATATGCAAGAAACTGCTGTACAATATACTGTATTTTTTTTATTTTTTTTATATACTGTATTTTTTAGTGACCCAAAAGCAGGAATTTACAGCTTGATATATGGGGGAACATACATGGCATTTAGGATGGCTGCCTTGAATGAGGAACTGTAAATAACAGAGGTGCTGTACAGTGCCAAGGCAAATAAGGATCATCTGTGGGGAGCACACGTTGGCCAAAAAGACCTGAGATCAGTAAATATATATATAAATATATATATATATATATATATATATATATATATATATATATATATATATATACTGTGTATATATATATATATATATATATATATGTACATGCCCCCTTGTACCATGCAAGGGTTATGGCAGGCTCACAGAGTTCATTCCATTAAACCTGATCAATAATGTATGTTGTAAAAATGTGATTGTTTGTACTTTTGATATAATTGATAAATATAATATTGTCTCCAAAAACAGGCATCCAGATTTCCATAATGTTTAATGTATTGTGATTTTAAGTTGTGCATAAATAAACAGACCTTTTATGGGGAATAAGCTTCAGCTACATTTTTTTAATATAAAATATATTAATAATAAGACAGTGCACTTTTTTTTTTTAAACATATGCATTATTTTGGACTGAGGACTCTGGATATTTGAGGGCGTAAAATAGTCATTCAGTAGAAAATAAGGTATCACAAAAATAATCAGTCTTTTTCACTATGCATTCCGGAACTCAATCAAGCAGTTGCAGGATTGAGGTTTATTCTATAATCCATTTTTTTCAATGCTTGCAACTAAAACATGCTATTTAAACCCCGCTGCAGCTGTGAAAGCTACAATTAAAGCTACTGGAGGTAAAAGGTTGATTTTCGGGAATGGTAACATGATGCTGTGTTGCACAGATATTAAGCTAGACTTCGTTCTGCCAATAAAGCTAAATGGGGGGGAGAGAGAGGTAATATTGGCCTCACTTATGAGGCCAATATAACTCTCTCTATAGGGCCGTTTTATTGCTAAAACCTAAAAAAAAAAAAAAATTTCATAGAAAAAGAGGTAAAGGAAATTTTGAATTTAGTGCCATTCGTGTATCTGTCCGCTTAACACAACTGGTAATTATTCATAGATCAAATTGTAGTCTTATATAAAATAGACAAGAGAGTGGACCCATGTTGTATCTGCTGTGGATACTGTTAAATTTCGTTTTTTCACAGAATCGTTTTTTTATTGAAAAATAAAAATATACAGAACAGAGTACCTTGTGACACACAAAAATGGAAGTATACAATTTAACAGTCCAATATAGGTACATAGAAGATCATAGAGTATACAGATTGGTATATAGGCATGAAATTCAGAAATTCCTATGTTCAAACAGCCATGGTACATCATAGAGGAGACAAAAAAGCCAACATATAGTCATAACTGCCTAGGGATCTCTGATCAAGTGAGTAATTCAAAGATGAGTGGGGAGATAGGGAGGGAAAAAAGGAAGGGGGAGGAGGAGGAGGGGAAAGAGAGGAAAAGTAAGGGACAGGGGAAAAGAAAAACAAAGGGGGGGGGGATAAAGCTCTGTCTATAGTAGCCAAAGGAGCCCTGTTCAAGCTATTGGACGAAAATACACCATTGCCAGCAGCCATATATCGGGGACTGCAAAAGTCTCCAAACCACAGGGCCGCTGATAGGGGGGGACCACCAGCCCTCTTGTAGGGGGCCCGAGCACACAGGGGGGCCCACACAAAGAGGGGGATTAGTGATGGACAACAATTACAGAAATCTTCCTCCAGCACCTGAATCTGATCTGTCCCTCTCCCTGATATCAGCTTTTATCTGTTGAGAAAGAGACAGTCGTCTCTCACTAATCCCCCTCCCTTGTGTGGCCCCCCCTCCCAGCACTTATCTCTGCTCAGGAGTTTATTTGTAAATTGTAACTTTGTTTCTCTCTCTCTGTCTCTCTGATCACTGAGCTCCAACTGCCCAGCCTGTATATTTTTCTCATCTTATCTACTTTTTTATTTAACATAGTTTTTTTTTTTTTTAGATTTAGCAGGAATTATGCGAGTTATGTTATATTTGTGTCTGATAATAGTGATTTTGTTGTAATTTTAGCTAAATAGATCTTTAATATTTTCTTGAGGGGGCCCTGCCAGGTAGTCTGTACGGGGCCCCGCGATTTCTAACAGCAGCCCTGCCAAACCATATATCATAAATGAAAAAAACACCCGGGTACCCCTTACAGAGCTATTCCTCTTACCTCCACCCAGGGACCCCAGATTTTTTGGAACTTCATAGAGCAGTTGCTACCCTTATAGATCAATTTATACAGACTGAGCACTTGATTGATCTTGGTTCTCTATTGCTGGACTGTGTGGAACTCTGCTGACTTCCATTTAAACAAGATCGTTTTCCTTGCATACTGTAAAAGGCAGCATAAAGGAGGAAACACTGTTGGTGAAAGGTTGCCTCCATTCCATCAACCATGCCCAACGGGAGAAAAACAAGATCTAATTGAATCCCCAAATCAGTAATAGCATTAAGGCCTGCAACAACCCCTTGTCAGAGCATCTTTATATAGGAGCAGGACCTAACCATATGCATGAAGGTTCCAACCCCTAAACTACAGTTTGGACAGTGACTATCAGCTGTAGGGTTAACAAGAGATAGCAGCTAAGATGTGTAATAAGCCTGATGAAAAACTTCAACTGGATGTACTTAACTTTAGCTGAAATCCTCGGGGGCGTGTATTGTTGGATGCCCTCACCCCAGTCATCAGCCATAAGGGCAGGTAGATCGTTGTGCCAGGTGTGAAAGAGTTGAGTGACTTTAGCTGTCTCTTTCTCCAAGATCCAGAGATAAAGGGAGGATCTGTATTTCTATATTAAACCAGTTCTAGGGACACCTCCCCATATTCACATCCTAAATACGTAGCAAAACAATGATCAGAGGGGGAGAAAAAAAGGGAGGAGAGGATTCTATCTGCATTTTTACAGGTAGGAAAGCTTTTCACAGAGTGGGATGCTAAGGCAACAGAAACAAGGAATTGCGCCCGAACCATGTGCCACAGCTGGAGCTATCTGTAAAACATTCTGTTGTTGATATTGTGTGAAATTCTACCTTCAGACTGTCAAAGGAGAGAAGAGAACCATTTGAAATAATATGCCTAAGAGTGATACCATACTACTGGGTCTTGAACTGTTTGAATATAGGGAAGACAGGGAGTTGTCCCAAATGGGCGTATGCGGGGAGATAGTATTGGGTTCTTGTAACCTGCTGCCAAACCACAATCATGGTATGCATTGGGATTGTAATGTGGAGATAGGAATGGGGCCCTATAAAGATAATGTTGCTCAATTCAGCATAAGAGCCCAATAGAGCTGCTTTCGAATTACCTACGTGGTTGCTACAGGATTGAGGGAACCACCATCGGACAGTCACCAGAACTGCCGCCCAAAAGTATTGTCTAAAATCTGGAACAGCTAAACTGACCATCATCATAGGTAGTTGTAGTGTGTTTTTTGCAATTTGAGGAACATTGCTAGCCAAATAAATGTGGAGAGGAGTTGATTAATTTTATATAAAAAAAAAAAAAAAAACCTTAGGAATCAAAACTGGAACATTACAAAACACATACAGACATTCTGGTAGAAAAGTCATCTTTATCAGATTAACTCTTTCCCACTGGAGTGAGGGGCAGAGTTTTCCAGACTCTATGTGTGAGCTGAACCAATATTGGTTGAAGATTATTAGGCAAAGTGGATCCTAGTAAATTAATGGGTGGGTTAGTGTACTAGGGGTAAAGTAGCGGTTTTTGCAAACAAAAACATAAAAAAAACTGTATAAATGTACGTTTTCAGTAACTTCCAACAAAAATAGTACCTTCACTGCTCTAACTAGTATATTTCCTCCTGTACAGGTGTATGACACCGTGTCACCCTTAATTATAGTTACAGTTTTGCCAGGACCTGTATAAGAAGGTAACATGAACACGCTTAGAATAAACCCCTAGGCAGATACATTACTCAGTATTGGCTGTAATATTGGGGTCACCCATATTTCTTTCACACCTACAAAGTTTTTGGCAAAATCAGGAACATTTTTAACAAAGGTGGAGTCTGATATGACAATATTTCAATACTTTAGTAGAGTTTTGTCTACCAAGGTAGCATGAATACCATGGAGTGTGTTAACATCACCTCATCATTGATATTCAAATACTTGTGTTATACTGGACCTTTGCATTGACAATGAGCTTCCACTTTTGGTGATCATTTTAATGTAAAAATGGACTTTAAAAAAAACTTTTACAACAATAAATAATTTGTATAAGGACTTCCTTGCATTCCATATGTCATTTATTTAGACTTGTGCGCTGTGCAGATTGAAGACCTGCTATTTCCCAAAATATACCGCTCACAAACTATGAACATGACTTTGGTGTAGATCATGTTACCACACAATATCTAGGGGTAGTCATAGATAAAGAATTGCAGTCAGACCTACTGAACAGTGATTTGTGAAAACAGAAATGCAGAATCATGTACATTGGTATATACAAAGCTTTCATGTGCAGAAATACCTGTGCTGACTTTATCTCTTTAAGGCGAGGTTCACAGATGTGCGGCAGCGGTTTCCAGCCTGGGTTCCGGTGCGTTTCTGTTCACCTGTTCAGGTGTGATTAGGTTCGAATTTTTGCCTGAATTCACACTTGAACCGGACTCAAAAATGCAAAGGATCCTTTTGGAAACCGCACCACGGCCTCCCCGGACATGTGTTAACCGGCTCTTTTGAAAGCCGGTCACACTTGCATGTCATGTGAATTGGATGCGGTGAAAACTGCATCCGATTCGCACATATGTGAACCCGGCCTAATACATTTTCCCTCCAGGATTGGCTACCCAGGTGGTGTCTGTAAAGATTATAGTCATGTAATTATGATCCTTCTAACTTTTCCAGAACAGGCAGCAATTGCACTAAGATTTACATTTTGTAATATTGAGTCATAAATTGAGTCACTAAATAAACTATCTTTTAACTCAACTTCTGAAATGACGTTGAACTGAGGTATCTACAGTGGCTTATTTTTGGTTGTAGTTCACTAGAGCTCAATGGCCGTTTATAGCAGCCCTCACTCACTCGCCTGCTCGCATTTTGCGAGTGGAATGATGAGGATGGCAAGTAAGGGCTGTGCTGTAAGAAAAGGGTGGACCCAGAGCAGTGCGCCCTAAGCCCACCCATTGTGTGACAATAGCGAATGAATACGCTATGGGCACTCTGCATTTAAGGGGGCACGCTGTGGGCACTCTGCATATAAGGGGGCACGCTGTGGTCACTCTGCATTTAAGGGGGCACGCTGTGGGCCCTCTGCATTTAAGGGGGCACGCTGTGGGCCCTCTGCATTTAAGGGGGCACACTGTGGGCACTCTAAAGTTGTTGTTGTTAATATTTTTTTTTGTAACTTAATTCTGAATAAAACATTTAACAGTGTAATTTTATGAGATATTTTACGAGGGCGTGTTTAGGGGCGGAGCAGGGTAGGGTTTGGGTGGGGCAACAAGTGTCGAGTAACTCTTAAGGCCTGGCTAGTAGCTCATGACTTGATTTTGAGCCCTGGTTTATAGCATACTTTTTATTGTCAGTGTGACTTGTCAGTATGACAAGTCTTTTAGGAGTCTGAGTCCCGGTTCACACTGGTGTGATGGGGGAAACCCTGCGATTCAGTGTCGTTTCCCGCATCGCACCAAAATCACACAGTGGTTCACACTGAGATCTGCAAATCGCTGGGGGTGTCAATGTAAGGTAATGACACCCCCAGATTAGTTCACAGATCACAGTGCGAACTGTGAAATGGTGCAGGAATCGGATCGCATAGGTGTGAACACTAGGGTTGCCACCTCATCCCTTTAATCCAGGACACATATAAATGACACAGGTTCTGAGGCTGATATAATGCAGATAAGGCACCAACTGAGTTGAATAACACCTTAATCAGCCAGAGAACCTGTGTATGTAATGTGTGTCCTGGTTTTAAGGGATGAGGTGGCAACCCTAGTGAAAACCCATCCGATTCCAGTGCGGACCAAAAAAAGGGTCCTGCACCATTTTGGTGCGAATGGCATGTGATTTCAACCATATAGTTTGTGCATATCACATGCGATGTCTGCCATCGCACCAGTGTGAACCGGCTCTATCAATACCTGGCAAAGATGATAATCATCTCTGTTACACAACATTCAACTGTTTGTAACCTTGTCTTACTTCCCATAACTTTGATAAATTGTCTTAAAATCGAAATATCTGTGTTGGCTGTTTAGTGTACATGAAATTTTAAAGGGAAATATTAGGTATTTTTAGTACACATTTATCTTTATTTTTTAAAATGTATTTATTAATAAAGTTATTTCATGGAATAAATTGTAAATGTTCCTTCTATTGGACATTTCTACTCTATATCAGGAAATGTAAGCAATCATGTTTAGGTAAAGTCGATCTGAATCACCTGAACCCACATGTATCTGGCTACACTCATCACATCCCAAACACAATCTAGCAGGGGTCCTCAAACTACGGCCCTCCAGCTGTTGCGGAACTACACATCCCATGAGGCATTGTAAAACTCTGACAATCGCAGACATGACTAGGCATGATGGGAATAGTAGTTCCTGAACAACTGGAGGGCCATAGTTTGAAGACCCCTGATCTAGAGGAATCCTTCCCCTGCTTATTTTAGTATTCATTGAGGCCTGGTTCACACCTATTCAGGTTGCAGTTGTTGCATATTTCAGGTGCATTTTACATTTTTCAATACACGTTTTTGATCCATGGAAGTCTATGGAATCAAAAACCAGGAAAAAAGTACCTGGCCCTTTCCATAAAATACACACCTGAGAACGTGACCCATAGGAAACCATGTAAATAGACTGTATCAAAAAAGAGAGAGGTTGGGACTTTAAATGAGAGACATGACACTGACAAGGCTTGCATGGTTGAAAGGAATCACATTTAATGGTATGCAGCAAGTACAGACATAATATACATGATATGACAGGATGCATAGTATCCATATAACTGAATTGATAAATATATATTAGAAATTGATCCCCAGGACAGCCTCAACAAACCAGCATAACAATGAACAATCATGTTGAGTAATAGGGTATAATCATCACATCCGTAAACTGACGCGTTTCGTGGACTAAGTATGCCACTTCTTCAAGAGTAGATGTGTGGTCCATATCTATAACAAAAAATGCGTATAAGACTCAAGTATGGAATGATGGTTGACGGAAGCTGAAAGGGGGAAAAAAGAGGGAACAAAATCCCTACAGTTGCAAAAACTTACATGGTAACCCTGGCGCTAACTGGTAAAGGAGGTGGAGGCAAAGACCCAAAGTGCCTCCCACGGGAGCTGAGGGCGCATAAGGTCAACGGCACAGGCAAGAGACGCCACGCACAAGCAGATAAGTTGAGAGAGTTGCAAAAATGTTTTTAGTAGTGTGAATCTGTATCAGATAAGTAGCAAATACGTAGCAATAAGTAACGAGTAACAAATATGTATCTATATATATAGTATTGTATTGCTTGCATACTCTAAATGAAAGATGGAGATTGAATAAAGGAAATATCGATGAAATAGTGGATGGCATATATCTATATCAAATTGAGTAAAAATAAGTAATAAATTATATATGTATTATATGAAAGAGTATCATATGTCAAAATTAGTAAAAATAAGTAATAACTTTATATGTATTATGTGGAAGAGTATCATATGACTTGAATGATTGAAATAGTGAGTGATATGTGAAAGTGACTGTGAATGAAGGAAAGAGATGTGAACGTGAGGTGAGAGAGTTGAACATTTCAACAAGGTGTAGGGCATACAAATAAATAAAGTGAAGACATGGGAAGCCAATAAGGATAGGTGTCCAAGTGGAGAAAGGAAAAAAGGAAAGATGGGGTTATGAAAACCCAATCGAACACTGTGCCTGAGGAGGACGCGGGTGAGGTGAATGAAGTGAGAAGAAATGTGCAAGAACCGAAGAATATGGTAAAAATAGGAGAGAAATATAAGAAAGGTAAGTGCAAAGTAGGAACATATAGAGGGTGTGCAAGGTAGCCGCCAGAGACCGTCAATCTTGTAGCGTCCAACATCACATCAGTGCATCTGTGGGAGAAACCGCGGGAACGGCCGACCAAGCCAAACCGTCCGGCGGTCGAAGATGGAAAACAGTCGTCGGCGTGTGGACGTCAGATGACGCCACATGGCGCAGGACGTGACGCCGATGTGCAGTGGCACCGCCAACCCGATCCCCTGCTGGGGAGGGGGAGGGGTAGGCATACAGCGCACATCGCAGCTCCCGGGGAGAACAACGGGAAATAGCCCAGCCAACCAGCCAGTAACACCAGAGTATCCATGTCAGATGATCAAGGCAAAATGTCAGTAAACAAAAACAAAAGAATAAATGGACAAGTAATGTATCAATCATGTATCTGGTTACTGCATTAAACAAAAATACATCAAAAACAATGCATATCAACCTGTGCATGTAACTATAGTATATGGAACCCCCATAGACTGTAGTGTGTTTTTGCAAAACTGAAAACGCACTAAAAAATGCACAGGTGTGAACCAGGCCTGAACCGTATAGACCTGACTCATTGTGGGTGAATTACTAAAGGCACACATTATTATTTTTTTTTTTTTTAAGAAAGTGTATGTATAGCCAAACAGTTTCCATGTCCTATTGGAAAGGTTTCTCTTCACTCCATATCCAATGCAACAGAAAGTGAAAGGAAATCTCTAGACAGTTGTCCCCAGAAAAGGTTTCCCCGGTGTCAGATTTACCCTCACCGCTTGTTTTGGTGACAACTCTAAAATGTAGGATTTTTCATTATTTTCTGTCTAAGTAAAAACTGTCACTAGGAAAAATAGAAAGAGTGATTATAAAACTGGACAGTATTTCATATTCTTTCTTATTCTGTCAAAAAAAAAGTAGTTTTGGCTATATGTACACTTTAAACCATAAACCCATATACACCTAGAACACAATCCTGTGCAGAGAAATTAAATAAAAACAGGAATTTGCGTCTGATTGGATAAAAGAAAGTGTATATGGCCTCTCTGAGCAAGTGAAAATTGTACTACTATAAGTCAATCCCATAGAGTTAATGAAGCAGTGAAGCCATAATAGTGCAGTTCTTCTAAGCAAAAAGAAGGGAATTCATATACAATAAATATATTTAAGTAATTTCAATTTACAAACAGTACGCAGTCTTTAAAAAATGAACACAGAAAAAAATTGTCAGGATGTAACCTTTTACATGTCTCACATACATAAATCTAGAAGATAGGAAAGTGAAGGAGTTTTCCATGTTTCGTCCTGTAGATAAGATTTCCTCTTCTTCATTTTTAGGTACAGTAGCCTGAAATATTTTGGAGAAGCGGGAAGGTCCCTTACATCTTCCTCTTTTCACCAGTAGTTGCATTTTTATGTTTAATCTGTGCAGGGCTTTTTTTCTCAGAGAATAGGTGCAGGTACTCCCCTCTTCTGAGTCACCTCTTGTCTCCACTCCCCACCCACCTCCGAGCGCTGTCCTTTGGTTCCACCCTCTGCCCACCTTCCAGTACCCCCCCTTTTAGAGAATACAGAACCAAGTATTATGTTGTGGTGGTTCTAGGAAATTTGTATGGAATTTGTTAATGATAACTAGAAAAGCAGTAAAATAGATCCCCTGGAATCAGCAACAATAGACACTCCCCCAACAATAGATCCCCCCAGCAGCAATAAATCTTCCCCTGCAACAATAGAAAAAAACAGTAAAATAGATCCCCTGCAATCAGCACCAATAGACTCCCAACAACAATAGCCCCCCAGCAACAATAAATCCTCCCCTGCAACAATCGCTCCACCCCCCCAATAAATCCTCCCCTGCAACAATAGACTCCCCGCCACAATAGCCCCCCAGCAACAGTAGTTCCCCCAAGCAACAATAAATCCTCCACTGCAAAAAAGCCCCACCCACAACAAAATGCCCACCAGCAACAATAGATTCACCCCAGCAACAATAGACACTCCCCCAACAATAGATCCCCCCAGCAGCAATAAATCTTCCCCTGCAACAATAGAAAAAAACAGTAAAATAGATCCCCTGCAATCAGCACCAATAGACTCCCAACAACAATAAATCCTCCACTGCAACAAAGCCCCACCCACAACAAAATGCCCACCAGCAACAATAGATTCACCCCAGCAACAATAGATCCCCCAGCAGCCATCATCAATAGACCCTTCAGCTCACCCCACTGGCCCCAGCACCCCTTTGCCACTGCATACATTCAGACTGGAGGTTCCGGAACTGCGTTCCCACGCGTTCCCGCTGAAAAAAAGCCCTGAATCTGTGTTTATTAAGGTATGAAAATACATATAACAACAAGATGAGATGACAATGACATGAAAATGGAACTTGACGACTTGGAAACAAGTCGTGATTAGTATAATACAAAGTAATAACAGTAGGTTAGTTACTTGATACAATATTGTAAGATGACATATCGTTTTGTGCATCTTATATATGTAGGGACCATGGCACAAGCCCACTTAATTAAGTGGGTCGTATATAAATCAACTTTAATTATTATCTTTTAGTAAGTATATATCATAACATTTATATCCAAGGCATAGAGACCTTTGGGCGGTTGTTAGCACAAGAGAGGAAAAAAAAGGGGGGGGGGAGGGGAAAGGGAAGAGAGAGGGAGCAGGAGACCCAGGCGTTGCAAATGGGGCCACCTTGTTCAATCCGAGGAGAAGGTAAATATAATTAATTATTGTACCAGGAAGGTCAGAGGTAGGAAGCAAATTTAGAGGAATGTCGGAAGTGATTCCAAACTGACCAGGATAGTTGCATTTTTATACATTTATTTGCCGAGTATTATTAAGTAGAATATTTTTGTGAGATGGAAATAGGCTATATGTAAAAATATGACATAGCCACCCATCTTTTGTATTTTGAGATCATACTTCATTTTTCTTATTACAGGGGGAAGGAAAGATGTCGCCATTTTGTAATAAACCAGATGGCCAACGGAGAATTGGTAGTGTCCGGAGAATCCTGTAGTCATGATAGTTTGCCGGCACTAATAAAGCATTATCAGAACACAGCTATACAGCCTTTTGGAGAGAAGCTGGCACAGTCTTACATTAAGGTAAACTGTAAGCTACAATTGGCTATTAGTTATATAATAATGAAGACACAGGCATATATGAATTCTACTGACAATCAACACGTGGTCCTGGTATTGATGGAAAAAAATATATATTGTAGACTATTATTTCTGTGAGGATTTTGTGAAAGAAATCATAAAAAAATATTGTTGCTTATATGGTAGCTATCACTGCTAACATATTTAGCACATTTGGTTCTATCTGGTAGCTAAAGCATTACACAAAGTGATTGGAAACCTATTTTTTTTTTTAATAATAAACATGTTATATTCACCTGCTCTGTGCAATGAGTTTGCACAGAGCAGCCTCGATCTCATCCTCCAATGGTGCTCCTGGCTCCTCCTCTTCTCGGTGTGCCACCATAGGTAGCTGCTTCCTATGGTGACACAAATGTGGGTTCAATCCTGAGTCATTACCACTATTTAAGAGCTTACATCCTACTAAATTAATCCTGAGCCATGCTGTCTGCGTCTATAGACACAGACAGCAAGCCCCGGCAACGCTCCCTCGTCAAAGGATTTGATTGACAGCAGCAGGAGCAAATGGCCTGTGAGGAGGGAGAGGGTGGAGAGAACCACTGCTCTCTGGCACAGCGCTGGATCGAGAATGGGCTCAGGTAAGTTTAAGTGTTGGTGGCGAGGTGGGGGGGGGGGGGAGCCAAGGGGGATCCAGTGTACAGAAGGTTTTTACCTTAATGAATGGAATGCATTAAGGTAAAAACCTTCTACCTTTACAACCACTTTAATTCCTCACCATGCTTCCCCCCCCCACACACATTTACTGGAAATTGACGATTAATATTTAAAACATATATTCACCCGCACAGCGAATCCAGGGCTGTCCCACTGCAATCCACTGTTCAGGTTACATACAACTCTGCAATCTTGGTCCTCTTCAGGTGGCTGATCCTTTGGGGCTCAGGAAGCCAGCTCCAAATGGTGCCCTGGGCACACCCACCCAGCAGTCCTGCAGGCACATGGGAGATATAACATGAGCATCCCAGGAGACCACAGAACCATGGACATGACATTCTTTCCTAGGTCAGAGATGGTGGGGGGTGAGGCCAGAAAAAAAAAATTAAATTTTAAATAAATAAGCACAGAAAAAAATGACATTTGCGATTACAGAGAGGACAGGGTTTGAATAGAACAAACTCCATTTTTGGAGTTAAGTTCCGCCTTAACAGGCATGCAGATAATAATGGGATCCTGGTACTGATACATTAATGAGGGATGCATTTTTTATCTCAGTGTAGCACCATCCAACAGAGTTCACCTGTTTTGCATGGTAAGGATTTGCTCCTTACAAAGAAGAGGAAAGGTGGTCAAATGCAGTCTCAGATACTGCACAAAATGGAAATCTAAAGCCTTGTATTTAAAGCTTGCTTCGAGCATATGCCAAATGCCTTAAACAAAGCTCTTCCATATTTAACCATAAGAAAAATCAGAAGTAATAGGCGTGTTTCCTAAAGGGAACTATGACCACATAAAAAGCCACCCAAAATCAAATTTGAGTTATCCACTAGAGACGTATTCAATATGTACAGTGCCTTGCGAAAGTATTTGGCACCCCTTGAACTTTGCGACCTTTTGCCACATTTCAGGCTTCAAACATAAAGATATAAAACTGTAATTTTTAGTGAAGAATCAGCAACAAGTGGGACACAATCATGAAGTGGAACGAAATTTATTGGATATTTCAAACTTTGTTAACAAATAAAAAACTGAAAGATTATTCAGCCCCTTTACTTTCAGTGCAGCAAACTCTCTCCAGAAGTTCAGTGAGGATCTCTGAATGATCCAATGTTGACCTAAATGACTAATGATGATAAATAGAATCCACCTGTGTGTAATCAAGTCTCCGTATAAATGCACCTGCACTGTGATAGTCTCAGAGGTCCGTTTAAAGCGCAGAGAGCATCATGAAGAACAAGGAACACACCTGGCAGGTCCGAGATACTGTTGTGGAGAAGTTTAAAGCCGGATTTGGATACAAAAAGATTTCCCAAGCTTTAAACATCCCAAGGAGCAATGTGCAAGCGATAATATTGAAATGGAAGGAGTATCAGACCACTGCAAATCTACGCAGACCTGGCCGTCCCTCTAAACTTTCAGCTCATACAAGGAGAAGACTGATCAGAGATGCAGCCAAGAGGCCCATGATCACTCTGGATGAACTGCAGAGATCTACAGCTGAGGTGGGAGACTCTGTCCATAGGACAACAATCAGTCGTATACTGCACAAATCTGGCCTTTATGGAAGAGTGGCAAGAAGAAAGCCATTTCTTAAAGATATCCATAAAAAGTGTCGTTTAAAGTTTGCCACAAGCCACCTGGGACACACACCAAACATGTGGAAGAAGGTGCTCTGGTCAGATGGAACCAAAATCAAACTTTTTGGCAACAATGCAAAACGTTATGTTTGGCGTAAAAGCAACACAGCTCATCAACCTGAACACACCATCCCCACTGTCAAATATGGTGATGGCAGCATCATGGTTTGGGCCTGCTTTTCTTCAGCAGGGACAGGGATGATGGTTAAAATTGATGGGAAGATGGATGGAGCCAAATACAGGACCATTCTGGAAGAAAACCTGATGGAGTCTGCAAAAGACCTGAGATTGGGACGGAGATTTGTCTTCCAACAAGACAATGATCCATAACATAAAGCAAAATCTACAATGGAATGGTTCAAAAATAAACATATCCAGGTGTTAGAATGGCCAAGTCAAAGTCTAGACCTGAATCCAATCGAGAATCTGTGGAAAGAACTTAAAACTGCTGTTCACAAACACTCTCCCTCCAACCTCAATGAGCTAGAGCTGTTTTGCAAGGAGGAATGGGCAAAAATTTCAGTCTCTTGATGTGCAAAACTGATAGAGACATACCCCAAGCGACTTACAGCTGTAATCGCAGCAAAAGGTGGCGCTAAAAAGTATTAACTTAAGGGGGCTGAATAATTTTGCACGCCCAATTTTTCAGTTTTTTATTTGTTAAAAAAGTTTGAAATATCCAATAAATTTCGTTCCACTTCATGATTGTGTCTCACTTGTTGTTGATTCCTCACAAAAAATTACAGTTTTATATCTTTATGTTTGAAGCCTGAAATGTGGCAAAAGGTCGCAAAGTTCAAGGGGGGTGAATACTTTCGCAAGGCACTGTAATTGTAGAGTAGCATTCATGTTCATTTGATTAAATAGGTCTTTGCACTATTGACAACATATTGGCATCATGCCACTTCCTTCCAGATAGCGCTGGCAACACCCTGTTCCTTGTCCTATATATTCAGCAATAGGAACATATTACACAATTATTAAATGAGCAAACATATGTAAGACACTCAGAAAGATGAGAGTATTGTATTTACAGTTGGTGAGATACTTTTATGATTTTGTCATTAGAAACATATTTTTTTAAATGTTCATAAAGACTGTTGTGATTTTTTTTTTTAATTCATTTTACAGTTTTCTGAAAAAAACATTTATGACAACATCGAGCCATCAAATGAAAGGCAAGAAAGTGCTCTTTCTCAAACTAAGACAGTAACACAGAAAAATAACAAAGGTGGAGTTCAGTACGGACACAGAAAACAAAGTATGCCTGCTGCAGAGGTATGTCCTATTCTACTAGATGCCTTATGTACATGACATAAACCACCACTGCTGGGTACATGCTGTTGACATTGTTTAACAACTTCTGGCTGAAAGGATTTACCCTTTTAATGACCAGGCCATTTTAGGCAATTCGGCACTGCTTTATGACAGTTGCACGGTCGTGCGACGCTGTAACCAAATAAAATAATGTCTTTTTTTCCCCACAGATAGAGCTTTCTTTTGGGGGTATTTGATCACCTCTGTACTTTCTGCTATATAACATTCCCAATAAAAAAAAAAATTAAAATCAAATTTTTTCATCATTGTAGGACAATTTGCATTCTGCTACATATTTTTGTTAAAAAAATCCCAATAAGTGTATATTGGTTGGTTTGCGCAAAAGTTATGGCGTCTACAAACTAGGGGAAAGAATTACGTATGTCATTTTTATTTATTTATGTTTACTAGCAATGGCAGCAATCAGCGATTTTTCTCGGGACTGGGACATAGCGGTGGACATTTTTGACACTTTTGGGGGGGACCAGTGACATTACTACAGTAATCACTGCTAAAAATATACACTGTTACTGTAATAATAACACCAGGGGCGATAGAAGGGTTACATTTGTCCCTAGGGGGTGTTTTCTATTTGTGTGGGGGATGGACTTGCTGGATGATTACAGAGACCTGTGTTCCTAAATAAGAGAAATACAGGATCCGTGTGTTCATAACTGATAGGACAGCGGTCTGCCGTGTTTACAATGGCAGACCACCATTCTGTCTCCGCAGGGAGCGATCACGGGTGCCCGTCGGCAATCGTGGCCGTGGACCCGCTGATTGGCTCCCCCTGTGGCTAATGGGCAGTGTGACCACGCTCTCGCTAGCAGTCCCGCGAAGCAATGTACAGGTACGTTGTTTCGCGGGACAGAGCCGATCTGCCGCAGTAAAACTACGGCGGCTGGTCGGCAAGCGGTTAAATAATATTAATCTGTATCATCATATTCTCATGCATCTAACCCACTGGATATAAAACATAATTTTTATTACCCTAATAACCTTAAAAACAGTTTTTTCATTATGTAATTAAGCCCTTTGCTCCTCCATTCTAGATTTTCTTTTTCATTTTTAATGATTCTCTTGAATTTCCCTTTATACTTACTATTTATTTAATTTTATTTCAACTCTCTTTCCTCTTTTTTTGTGCTTCAGCTTCCACCAATAAAAATACCAAATCCTGAAATGAAAAGCGCTCAAAAATTCTCACATTCAAATGTAAAATGCAGAATTTAACAAGAATACACCATGTTTAACTTGCATCTCTGTAAGGAACTGGATGTATAGGAAAAATACACCAATTTGTGGTACATATGGCTTCACTTTTCCCCTTCAGAAAAGTTTCATAGTAGATTCCCTCCTTAGGCCTGGGTGGATGGCTTTGATGTGGGGAACACATGGGTTTACCTGCCTCCTCTCCCATCTCCTGATCTTCCACTGGCCCCCCTCCTGATGTTTTATCTAGGCTTTATCTAGGCTTCCACAAAGATCGACCCATTTAGAGGAGATTTATAGGAGTTTTGCAGTCTTTTTGGGCCTCTTCGTGTCAACCACCTTCTCAGCTCAATTGTTTCCCCTCTCCTTATTTTTTTTCTTTTCTTTCTTACTCCTTTTTTTGGGTCTTTACCCTTGGATAATGAGCTTGTAGACCCTCTCATATGTTTTGCTTTTTTTATTTGATGTAAAATTTATAAGATGTTCAACCAATTTTGCTAATGCTCATTTGTGGCAATTGTTGTAATGCTCATATACTTATAACGGTTGATACTTAAATTTCCCTTATCCCACTTTTATTTTATACCCCCTTATTTTCTGGTTTGCTCATAATAATAAAACATACACTATATTACCGAAAGTTTTTGGACACCTGCCTTTACATGCACATGAATTTTAATGGCCTCCCAGTCGTAGTCTGTAGGGTTCAGTATTAAGTTGGCCCACCCTTTGCAGCTATAACAGCTTCCGGGAAGGCTGTCCACAAGGTTTAGGAGTGTCTATGGGAATGTTAGACCATTCTTCCAGAAGCGCATTTGTGAGGTCAGGCACTGATGTTGGAGGAGGGCTTGCCTCACAGTCTAAATCACAGGTGTCAAACACAAGGCTGGCGGGCCGAATGCGGCCCCCTAGGCCATTTCATGTGGCCCTCGCGCCTCCCCTGCAGATGCGGTAACCCCTCTTGTCTCTGCCCCAACCTTGCTGTGCCTCCCCTGGTCTCAGCATTCAGCAGACTCTGTATACTGACTCCAGCCCTCCTCTGGACCTCCTCCAGACCTTGCACTTTCTTCTTCCCAGATCCATCCGCATCTTCTTCCTGGCAGTAGCACAAGGTAAGGGGGTGCATTGTAATGTAAGTAAGGGTGGGTGACACTTGACTTATGATGGTGGGGGGCTCTTGACATCTCATGTAAGGGTGTAAGGGGTGTGGGGTGCTTTGGACATTTAATTTTACAGATATAACCGACCCTTTGAGGGCAACCATAATGCTTATGCGGCCCACGATGAAATTGAGTTTGACACCCCTGGTCTAAATCATCCCAAAGGTGTTCTATTGGGTTGGGGTCAGGAATCTGAGCAGGCCAGTCAAGTTCCCCCACCCCAAACTTGTGAATCCATGTCTTTATGGACCTTCCTTTGTGCACTGGTCCAAATCAATTGGTAGAGGGGGATTATGGTGTGGGGTTGTTTTTTAGGGGTTGGGCTTGGCCCCTTAGTTCCAGTGAAGGGAACTCTTAAGGAGTCAGCATACCAAGACATTTTGGACAATTTCATGCTCCCAACTTTGTCGGAACAGTTTGGGAATGGCCTCTTCCTGTTCCAACATGACTGCGCACCAGTGCAGAAAGCAAGGTTGATGAAGACATGGACAAGCAAGTTTGGGGTGGAGGAACTTGACTGGCCTGCACGGCTAGTCCTGACCTCAACCCGAAAGAACACCTTTGGGATGAATTAGAGCAGAAAATGCGAGCCAGGCCTTTTTGTCCAACATCATTGCCTGACCTCACAAATGCACTTCTGGAAGAATGGTCAAACATTCATTCCCATAGACACACTCCTAAATCTTGAGGACAGCCTTCCCAGAAGATTTGAAGCTGTTATAGCTGCAAAATGTGGGCTAACTCAATATTCAGTTACATTTACAATTCATGTCCCTTTTTTCACACAAGTAGAGCCTTTTTTTGGTGGTATTTGATCACCACTGCGGTTTTTATTTTTTGCGCTATAAACATAAAAGTCTGACCATTTTGAAAAAAAAAAAACAGTATTTTTTACTTTCTTCTATAAAACATATCCAATAATGCTTTGCAGGGAAACAAGATCCATCCCTTCCCCCTTTGTTTACATATGCAGAGCTACATTCTGTGTCTCTGCCCAACAATTGGTGGGTGTAGGCGGACATTGAGTGCATGGCACCCACAGATTGGCTTCTGCTAGCAGTAATCACAGCATAAGCGGCCTCCCGGAAGCACGTGCGTGCACCCCCTAGGAGGAATATCTGCTATAGCGTGGTCCTTTAGTGGTTAATATAAATTATACACTGTATAAGAGAGGCAGAGATTATGAGGATTTTAAACCATCATAGCTGATGTTCATTTTAATCTGTAGCAATAATTGTTCATTTTTTTGTTGTAGGACACTGCACCACCATTACCGGAGAGAAAATGCAGCATCAGTAATAATGATAATGAGGAAATCTACTCTAAGCCTAGCAAAGATGCTAACGAAGATCTGTATTCTATTTCTAAAAAGGACACAGATGTCCTCTACTCTATGGTCAAGGAAAGCCAGGTCAGTCACAAGAATATGGTAAAGACCAGTTTTCCAGATGTTCTTTATTCTGAGGTTAAACTGGACAGTTTGCCTTCAGCACTCGGACACTTACAAAGCTCCCCACAGTCCTTAAGTCAGTTATCTCAGGACACAAGGACACCCACACTGCTCAGCAGTTTGAGGGATCTTTCAGAATGTGAAGTTCTGGAGATGAAGTTTGCAACATCCGTTCAGACAGTTAACAGTAAAACAATTACTGGTCCTTTCTTGCGTGGCAGAGGTGAAAATTTAGACAGCTCATTCTTGTATTCTAAAATTACATCTGATCCTGAGATTGAGGACACTTATGAACAAATACCATTTAGAGGTTCTAGATCTGAAAGCGAATATGAAGCCATAAACCAAATTTCCAACTATTCTGTGAGTTCTACAAGCACCTACGATCATATTTCTACTCGAACATCTAAAGAAATCACTTCTAGAGAATTTAACAAGAAGGTGGCTGTTACCAGCGTTGCACAAGATAGCGCTTATGAAACTATTTCAAGGGATGTTTCTAAGCTGGCAGGAAGAAAACAGATAATTGCTAAGGTATGTTTTCTTACTCAGTGTCTATGTTCTAGAAAGGTATAAAAACACTAATGTAAGCAGCTATGCTCATTTGTTCAATGCAGAACAGAAGATATGTCACCAGCACACCATGGATATCAGAAGGTCCAAAACATTTATTACACTATTACATCACAGTGTAAAAACTGAGAAGTTATGGGACCAGTACAGTATAAAACAACATGATATTTAGAGTTGGTTCACTTTAGCGCGACTTGTCAGGCGACTTGTCAGCCTGACAAGTCGAGCTCCCTCGCGGTCCATTGACCGCTACAGGACCCGTTCTAATAGGAGCGACACAAGTCGCTCGGACTTAGAAAAGGGTCCTGTACTACTTCGGGGCGACCTCGAAGCGACTTGCATAGACTTCCATTATGTGAAGTCCCTGCAAGTCGCTCCGAAGTCGTGGTGCAATGTAATGCACAAGTCGCCCCCGAAGTAGTAAGGAGTCGTGTCGCGCTAATGTGAACCGGCTCTTAAAGAACCATTCAACAATTACAAAACCAAAAAATTAAATGAATCACTCCTTGTCCCCTGGTGTCATAATAACATCATAAACCTGCGAAAATGCAATTAGAATAATAAAAAACATTGACACATTTTCAAACTATGTAAGCATAAAGATAGCAATCAATAACATCCTGGACATAGATGGTTTGAATCTTGTCCAGTTCAGCAGGGACCAACCAAGATTAAAACCATTGTAGCAGAGCGTTGCCCGGCCAGGGTCTAGAATGCGATTGTGACCCCAAATTCTCAACCAGGCATGTTTTCATTGTACTAAGTCAAAGGATGTTTGTTGCTTCTGCTCTATTACTAGTATTGATCTACTTTTCAGAGATCTTTGGTGTGATAATGACACATCTTCTCTTCTGTGTTGCTTCCGGTTCCCAGCTGGTTGGTCGCTGCAGGACCCACTTACCTTACAGCCATTTCCAAGAACATGTGCATTAGGAATTTTTCTTTGCCCATCCTTTTGATGTCACACCTTCATTGCCCAGTCACATGTTGGGGGGGGGGGGGGGGCGTGACCTAACTGTATTGATTTTCTTCAGTAGAGAAAATTCAGGTCACCAACCTGAATGTCCTGCACTACATACAGCTGTGATCTTCTGGGCGCTGTTCCTGCAGCTCCCTCTCTGCCCATTTACAAAATGCTTTGTATTTTTTTTTCAATAAATATGAAGCCTTCTCTGACTGGACAGTCAGACAGTCATGCCATCTGTATCACCTTCAGTGTATGGAATGTGAGTGTTGGTGTATGGCGCTACCAGATAAGAGGGAGTGTGTAAGTATATTCTGAAAATAATGGGTTTAGAATGTTCTAGTAAAAGTCATACAGATGTTGCCCATGTAGTGTAGTGATGGGTCAATCCTGTGCAGACAAATATGATTCCTTCAAATATACATGTATATATATAAAAAAAAAAAAAAACGTGCTGTCCTGTATCGCAATCTCCTTACAATGATCTGCCTCGCAGAGTGTGAGGAGAGAGCAGCAGAAGGGAAAGTCGCGTTATACATAGCGCTGTGCTCCGGAGCCGGGTACAGCCAATGTCCAGAAGGATTACATTCCCAGCAATCTGCCTTAAAGCTGCGAGTCAGATGTAAGGAGATTGCGATACAGGACAGCCTGATAGTATCCCGCAGTACCCCAGAGGATTGGAAAAGTGTACCCACAGTCCCGCAAAGAGAGGAAAGGATAGCCAAGATGAGATAAGAGTGGAGCAACCACACTGGCAATAATACCAAAGCGTAGTATTTGCAGCAGTAAGGTGAGCGGTTTGCATGACTAGAAGTGCCTGGCACTGAAGAACACCAGCACTCACATACTAAAGAGGTGTATTAGAGGATACTGAATTTTTAGCTGGGTTATTGGCACGTTTTCTTTTTTTTTTTTTGACACTGAAGCACTTTGTAAAATGGATTTGTCTTAAATAAGAAGAATATATGGACCTTGTAAAAAATAACACTGTTTAATTTATTTATTGGCACTAGCACTATGAATAATTATATGCACTATTACTTTGAAGATTGGCATTAGTGCACAGCATCATTTATGCACTTTATATTTAATTAATATCTTCTTTGAAGATTTGCATCATTGCACAGTACCACTATTTATAAATAATATATGCACCTTATATTTAATATTTGTTATTGCAAGTCACTGTGCACGCTGTTTATATATATTGAGTTATCAATTTCCGTCATTATTGATTTATGCATATACTGAAGGTCCAATACAGCCTTGCAGACCTTTGGCATTCTAGCTGTCAATTTGTAGAGGTAATCTGAAGAAATTTCACCCCACGCTTCCTGAAGCACCTCACACAAGTTGTATTGGTTCGATGGGCACTTCTTATGTACCATACAGTCAAGCTGGTCCCACAATAGCTCAATAAGGTGGAGAACTGGTGACTGTGCTAGCCACTCTAATACAGACAGAATACCAGCTGACTGCTTCTTCCCTAAATAGTACTTGCATAGTTTGGAGGTGTGCTTTGGGTCTTTGTCCTGTTGTAGGAGGAAATTGGCTCCAATCAAGGGCTGTACACAGGGTATGGCATGGCTTTGCAAAATGGAGTGATAGCCTTCCTTATTCAAAATCCCTTTTACCTTGTACAAATCTCCAATTTTACCAGCACCAAAGCAGCCCCAGGCCATCACATTACCTCCACCATGCTTCCCAGATGGTGTCAGGCATTCCTCCAGCATCTGTTCACTTGTTCTGCATCTCACAAATGTTCTTCTGTGTGATCCAAACACCTCAAAGTTAGATTCTCTGTCCATAACAATTTTTCTTTGGCCCATCCTAATCTTTTAATTTTACTGGCCAGTCTCAGATATGGCTTTTTCTTTGCCACTCTGCCTAGAAGGTCAGCATCCCGGAGTCTCCTCTTCACTGTGGATGTTGAGACTGGTGTTTTGCGGGTACCATTTAATGAAGCTGCCAGTTGAGGACTTGTGTGGCGTCTATTTCTCAAACTAGAGACTCTAATGTACTTGTCCTCTTGCTTAGTTGTGCACCGGGGCCTCCTACTTCTCTTTCTATTCTGGTTAGAGCCCGTTTATGCTGTTCTCTGAAGGGAGTAGTACACACCGTTGTAGGAAATCTTCAGTGTCTTGGCAATTTCTCGCATGGAATAGCCTTAATTTCTCAGAACAAGAATAGACTGTCGAGTTTCAGAAGAAAGTTCTCTTTTTTCTGGCTATTTTGAGAGTATAATCAAACCCACAAATGCTGAAGCTCCAGATACTCAACTAGCTCAAAGGAAGGCCAGTTTTATAGCTTCTCTAATCAGCACAACAGTTTTCAGCTGTGCTAACATAATTGCACAAGGGTTTTGTAATCATCAATTAGCCTTTTAACACGATTAGCTAACACAATGTACCATTAGAACACAGGACTGGTGGTTGCTACAAATTGGCCTCTGTACACCTACAGTGCCTTGCGAAAGTATTCGGCCCCCTTGAACTTTGTGACCTTTTGCCACATTTCAGGCTTCAAACGTAAAAATATAAAACTGTAATTTTTCGTGAAGAATCAACAACAAGTGTGACACAATCATTAAGTGGAACGAAATTTATTGGATATTTCAAACTTTGTTAATAAATAAAAAACTGAAAAATTGGGCGTGCAAAATTATTCAGCCCCTTTACTTTCAGTGCAGCAAACTCTCTCCAGAAGTTCAGTGAGGATCTCTGAATGATCCAATGTTGACCTAAATGACTAATGTTGATAAATGGAATCCACCTGTGTGTAATCAAGTCTCCGTATAAATCTACCTGCACTGTGATAGTCTCAGAGGTCCGTTTAAAGGGCAGAGAGCATCATGAAGAACAAGGAACACACCAGGCAGGTCCGAGATACTGTTGTGTAGAAGTTTAAAGCCGGATTTGGATACAAAAAGATTACCCAAGCTTTAAACATCCCAAGGAGCACTGTGCAAGCGATAATATTGAAATGGAAGGAGTATCAGACCACTGCAAATCTACGAAGACCTGGCCGTCCCTCTAAACTTTCAGCTCATACAAGGAGAAGACTAATCAGAGATGCAGCCAAGAGGCCCATGATCACTCTGGATGAACTGCAGAGATCTACAGCTGAGGTGGAAGACTCTGTCCATAGGACAACAATCAGTCGTATACTGCACAAATCTGGCCTTTATGGAAGAGTGGCAAGAAGAAAGCCATTTCTTAAAGATATCCATAAAAAGTGTCGTTTAAAGTTTGCCACAAGCCACCTGGGAGACACACCAAACATGTGGAAGAAGGTGCTCTGGTCAGATGAAACCAAAATCTAACTTTTTGGCAACAATGCAAAACGTTATGTTTGGCGTAAAAGCAACACAGCTCATCACCCTGAACACACCATCCCCACTGTCAAACATGGTGGTGGCAGCATCATGGTTTGGGCCTGCTTTTCTTCAGCAGGGACAGGGAAGATGGTTAAAATTGATGGGAAGATGGATGGAGCCAAATACAGGACCATTCTGGAAGAAAACCTGATGGAGTCTGCAAAAGACCTGACACTGGGACGGAGATTTGTCTTCCAACAAGACAATGATCCAAAACATAAAGCAAAATCTACAATGGAATGGTTCACAAATAAACATATCCAGGTGTTAGAATGGCCAAGTCAAAGTCTAGACCTGAATCCAATCGAGAATCTGTGGAAAGAACTGAAAACTGCTGTTCACAAATGCTCTCCATCCAACCTCACTGAGCTTGAGCTGTTTTGCAAGGAGGAATGGGCAAAAATTTCAGTCTCTCCATGTGCAAAACTGATAGAGACATACCCCAAGCGACTTAATCGCAGCAAAAGGTGGCGCTACAAAGTATTAACTTAAGGGGGCTGAATAATTTTGCAGTTTTTTAGTTTTTTATTTGTTAAAAAAGTTTGAAATTTCCAATAAATTTTGTTTCACTTCATGATTGTGTCCCACTTGTTGTTGATTCTTCACAAAAAATTACAGTTTTACAGAATACTTTCGCAAGGCACTGAATGTAGATATTCCATTAAAAATCTGCCGTTTCTAGCTAAAATAGTCATTTACCACATTAACAATGTCTAGAATGTATTTCTGATTAATTTAATGCAGACATGATACAGGAGATGGTCAGAGATGGTCAGAGACTGATGACATGATACAAGAGATGGTCAGAGACTACAGACGTGATACAAGAGATGGACAGAGACTGCAGACATGATACGGGAGATGGTCAGAGACTGAGGACATGATACAGGAAATGGTCAGAGACTGAGACATGACACAAGAGATGGTCAGAGACTGCAGACATGATACTCGAGATGGTCAGAGACTGCAGACATGATACAAGAGATGGTCAGAGACTACGGACTTGATATAAGAGATGGTCAGAGACTGCAGACATGATACAGGAGATGGTCAGAGACTGAGGACATGATACAGGAGATGGTCAGAGACTGAGGACATGATACAAGAGAAGGTCAGAGACTGCAGACATGATAGAAGAGCAATAGGGGGGCCGGAGAGCACAGAGGAAGCAGAGAACACTGGAGAGAATTATGGGGGGGTTCTTGGAAAGCATTGCAGGGGGGTTAGAAAGCGCGGGGTGGAGAGCATGGGGGGGGGGGGCAGGGAAAACCAGAGGGACAGAGAGAATGGGGGAGGGGGGCACTGGAGTGCACTGGAGACCACTGGGGGGAACTGGAGCTGGAGATCACTGAGGGGGAAGCCAGGGAGCAAAGGGGGGAGCACTGGGGGGAGCCAGAGAGCATGGGGGAGCTGAAAAGCACTGTGGGGATCTGAAGAGCACTGGGAGGGGGGGCTAAAGAGCACTGGGGGGGGGCTGGAGAGGGAAGGCTGAAGAGCACTGGGGGGGTTGCTGGAAAGGGGGGGGCTGGACAGCACTAGGGGGGGCCAGCAAAAGAAGTTGGATAGGAGGAGCGGTGGGGCAGCTGCATATAGAGGAATTGATCTTTCTGTATTCCTCCTGCAGCCGCTGAATGCCTGCAGGAGGGAGAGGAGGAGAGTCAGGCATTCAGCAGCTGCAGGAGTAATATGGAAAATCAATTCCTCTATATGCAGCTGCCCTGGCCGCTTCTCCTATCCAGGCACACAGGGAGGCTGCACAGGCACTTACCTTTTTCCCGCCCCCTGTGAGCAGCGTGGACTGAAGGCGCTGCTACTGCAGCTGCCTTCACAGGGAAGTGCGGGCTGGCCTGGCAGCGCCGGCAGGCACCCCTGAGTTGCCTGACATCCCCCAGTGCGTGGCACCCAGGGAGGACAGCCCCCCCACCCCCCGCTGGTACGCCACTGCTTCTTGTCCACATCAGTATGTGACCTCACAAATGCACTTCTGGAAAAAAGGTCAAACATTCCCATAGACACTCCTAAACCTTGTGGACAGCCTTTCCAGAAGAGTTGAAGCTGTTATACTGCAAAGGGTGGGCCAACTCAATACTGAACCCTACGGAATAAGACTGGGATACCATTAAAGTTCATGTGCATGTAAAGGCAGGCGTCACAATACTTTTGACAATATAATAGATAGATAGATAGATAGATAGATAGATAGATAGATAGATAGATAGATAGATAGATAGATAGATAGATAGATAGATAGATAGATAGATAGATAGATAGATAGATAGATAGATAGATAGATAGATAGATAGATAGATAGATAGAGTATATTTTGTTTTTCTTACTTTCATTTTGGATACATGTAAAAGACAAAATTATTCATGGTGAGCTAACTGTTATATTCAAAGCCTACATGATAATTTTTATGTAAGTTTTGTTTTATTTGTAGTACAAAAATACTGTCTAAAGTATTACAGTATACTGTTTATAGTGTTAAAGATTTGAGACCTTACATCTTCTGCAATTATATAATGCATGCATTTACATAAGCATGGTCAGGGCTTTTTTTCAGCGGGAACGTGGGGGAACGCAGTTCCGGCACCTCCAGAACTGACTGTATGTAATAGTAAGGGGTGCTGGGGTGTGCTGCAGGGTCTATTGATGCTTGCTGTGAGGGGATCTACTCTAACTGGAGGGGATATATTTTAGCAAGGGAGTCTATTGTTGCTGGTGGGGGAGCTATTGTTGCTGGGGATGGGTTCTATGTTGCTGGGGGGGGTCCGTTTTTGCTGGGAGAGATCTACTGTTGAGGGAGGGGTCAATTGATGCTAGCTGTAGGGAGATCTGTTATTGCTGCCTGAGTCTATTGTTCCTGGGGGGGGGGGGGGAGATTTTGTGATCCATTGTTAGGAGGATCTATTGTTGCTGGCTGCAGGGGATCTATTTTACTATGTTTCTTGTTATCACTCCCAAATTATATACAAAATTACTTAGCACAACAAAATGATATTTGGTTCTGTATTGTCTGAAAGGGTAGTATTGGGAGGTGGGTAGGGGATGGAATCAAGGAATGGTGGTAGGGGGTGGAACCAAGGAATGATGCTCGGAGGTGGGTAGGGGGTGGAACCAAGGAATGGTGGTAGGGGGTGGGACCAAGGAATGGTGCCCGGAGGTGGGTAGGGGGTGGAACCCAGGAATGGTGGTAGGGGGTGGAACCAAGGAATGGTACTCGGAGGTGGGTAGGGGGTGGAACCAAGGAATGGTGCTCGGAGGTGGGTAGGGGGTGGAACCAAGGAATGGTGCTCGGAGGTGGGACCAAGGAATGGTGCTCGGAGGTTTGTAGGGCCAGAGAAAAGGAGTACCTCGGAAAGAGGGGAGTTCCTGCACCTATTGTCTGAGAAAAAAAGCCCTGAGCATGGTACATACTTGTGCTTGTACTACTACTAACAGCTGACTTGCTTTATTCACAGAACGAGAAACCAAAAAGATTCTTTTTTGGAGACAAAAAGAAATGAAATCTTCATTTTAAAGAAGCAGATGTATCGGAAGAATTCCTATTTTATGCAATGTATGTAAAATATGTACAGGACCTGATTAGAACCATACTTACTGGAATGAGGTATAAAATGTCCTTGGTAGCACATACCTGATCTCACCATGCATTGTGGCTCCTGCTACCTTCCATTCCAGTATAAGTTTGTGGAAACAGTATAACGTTACAGAGCATGCATCTGTGTCCTGTTTTCTAGAAATATAAGGGAATATAGAGAGTTCCTGTGGAACAAGTTCAAAACTTATACTGTAAATGTTCGGAAATTATTATCTGCAAGAAAAGATTTTGCCTCTGGAGCATTACTAATTTTTTGGGGGCCCCAAAGCAAAACCAGTGTCCTCCATCTCTCTTATCTCCATCCCAAATGCAATTTATCTGTTGATATAGAATATCATGTCATATATAGAAACCTATGTATAGAAACCGGTTTATCTGTCAAAGGATTTTCAAAGTAATGTACATACTTTTGTGATCCACTTGCATGTGTTGTACAATATGATGGATGGTAATACTTTTGGAAACTGTTCCATGTCACTGCTCCCGCTCCTGTGTGCTCTTTGGACTAGCGGATATCACAACATTGGTCAACCCTGAGCTCTCATTCTCCTGTAAGTGCTCCTACTCACATCCATCAGCTAACAGTACCAATGCGATCTTTTTTTTTTCTATTTTTACTATTTTTAGCAACTGTTGGTCAGCCAGTCTTGGAAACCCGCCATTCTCCTTTTCTGGATACCTTCTGTGGCATACATTTTGTAGTTTACAAGTTTGGATGGTGACCTAACTGGTCTGTTCAATTGAAGGCTGTACTTTAATAAAGTGGTCTGTAAGTTTATTAAAAAGCCCAAATCTCCCATTGTTTTTAAAATCCAATGGAAAGTACCTAAGGTTACAGAGATACTACAATAAAAAGATATGTATACTAGTAATGTAATTATTACCTTAACTAGTATATCTACATAAGTCTCATATACTATACCATCTCTAAACCTTACCAAAATATAACACGAAAATCAATATATGAAAAGTACACTCTGTATACCACCAATAGTCTCTGATATAATATCAATCCATAAAAATATAACATCTAATCTTTTAATAGTTCCCAAATTCATATACAATCCTCATATACACTATATTGTCAAAAGTATTGGGACACCTGCCTTTACACGCATGTGAATTTTAATGACATCCCAGTCGTAGTCTGTAGGGTTCAGTATTGAGCTGGCCCACCCTTTGCAGCTATAACAGCTTCAACTCTTCTGGGAAGGCTGTCCACAAAGTTTAGGAGTGTGTCTATGGCAGTGATGGCGAACCTTGGCACCCCAGATGTTTTGGAACTACATTTCCCATGATGCTCATGCACTGTGCGGTTTAGCTGACCATCATGGGAAATGTAGTTCAAAAACATCTGGGGTGCCAAGGTTTGCCATCAATGGTCTATGGGAATGTCTGACCATTCTTCCAGAAGCGCATTAGTGAGGTTAGGCTGATGTTGGCCGAGAAGGCCTGGCTCACAGTCTCCGCTCTAATTCATCCCAAAGGTGTCCTGTCGGGTTGTGCAGGCCAGTCAAATTCTTTCACCTCAAACCCGCTCATCTATGTCTTTATGGACCTTGCTTTGTAGACTGGTGCGCAGTCATGTTGGAAAAGGTAGAGGCCATCCCCAAATTGTTCCCGCAAAGTTGGGAGCATGAAATTGTTCAAAATGTCTTGGTATGCTGACACCTTAAGAGTTCCCTTTACTGGAACTTAGAGGCCAAGCCCAACCAATGAATAACAACCCCACACCATAATCCCCCCTCCACCAAATGATTTGGACCAATGAACAAAGCAAAGTCCATAAAGGCATGGATGAGCAAGTTTGGGGTAGAGGAACTTGACTGGCCTGCACAGAGTCCTGACTTCAACCCGACAGAACACCTTTGGTATGAATTAGAGTGGAGACTGCAAGCCAGACCTTCTCGTCCAATATCAGTGCCTGACCTCACAAATGCGCTTCTGGAAGAATAGTCAAACATTCCCATAGACACACTCCTAAACCTTGTGGACAGTCTTCCCAGAAGAGTTGACGCTGTTACAGGTGCAAAGGGTGGACCAAATCAATATTGAACCCTACGGGCTAAGACTGGGATGCCATTAAAGTTAATGTGCGTGTAAAGGCAGGCGTTCCAATACTTTTGACAACATAGTGCAAGTGACACTTTTTCATTTATTGTGTTCATAAAGATACATCTCTGCAATTCCACCTGTGTACCCCCTCAGTGTACCACTCCACATCCTGGATACAAACTTTACGCTTTTGGATTGACCTTAACTATATATAAAGAGTAAGATCAAATTTGCTATAAAACAACCAAGGTTTGGTATCCTTCACTAGATGAAAAGGATGTACTCTTTCGGGTTCAATAGATTGACATTTTATGAGTCTCATAGCTTAATACAATAAACCATTTATTAAAAGCTCATCTCTAGGCAAATAACATAACTACAATTGCAGTGGGGTTCCCCCTGTAATGCATGGGTTAAATGTTTGTTTTTGCCTAGGGTATTTTATGAAAGTTTTACTTATCTTATCCCGCATTCCCACAAGCTCCTCCCCTCCATGAGACTGGTCCCCCAAAGATGCTTTTCTTCAGTGCTGCATTCATCAGTCACACTCTGACATCATCACGTAGTTCTGTATTGGAAGTGCGGTCGCTGAGGGTCCCCCAACAACCTGAAGCAATGGAGGCAATAGGAAAGTGTCTGTTACTGGAGTAAGGTAATCATAATGGGGGGGGGGGGGGTAAGGTAAGTAAAGTGCTTTTTTATGGTATCCTTGACAGAAACAAGCATTTAACCATTGCAGTGTAAGTGGAGTCCCACTGCAAGAGTAGTTTCCCAGCAATTCAACTTTAAGATGCATAAAATAACACTTACATAAAAAGTACACTACTTCTGTGCACAAAGAATCAATAATAAGACAGCGTAACCATAATCCAAATGTGTCTGACTGTCCTCAAATCTTCCCAGCCTGCACGCTTACATCAGCAAGCTCTGCCCTATGCGTCATGTCCTGCGGACTTCTTCAGGGTCACCTTGAAATGATTAACAGTTTGCTGAAACCTAACCCCAGAAATATAGATGTTTTACCAGATTAAAAAAGAAACATGTCCATTGAGTTCAACCAAGAAAAAAAAAGAAAAACTTGCATCCTCAGAACCCTAAACAGTTGCTTCCATTTGAAAAATGGCATTGAAGGGTTATTTGTAGGGAACTACAATACATGTCCAGGAATGAAAACTGTTCCCCTTTTTTGGCTCCCCTCCATTTGAATATGTGCAAGTGTTTTACAAAGGAGGTGCAGACAGCGGTACACACAAGAGGCAACTTGCTTCCATACATAGGAATCAGTTTTCATAAGCCGTCTGCCACATTAATGTCTATAGGCTCAATTCACAAAGCTAACATACAAGGTTAAAGTAGAACTATGGGCAAAACTTTTTTTTTTCATTTTGGATAGAGTAAGGGAGGGTTATAACCCATGTCATACTTTTTTTTTTTTCGCCATCTGTGTCCCATTGGGGAGATTTGCCTTCACTTCCTGTCCCATAGCCAAAAAGGAAGTGAGAGGAAATCCCAGAAAATTAAGGGAACTCCTTGGGGACCCCCAGGTCACCAGAACAAGTGTCCCCATTGAAAGATTTCCTCGTTATTACTTTATGTAGGACAACCCAAAATTTGTATGGACACGACAAATAGAGAGGGTGAACCTCTTAATCTGGGGCACAGCCAGCAATAAAAACTGACAGGTGTTCTAATTTCTCTCCACTCTATCCACAACTAAAGAAAAAAAAGTTTTGCCTTTAGTTATACTTTAAGGAACTTAACTTAATAAATTGGACAGTTATTTACAGCAGAGAGTCAAGGGGATTTAGAAAATGACAAGACTAAAGCCCCGTACACACGTACCGATTGTCGGCCGTAAATATTCGGCCGACGACCGATCGGCCGATTGTAGGCTTGTTAGTATGATGCTTCCGACAGCCGACAGCGCATTTTCGGCCGAACAGAATCTGTTGTGCAGGCATTAAAATTTTTGTATGCCAACACCAGAACGGCCGATTGTTCGCCAGTCAGTACAGAATTCGGCCGACAAACAGCCGATTAGCAAGACTGGGCATGCTCAGAAAAGAAAAAACACACGGAAAGTTAACCATCACATGACATCACTTCTGCAGTCGGCTGTTGTTGGCCGACAAAATTCACGTGCAGTCTTTTGCAGTTTTCAGCCGACACGACAGCCCTGGACAAAAGACGGCCGATCGTTCGGCCGACGTTCGCTACGTGTGTACGGGGCTTTAAAATAAAGGTCCTTGTCCATATGTTGTGCTTTGTACACACAGCTTTATGTATGGGACACACATGGCTCCTTATAGAGAAAAAAAAATGTTGACTACAATTATGGCATTATACAAGGTATACAGTATATTGCACAGTTGCATGATTATGGATCTTGATTTAGAATAGGCAGAATTGACAAGACTGGTGATCACCTCATCTCTCTACCACTATTTTATTTCACATATGTTTAATGATTTTGATTTTGTTTTGTTAATTTATATTTACAATTTGATTAAAAGTTTACTAGTATAGATTTAACTGATCCATATATTATGTTTTTTATGTCATGGAATATGTAAGAAACAAAATTCATAGCTTCTTTTTGATTACATGGTGTATATTTGGATAGTTTAGTATTGACAACTATAAGGCTCATCACATTTAACTTAAAGCAAACCTGTGGTTATTTTAACCCTAATAAGTTACCAGCTGAACCTTACAGTAAAGGCAAGAAGATAAAGTTGTGGCATGTACCCGTCTGCTCCTTACTATTGGTCAGTCCGGCCACACATTACATTTAGCAACTGTAGGTGTGGTAGAGGAGTAATGGCTGGTCAATGCTAGTGATGGACGAACATCTGCCGGGACGGTTCGCGAACGGTTCGTGCAAACTCGCTCAAATGTTTGCGAACCACAGGTTCGCAACGGGCCCCATTCATTTTAATGGCAGGTGAACATGAAAAACCTCCAGGTCATATTTGCAGCCACAAAATACTTACTATCTATGCACACATCATAGTCCCACAACATGGGCACTGACATACCAGAAGTATTGCTATTGGAAAAGTTGCCATAAAAAGTTTTTTGTTTTTTTTTCCAGCAAAAATATATATATATTTTTTTCTAAATCAGCCAGAACTGACAGAAGCTGGTAAATACATGTCAAATACATATGGGGTCCATTCACACATCTGTAAAATGATTTTCAATTCCAGTCTGAAAAATGAGGTATTAACAGGATAAAGAAGTAAGTGTCGGCCAGTACAGGAATCAAAAATTAGCCAACAGGCGTTCACCTGACAGCAAAGAACTTTGTATTCTGTGGCTGGAGGTACATTAGGCAGTCACAGGATATAGAAGTAAGTGTCGGCCATTAGAGGCCCCAAAAATTAGCCCAGAGGCGTTCACCTGACAGCAAAGAACTTTGTATTCTGTGGCTGGAGGTATATTAGGCAGTCACAGGATACAGAAGTGTCGGCCATTACAGGCCCCAAAAATTAGCCCACAGGCGTTCACCTGACAGCAAAGAACTTTGTATTCTGTGGCTGGAGGTACATTAGGCATTCACAGGATACAGAAGTGTCAGCCATTACAGGCCCCAAAAATTAGCCCAGAGGCGTTCACCTGACAGCAAAGAACTTTGTATTCTGTGGCTGGAGGTTGCTGTGTGGAGCATGGACAGAGTGTTAGTGACACAAATTGCTAGCTAATAGGTCCACAAAAGTCTTTTGTCAGTGTAGGGAGAGGTTGCTGTGTGGAGCAGGGACAGACTGTAGCAATTAGGCATTCAACGGATATAAAAGGCCTTTTATGCCGCTGTATTTACCTAAGACAGGGACCATGAATTGTTATGGGTGGTGGTGGATATTTGTGGCCTGTCATGAGGAATTTGAATCAAACATGGTCTACTGGTCACATGTGTTGAATTCCTCCGAGATCCATGCCTCATTCATTTTTAGAAATGTGAGGTAGTCAACACTGTCGTGAGCTAGGCAAGTGAGCTTATCGGTCACGATCCCCCCTGCTGCGCTGAACGTCAAGCCTGCCCACCCAGTAGTCCAGGGGTTCATCACTTCTCAGAGCGTCCACATCGGTCGTTAACCCGATGTAGTCGGACACCTGTCGGTCTATGCGTTCCCTGATGCTGGAGCCTTTGCAGTCAACGCATAAGTCGCAGTAAGCCCAACACTCTCCTAGGGATGATCCGCTGGACAGATGGAAAATTGGGTTTCCATCCATCCAGATTTGACAGATCGGATGTCAGCGCCAGCGGACATGTCTCCGCTGACATCCGATGCCCCATAGACATGCCTGGGGGGGACTGTTCAAATCCGTAAAAAAAATGGACAGGCGGATCTGAATGGTCCGCCTGTGTGAAAGGGGCTTAAGAAGGCACCTGGACTCCCATCACTGAGCCCAGTGGGAGCAACACCGTCAGAACCCACAAAGCCACACTCCAGGCTCTCACCGTCCAGCCTCTTCTTCTTCTCCTTCTCCTCTCTCCTCACAATTTTCCTCCACTCCACCTTCCATCATGCCGTCCTCACATTTTTCTAGAAAAAGGCAGGCTTCAGTGGCCCAAATGTTCGAGCATAAAAAAATGATGATGCTGGATAACCCTCTTGCCCAATGGTTGACCGCTGGCTTGTCGGAACTGATAGCCCGCCAACTACTGCCATATAAACTGGTGGACGCGGAGGGCTTTCGAACATTTGTGGCCATTGGAACAGCACTATGGAAGGTCCCAGGAAGGAAATATTTCTTGCAGAAGAGCATCCCAGAGCTATATGGCCATGTTCAGCAGCAAGTGAATGTATCTCTGGCACACAGTGTCGGTGCCAAGATACATCTGACCACAGACACATGGTCTAGCAAACACGGGCAGGGAAGGTATATAACTTTTACTGCCCACTGGGTGAACCTTCTGACGGCCGTCAAGCATGTAACCCGTGGCACCTGTGTAGATTTGGTTTTACCGCCACGGCTTGCATGCAGGCCTGCCTCTTCTTCTCCTCCTCCTACTCCATTCTCCCTCTCCTCCTTGGCTGACTCCTCCTTTTCCGCTGCTACCGTCTCTTCCGCTGCGCCGCCCAAGATCCCCAGAACCTATTCCACATGCCAGGTGAGACATTGACATGCTGAACTGCGTCTGTGCCTGGAAGCCAAGAGCCACACTGGTCCTGCACTCCTTTCAGCTTTGCGTTCACAGGCAGATCAGTGGCTAAGACCGCTCAATTTGACAGTTGGTAAAGTGGTGTACGACAACGGTGCCAATCTGCTGAGCGCACTGAAACAGGGCAAAATTACACACGTGCCATGCATGGCACACGTCCTGAACTTGGTCGTGCAGCGATTCGTTGTCAAATATCCTGGGATACAGGACGTCTTGCGGCAGGCCAGGAAAATCTCAGCTTATTTCAGAAGATCTTACACAGCAATGGCTCGCCTTGCTGACATTCAGCGGCGATACAACCTGCCCGTCAGACGTCTTATTGGTGACTGCCCGACGCGATGGAACTCAACCTTGTATATACTTGATAGGCTGCTCCAGCAGAAACATGCAGTTAACGACTACCTGTATGAACTCTGCGGCAGGACAGGTTCTGGGGAGCTTGGATTTTTTTCACCATGCCAGTGGCTGCTCATGCGTGACGCATGCAGACTTCTGCGGCCATTTCATGAGATCACCAAACTGATCAGTCGCAGCCAGGGTGCCATCAGTGACATCGTACCTTACGCCTTCTTTCTGGAGAGTGTATTGCGTTGTGTCATTGATCAAGCCGTCGAGGAGCAGGAAGATGAGGAAGTCACAGTGCTGGATGAATATAGAAAACATTTTATGGTGGATTTATATTGTGCAGCATTGTGACTGGTGAGCAGTTCTGCAGCGATAATACAACTACAAAGAGTGACAAACGTAATTAGAAAAAAGTATTATAACTGGTGTGATAGACCAGTGGCCCCCCAAAACGACAGATTGAAGCGGGGTGTTATATAACAATATACTTTCATAATAGTGTATTTGGGTACTGCAGAAATTTTGCCTCTGCATCATCGACGTCACCTTGCCCACCACTAACATTAGAGATCTCGGAGTAGGCAGCAACAGCAGGGACCACCCACCTTGGGCTTATCTGGGTACTGTCGTCAGACTGCTGAGTGGCGGCTGTTGCTACTTCCTCTGCCTGATCCGATGCCAAGAATGGCTGTGCATCGTAAATGTCTTGTGATGGATCGGAAAATAATTCCTGTGACTCAAGCGGAGGGTATATGGTGGTGGTGTTGGTGGTGGAGTCTTTGGGGGTGCACATAGCAGAGAATGAAGAGGGTGCAGATAGAGAGGATGAGGGTGCAGAAGAGGAAGGCTGAGTGAACCACTCAAGCAAGTCTGGTGCATCCTTTGACGTAATCGAACGTACCTTCTGCAACTTCCCACTTTGGCTCCAGCCTGGTGCTCCTGCCCTACCCCTACCACCCCTGCAGAAGGGCCTGCCTCTTCCTCTGCCTGTCATTTTTTAAATGACCCTGTGAAAAAAGTCTCTAGAGAAGCCCAGTATATGTGGAAGAAGGTATATAACACCCCGCTTCAATCTGTCGTTTTGGGGGGCCACTGGTCTATCACACCAGTTATAAAAAAAAATTCCCAGTAACTTTTGTCACTGTGTGTAGTTAATGCAACGAAAGAGGCAAAATTTCTACAGTACCAAAATAAACTGTTATGAAAGTATATTGTTATCTGACAACCCGCTTCAATCTGTCGTTTTGGGGGGCCACTGGTATATCACACCAGTTATAATACTTTTTTTCCCAGTAGCGTTTGTCACTGTGTGTAGCAGAGGGAACGCAGTGAAATAGGCAAAATTTCTGCAGTACCCAAATGCACTATTATGAAAGTATATTGTTATATAACGACCCGCTTCAAATCCACTATAATATGCTTTCTATATTTGAAAGTATATTATAAGTGTATTACACCCCTATATACTGCACACCAAATAATAGTACACCTATACCAGTCCTCAAAAGGACTTTTGTGGACCTATTACCTAGCGATTTGTGTCACTAACAGTCTGTCCCTGCTCCAAACAGCAACCTCTCCGCACACTGACAAAAGACAGAATATAGGCCAAACAATAGCACATCTCTACCAGTCCTTAAAAGGACTTTTGTGGACCTATTACCTAGCGATTTGTGTCACTAACAGTCTGTCCCTGCTCCACACAGCAACCTCTCCCTACACTGACAAAAGCACCTATACCAGTCCTTAGAAGGACTTTTGTGGACCTATTTGCTAGCGATTTGTGTCACTAACAATCTGTCACTGCTCCACACAGCAAACCATTCCCTACACTGACAAAAGGCAGAATGTAAAATGGCAGCCAGATCAGGTCTATTTATAAGGTAGGGGTTATGTCCATGTACTGAAATGTCTCAATTGGCTGTCCTGTACCACCTGATGGATGTGTCATGGGTCAAAGCTCTTCACAATGTAAACTAATATGGCGGTCGCGAACATCGCCATATGTTCGCATGTTCGGCGAATCACGAACGAGCAAAGTTCGCCGCAAACGGACCACCAGGTGAACCACAGGGCCATCTCTAGTCAATGCATAATCTGGTTGGCATTTGTATTAAAGATTTTTACAGCCTATGGAGCTCCTTGTGCTTTTGGGAAGAATTATAAAACACATCTAGCACCTGTAGGTAACTAATAGGAAGTCTAGGTAGCAGTTTACAAGGATTTGAAGTTTTTATGCAGACTGCATGGCTAACCTTCACAGTTACATGGTTAGTTAGGTTGAAAAAAGACAGGTTGAAAAGTCCACCTGGCTCAACCAATAAAAAACAAAAAACAGTAATGAAAACACAACCATACAATCTTTTATACACAATCCTATACCCGCAGTTGATCCCAGGGACATAGATAACACAGAGAAGTGCTGCTGTGCTGGAGTCTGGACTTTAACCTTAACTCCAGGAGGACACCACCAACAACCACCAGGTGTGTCTCTCTCTGTGTGCTGTGATCTAGATCTGAACTTCAACCATGGATCAAGTTCAGGGCTGCTAGAACAGTTGAAGTTCAGTTTTTTTCTTCTATTCTTTTATAAACTCTTTCATAATAACTCTTCTTATCCTCCCCTTATTTCATGCTTGTAATGCATACCTCAGACTTAACATTAGAGTGTAAAATAGGTTTAAGGTTGATGATCTCTTACAAAAACCAATCCTGCCATTCTGAATATAAGCACAGTGGGCAGGATGGGTTTTTTTTTTTTTTTGCTCTTGTGTTATCTATTTTATGACAAAGATTGGCTCTGAAAAAAAGGAAGGCGACCTACAAATGAACAGGCTCTCTCTCCCCATGTGTGTGCTATCAGCACATTCACATAACAGTGGGAACATTCTGAGATTTACCCTTAGCTATATGGAGTGCTGTGCTACTACATTTGAATGCAGCCCTGAAGGTTAATAATCCCTATTTAAATGTATGCTGCTAGCTGCTACATTGTAGTCCTACTGAGGACGTTGTTGACCCTTTCCATGCGATGCTAGGCCTACTGGTCTTAGCTTAAAGTGGCAGTAAACCACAAAAAATCTTCTCCCTGAAAGTTGATGGCATAATGTGCTAGTATGTATAGCATACATTATTATTATTATTATCACATTATTTTTATTATCACTTTATTTTTGCGCGGCCTTTTTGTTACATATTTGAATGTATTCTGTGTTAATTATCTCACAGCAGAGCAGAGTCGCTGCTTATATCAACAATTAGTTGTGGTTTTAATAATGATGTTTTCCATGCACAGTTTCAAATTTTGTATTATATATATATATATATATATATACACAGTATATATGTGTGTGTGTGCCTCTTTCCCTTTTGTGCTCTTCAGGCTAAAACTAAAGGGCAGTATTTCTTCCTGTCATTGATTCATACTATAACTAGGTATCTAAGATTGTGGGAACTGCTGGCAAAGTTGGTTGATTGAGGTGCTGGGTGCTGAGTCTTCTATAATTGCTGTTGTGTTAGCCTGTTGGGCCCTGACTGTTCACATGTAGTAATTTGGGATTGTGGGAAGAATATCCCTGTGATTCCGCCGCCCGCCACATCCAGATTCCAATCCAAATCGCACGGCAATGCTGGTAAAACACAGCACGTGTGTTTGTGTTCTATTCATTTTTAGTGACACCAAAATGTGGTGTGGTTTTGCTGTGATTGTTGAGTGATTTATCACACAAGGATCCAAAACCACACCATGTTTTGGTGCCACTAAAAATAAAAGGAACACAAACACACGTGCTGCGTTTTGCCAGCATTGCAGTGTGATTTGGAATTGCAGGCAGAATCACGGTGATACTGCCAGCCTGTGATCCCAAATCACTACCTGTGAACAGGGCCTTAATGACATCGCCTAAGGCTGGGCTGAGTCTTCCATTGCTGTTGTGATACTGTTGTGTTTCCCGGGTGCACCGCATTCTAAGTATCTTCTCTTTTTCTGTATGTATGGACTCTGCGGTTTCTGGAAAGTACCACTTCTTTTGTCCTGTATGCCTGTTTAACAAAAAATCAGTGTGTACTTTGCTGCTTCCTTCCACAAGATGGTGCCCTTTGCATCTGCCCAGTAAAGATCCCAAATTGATACATGTGAAAAGGCAGGGCCTAACAGGCTAACACAACAGCAAATATGGAGGCCCCGGCCTCAATGTATTTTATAGGCACAAGGAAGCCCAGGTTTTGTTTAACCATGTCCCTTAGACCCTCCCACTCTAATGTTTTGCCACACCCACTTTTTTGCTGTGGTGCGCGTAGTCACTTCCTCCCTGTCATGTCGGGTATGTTCTGTATGTATGAACAATGGTATGCCAGGTTAACAAAAAAATCAGTGCTTCCTTCCACAAGATGGTGCCCTTTGCACCTGCCCAGCAAGATTGGATATTACAGTGCACCACCATGTGGGCAGTCCAATGGCTGAGGGCACTGTACACTGTGTTCTGGTGAGGGGGGGGGGGGGACACAATAGCACAGCTGGGCAGATCGCTGTACTAACACAGTGAGTTTTAGTACAGTGATCTGTCAGTCTTTTTCTCTTCAGCCAGTACCCAGCTTTAGGCCTCTTTCACACGGTCTGCGTGTTCCGTGTTGCTCAGCGAGGATCGATCCATGATCCCCGCTGAGCCGGCGGATGACAGCTCCGTCTCCGCTTGCAGAGCGGAGAGGGAGGTGTCACAGCTCCCGCTGCCCTCTATGGGGGATCGGATGAGAGCGGACCGCCTGTCCGCTCTCATCCGATCCGATCACTGAATGGATGGAAAAATAGGGTTTCCATCCGTCCAGATTTCACGGACAGGATCGGATACGGATGGCAGCGGGTGTCAGCGGAGGTGTCTCTGACATCCGCAGCCCCATAGAGCTGCATGGAGGATCCGATCAGATCCGCCTAAAAAACTGACAGGCGGATCTGATCGGATCGCCCGTGTGAAAGGGCCCTTAGACTGGACAATAGCCAACCAAACTGGGCAATGTTCATAAGAACTGGAAGAAGACAAAACTGAAATCATGACCAATTTTCAAGAGGATCTGAGAACATAGAATTAAGAATGTGATTGCTTACTATGAGCAACACATAGTTTTTCCTTTTTCCAGATTTTTTTAATTTGGCGCAATTTGTTTTATTTAAAAAGACTTTTACTTAGTACCTACTGCTGAACCCCTCTCCGAACATAAATGTATCTACGGCCCTGTGTAGATGAGTAAGTAGTAGGCACATAACATATAAGGGCTGTTAGGAGCTGGACTACATAAAAGCTGTTCTCTTGTTAAAAATAAATTAAGTAAGTAAAAGTGAAAGGAATTGTTTTGTTCTCTTGTTAAAAATAAATTATGTAAGTAAAAGTGAAAGGATTTTTTCTCAAAACCTTGATGATGCCAGGACATTTAACATGTTTCATCAAGTCTGGATATTCAAACAGCTCCTTTTTTCAAATTCTAAGCTTCCTGGAATCCATACATATAATAAGCTGAAGACACTGTCTAATACATATACACTATATTACCAAAAGTATTGGGACACCTGCCTTTACACGCACATGAACTTTAATGGCATCCCAGCCTTAGTCCATAGGGTTTAATATTAAGTTGGCCCACCCTTTGCAAATTTAACAGCTTCAACTCTTCTGGGAAGGCTGCCCGCAAGGTTTAAGTGTGTCTCCGGGAATGTTTGAACATTCTTCCTTCCAGAACCGCATTTGTGAGGTCAGGCACTGATGTTGGATAAGAAGGCCTGGCTCATATTCTCTGCTCTAAATTATTCCAAAGGTGTTCCATCTGGTTGAGGTCAGGACTCTGTGCAGGCCAGTCAAGTTCCTCCATCCCAAACTTACTCATCCATGTCTTTATGGACCTTTCATTGTGCACTCATGCACAGTTATGTTGGAACAGGAAAGGGCCATCCCCAAACTGTTCCCTCAAAGTTGAGAGCATGAAATTGTCTTGATATGCTGACACCTTAAGAGTTCTCTTCACTGGAACTAAGGGGCCAAGCGCAACCCCTGAAAAACAACCCCACACCGTAATCCCCCCTCCACCAAATGATTTGGAACAATGCAAAAAATAAAGGTCCATAAAGACATTGATGAGTGAGTTTGGGGTGGAGAAACTTGACTGACCTCCACCCGATATAACACCTTTGGGATGAATTAGAGCGGAGACTGCAATCCAGGCCTTCTTGTCCACATCAGTGCCTTACCTCACAAATGTGCTACTGGAAGAATGGTCAAACATTCCCATAGACACCCTCCTAAACCTTGTGGACAGCCTTCCCAGAAGAGTTGAACCTATTATAGCTCCAAAGGGTGGGCCAACTCAATATTGAACCCTCCAGACTGGGATGCCATTAAAGTTCATGTGCGTGTAAAGGCAGACGTCCCAATAATTTTGGTAATATAGTGTATGTCAAACACAAGACCCGCTGGCCAAATCCGGCCTGCCAGGCCTTTTTATGTGTCACTTGTACCCAGTTTTGCAGCTGGAACTCCTTTCTGCCACCTCCAGTTCTCATCCTCCACTACCGCTCCCCACTGTCACTTGTAAACAAAGAAGCCTTCAGTGTTTACATGGGACAGCTGCTCTCTGAAGCTCCTGGAACTAACGGATCCCTGCATGCACTCACTGCGGGAACAGATCTTCAATATCTTGGAGAGAACAATCTCCCTGCAAGGGGAGGCATAGCTGCCAACACAAGGAGGTACTAGAGCAGGGCCATGTAGGGGAGAGAGATGCAAGCAAGCTTTAGGGGGTTGGGATTGCACACTGTGCATAGTGCACCACTGAACTCTGCATTTTGTATGTAGCACACTTCTTGACTCTGCACTCTGTACACAGCGGACCCCAGATGCAACTGGCCATTTGACAGCAACCATACAGCTGATGTGGCCTGTGATAACGTTGATTTTGGTACCCCTGGTCTAATGCATCATATACAGCCTGTCTCCCTCTTCTAGTCAGTTTAGGCAATGAAAGGGCCCATGACCCCAAGGATCAAACAGTGAAGCCAGGACTTTATGTGCCCTTTGGCACTTAACACTTAGGCTAAGTTCACACTATGCACAAGATACAATAGACAGCACACAGTGCTGTTTACACTATCAAAACATGTGGGGTTAGAATCCCGTCGCTTTAAAATTGAATGTTGAGTCAGGAGGTGTTTGAAGCCTTTTAAGGTCTCCCATTCATGTCTATAGTAATGCTTCGCGAATGCTCTGGCAGGCTGTTTCGGTGTGGTTGCAGGGCAATAAAATAGGAATTTGTGGAGCAGTTTTAATGCTCATCAAACGCTGCAAGTCTAATGCCCATGCTAACGCTATAGGAGCATTTGTTAAAGTGTAAGTCCACCCTAACAATAAAACCCTTGCATCTCCAGACATCCACAATCTAACACTAACCTCTTTAGCCCTGTAAAGAAGAAATCAGTATACATACCTTTTTTGAAGCCAATCTGACCCGATCACATGCTGAGCTGTCATCTGCGGCTTCGCTGTGGAGGTGGGTGCAGAGGACACAGCCGACAAAAGAAACCTCATAGTAGATCTATGGGTGATGTCACATGCCATTCAAATCACAGCCGTTGTCGGCCGTGTCTTCTGCAGAGCTTCTGCCACTGGAGACCGGACCGGATTGGCTTCAAAAAAGGTTTGTATACGGGTTTCTTCTTTTTAGGGCTAGATAGTGTTAGATTGTTGATGTCTGTAGATGCAGGGATTTTAGTGTTAGGGTGGACTTACACTCTAAGCGTTAGAAATGTAGCCAATTGTGAACAAGCCCTTATAATTTTAATATGTTAAAATGTCCAGTGGAGAGACATTTGTAGTTTTTCAAACCTCATAGACACATTTTACTATTGGCTTTACAAAATGATTTAGCAAGGAGTATGCAACGTATCAACTAAAGTATCAACTAGAAAGGGTAACCAATCCAGGAAACTAGAGGGAGTAACCGATCCAGGAGACTAGAGGGAGTAACCGATTCAGGAGACTAGAGGGAGCAACCGATCCAGGAGACAAGAGGGAGTAACCGATCCAGGAGACTAGAGGGAGTAACCGATCCAGGAGACTAGAGGGAGTAACCGATCCAGGAGACTAGAGGGAGTAACCGATCCAGGAGACGAGAGGGAGTAACCTATCCAGGAGAACTAAGGACAGCACAAAGCCTGCCTTGACCAAGCCCCCATTAGCACTGAATATTTAGTATACTCTAGCAAGTAAAGAAGAAATAACTCTACAACACACTTTGTTTTACTTTAAACAGAAGAATTTTCCATATCTTTAATAAATATGCGCATTTCCAGAACAAAAGAAAAGTCGTTCATGATTTTCTTGAGATGTTCAGAAACTCAGCATGATTATAAAAAGGCACCATATTAATTCTGGGAGAATTTGTACAAATTCCCATGAATATTCTCCCAGGCAAGCAATGCCCTTTAGAAGTTCAGTGACTTATCACGGTAAAGGCATGTATTGACCTCCATCCTAAGTTCATAAAACGAAGTGGGTATACTCTCTTGCATGTTAGCCCTTGTGATAGTTCATTGCACACATTATATCCTTCATAATCAAATTTATCAGTTTATCTAAAGGAGAAGAGATCACCTGTGAAAAGTAACTGTTTATCCAGTACATCCAAATGATGTCTTTAAATAAATATGCTTGTTTGGCATATATTTTGAGTGACAAGCATGTCAGAGTCATAGAACACCTTTGATACCCCAACTGCCAAAGCATAAATTCTAACATTCTGCAGGTCTGCTCCCATTCACAACCTGCCAGGTAAGTTATAGGGTTGTATGTTTGCTCTTCATTGCTTTCATCAGGCAATGCTTTCCTTAAGTGTGCGTGTGTCCTTTGTTCTTGAGACATCTTATATAAGACATCTTGAAAGTCAGATTGGCATCCATTTCTGAAACACGCCACTGATATAAGCCCTTGAAAAAGCAGTTGTCATTTGTACTCCATGTTATTGGTGTTCTAGTTTCCTTAATTCGATGACACGGTATCATGATTTAGAAAAAATGCATGTAAAGAAAAAAAACATTAAATAATGTTGATTCACTTGGCGCTGAACAACCAATAAGTGTCTGGAGATCGCAAGCAGCTGTAAAATGTACTGCATGCCAAAACAGTTGTGAAGTTCCTTGCGTACAACCCTTTTCTCTCACGTAAGGCCCCTCATAATAATCGTAATCTTCTTTAGAAGCGACAAGATCTTTAAAAATCCTTCAACTTTTTTGCTTTAAAGATTATAAAAGTTTCTGAGTATAAAATGCAAGCAAGTTCATGACTGAAATTACAGAGGACAGAACTTCCTGGAGTGACGTTTACTTCTGCTGTGCAAATGAACACAGTATTTTTTTTGCAAGTTGGAAAGACTGGGTCCCTTGGAGGCCTGAGTTCCATATGTCCTGAACCAGAGAAAATGGCTGCACCATCCTCATATCCTTATATGGAAGGTACTAGAAAGGAGACACAAGGCAAAGGTTTTTATAAAGAGAAACTTTACCCATAACAACTTAAAAAATAATGTTCTTTAGAAAGAAACATACATTTCACATTAATAATTATGCTACCAAAATTAGTGTGTGCTGTAAATTGCCTCCAGCATTGCTCCTGTTTCTTCTTGCTGGAGGCTGCCATTTTGCTGAAGCCCAGAGCCCCTGAACAGTAAGTAAGTCGTAAAGTGGAACTAAACCCATCAATTTAACAGGTTCAAAAAACAGTTACATTCCTGGAATGGCGGGATTGCTAACTGTCACATTTTCTTGTGTCCTCAACCAAACTGTCAAACCATCAAAAGGTTGGTGCCATCACATGTGCAGCATCATGGCAGTTGCAGAGCAGACAGAAGCAGCTACCTTGGCTGTAAAGGATAGGAGAGTTTTATTCTACTTTAAGGCTGTCAGCAGTTGGGCCTATATTGAGGCAGAGTCCATAGAAGGTCGAAAACTGGGAAGGGGGGAGCAGTCCACAATTGCTATATGAACCCAGATAGGCATTTCAGTGGTAGCATGAAGATAAATGAGTGGGTGGCGACATAGTGTGATTTGAGATTAGGGACTGCTAAGCCCCCAGACGTTCATCTACAGTAAAAAGCTGATGCAGGCAGCCACAGCCTGTGACGAAGCCACATGAAGCAAGCATCTTACACTGCCCAATACAAAGAATATGGTTCAGTATAGGGATTGGAAGGACCCAAAAAAAATAAAGACATTTAGGCAAGTATGTCATGTGAAGAGCATGGATCCTGCATAACCATGATATCTGGAAAGAGGCCCAGAAGGTAAAAAGTTCTGAGAGTTCCCTAAACAAAGGAGCCTGGTAAAGAGAATCCTTTGACGGGGCTAGATGGGCACCCAAAAAAGGTAAGGAAGTAGGCCATGAGAAAGTACAGTTTTGGTGGACAACCAATAGCTAATCTGGGGGGAGGGAAAGGTTAAAGGCTTAGACTTAGAGTCATTTATCTGAAGCTGGGATGTGGGTCCAAAGTCAAAAAGGAGAGTGAAAAGGTTCAGCAAAGAGGTAAGGGGGCTAGAGTCGTACAACAAGATGTCAGTGAACATTATTTTATGATGTTCCGCCACTAGTTCCAGGCCTCGAATGTCTAGATTAGAGTGCCAGAGTTAGAGTGCCAAAATAAACAGTATAGGGGATGGGGCATACCTGTCTGGTGCCCCTACACATTCGAAAAAGCTCAGAAGAAAAGCTAGCATATTTAATGGTTGCGGACAGGCAAGCGTAGAGGGCAGAAATCCAAGAAAGAAGGTGTCGCTGAAGCTCCATCATCGTAAGGCAAAGAACGGGTAGTCCCAGAAAATGGTATCAAAAGCATTGCGAACATCAAGGGACAATAACATGGCAGAGTGGGAGCAAGTTTTGACTAAATGTATGAGAAGCACCGCCCTGTGGATATTGTCACCTGCGCCCCAAAGAGGGACAAATTCAGCCTGATCTTTATCAGACGGCCTAGGAAATTGTTCAGTCTAGAAGCTAGGATTTTCTCTTTCTCCTCTTGAATGGAGAAAAAGATACAATGAATCTTTTCCCCCTTAGTCCCTATTCACACTAGCGCGACTTGTCAGGCGACTTGGTCGCCTGACAAGTCGCGGTGGGTCGCCTGCCATAGATTAGCACAGGACCCGTTCTAATAGGAGCGACACAAGTCGCTCCGACTTAGAAAAAGGGTCCTGTACTACTTTGGGGCGACCTGGAGGCAACCTGCATTGACTTCAATTATATGAAGTCCGTGCATGTCGCGCCAAGGTCGCGGTGCACAGCGTGCACCGCGACTTCACAGGTCGCCCCAGCAAGTCAGGTCGCCCCTGTGTGAACGGGGTCTTACTACAAGAGGAGAATGTAAACAAAAAGGCTTGTGTAAAAAAAAAGGCCAGAGTCTTTTAGGTCTGGGGACCATCGGCAGGGGGGAGGGGACAGGAGCGCCAGCAGGTGACCCGTGAAGAGGAGAATCAGGGCTGCTCTGTGTAAAACTATTGTATGTCATGTTTGTTATTTTAATTTTAAAAATATTGCTTAACAACCACTTTAAGGGCTTAACATATGGTTACTAAATGGAACTTTAACACAAATCATTTGAAATAACCATTGGTTTAATTAGGCACATTACCTGAGAAAATCTGGGGCTTTCGAAATCATATTCTCAAAGTCTGCAAATGCTAATTTGCCATCACCATCCATGTCAGCTTCATCAATAACCTTCTCACATACCAATGTCACCTCTTCCTCTTCCAATTCTTCTCGTGTCAGCTTGTTAAGAGTCTTCTCCAGATCAGACTTACAAATGAAATTATCTGTATTGAAATCTGAGCAGGAAGAAAACAATCCACACATAAGGGCCTCATGTTCACTAAGCAGTACTGCGCAGCTGCTAAAAGACATTGCACAATAGAGAACTCTCGTAGACAACCAACACATGCATTAAACAAACACATGGGCACTTTGTTCTGATAAAAAAAAAAAAGAATAGTAAAACTTACATGAAACTTTGATATCTGTAAATGTTTAAAAATGTACATAACAGGGTTGATTTATTAAAGGCAAATCGATTGTTCACTTTGCAAGGAAAGTTGCACTTTGCAAGGGAATTTTCCCCAAAACCTAGTAAATAGGGTGAAGCTCTACTGACTACCATCACCCAATCATCTGCAAGCAAAATAGTTTTTTCTTTTATTTTCCTCACATGTGTGTAGCACCCTAGTCCTAAACAGGGCTGCTAATAAATTTAGCTGTGCTAGGTGGTAAATAGCCTGGCTAATTTGTAGTCTTTGTGATTATGGTATTTTCATCCTAAGCTGAAAAGGTTTATCCCTTTTGTCAATAAGTGGCACTGTTACCTTTGGCACTAGTGTGATGTATTACAGTGAGTCTAGGTTAAGGATATGTATACTTTTCTTAGCCAATCATACTGGTCGCTGAGGGTGCTGGGAGAAGGTATTTATTTGGAGGAAGTCAGGTAGTCTTTTTCTTTTCCACCCAGACTGCTGTCTGGGTGGGTGTGTGAGTAACAGCTGCTGCTGGGTAAATCTGGAGCCTGAGGCCTAGCCATGTGCTCAAGGCTCTGCAAGGAAGAGCCTGCTCACTACCTGGAAGCATGAAGGAAAGATAGGACACCTGAGATGAAGTAGCAGAGTTACTCTGCCATGGACCGGGGAAACCATGGAGAGCCTGGGAAAGCGTCAAGATGGAATCATAGAGAATTCCTGCACCTTCTGTGAGCTGAGTTTTGTTGCTATAGGAGACTTGTACAAAGTACAGATTTCTGGTTCCAGCTTAACCACTTGCCGACCGCCCACAGTATATTTCCTCCGTCAGTCAGCCCCGTACAGGCAAAGTGACGTAGTACTACGTCGCTAGCCTGAGAGCCTCTAGGGGGCGAGCACGTGCCGCCGGAGGCGCGTTCCTGCCCCCGCTCGTTCCCTAACATGTCCGCGCGTGTGACCGGCGGACCCGATGTCCGCCGGTCACTTGCGATCTCCCGGGGCAGAGGGAGAAAGGCAGGCAGCTAATGTAAACAAAGCCGCCTGTCATTCTCCTTGATCTAACTACAGAGATCATACAATCCTGCTATGTAGGATCGTATGTCTCTGTGGTTACATCACTAGCCACACCCATTTACAGTTAGAAGCACGCCCCTAGGGACACACTTAACCCCTGCATCACCAATAAAGTTAACCCCTTCCCTGCCAGTGTCATTTTTACAGTAACAGTGCATATGTATAGCATTGATTACTGTAGTAATGTCACTGGTATCCCCAAAAGTGTCAAAAATGTCAGTCAAGGGCTCGATCTGTCCGCCGCAATGTCGCAGTCCCGCAAAATAAAATCGCAGATCACTGCCATTACTCGTTAAAAAAAAAAACAATAAAAATGACAAAAATCTTTCCCTTAGTAACGCAATAACTTTTGCGCAAACCAATCAAAATACGCTTATTGCGATTTTTTTGCCAAACATATGTAGCATAAAACAAATTGGCCTAAAATGTTAAAAAAATTTTGATTTTTACATTTTTTTGGGGAATTTCATATAAAAAAATGTGAAAAATATTATTTTTTCAAAATTGTCGCTTTTTTTTGTTTATAGCGCAAAAAGTAAAAACCGCACAGGTGATCAAATACCACCAAAAGAAAGCTCTGTTTCTGGAAAAAAAAAGGACGTCAATTTCATTTGGGTACAGCGTCGCACGACCGCGCAATTGTCCGTTAAATTCATGCAGTGCAGAATCGCAAAATAGGGCCTGGTCTTTGGGCAGCCAAATCCTCCGGGGCTTAAGTGGTTAAAGGCTCTTTTTTTCTGTACTGCTTTCTACCTTCTTCTACATTTTTGTCTAAGGAGTCTGCTGATCTGCAAGTCTGCTGCTGTTTTTGACTAAGGGTGTCCTGTACCCTACCCCTCTCTCCCACATTTTTACTGTTGTGAGAAATAAACTTCTCCTTGTTAATGCATAAAGGTGACTGGCGCCCAACTTTCTACCTTGCACACTACCCACCATGCCTAGTAACCTGCACCCTGAGGAGGAATGTCTGCCCTCTCTCTCTCTGGGGGGTCACCACCAGGCCTCTAAAGGTTGGGGGGGGGGGGGGGGACTGCATGTGATTGGGTATTCTTTGCAAAGTGAAATGTCACCATATTCACTAAGATCTGAGGGAAACTGCTTTGCAATGATGTGCAAAGATGAACAGCCAATTTGCCTTTAGTAAATCAACCCCAATGAGAGATTTAAAGTAGAACTATAGACAAAACTTTTTTTCATTTTGAATAGAGTAATGCCTCGTACACACGTTCAGATAATCGGACGACTTATCGTTAGCAATTTGTTGCATGATACTAATATCGAATTCAACAATGCACATAAACGTAGGATTTTTTTCGTAGGATTCCAGAAAAGCTTCCTGGTTGCTTAGCTACGTATCAGATGGTAAAAAACAAAAACAAATGCAGCCAGGCTTTTTCCGTGCTATTTTAGTGTTTCTGATCATGCGCGGTCCTGTCGATCGATTTTTTTTTTTTTTTTTGTTTCAATAGATTTTTATTGAGAAAAAGGAAAATATAAACATAATAACAAGAAATCCATATACAGAAGATATCAAGAAATGCAAGAAATCAATACAGAACAGTATCAAATTTAGCAAAGAATTCAACCATCGAACTAGTCGATCGATTTTTAGCGGACGCACACTGTACTGAGTAAACGATTGTCGTACGCTAGGCTATCGTACGACAGAAGTTTTCGTGTTTGTCCCTTTGGATTTTGTTGGACGAACTGTGGTGATCGGCTGTCGAAAGCTATGTACTAATGATCAGATTATCATGCGATTAAGTCAAAAGCGATTATTTTCGTACAATTATCTGAACGTGTGTACAAGGCATAAGAAAAGGCTATAACCCTTGTCAATTTTTTTCTTTTTTTTTTGCAATCTGTGTCCTATTGGGAAGATTTACCTTCATTTCTTGTCCCATAGCCAAAACAGAAAGTGAGAGAAAATCCCTGCATTTAAAAGGAATCTCTTGGGGCCCCCAGGTCACTAGAAGTAATATCCCCATGGGAAGATTCCCCCTCTTTTACTTTTCTGGGGACAACATGTTGGATTGTCTTTTACTTACAAAATAAAAAGGACAAATAGAGAGGGTGACAGCAATAAGAAACCAATAGGTGTTTTAAAAGAGAAATTTGGGAAACATTTTTTTAAAAATCATACTTACCTAGGTGGACCGATGCTGCACCTCTCCCCCACCAGCTCTAACACTGAGAACTGAGCAATCAAATTGCTCGGTTCTCACAGCTCCCTGAGCAGAGAGCTGCTGCCTTTCATTCAGCGGCTCTCTGCTTCCACCCTGTGCTCACTGGAACACTGGACTGTGGAGAGGGCGGGAGCGGCTCGCTGAGAGGCTGAGGTAAGTGCCGCTCCAGGCATGTGGGTGGATCCTGACCACATCGTCGCAATCTTGCCTGAGCCTACACCAGCTCTGTGACGTCAGTTGACAGTGGGCTTCAGCCCCTTTCTGCTGAAAACAGATCACAGGAGTGCTGAACAAACTGCACTCCTGTGATCCACAAGATAAATACAGCTAAATGAGCCTTGGCTGTACTTCTCCTTTAAATCATCTTCACTCCATCCAAAACTAAGAAGAGTTTTGCCTTTAATTATAGGTTAAAGTGTAACTCCACTTTTTTTGAAAAAAAAAAAAAAAAAAACAATCTTCTCTGGAAGATTAATGTACAATGCAAGGATTTTACAAAACATTGTTGCAGATTTCAACCTGTTTCTGCTCTGAAGAAAAAAGTTGTTTGTTTAACCAAATGTTTTTCAGACTAATTCTAAATGGCAGGGCCTGGTTCATTATAATCACCTGGCACACTATTAATGTTATAATGAAAAAAGCTGAATTCCTTTAGAAGCATTTAACCCTTTTAGAGTATCACACCAAAACAAAAACTCCTACTACAGAGGATGCCTAAAACTTGACTTTTTGGTAAAATCAATGAGCCAATTACGCAGGCAGGAAATAACATTTATGAGGGTTTTCTGTATGCAGTGTACAGAACGCCTCTAGGTTGCATTATTGCATTGAATTTTACTTAAGATTACAGGGGCTGCAGATTGAAAAGGAAAGAAAACTGTTAATAACATTGTTTTGCAATATAGCTTGTGTAGCAATTGTGTAAACTATTATTTTTTTTATTATATTATATTTATTATATTATATTTATTATAATTCAAAGGGTAGTGGTGCGCTTCAGGGATTGGCTCTAATGGATCTCTATTTGGGTTGGTGGCAGTGATGTGTACAATTCTTGCTTTAAAGGTGCTCCGCGTGATAAATATAATATTTATGTTTTTAGGTGATGAAAGTGCAGGTGTATTAATCAAATCAGTCAATATCAAGGTTTTCTTAAAATAAATAAATATATGAGTACGGTGTGTATCAATGGATAAATAAATAAATAAATAAATATCAGAGTGCTACTTCTTTACCAGTGATATCAATAAATAAATTATACAAATCCAGTGTTGGTCTTCAATCTGATTCATAAACAGTAAAACACATATATATTGTGCTCAAAATAAAGTGCTACATGCAATTTTCTATTAAAACGGTGCTAGAAAAGATGTCTGTGAATAATTCAATTGTAATTCTTCAAATATAAATATTTAAATGAAATAGTCCAAAAGAAAAAAATTATATAGAGAACATCCAAAATAGCTTGTGTGAATACGTTCCTCGCTTATATCCGTGCTTCACTCATGCAATTAAGTGACTAAGATCTCCTTCACCTTGTGTGTCACCTCTGAGTGCTCTAGCCTCTCACCTTATAGGCAAGATCAATTTGCCTTTGGTATCTATCCAAGCTCAACGATAGACTCAATTTCTCTCAATCCAGGTCCTTTCTTACTTAGTGGAGCTGCTTTCTTGGATCCCTCTAAATGTTTGTCTTGATCGTTTTTTGTACTATCCTCTTTGTCCGATCTTTAGTGTGCCTCAGAGACAAAGACAACAACTTTGTTTTCATGAGTCCTCCAGGACAGCCTGATTCCCACCCTTGTTTTATGATGTTTTGTTTAGAGTTTGTCCTTTGGTTCTTGTAGAACCAAAGGACAAACTCTAAACAAAACATCATAAAACAAGGGTGGGAATCAGGCTGTCCTGGAGGACTCATGAAAACAAAGTTGTTGTCTTTGTCTCTGAGGCACACTAAAGATCGGACAAAGAGGATAGTACAAAAAACGATCAAGACAAACATTTAGAGGGATCCAAGAAAGCAGCTCCACTAAGTAAGAAAGGACCTGGATTGAGAGAAATTGAGTCTATCGTTGAGCTTGGATAGATACCAAAGGCAAATTGATCTTGCCTATAAGGTGAGAGGCTAGAGCACTCAGAGGTGACACACAAGGTGAAGGAGATCTTAGTCACTTAATTGCATGAGTGAAGCACGGATATAAGCGAGGAACGTATTCACACAAGCTATTTTGGATGTTCTCTATATAATTTTTTTCTTTTGGACTATTTCATTTAAATATTTATATTTGAAGAATTACAATTGAATTATTCACAGACATCTTTTCTAGCACCGTTTTAATAGAAAATTGCATGTAGCACTTTATTTTGAGCACAATATATATGTGTTTTACTGTTTATGAATCAGATTGAAGACCAACACTGGATTTATATAATTTATTTATTGATATCACTGGTAAAGAAGTAGCACTCTGATATTTATTTATTTATTTATTTATCCATTGATACACACCGTACTCATATATTTATTTATTTTAAGAAAACCTTGATATTGACTGATTTGATTAATACACCTGCACTTTCATCACCTAAAAACATAAATATTATATTTATCACGCGGAGCACCTTTAAAGCAAGAATTGTACACATCACTGCCACCAACCCAAATAGAGATCCATTAGAGCCAATCCCTGAAGCGCACCACTACCCTTTGAATTATATCATTTACTGCTTTAGTATCAGTCCCAGTGGCGCTGCAGCAGGGAGTCTCTGGCCACCTCAGACAGCGCAGGGATCACACACACCCCCCATATTATATTTATTATATTATTATTTTTTTCATTTGCTATATTTTCCCAAAAGTGGAATTATACTTTTAGAGAAAGAGAAAGTAGGTTGGACATGCATACCAGAATTGATGGACAGACAGGTAGAGAAAGAGAAGATTGAGATAAAATGACAAAGAAAGGCAGATACAAAAACTCACTGCGGTTGGCATCACCTGGTGCAGTAAAACATGGAGTAAACCCTGCCTCTCCCCGCACAATTGGGCTCGCTCTTGTCTAGCCTGCCACAGTGCCCTGCATGGCGCTGGGCAGGCTAGTTTCAGGCCGGCAGCGCATGGTAAAGGTGCGCACCCTAAACCAATCTCTGCAAATAATGCGATCAGTACTGGCTCGCTGATCCGTGCGCTGTCACAGATGGGGGTGACACCATTGCAGTCTGATATATCACTTCCTAGTTGATGGTGTCACCCCTCTGTTGGGTTGTCAGCCGCACCTCCATAGGGACGCCACTGATTCAGACATAAAAAAACAAACAATAAAAAATAGAGAAGAAGATAGAAACTGAAAGTGCAAAAGATGGCCAAAATTATAAGGAGAGAAAGAGGAGACATGGAATGAAGGAGAGGAGGACAGAGGGAAGAAAGAGACAAAGTACCATTCTCTTCATCTCCCCTAGAAGGATGCCTATTAATCCCCGTCCCTATTTACACAGATTTGTTGGAAGGTCTGCTATAAAATACTGCACATGCCCCTGTATTTATTACATAACCTTTACCATAGATTTTAAAGGCATAGATTGCTTTCAGCTCACGGGGAGCCATTTCACTCATCACAGAGAACATATCTACAAAGTCATTGAAGCTGAGATTGCCCTCCCCATCTTCTGAGAATGCTTGCACAATTCTCTCCTTGAAAGGGTTTTCCTGGAAAAAGAGAAAGAGGTCATTTTAGTTGTGTCATTGTGATGTATGACATCATCTTATTGCAACCTAATAATTAGGACATTTTTCTTCTATGGAGAGGCAGCAGAACAAGCTAACAGCAGGTCATAAATTGACACAAGAAAAATGAGTGTTAGGATGGGTGATGCTGATCAGAAGACAAAAGATTTCTGCAGTAATTATTCCTCCTGCTATTTTGCAGGCACAGTCTATAGATTACAAAATGAAGGCCCATGATCATTAGAATGTATGCCATAAGATATCCCCATTCAGCTCAACAAGGAAATCTGAAATGCACTCTTTGTGGGCTAGAATCATGCAATGGGGCATTTTGCATTCCCAATACCAAAATGTAGCTAAAATATTGCACATAAAATTTTTTCCTACATATATATATATATATATATATATATATATATATATATATATATACACTTTGTATATATACTGTACACTGAACAAAATTATAAACGCAACACTTTTGTTTTTGCCCCCATTTTTCATGAGCTGAACTCAAAGATCTAAGACTTTTTCTAGGTACACAAAAGGCCCATTTCTCTCAAATATTGTTCAAAATCTGTCTAAATCTGTGTTAGTGATCACTTCTCCTTTGCCGAGATAATCCATCCACCTCAAGGGTGTGGCATATCAAGATGCTGATTAGACAGCATGATTATTGCACAGGTGTGCCTTAGGCTGGCCACAATAAAAGGCCACTCTAAAATGTGCAGTTTTATCACACAGCACAATGCCACAGATGTCGCAAGTTTTGAGGGAGCGTGCAGTTAGCATGCTGACTGCAGGAATGTCCAACAGAGCGATTGCCCATGAATTGATTGTTCATTTCTCTACCATAAGCTGTCTCCAGAGGGGTTTCAGAGAATTTGGCAGTACATCCAATAGGCCTGCGGAATATAATCGCTGAATCGATGTATCGCGATGCAACCCCTCACGATTCTGCATAGATTCGGGGTGACTGCAAAATCGATTACCTAATGATGTCATTTCCGGGGGTAAGGGGAGTTGTCTGTCAGTACAGATTGTCATGGCGGCACTGGCGCGTGATGAGAGTGGCGGCGGCGGCCGGGCCTCGCGGGAGAGGAGAGCGGAGCTATCAGTGCTCTGGCCCCAGGAAGGTTCGGGGCGGTCGCGGCCTTCCCTGCCAGAGATATGACGGTGGAGGATGACACGAATCGGGAGAGCGGCAGAGCCAGGTGAGGGGGCGGACACTGGGGAAGCACACTGAGGGAGAGGGGAAGCGAGGGGGTCACAGCAACTAGGAAAGATCTGTGTCAGTGAAGAGACTCACATCGATATTAGAAACATTACAGATTGCATAAAATGTGCTTATAACCTGTGCTGCAGCTTTGTATTGTCCTCCCCGAAGTCATGTGATTCTTCCTGTCAGACATGCTGGGGTCACACTGGTTAGTATATATATATATATATATCACATCCCTGATATTCCAGTGGTGTATGGAGGTCTCCTCAGGGATATCCAGGATGTGATATATACATGGCGGTGTATGGGGTTCTCCTCAGGGATGTGATATATACATGGCGGTGTATGGGGGTCTCCTCAGGGATGTGATATATACATGGCGGTGTATGGGGGTCTCCTCAGGGATATCCAGGATGTGATATATACATGGCCGTGTATTGGGGTCTCCTCAGGGATGTGATATATACATGGTGGTGTATGGGGGTCTCTTCAGGGATGTGATCTATACATGGCGGTGTATGGGGGTCTCCTCAGGGATGTGATATATACATGGTGGTGTATGGTGGTCTCCTCAGGGATGTGTTATATACATGGCGGTGTATGGGGGTCTCCTCAGGGATATCCAGGATGTGATATATACATGGCGGTGTATAGGGGTCTCCTCAGGGATATGATATATACATGGTGGTGTAACACCACCATGTATATATCACTTCCCTGAGGAGACCCCCATACACCGCCATGTATATATCACATCCCTGAGGAGACCCCCATACACTGCCATGTATATATCACATCCCTGAGGAGACCCCATACACCGCCATGTGTATATCACATCCTGGATATCCCTGAGGAAACCTCCATACACCGCCATGTGTATATCATATCCCTGAGTAGACCTCCATACACCGCCATGTGTATATCACATCCTGGATATCCCTGAGGAGACCCCCATACACCGCCATGTATATATCCCATCCCTGAGGAGACCCCCATACACCGCCATGTGTATATCACATCCTGGATATCCCTGAGGAGACCCCCATACACCGCCATGTATATATCCCATCCCTGAGGAGACCCCCATACACCGCCATGTGTATATCACATCCTGGATATCCCTGAGGAGACCCCCATACACCGCCATGTATATATCACATCCCTGAGGAGACCCCCATACACCACCATGTGTATATCACATCCGGGATATCCCTGAGGAGACCTCCATACACCGCCATGTATATATCACATCCCTGAGGAGACCCCCATACACCGCCATGTGTATATCACATCCTGGATATCCCTGAGGAGACCTCCATACACCGCCATGTATTTATCACATCCCTGAGGAGACCTACTATATGTTTGCAGTGCACTATGCAGGGCTTGCAGGCCATGCCAGGGTCCAGGGAAGTGTCCTTTAAAAGCAAATGAAAATAAAAATTATTCTTTAATTTGTGACTGCTTGTTTGTTTTTTTATAAAGTTTTGAAAACCATTGGGCAGTGGGCTGGGCATGGGCATTGGGCAGTAATCGTGATGCATCGTGATGCATTGCATAATCGAATCGTATCGAATCGTGACCCTAATAATCGTAATCAAATCGAATCGTGAGGTAAGTGAAGATGCGCAGCCCTAACATCCAACCAGCCTCACAACTGCAGACCACATGTAACCACATCCAGCATCTTCACCTCCAAGATTGTATGAGCCAGCCACCCGGACAGCTGCTGCAACAATCGGTTTGCATAATCAAAGATTTTCTGCACAGACTGTCAGAAACCGTCTTAGGGAAGCTCATCTGCATGATCGTCGTCCTCATCGGGCTCTTAACCTGACTGCACTTTGTCGTCATAACCAACTTGAGCTCACATTCTATGGCGTCAGGCACTTTGGAGAGGTGTTCTCTTCATGAATGAATCCCGGTTTTCACTGTACAGGGCCGATGGCAGACAGCATGTATGGCGTTGTGTGGGTGAGTGGTTTGCTGATATCAACCTTGTGGATCGAGTGGCCCATGGTGGCGGTGGGGTTATGGTATGGGCAGGCGTAAGTTATGGACAAGGAACACAGGTGCATTTTATTGATGGCATTTTGAATGCACAGAGATTCCCGTGACGAGATCCTGAGGCCCATTGTTGTGCCATTCATCCACAACCATCACCTCATGTTGCAGCATGATAATGCATGGCCCCATGTTACAAGAATCTGTACACAATTCCTGGAAGCGGAATACATCCCAGTTCTTGCATGGCCAGCATATTCACCGGACATGTCACCCATTGAGCATGTTTGGGATGCTCTGGATCGGCGTATACAACAGCGTGTTCCAGGTCCTGCCAATATCCAGCAACTTCACACAACCAGAGGAGTAAACCAACATTCCACAGGCCACAATCAACAACCTGATCAACTCTATGCGAAGGAGATGTGTTGCACTACTTGAGGCAAATGGTGGTCACACCAGATACTGACTGGTTTTGGAACCCCCCCAATGCAGTAAAACTGCACATTTTACAGTGGTATTTATTGTTGAGCCTAAGGCACACCTGTGCAGCAATCATGCTGTCTAATCAGCATCTTGATATGCCACACCTGTGAGGTGGATGGATTATCTTAAAAAAAAAAAAAAATGAAAAATGGATGGATTATCTTGGCAAAGGAGAAGTGCCCACTAACACAGATTTAGACAGATTTGTGACAGATATATACTGTATATACACTGCTCAAAAAAATTAAAGGAACACTTTGAAAACACATCAGATCTCAATGGGGAAAATTATCATGTTGCATATCTATACTGATATGGAGTGGCGTACCAAGGGGGGGTGCGGGGGGGGGGGCGGCCCGCCCGGGTGCCACGCACTGGGGGGGCGTCAGGCCGGCCCACATCATCTCAGTGTGAAGGCATCTTCAATCCGCACTGCTCGCGGGGGCGGCGGCCGGCGGGAAGAAGGTGAGCAGCCTTCTGTGTGACTGGATAGGAGAGGGGATGGAACAGCTGAGCTGCATATAGAGGAATTAATCTTTCCGTATTCCTCCTGCAGCCGTTGAATGGCTGATTCTCCTCTCCCTTCTGCAGTCATTCAGCGGCTGCAGGAGGAATATGGAAAGATCAAATCATCTATATGCAGCTGTCCCATCCCCCTCCTATACAACTTGCTGGCCCCCTAGTGCTCTTAACACCCCCCCTGTGCTCTTAACACCCCCCCTGCTCTTAACACCCCCCACCCCCCCTGCTCTTAACACCCCCCTGCTCTTACCACCCCCCTGCTCTTACCACCCCCCCCGTGCTCTTAACACCCCCCCTGCTCTTAACACCCCCTGCTCTTAACACCCCTCCAGTGCTCTTGGTACCCCCCAGCGCTCCTTAGCCCCCCCAGTGCTCTTTAGCCCCCCGTGCTCTTCAGCCCCCCAGTGCTCTTTAGCCCCCCCCGGTGCTCTTCAGCTCCCCACAGTGCTTTTCATCTCCCCCAGTGCTCCCTGGCTCCCCCCCCCCAGTGATTTCCATCTCCCCCCCTCCCCCGTGCTCTCCATCCCCCTGGTTTTCCCTGTCCCCCCCAGTGCTCTCCACCCCCTGCGCCTTCCAACCCCCCTGCAATGCTTTTCAAACCCCTCTTAATTCTCTCAAGCCCTCCCTCCCCCTGCGCCCTTCAGCTCCTCCAGTGCTCTTGGCTTGCCCTGTGCACTCCAGCCCCCCTAGTGCTCTTCTATCTTCTATCATGTCTGCAGTCTCTGACTTTCTTTTGTATCATGTCATCAGTCTCTGACCATCTCTTGTATCATGTCCTCAGTCTCTGACCATCTCTTGTATCATGTCCTCAGTCTCTGACCATCTCTTGTTTCATGTCCTCAGTCTCTAATCATCTCTTGGATCATGTCCTCAGTCTCTGACCATCTCTTGTATCATGTCCTCAGTCTCTGATCATCTCTTGGATCATGTCCTCAGTCTCTGACCAACTCTTGGATTATGTCCTCAGTCTCTGACCATCTCTTGTAACATGTCCGCAGTCTCGGATCATCTCTTGTATCATGTCCGCTGTCTCTGGCCATCTCTTGTGTCACATCTGCAGTGTCTGACCATCTACTGTATCAGTCCGCAGTATCTGACCATCGACTGTATCATGTCTGCAGTGTCTGACCATTTACTGTATCATGTCTGCAGTCTCTGATCATCTCCTGTATCATGTCTGTAGTCTCTGGTCATCTCCTGTATCATGTCCTCAGTCACTGACCATCTCCTGTATCATGTCCTCAGTCACTGACCATCTCTTGTATCATGTCCTCAGTCTCTGACCATCTCTTGTATCATGTCCTCAGTCTCGTCTGACCATCTCTTGTATCATGTCTTCAGCCTCTGACCATCTCTTGTATCAGGTCTGCAGTGTCTGATCATCTCTTGTATCATGTCTGTAGTCTCTGACCATCTCCTGTATCAAGTCTGCAGTCTCTGATCATCTCCTGTATCATGCCTGTAGTCCCTGGTAATCTTCTGTTTCATGTCCTCAGTCACTGACCATCTATTGTATCATGTCCTCAGTCTCTGACCATCTCTTGTATCATGTCCTCAGTCACTGACCATCTCCTGTATCATGTCCTCAGTCACTGACCATCTCTTGTATCATGTCCTCAGTCTCTGACCATCTCTTGTATCATGTCCTCAGTCTCTGACCCTCTCCTGTACCATGTCCGTAGTCTCTGACCATCTCTTGTATCATGTCCTCAGTCTCTGACCCTCTCCTGTACCATGTCCGTAGTCTCTGACCATCTCTTGTATCATGTCCTCAGTTTCAGATTTCTCTTGTATCATGTCCGTAGTCTCTGACCATCTCTTGTATCATGTCCTCAGTCTCTGACTATCTCCTGCACCATGTCCGCAGTCTCTGACCATCTCCTTTAGCATGTCTCAAATCTCTTACTCAAACTTAAACACATTGATAATAGTATTAGCTATCTGTTTATGCCAAAGGTAGGACTGTGCAGGGGAGGCAGAGAGTGCAAATGGGGGAACTGTGATTAGAGAGAAGGGGGGGGGGCAGACTGCAAAGGGCACTGTGATAGGGGGGCTGTGAAATTTGTGCAATAAATATTCTTGGAAAAATTACAAATTTTTGCGGGTGTTTTTACATTTTAAAATTTTAAAGTTGGGAGGGGGGTGCCAGATATAGAAACCGCCCCGGGTGCCAAATGCTCTAGGTACGCCACTGTATGGACTGGGTAATGTGTTAGGAATGAAAAGGATGCCATATCTTTTGATGGAAATTAAAATGAAAATTATCATCCTACAGAGGGCTGAATTAAAAGACACCCCAAAAGTAAAGTGAAAAAATGACACAGCAGGCTAGTCCATTTTGCTGAAATTTCATTTCAGCAACTCTAAATGGTACTTTGTAGTTTGTATGGCCCCCACGTGCTTGTATGCATGCCTGACAACGTAGGGGCATGCTCCTAATGAAACGATGGATGGTGTCCTGGGGTATTTCCTCCCAGATCTGGACCAGGGCATTACTGAGCTCTTGAACAGACTGAGGTGCAACCTGGTGGTGTCTAATGGACCAAAACCTAATGTCCCAGAGGTGTTCTATTGGATTTGAGTCAGGAGAGCGTGGGGGTCATTCAATGGTATAAATTCCTTCATCTTCCAGGAACTGGCTGCATATTCTCGCCACATAAGGGCCAGGCATTGTCGTGCACCAGGAGGAACCCAGGACCCACTGCACCAGAGTAGGGTCTGACAATGGGTCCAATGATTTCATCCCGATACCTAATTGCAGTCAGGGTGCCATTGTCTACCCTGTAGAGGTCTGTGCGTCCCTCCATGGATATGCCTCCCCTGACTATCACTGACTCACCACTATACTGGTTATGCTGAATGATGTTAAAGGCAGCACAGGGGTCTTCTCGACTTCTCCAGACCCTTTCTTGTCTGTCACATGTGCTCAGGGTAAACTTGCTCTCATCTGTGAAAAGCACAGGGCGCCAGTGCCAGATCTGCCAATTCTGGTGTTCAATGGAATATGCCAATTGAGCTCCAATGTGCCGGGCAGTGAGCACATGGCCCACTACAGGACATTCTGATTGTTTGGTCAGAGACATTCACACCAGTGGCCTGCTGGAGGTCATTTTGTAGGGCTCTGGCAGTGCTCATCCTGTTCCTCCTTGCACAAAGGAGCAGATACCGGTCCTGCTGATGGGTTAAGGACCTTCTTCAGCCCTGTCCAGCTCTCCTAGAGAAACTGCCAGTCTCCCGGAAACTCCTCCATGCTCTTCTGACTGTGCTGAAAGACACAGCAAACCTTCTGGCAATGGCACGTGTTGATGTGCCATTCTGGAGGAGTTAAACTGCCTGTGCAACCTCTATAGGGTCCAGGTATCCCCTTAATGCTACCAGTAGTGACATTGACCCTAGCCTAATGCAAAACTAGTGAAAAACAGTCAGAAAAGATGAGTAGGGAAAAAAATGTCAGTGGCCTCCACCTGTAAAACTATTCCTGTTTTGGAGGTTGTCTCATTGTTGCCCATCTAGTGCACCTGTTAATTTCATTAACACCAAAGCAGCTGAAACTGATTAACAACCCCCTCTCCTAATTAACTGACCAGATCGATATCCCAGGAGTTTACTAGAATTTATGCTATACTCTGATTAAAAGTGGTTCTTTTGAGCAGTGTATATATATATATATATATATATATATATATATATATATATATATATATATACAAACACACTATATTGTCAAAAATATTGGGATTGGGACACCTGCTTTTTCACGCACATAACCTTTAATGGCATCTCAGTCTTAGTCTGTTGGGTTCAATATTAACCACTTTACCACCGGAGGATTTTCCTGCTTTACGTCCAGGCCACTTTTTGCAACTTGGCACTGCGCGATTTTAACTGACAATTGCGTGGTCATGCAACGCCGTACCCAAACAAAATTTACGTCCTTTTTTTCCCACAAACAGGGCTCCCTTTTGGTGGTATTTGATCACCTCTGCACTTTTCATTTTTTGCGATATTAATAAAAAAAGAGCGAAAATTTTGCGAAAAAAAAATTACATTTTCTACTTTGACAGTTAAAAAATATCCAATATATTCAATTTTTGTCATATATTTAGGCCAAAATGTATTTAGCTACATGTCTTCGACAAAAAAATCCTCAATGAGCGTATTTTTAACCGCTTTAAGACCGGAAGATTTTACCTCATTACTGACCAGGCTATATTTTGCGATTCTGCACTGCGTTATTTTAACGGACAATTGCGTGGTCATGCAACGATGTACCCAAATTAAATTTATGTCCTTTTTTTCCCCACATATAGAGCTTTCTTTTGGTGGTATTTGATCACCTGTGGGATTTTTAATTTTTGAAAAAAAGAGCGACACTTTTGAAAAAAAAAACAATATTTTTCACATTCTGATATATAACATTCCCAAAAAAAAATGTAAAAATCAAAATGTTTTAACATTTTAGCCCAATTTGTTTTCTGCTACATATTTTTGGTAAAAAAAAAAATCACAATAAGCGTATTTTGATTGGTTTGCGCAAAAGTTTTCGTGTTTACTAACTACGGGAAAGATTTGTCATTTTTATTCTTTATTTTTTACTAGTAATGGCGGCGATCTGCATTTTTTTTTTTTGCGGGACTGCGACATTGCAGCGGACAGATCGGACCCCTAACTGACATTTTTGACACTTTTGGGGGTACCAGTGACATTACTACAGTAGTCAGTGCTTTAAATATGCACTGTTACTGTAATAATGACACTGGCAGGGAAGGGGTTAACTTAATGGTGATGAAGGGGTTAAATGTATGCCTCATGCTTACTGATGTGTGTGGGGGGAGGGGATAGTGTGATACAGACACAGGTCGCAGGTTCAGCTATGCTGAATCCTTTAATCTGTGACTGTCTGTCACAGAAGAGATTCGCCCACTTTGTTTACACAAGTGGGCGGATTTCCACACTCGATCCCAGACAATCGAGGAAGAGCGGCGGTGATCACCGCCTCTTCTCCCCTGGCCCGACTCCCGCTGTGTCTGAATACAGCGGGAGCGAGCCTCCGGCGGTGCGCGCGCGCCGCCGAGATGGGGTGTTGTCGATAACGAGCCACTTTGCCGCAGTACCCTCAACTTGAGCGGTCGGCAAGTGGTTAAGTTGGTCCACCCTTTGCTGCTATAACAGCTTCAAATCTACTGGGAATGCGGTCCACAAGGTTTAGGAGTGTGTCTATGGGAATGTTTGACCATTCTTCCAGAAGTGCATTTGTGAGGTCAGGCACTGATGTGGATGAGAAGGCCTGGCTCCCAGTCTCTGCTCTAATTCATCCCAAAGGTTTTCCATTGGGTTGAGGTCAGGACTATATGCAGGCCAGTCAGGTTCCTCCACTCCAAACTCGCTCATCCATGTCTTTATGGACCTTGCTTTGTGCACTGGTCCAAATCATTTGGTGAAGGGGGGGAGTGTGGTGTGGGGTTGTTTTTCAGGGGTTGGCTTGGTCCCTTAGTTCTGGTGAAGGGAACTCTTAAGGCGTCAGCATACCAAGATATTTTGGAAAATTTCATGCTCCCAACTTTGTGGGAAGAGTTTGGGGATGGCCCCTTCCTGTTCCAACATGACTGCACACCAGAGTACAAAGCAAGGTCCATAAAGACATGGATGAGTGAGTGTGGAGTGGAGGAACTTGACTGACCTGCACAGAGTCCTGACCTCAAACCGATAGAAAACCTTTGGGATGAATTAGAGCAGAGACTGCTAGCCAGGCCTTCTCGTCCAACATCAGTGCCTGACCTCACAAATGACACACTCCTAAACCTTGTTTACAGCTTTCCCAGAAGAGTTGAAGCTGTTCTAGCTGCAAAGGGTGGGCCAACTCAATATTGAAACCTACAGACTAAAGCCCCGTACACACGCGTCGAAAATTGGCAGGGAATTTTCGTCCGACGACCGATCTGCCGATTGTCGGCTTGTTAGTATGATGCTTCTGACAACCAACTCCGACTTTTCGGCCGAAAAAAATCTGGTGTGCAGGCTATAAAATTTTTGTTGGCCGTCAACATAATGGCCAATTTTCGTGCAGTCAGTACAGATTTCGACAGGGAAAAATCTGATGAGCAAGACTGGGCATGCTCAGTGAAGAAAGAACAAAAAGAAAGCAAACCAACACATGACATCACTTCTGAAGTAGAATTTTGTTGGGCAAGAAAATTTGTGTGCAGTCTAGGCACATTCCAACCAACAAAACACAACTCTGGACAAAGGTCAGCCGATAATCGTTGTGTGTGTACGGGGCTTTAGACTGGGTTAACATCAAAGTTTATGTGGGTGTAAAGGCAGGTGTGCCAATACTTTTGACAATATAGTGAACATATATATTTACTGAAATATCTGTTATAGCTCATTACCATGTAACCAAGGGCAACAAAGTTTTGAAGCTTTGCTATAAACTTGTGATATCTGATAGGTTGCTACGGGCTTCTATACTTTCCACCAGCTTAGTAAAAAGCCTGATAGTTCCTTTGCCACCTTTTTGTATAGATTACTACACAAAACCTGTTCACTATGGTTTTCCAGAGCTGCGGTCACACGTTTTTGGTTTTGCGTCATATAATGCATTACACGGAACACTAGTGTTTATGTTTCCAGCTGCTGTTTTTCAAGTGTCAGCAAAGTGATTCTTAATATGCACAATTGACTGCATATCTATCATCAGATGACATTTCTCTTCATCCGTAAATTGATTAGTCAAACAGGAAAATGGCTAATCAATACCCCATAGCCTTAATTTTAACTTCTCTTGTGTTCATTTTCTCCTTGACTAACCACGAAATTTCCACATGGCCTTTTTTATTTATGAAAATAAAACAACACTAATATAGTAGAATAATTTGAAAAGACAAAAAAGTCAAAGCAAAGAAAAGTATGGGGGGCTACACTGGGAGCAATGTACTGGGTGCTGGTGTCAGTAGACCACAGTGCTGATTCTCCCTTGCTGCTGGTCAGTTACCCCTAAAAAAACATATCTCCAATAAAAGCAATACTTGTAGTATCAGGGAGGCCAATGCATACAACAAGATTTTTATGAGGAGTTCAGGTATCTATAGAAAAAATTGCAAGTAATGTTGGGACCGGCGCTACCACTTTAAAAATGTGTTTGTGCAATTATATACTTCATACGTTATAGAAAAGTGCATATAGTGCTTGTAGTGCAAACAATCAAAAGTGCTACGTGCTGTTAAAACATCAATAAGTTTAACATGGGCTGTGCTCAGTGTACCATATCATAAATATCATAAGTTATCATACATATATGTAAAGTGCCGAGTGCTAGTAATGCCAAATACCACGTGTTGTGATCCGTGCTAAAAAGAATGTATGGCGTCGGTGGATAACCCACCAAAGACACCGCTGCTTACCGCACTCTTTAGGTCGGTGACTCAACACTCCTTGGTCACTAGAACAAAAGATAAGCCTCCATTGCGTAGCATATGTTGCGTATAATAAAAAAACTTAGCATCCACTCACAGTTTAGGGAGTTCACTGTCAGCTCAAAAGGTGTTCGCCGGGCCGATTCCGCGTTCCACCGGCTCAAACCACCATTCCCGGAAGTGACGTATTGATGTACACAAACCACGCCCTACGCGTTTCATCATACGACGTCATCTGGAGCGTCTCCAGATGACGTTGTATGACAAAACGCGTAGGGCGTGGTTTGTGTACGTCAATACGTCACTTCGGGGAATGGTGGTTTGAGCCGGTGGAACGCGGAATCGGCCCGGCGAACACCTTTTGAGCTGACAGTGAACTCCCTAAACTGTGAGTGGATGCTAAGTTTTTTTATTATACGCAACATATGCTACGCAATGGAGGCTTATCTTTTGTTCTAGTGACCAAGGAGTGTTGAGTCACCGACCTAAAGAGTGCGGTAAGCAGCGGTGTCTTTGGTGGGTTATCCACCGACGCCATACATTGTTTTTAGCACGGATCACAACACGTGGTATTTGGCATTACTAGCACTCGGCACTTTACATATATGTATGATAACTTATGATATTTATGATATGGTACACTGTCACATATTTATGCACTTTAACGCATGAATCCTTACATGCGCTATTGATATTTGATTTATTATTGATTTGCACAACACATTTTCTATCTGACATTTTTAACGGTGTGGGAATACATATGACAGTGTAAGCAACGACTTTATTGGTTATAAATAATTTTTTGGGGTTTATGTGTTATTTTCACTATCACTGGTAGTTTCGCACTAACAGAGGATTGCACAGAGGATACCATTTGACTATTTTTATCTGTATGTCCTCTAATACATTAAAGTGATACTAAAGTCTCCTCGTTTTTATTTTTTTAAATAACAAACATGTTATACTTACCTGCTCTGTGCAGTGGTTTTGCACAGAGCAGCCTGGATCCTCCTCTTCTCAGGTCCCTCTATGGTGCTCCTGGCCCCTCCTTCCTGTCAAGTGCCCCCACAGCAAGCAGCTTGCTATGGGGCACCTGAGCCAAGCTGCAGCTCTGTGTATCCATTCAGACACAGAGCCGCAGTTCGTCCCCGTCCCCTCTCTCTTTTCTCATTGGCTAACTGACTTTGAGAGCAGCAGGAGCCAATGGCACCACTGCTTTTTCTCAGCCAATCAGAAGGGAGAGTCCTGGATGGCCGAGGCACTCGTGGGGCTCAGGTAAGTATCAGGGGGACTGAGGGGGGATGCTGCACACAAAAGGTTTTTTTTGAATGCATTAAGATATAAAAAAAAACTTCTGCCTTTAGAATCACTTTAAGTGCCTTCTATACCGCATCCAGTTCTGCTACCTATACAATAGACATCTGAATAAGTTGCCTTACAAGCAGGAATTACAGATTGTGGCTCCAGTGTGTTACTGCCACCCAGGCATGTGCGGGGGGTAGAAGGTGCTTGAGCACCTCCCCCTATGCCCCTTGATTTGATGCCCAAAGTGCCCTTTTGTCAAGGCAGACATCCCATCTCCCCAAACAGTTGCATTTGAAGGACCGCTGCGTAAATGTGCATAAAGGATTGTAACAATCGCCATTTTATTTTCTAGGGTCTCTGCTAAAGAAAGATATATAATGTTTGGGGGTTCTACTGTAAGATATTTTTTTGCAAAAAATTCTGATTTTAACTTGTAAGCAACAAATGTCAGAAAAAGGCTTAGGCTCGAAGAGGTTAATTTATACGACTTCAGTAAACTGAGATCTAACTAGTCACTTTGGGCTGTTCTACTTTGCACCTCAGTTTTGCTGCTTTTACAGAAGATGGTAAATGTTAGAGAACTCTGTCTAGGTGATGTCTAGAATCACTAAAAACAAAAATGGTAAACTCTTATACTGAAAATCCAGGAATATACATGCTAATATGAAATAATTTGTGTCTGTGCCCACCATCCTCCACTACGGAATGACAGCGCAAAATACAAGAAGCTCCTACTACATCCTGGAATTCATTTTAACTTTCTTGGTTCTAACCTGATTATCTATGCATTGCTGAGGAGATACAGTAAAAGGACAGAGACACATATGCATGACTTTTGGAGTCATGGGACCCCAATCATCTTCAAGGGGTCTATTTATAAATAGATTGCTGTGTGAATGTCTCAAGCATTCTCTCAGTCGTCACAAATAATCCCAATAATTTGTGTAAAAGGTTTACTTCCTATGATTATTAGCTCCATCTAGTAGCCAAAATATGGTGTTTTCCTGAAAAACCTCAATCAGTAAAATACAGCATTATAGCCACTAGATGGAGTGATCATAGGAAGTAAACATATTGCAGACATTTCTGGGGTTTTCTATGATGGCTGTGCATCATAGAAAACCCCAGAAGACATTCGCACAGCAAACCTTGTTATACAACGCCCCTCATTAAAGGTAAATGTTTTTTTTACAACTGCATTGTGTACACGTATGTGACTGGTTGATATACAGACAGTGCTTAGTGTAGTTTTAGTGGAGTTCCACTGACGTTAACAGATAGCAAAAGTAAAATGTGAAATGCAATGTGTAGCTATATTGACAGTTATCATGAGATATTTAAAATCTGTAATTCTACCTTTCCCTATAAGTATGAAATGCATGGCTCCATTGTTTTAGGTGAAATAACAAACCTTATAATAAAAAAAATGATCTTATATCCTCTACCAACACATCATTGGCATACCAATTATATATTTAAACATTAAACTTTTTGCTCCATTAATGATAGCTAAAATGATCTTTTGATTCATAGCTCACCATAAGCTCAGGCATATTAATGATAAGTTGCATGGGCACTTTGACATCTGGATCATCTGTATAATCCATAGGCACAATATTAGGAGCCAGCTCATAGAACCTCCCGTGTAACCTGTAAGAAACCACAAAAACCCAATGTATTCCATTTAGTACCAAACAGTGAACAATACTAAGTATTCACTTATATACCGATTAATCTTGAAAAGTGATTAGTAATTTCAACTCCAGTACTAGAAATTATTTGTTATTATTCATTGTATACAAGTCATATTTCTCTATGTTTCATCTAAACAGTGCTATGGATTATACACAACAGAACCCATGTCTGATGTCTACTTAACTAACCACCCATCCATCCAGAAGATGTCAATACCAACAAACTGCTGCCTATTACCCTCTGTCATCCACTAGCTGACTCTGTAACATGTCCTTGAAAATATACTATCATTTGTCAGAATAAACTGACCAATAGCCACTAATGTTTCTTCATGTTTTGGAAATCTATATGACCTCAATCCATACATGGTAATATTATTTTGGTTGGAATCATCCAAAAAGAAACCTTTCAACAATAACTGAAAATCTCCCAGTTACTAATGAAAATTTTCCATTCTTGGGCAAGCTTCAGTGGAAGGTTTTTATTTTATTTAAATCACTAGCTTTTGCAGTGTCCCCCTTTTAAGTGAGACTGTAGTCGATTGTAAACTTTTAAAAATCAACAGCCTGAAAACGTGGCTCAGATCCTAAGATCACATCAAACACACTTGCGCTGACCCCAGAAATTGTGCTACTTTTGATGTTCCTCAGATCAGTTTCAGCAGCCAAGTGATCACTACTTAGATTTTTTATTTTTATATGCACAGCTAGAGCATTAATTCTTAGATAATGGCACTCACCCACAATTAGGGAATGAGTAGTCAAACTATGCCATATGATGAAGGGGAAAGAATTAACTGGCCAACAGCAAAACAGGTTTGATAATATTCAAACCAAATGGATGACTTGGATCCTCTACATGGACACCGATAACTTCATAGCTCTAGCACCTTTAGTTAGTGGAACAAACTGTTCTTACTGGAGTGATTTAGGGGTATCTTTCCCTCACTTTGACTTTACCCCATACAACTATTCCTCTATCATCTGTCTCCCGTTCACTCCTTTCTAGACATCCATTTCTGATCTCCTGAACTGCTGGAATAGCACCTGGCATATTCTGGGGCCTTCACATTTCAAAATCAAGATTCCTTAATATATACCAGGGTTTCTCAACCAGGGTTCCTCTTGGGGTTGCTAGGGGTTCCTTGAGAAATGGGCAATTTCTGCCTCTCAGATAAGTTCTCAATGACACCATTGTCCCTTTTAGCTATCTGTAAGGGGGTAATTCTTCCCAATGATGACAAGAGTAAGGAGCATTCTTCCCACTGACTGTCACACTAATGTGTTCTGAGTTGTAGAATTTTAATTTTTAGCAGGGGTTCCCCGAGACCAGAAATTTATTTCAAGGGTTCCTCTGTGATCTATACTGTCCTGCACAACACAATCTGCCACACTTATTTCTTCCTGTCACTCAAGTGATTCTTTAGAATTGCATAGAAATCCTGTATATATAATAGCGGTGAGCTAGGACACAAGCCCTGGAATTCATAAAGACTGGTGCAGACAGATTTTGTGAAAGATACATAGTTAATCAGGTTTAAAAAAAGTCCATCTAGTTCAACCAATAAAAAAAGTAAAAAAAATCATACAATCCAGTATACACAATCCTATACCCGCAGTTGATCCAGTGGAATGTGAAAAACACCAGCAAAGCATGATCCAAAATTCCTACAGCAAAAAAGTCCTTCCTGATCCCCCAAGAGGCAATCTGATTTTCCCTGGATCAACTTTACCTATAGTTATTTTATGTACATTTAGGAAAGAATCCAGGGCTTTTTTAAAGCAATCTACTGAGCTGGTCAGAACCACCTCTGGAGGGAGTCTATTCCACAGCTCTTACTGTGAAGAAACCTTTCCGTATTTGGAGATGAAATCTCTTTTCCTCTAGACATAAAGAGTGCCCCCTTGTCCTCTGTGATGACCTTAAAGTGAATAATTTAACACCAAGTTCACTATATTGACCACTTATGTATTTATACATGTTAATCATATCCCCCTTTAATCTCCTCTTCTCAAGAGAGAATAAAATCAGTTCCTCTAATCTTTTCTCATCGCTGAGCTCCTCCATGCCTCTTAACAGTTTGGTTGTCCTTCTCTGCACTTTCTCCAGTTCCCCGCTATCCGTTTGGAGAACTGGTGGCCAAAACTGAACTGCATATTCCAGATGAGGTCTTACTAATGATTTGTACAGGGGCAAAAGGATATATCTCTCTCTGGACTTCATACCTCTCTTAATACAAGAAAGGACTTTGCTTGCTTTGGAAACCGCAGTTTGGCATTGCATGCTATTATTAAGCTTAGGATCTACCAGAACACCCAGATCCTTCTCCACTATGGAGAAACTAAAGTGTCTTTCATGCATTGTAAAAGTGGGGGGCTGGAGAGGGGGGGGGGGCTGAAGAGCATTTGGGGGGTGCTGGAAAGGGGGGGGGGCTGGACAGCACTGGGGAGGGGGGGCTGGACAGCACTGGGGAGGGGAATGGGCTGGATAGCACTGGGGGGGGGGGGGGCAGAAAAAAGAAGTTGGATAGGAGGAGCAACGAGGCAGCTGCATATAGAGGAATTGATTTTTCCATATTTCTCCTGCAGCCGCTGGATGCCTGCAGGAGGGAGAGGAGGAGAGTTAGGCATTCAGCGGCTGCAGGAGAAATATGGAAAGATCAATTCCTCTATATGCAGCTGCCCTCACTGCTTCTCCTATTCAGGCACACAGGGAGGCTGCACATGCACAACCTTCTTCCCGCCCCCTGTGAGCAGCAAGGACTGAAGGAGCTGCTGCTGCAGCTGCCTTCACAGGGAGATGCGGGCCGGCCTGGCGGCTCCGGCGGGCACCCCTGAGCGGAGCCAGCCTGACACAATCCCAGTGCGTGGCACCCAGGACGGGCCGTCCCCCCCTGCATCCCCCCCCCCCCGTTGGTACGCCACTGGGCCAACTCAATATTGAACCCAACGGACTAAGACTGGGATGCCATTAAAGTTAATGTGTGTGTAAAGCCAGGCGTCCCAATACTGTTGGAAATATAGTGTATATATAAATATATATATATATATATATATATATATATATATTTAGAAAACCCTAGACTAGACTAAAGGTTGGGAATTCTAACATTGGCCAGCCAGTACCAATAAGAATTTAGGCCTAGTACGAAATTTATAAATGCACCGCCATCCACCTAATGCAGATAGCCCTACGACAATGTGTAGCTTTGTTCACAGAATACTTCCCCTTGCTAACTTGTATAATGCCTTTCGTAGTCCTGTTCACCATGTGCTCACTCTGATAGGGGGTGCTACAACATGAGAAACTTTAAATTGGGATCTGCATGGGCAGACTGTTACATAAAGTTCCATTGTGAATCAGGTTTCAGAAATTAACAGATCTGTGCAAACTCAGTTACAGCTAGAGTCAACCCATGCAATACAAGAGAGAGAAAAGACAGAATTATTCAGTAGCCATTTGTCTTATTGACTACAGAGACAAAGGTGGATGGGAATGTATGCACATAATTAAAAGCTGACATTCCCTTACATGCCATTTTTAAAGTCTAAACATAAATCAACTCAACCAGAAATACAGGAAGATGGCCATATCTGGAGGTACATTTAGTTTTCGGGACCCATAAATGATTTGCTTTTTTAAGTAAGGCTTATCTTTTCTGTTAGAAGTTCTGTTTTTTTCTTTTTTTGATTTTAAATAATGTTTCACATACCGAAGGATTTCTTTTCGTGTGAAGAAAGTACAGTCCTAAAAGAAACAAAAGAAAAAGAGTAAAAAAAAACGTTATTAATAGCCACGCAGTACAAAAACTGACATATTTCCTGATTTTTTTAAATCTAATTCTAGACATTGTCAAGCATGATTCCCTTGTTCTAAAATACTATGAATACCCAGCCACAGAAATGTTAGTAAGACAACACCCACTTAAGATCCAATAAAGATTCATTTGAGATCTAGATGCAAATATTCTAAGAATAAAAAACTAGTTTATAAGTAGCTTCCCTACTTATTTACTCGTTTCTTTTCTGCAATTTATTGTCTTGAAGAACCTGTCATGTTACTGTCCTTTATATTTTCTGCTAAAAAATTACTATTAGAAAATCACTGTACTGCACTTTACTGTTTCGGGTCTACCTACAGATAGAGGCTAGTATAGGGGCCATTTTCAGCAACTTTCAATGGCACAGAAATGGACAGATGAACGTAAGTGTAGTAACATACCAGGAGGAAATACATATAATACAGTTAAAGGACCTATAATCACCTAATACATAAGAAATACGTTTACTAAAGATGGACGTACAACCTGTTGGGGTGTAATTTAAACAAAGATGTTAAAAATAGGAAATACACTCTTTACAGTTTCAGTTTTCTGCCCAATAAATTATTTTGCAAGCTAGCTGCTGAGTCCCTTATATGCCTGCTTTCCAGCCTATCTCCTCCATTGATTCCTATGTACTAACGTCTGGCTTGTTCCTGGTTGTCCATGTCTGCTTGCTGTCCAGACCTTGACCTGGTTCCTAGTTATCTGTATCTGCTGCCTATCCTGATCTTTGGCTTGTTCTTGACTATCTGTGTCTGCTTCTTGTCCTGACCATGGCCTGGTTCCTTGTTATCCATATCTGCCTCCTGTCCTGATCTTTGGCTTGTTCCTAGTTATACATGTCTGCAGAGCAAGCACTTATATTGAGGTACAGCCAAGAATCAGAGTCTGTGTCAATCTGGCTCTTAAACAACTCATTGGTGGTGGTTCCCTTGAAGACCTTCAGGATAGTACAATCCATCCTCCGGTCCTTAATCTAGAATAACCATCCCCCTCGTATTAGGTTGGAACAACTCCAAAATGCCAAAGGCCAGGGTGGCCTGGCACTTCCAAATCCATGGCAGTACTACCTTGCAGCTCAATTGCAACATCTCATAGGTCTATTCTCGGCCTCTCCAGGTAACTCTACTACTCAAAAACAGTCGGATACCTGTATCCTGGTAAAATGCACTGGAGCTGACTCGGACCCCAGTGGCTTAGAGGCTGGACTGTTTGCCAAACCAAATAAAACGTTTCCCACCTACAACCTTATACATAGAGTGTGATGTAAAACTAAACAGATCCAGGGAGTTGAGGGATTTACAGCCTATAGCCCGATTTGGGGTAATAAAACATATGAAGAATTGTATAAACTAGACCAGGGCACTAGGTGGAAAGCATATGGAGTGAGGCATCTGAAACATATTTTTCATAATGGGAGTCTTCTCGCATTCTCCGTTCTTCAGGAGAGATACAACCTCCCCTCCTATATGCAGTTTTACTATGCCCAATTACAACACGCAGTTACAGCCCAAGGCGACGCAATCCTGTGGACTTTGTCACCTACCCCCATCTTTGCACAGATCTCCCTAACAAAACATCCTAAAGGCCTTATTTCCCAGTGCTATAATATGCTGCTCAGTGACCATCTGGATAAGTACCCCAACAAACCTTGAGAGAGATGGGAGGGGATATGGAAACAATCTCAAGTGATCAATGAGGAGACAATTTATAGGCGGTGACAATTAGCTCATTAATATTATCACAAAAATTATCCCAGTTATATATAGTTTTGAGGTCACATCTCACACCTGTCAGACTGCATGACATGGGCCTACTAGACGACCCCATCTGCCACAGATGCAAACGGGACAGGGGGGATCTTATCCACCTCACTTGGAGATGCCCGAAATTACATTGTTACTGGTCATTCATTTTGAACACCCAAAATAGGGTGTTTATCTATCCCACTAGACCCTAAATATTGTCTGTTGGGTATGCTGAATGATCTTATAACTGAGGACTACACGGGAGTGGCAATTAACCACGCTTTCTTCCAAGCCTGTAAAGTGATTCTATTACTTTGGAAATCCCCAGACCCCCCCCCCCTCGCATCAAATGTGGGTAGCGCACATGGGACACAGCCTAATTTTTGAAAAATATGTGTACCAGCACAGGGGTTGTGTGCATAAGTTTGAGAAGCTATGGGCGTGTTGGCTAGACACCCCTGGACTTAGTCATCGGGAGCTGGTCCAGATGTGACTTGTGCAGTGTCCAGAAGGGCCGACATGATACGGTTTAGGGGCGGCAGGTTAGATGATGGAGGCTGGGCATGGTGCGATAACAATAGAATTATCGAGATGTATCTTGAGGTTTGGTACATGAGACCTGTATATGTGTGCTCTAAATACATGTGTTTTTTCCACTGATTTACATGATCTAACAGTTTAAACTGGATGTGGCGCATTTATAATGACTTGTATATTTATCTGTCATTGTAAGTATTCAACTCAATTTTTCCAAATAAAAATATTTGTTGGATACAAAAAAAAAAATCTAGCTCCTAAAGATTATTGGCCAGCATCCCTTGTGCTAGATCCTTACATTGCAGGGCAGGGAAATTAGGCCGAAGTATTGCCTTGATCAAATACAAACCCAAGATGGCAAGGACATCAGCCCTTGCTTTATGTTTATAAAGTTTCTTCATACATAGTTCATTTTCATTTCTTTTTAGTATTTGTCTTATTGTAAATTTTCTGCGAACACTGATTTTATAATGTACTGTTTTATTTAGACTGCAACAAATATTGCTAAGTAAAACACTCTTTGCTTATACAGCATTGCTTGATACATTAGAAACATCTTGCAAGAGTCTTATATGAATATTCCTAAAAAAACGTTGATAAAATCAACAGGATTTACAGTACTTAAAAGTGCATTTGGGGACATGCACTGTGATTCAGAACAGGAAGGACTTTGTGAATGATTAAAATATAGATTTATTGCTCATTTCCTCCCAAAATGATCCCTTCCAAAAAGAGCTGAGATGCAGCAAGAACTCCCAGTGACCTTAAAGGCAGCAGTGCGTTAATCACAGTACCCAGTATTTTTAGGATAAAGCGACAGTCCTATATAGAAGAAAGATGTATTTGTTTAATGAGCTGCGGTAACAATCCTACAGGAGGCAAACAAACCCTAAGTACGGTAATTTGTAATGGTCCAATACACAGATTGAAAACTAAAATTTTAGTTTGGAGTGTATGTATTTTGTATATATAAGAAAGCTAATTCCAAGATTTGTAGATTAAAATGTAAATGCTTTTTTTTTTTTTTAATAACATTACTATTACTTTTACAGTTGCATAAAAACTGTAGTCCAATAAAAAAAAAATTTGAAAAATATTTTAAATGGCAGGCTAATCATATAACTTATTCCAATATTTGTAAAGTCCAAAAAGACTCATAACAATGCTCACACATTTCCTAAGAATCCTGCAGTAGATATGCCTTTAACAATTGTTCAAAGATAACTTTTAAGATGATCGCAGTGATGAGGTTAGTGTACAGGATGCAGTAAGTTGATAATGTGATCTTTACACTGATTTATGGAGTGTACAGGGGGACACAATAACACTAAAGCAAGAAGTACCCTATTGTGAGGATCCATGAAACTCAGGTTGGTGGCAGGATCAACATGAATTTCATGCTTACCCCTACCTAGAGTACAACTAAAGGCAATTTTTTTTTTTTTTTTTTTTTAGTTTTGGAAAGAGTGGAGATGTATTGGAATACAGGTTTTTTTATTGCTACCTCTGCCCCTGATAAAGAGATTCACCCTCCCTGTTTGTTCTGTTTACTAATATCATTAACCACTTCTGGACTGGAAGATTTTCCCAATTAATGACCAGGCCATATTTTGTGATTCGGCACTGCGTTACTTTAACGGACAATTGCGTGGTCGTGCGACGCTGTACCCAAATAAAATTGATGTCCTTTTCCCCACAAATAGAGCTTTCTTTTGGTGGTATTTGATCACCTGTGCAATTTTAATTTATTTTTTTTTGCTATAAACAAAAAAAGAGCAACAATTCTGAAAAAAAAAACAATATTTTTCACATTCCGCTATATAACATTCCCCAAAAAAAAAAAATTTAAAAATCCAAATTTTTTAAAATTTTAGGCCAATTTGTTTTCTGCTACATATTTTTGGTAAAAAAAAAATCCCAATAAGCGTTTTTTGATTGGTTTGCGCAAAAGTTATTACGCCTACTAACTACGGGAAAGATTTGTCCTTTTTATTGTTTATTTTACTAGTAATGGCGGCGATCTGCGATTTTTTGCGGGACTGTGACATTGCAGCGGACAGATCGGACTCCTGACTGACATTTTTGACACTTTTGGGGGGGACCAGTGACACTACTACAGTAATCAGTGCTAAAAATATGCACTGTTACTGTAATAATGACACTGGCAGGGAACGGGTCAACACAGTAAGTGATCAAGGGGTTAAATGTGTACCTAGGGGCGTGTTTCTAACTGTATGGGGGCAGAGCTTGTGAAATGATCACAGAGACCTGTGTTCCTATATAGAAGGATCACAGGAGCTCTGTGATCATTCCAGAGAGAAGAACAGTCAGCTGTGTTTACAAAAGCTCGCAGGTGTCAGGCGGCAATTGAGCCGTTTGCCCAGTGCATCGCAGTCCCCCGCTGCTGCTCCCCTAGCTGACCAACGTATACCTATGTCGGTTCGTGCAGGAGGGCCGCTCTGCCGCAGTATTACTGCGGCGGGCGGTCGGGAAGTGGTTAAAAGTCAAAGTAAAAGAAAATCCTAAATTTTGGGTTGTTCCCAGAACAGTGATAGAGGGGAAATCTGGGCGGCCTCCAAGAGATTCCCTTAATTTGCAGCGAATTCCTCTCACTTCCCGTTTGGCTATGGGACAGGAAGTAAAAGGGAAATCTCCCCAGAGGCACACAGATGACAAAAAAACTGACAGGTGTTTTAACCCTCCCTTACTCTTTACAAAATGAAAAAAAAAATGCCTATAGTTCTGCTTTAAAAAGACAAACATCGCCTTTTCATAAAGCACAGCAATGTTCTTTACTAATGTGCATTTTACTATTAAAATAGTTTTTTTCTGGAATGCAGTATAGGGCACAGGCTCTTTAAATCACTATGGATTGTATGCAGGAACCTTCAGTTGATTAGATACTGACAAAGTAAAAAACAAATTGCTGGGACATCCCCCATATTCCTCCCGCTCCCAGCTATTCTCAGTTTTGTATCAAGTAATAAGGTGATCATAAGAACAAAAGGGAGTGGCCTGTGTCCTAGATTGTATTCCAGGAAACATATTTTACTTGTAAGTAAAAAATCACAGGACACAGACTCTTTAAAAAAGACTGGGGTGTCCCAAAAGCATTACAACTGAGGAGTAGGGAATACAAAAACGGTGTCAACAGACCTACAAAACAAAGTGTAAGGTCAGGCTATAGAAAATTCCTAATTGGTTTGAAAAGGTGGCTTCTGTAGAGCCAAGAGAAACCAACTTAGGTGTCAAGGGGACACAGGAGATTGGACAGGAGGAGAGATGTGAGCTTTGCCTTAAACAAAGACCCTAACTAGAGAATGAGAGGCCACAGGTCTCTGAAACAGAAGAGCCAAGGTCAAGATTTGTCCCATGATAGTACTGAAGGTCAGATGTTGGTCCAGACTGGTGTTCCGTGAAAAAACCCTACCTGTGAAAATTCCCTACCCTCGTCATTTCCTGTGCACATACATCATGGAACAGCTGAGCAGCTTACCACTGCGCATGCTCACAGCTCCGGAGGGTAGGGAATTCTCACGGGGTAGGGTTTTTTAACGTTACACTGCATCAGCTGTTGGCCGGGGGTACATTAAATCATCTCCGCTGCAACATTACATCATCTCCGTTCCTACCCCTGTGACTTCCCTGATCTCGGCTACTAAATGTAAAAGCGGCGGCGGGTCTATGAAAATATAACTCACGGAGCCGAGATCTCCATGATTTATATTTTCATACACCCGCCGCTTTTACATTTAGTAGCCGAGATCAGGGAAGTCACAGGGGTAGGAGCGGAGATGATGTAATGTTGCAGCGGAGATGATTTAATGTACCCGCGGCAACAGCTGATGCGGTGTAACGTTACAAAACACTACCCCGTGAGAATTCCCTACCCTCCGGAGCTGTGAGCATGCGCAGTGGTAAGCTTCTCAGCTGTTCCATGACGTATGTGCACAGGAAGTGACGAGGGTAGGGAATTTTCACGAGGTAGGGTTTTTTAACGTTACAACAGACTAATGGAATGACAGAATGTGTCCCATGGAGTACTTTCTAGAATAAAAGTGCCTTACCTCGCACCAAGCAAAGTAAGATTTACAGTTGCAATAAGTCAACTTCCTAGCATTTAATAGGGTAAAAATGTCAGAATCTAATATGCCCCCCAACCCTCAGGACTGTGCTTTCAACAATCATGCCATTAAAGCCATTGACCTAGAAGCAGGATGAAACACTGGCCCTTGGAAAAGGAGGTCCGGACCATCTAGGAGGACCTACAAAGCCTCTGCCAGGAGCCTGAGTATGTCTGAGGACTATGTCCTCCTGGGCCAATTGAGAAAGATAAAGAACACCGGAATGCCCTCCATCTGGAACCTGCAGTAAGTGATAGAGAATATGGAGCAGCAAAAAGGCATAGCAGGCTAAATTAAACCAATGTGTCACCAGAGTGTCCAGTGAGTTCCTAGCCCTGGCAAAAAATCTGTCCAATTTGTTACTCAACCTGGATGCCAACAAATCTACATCGAGCGTCCAACAAAAAGGGCTTGAAATACTTCTGGATAGAGGGCCCAATCCCTAGGATCCAGATACTAATGATCAGGAAAAAACACCTACCAATTTTACACACCTGGGATGTGAAAGGTGGTGTCATGGACTTGCAATAGTGGTTGGCAAGCTTACCTGTCCCTTCATGTCTGTATTAGAGGCCAGACTGCAATTCTGGTTCCTTTTTATCACCTCTACTTCCTGTTCCTGCCCCCCACAGGTCATCACAGGAAGTCTATATTAACCAGTGCACTGCAGGTCTGCTTTGCTGTTCAATAGTGTTTGTTCCTGTTTCCTGTTTCATCTACTTTTCTTTGTACTGACTTTGGCTTGTCTCTGACTATTCCTGTTTGCCTGTTACCCTGACCTTTGGCCTGTCCCTTGGTTACCCTTGTCTGCCTGTTAACCTTGACTTACCCATCACCATTCCGTGTGTCCTGAGCAGTGTTGGTAGTAACTGCGTTTAAGTAAACGGCGTTACTTAACGCAGTTACTTTTGAGGGTAACGAGTAATCTATCAGATTACTCGTTCTCTCATTGTAACGCCGCTGCCGGTACTTTCGGCTGCGTTACCGCAATTACATCAACCGCCACTAGATGGCAGTAGATGTAATTGTAATTCCCCCTCTCCTCTATGACCGAGGACGAGAGAGGAGGAGACTGTGAGTGAGCAGAGAGGACGAGCGCGGACTCCGGACTGAGTGAGTACAGCACGCCAAGCCCAGCAGCAGCCAGCCAGCCAGCCACCACCACCATCATCCCCAGCCAGCCACCACCATCATCCCCAGCCACCACCACCATCATCATCCCCAGCCACCACCACCATTATCCCCAGCCACCACCACCATCATCCCCAGCCAGCCACCACCATCATCCCCAGCCACCCACCACCACCATCATCCCCAGCAACCACCAACATCATCCCCAGCCACCACCACCATCATCTCCAGCCACCACCACCATCATCCCCAGCAACCACCACCATCATCCCCAGCCACCACCACCATCATCCCCAGCCACCACCACCATCATCCCCAGCCACCACCACCATCATCATCCCCAGCCACCACCACCATCATCCCCAGCCACCACCACCATCATCATCCCCAGCAACCACCACCATCATCCCCAGCCACCACCACCATCATCCCCAGCCAGCCACCACCATCATCCCCAGCCACCCACCACCACCATCATCCCCAGCAACCACCAACATCATCCCCAGCCACCACCACCATCATCTCCAGCCACCACCACCATCATCCCCAGCAACCACCACCATCATCCCCAGCCACCACCACCATCATCCCCAGCCACCACCACCATCATCCCCAGCCACCACCACCATCATCATCCCCAGCCACCACCACCATCATCCCCAGCCACCACCACCATCATCTCCAGCCAGCCACCACCACCATCATCCCCAGCCAGCCACCACCATCATCCCCAGCCAGCCACCACCACCATCATCCCCAGCCAGCCACCACCACCATCATCCCCAGCCAGCCACCACCATCATCCCCAGCCAGCCACCACCACATCATCCCCAGCCAGCCACCACCATCATCATCCCCAGCCACCACCACCATCATCCCCAGCCAGCCACCACCACCATCATCCCCAGCCAGCCACCACCACCATCATCCCCAGCCAGCCACCACCATCATCATCCCCAGCCAGCCACCACCATCATCATCCCCTGCCAGCCACCTCCATCATCCCCAGCCAGCCACCACCATCACCAGCAGCAGCAGCCGCCAGCCACCACCATCACCAGCAGCAGCAGCCAGCCACCACCATCACCAGCAGCAGCAGCCAGCCACCACCACCAGCAGCAGCAGCCACCAGCAGCAGCAGCCAGCCACCGCCACCTCCAGCAGCAGCCACCAGCAGCAGCCAGCCACCAGCAGCCAGCCAGGCAGCACTGCAGCAGCAGCAGCACAGGTACAAAAAAAAAATACGGTTACTCACAGTCAGGACAGGAGGGCTCGGGACTCAGACCCCCACCACCAGTGTGCCACACCACCACCAGCCACTACCAGCAGCCATACACTCCAGGCAGCAGACGCAGGTACCACTCAGCAAATACCACTCAGGTACCAGTGTACCACGCAGCCAGCCAGTACCACTCAGCAAATACCACTCAGGTACCGTACCAGTGTACCACGCAGTTACCACTAATAAAATACCACGCAGGTACCACTCAGCAAATACCATGCAGGTACCACTAAGCAAATACCACACATACAAGGGGCATACAAGTTATTTGACATATTTGATTATTTTTATAAAGTAACGCGATAGTTACTTTCCCTGGTAATTGAGTTACATCAGTAAAAAAGTAACTCAGTCACTAACTCAATTACTTTTTGGGAGAAGTAACTAGTAACTATAACTAATTACTTTTTTTAAGTTACATGACCAACACTGGTCCTGAGTGGCTGCTTCCCTTCTCTCCCTACGGAGCGTGACCTAGGGGACCCCAGGGGCCGCGACCTGGGCCCAGCTGCAGCCAAGTCCATTATCACCACTAGAGGCTCTGGTGAACACCTGCTGGGTCTTAGACTCCACGCCCTGGGGAATCTTGGGCTCACGTTTCGGTCCATCCGCAGCAGTCTGCTATTGGGTTCACTACCTTGCGCTGCGCCCCTGCCTCCAACAGGGTGCAGTTGTCACCTGGCCACAGGTGACCTGACAGGTGGTCAGGGCCAGAATGTGAAGTTTTGCATGGAAAGAATCAAGTCCGCTTCTTTTAGAGCAGTGCATTCTTGATGATTCTTGTAGGCCACAGCCATGGTATTGTTTGACTGTTTTTCTTTTGCCAGATGTCCTTACAGAATGGACAACTGAATAACCCGGAGTTCTTTAATATTAATGTGAAGGTGAGCTTCCTCCAATGACCAAGACCCTGAGGGTGTCCAGAATTGTACCCCAACCTGACAAGATGGCATCCGTCATAAAAAACGAACTCCAACACTGGGGCAGAAATCCACAGCACTAAGGAGAGTCTGGTCTTAGGGTCCATGTACACGGGACGTTGTTAAAAGTCCCTTTGAATGCTGGAATTTTTAGGACGTTTGAAACGTCCGTTCGGTCGCGTTTGTACCCGCGTTTAGCGGGCGTTTGCGGGCGTTTGTGGGCGTTTGCGTTTAGAACCGTTCCTAGAGGTCAAAAAAATTATTCCCCTTTAAAATGGAAAAACGCGAACGCCAAACGCGGGTCATCACGTTCGGTCGCGTTCGGACGCGTTTTTGCGTTTGAAACGCCGGGAAACAGACGTTCGAACGCAAATAATTGCGTTCTAAAAAAAGTCCCTGAACGCAACTGCCCGCAAAGGACCGCAAACGACCTGGTGTACATGGACAGATAAGATAAAATGTAGATGGGTTCAGGGGCTTCTAAAAAAAACGCCCAACTGCTCCTAAACGGCCATTTCCAGCATCCCGTGTACATGGAGCCTTAGAAGTAAGATAAAAATTAAAAAAAGGAAACTCTTGCGCTCAGTTAATGGAATACTAGGGACCCCTGCAACTAATGTGCATTGAATACTAGACCCAAATGTATATTGTGCAAAACGTGGGCCGCTCCTTCAAATCTTATACGATTCATAAATACTTAATCAAACAAACACGATAAACTTCTTGTGATAAAAAATGAAAATACAATTATTACCTGCAATAATCATCATACTAATTATTGAATCTCATGTACACTAATAGTCCATAATATTTGCATGTGAATAAAGTGCTCCATGCTCGTAACAAAATGTTGAAAAAGTGCTCTAATGCTAAAAGGTGCTCCTCAAATAAAAAGGGCTCTTACCAGATCATAATGATCTCGAGTTAGAGATCAAATGCGTTTTTGGTATCTCAAAGACAAGGTCGACACTCCTACTGTTGAAAGCCTTTGGATGATTGGGATGGATGGGAATGATAAACTTCTCATGTAGGAAGAACCTGTCAGAACCTCCGCTCCTCATAGTGCAGTGTGTTTAAACCGACTTTTATTAAAAATGTATTTCACTTACATTAATGTAGATAAAAAGCAGGCATTGAACAAGTCAATGTGGCTGCGGAAACCAGCCGACGGGCCACTAGGATATGACGTCAGACGCTAACTTCGTCTGACGCATTTTCCCACAATTGACGTCTTCTGGGAATGGATATTCTCCAATCTTGGAGGCTACTATGCAGTTTGCTTTTGATTTGCATACAACGTTACTGAAGACAATATGCATAAATTTTTGGAAAACGATATGGAAATAAACATCAGGGTGCATTTTTCTAAACTAGAACCCACAAAAACATATGTATTCTGTTCATATATACTGTACTACTAAATTTATTTATTTTTTTTCAAATTTCTTTTATTGATCAAATGTAATATAACCATCATACAAAGTATGCATTAGAACACAAGTCCAATATGTAGGTTACATGAAGGATCAGAGGTTAACATCAACAACCACATCATCAAAACACACATACATAAGTAGAGCTCCATAACAATGACTTGGTGTAAACTGGTATAACTATAAGTCCCATGATGGCCAACCACAAGGTAAGTGACACATAAAAAGAAAAAAGGAGTAATGCACACTTATGCAATAGGGGTAACCACTTCATAAGTACCAGACAGAGACGCTTAAGTAAAACCCAGGTCAGATAGGGGAGGCGGGTGGGACAAGGGGGGGGGAGACAGGAGGGAGGGGGCTCACGAAGGGGTGGGAGGAGACAGAGGAGCAGAGGAGAGAATGGAGTAGTAAACAGATGTAGTAGAGGGTGGTGGTAAAGGAGGAGGAGGAGGAAGCGCGGCCTGTAGGAAACGGGTAGAGTCGTCCCGCGCGGGTGACCACCGCACCGGTCAGTCCGCGGGCGGACCTGCATCCCCGCCCAGGGCCATGCCCTCCGCAGACATGATAAAAGAATTCCAGCAAGCCCAGGTTTTGGAGTATTGCTCCTTCCTGCCCTGAGCCGTAAGGACCAGATCCTCTAATTCATTAAGCCATTTGACTCTACGCAGCCAGAGAGGGATCGTAGGAGGGGACGTGCTCTTCCAGCAGAGGGCTACACAGGATTTAGCCGCATCCGCCAGGTGGCTAAGTACTGAGCGCTTATAGCGCTTAGGGGCAATGCCAGTGCAGTGCAGCAGGAAAAAGGCCGGATCATCTGGGATGGTGCGTTCCGTCATCAGCTGGGAGATCCTACGGACCTCCGACCAGAAACCCCGTATCAGGGGGCAGTTCCAGAAAACGTGGTATAGGGTGCCCCTGTCCTGTAGACAACGCCAACACCTATCCGTCGCCTCCGGGAAGATGCGGCACAGTTTGTCTGGAGTATAGTACCAGTGCATGAGAACTTTGTAGTTGCATTCCTGGATGCGGGTGCAGATTGATGACTTGAGAGAAAACCTGATAATGTTGCTCCTCTCCGATTCAGTAAATGTCTTCTGAAGCTCTCTTTCCCATTTGGAAATGCCCGGGAGGACAAAGCCCTCCGGCGGCACGGAGAGAAGTTCATACATCTGGGAGAGGGCATGGGGCAGAGCTCCCGCAGTTACCAGTAGATGTTCCAACGAGGTAAGGTCCCCCCCGAACCGCGTCGGGGGCCCCAGTTCCCGCAGAAAGTGCAGAAGTTGTAACGCCTGCCACCGAGTCAAGCGATAGCGTCCCGTCATCGACGTCAGCTGGGAGAGAGACATCCACTCGTGGCCCTCCCTGAAGTGGGAGACCTGGAAGACTCCCTCCGCCAGTAGTGCAGCAAATCTATCCCCTGCGCAGCCCGGGGGGAACCGCGGGTTTCCCAACACCGGGAACAGCTGGGAGTGACTGTTCACCAGACCCCTGGAGGCCACCACCACGGCACACGACCGAAGAGTCGGGCCCAAGGTGGGATGTCGTCTAACTTCGGCCGGGAGGTCCTTCAGAATCAGGGGAGCCCTGGACAGACATAATGGAAACAAGGAGGCCTCCAGACTCACCCACTGTTTCAGGTCGGCGTGTCTTGCCCAGTCCACCCACCGTGCCAGATGTGCCGCCTGATAATAGCGGCGGACATCGGGGAGGGCAACACCGCCGTGCCTCTTGGGAAGGACCAGGAGTCTGCGGGCCAATCGGGGCCTCTTACCGGCCCAGACAAAACGCGTGAAGGCGGAGTCGACCTTGCCGAAGAAGGACGCCGGGATGTGAACCGGGAGTGTCTGAAATAAGTAGAGGAGTTTCGGTAGGACTGACATTTTCAAGACGTTGCACCGGCCAAACCACGAGTGGAGACCCTTAGACCATGTGTCGAGCAGAGAGCGAATCATCGAAAGGAGAGGCGGGAAGTTCAATCTGAACAAATCCGCCGGATCCGGGGAGAGCCAGGTGCCCAAGTACCGGAGTCCCTCCGAGGCCCAGCGGAATGGAAAGTCTTTGGCTAACAAATCCCGTAGATCCGGTGGCAGGGCCACCCCCATGATCTCTGACTTGGAAAAATTGATTTTCAAGTTGGACAAGGCCCCGTACGTCTCAAATTCCTTCAGGAGACAGGGCAACGAAATCAAGGGTTGGGCGAGTGAGAAGAGGAGGTCATCCGCGTAGGCGGATACCTTGCAAGTGGAGGTTCCAACCCGTATCCCGGAGATGTTCGGGTTTGCGCGCACCCGGGCCAGGAAGGGCTCAAGGGAGAGGGCAAATAGCAAGGGTGAAAGGGGACAACCCTGACGGGTACCGTTGAAGATGCGGATCGGATCCGAAAGGATCCCGTTCGCCTTTACCCTCGCCCCCGGATTGGTATAGACCCCCCGAATCCAGGCCATCATCTGCTGACCAATGCCGAAACGGCGCAGGACCTCGAACATGTAGGGCCAACTAACCCTATCGAACGCCTTCTCGGCGTCGGTACTTAGGAAAATAGAAGGCGTGTGGCTAACACGGGCCCGATGGATCAGGTCAATGACCTTGGTCGTGTTGTCCCTCGCCTCACGGGTGGGAACAAAGCCCACTTGGTCCCAGTGAATCAGGCTCGGCAAAAAGGACTGGAGGCGGAGGGCAAGAAGTTTTGTGAAAAACTTCAAGTCCGCATTGAGCAGCGAGATCGGGCGGTAGCTGCCGCACGCCGAGGGGTCCTTCCCTTCTTTGGGAATGACCGAGATGTGAGCACTCAACGTTTCCTCACGGAACTCACAGGTGCGTCCCACCGCGTTAAAAAGCCGTAACAGGTGGGGCGCCAACAAGGGATGAAGTGTCTGGTAGTAGGCGACTGTAAAGCCGTCCGGTCCAGGCGCCTTGCCCTTTTTCGCCGAGGATATGACCGCCACCAGTTCTTCTTGAGTGAAAGGGGAGTCCAGTGCCTCTCTGTCCGAAGAGGAGAGTTGCGGCAGGGAAATCTCATCCAAATAAGAGGAGAGCGGGATCAGGCGGGACGGCTGCTGAGGTAAGCCATAAAGAGTAGCGTAGAAAGTCCCGAAGCACTGTGCTATGTCTGCAGGCAGGTGCACCCTAGAGCCAGTAGCATCGATCAGATGGGGGACGTACGACACAGCCTGTCGCTCTCGGAGGGACCGAGCCAGCACCTTGCCGCACTTGTCCCCAGATTCATAGCTAATCTTTCCACCGCGCTGGATCGCCGCCTTGGCCCGATAGCGCAGAAGGTCAGCAATCTGATCCCACCTTCGCCAATAGGTCTGTCAGTGTGGCTTCCCTCTCCCTCTTGAGGCGCGCTCCATGGCGGATGAGGACCCCCCGGATCACCGCCTTATGCGCTTCCCACAGCACACTTGGGTCGCTGTCCGGTTCCACGTTCGTCTGAAAATACATTCGCAGAGTTTGAGTGACGTCAGCAAGCACCTCCGGCACTTGCAGAAGGCTCTCGTTTAGTCTCCAGTGCCAGTCTGAAACCCTGTTCGTGCCACTGAGGTTGACCGTCAGGGTCACCGGGGCATGGTCCGACCAGGTAATAGTGCCCAGCTCCACCCCCACGACCGACTGAAGCAGTCTGTGCGGAAGGAGGAATAGGTCAATGCGTGAGTAAACCTGGTGTGGCGCGGAGAAATACGAGTAATCTCTCTCACCAGCGTGAAGAATCCGCCACACGTCAACTAGTTGAAGGTCGTGCAGTAGGGTATGGATCTGTCTGCGCGTACCCCTAGGGACCGACGAGAGGCCCGTTGAGGTGTCTAAGCGAGGATCCAGCGGGATATTGCAATCTCCGCCCAGGATGAGTTTGCCCTCCGCGAAATCCAACAAGGACTTCAGCGACCTGCGGAGGAAAACCTCCTGATGAACATTAGGGGCGTAAATCGTGGCAAGTGTGACCTTGACCTCGCCCAGGAGTCCCTTCAGGAACAGAAACCTGCCCCGAGGGTCCACCTCACGGGCCCGCAAGGTCCAAGGGAGCCGGTTAGAAATCATAATGGAAACCCCTCGAGACTTGGCCTCGGCATTAGGGGCATGATATACGCATGGGTAGAACCTGTTCTGCAGGAGGGGGAACGCACCCTCCCTAAAGTGCGTCTCCTGTATGAAAGCAACGTCTGCACGTAGTCGCTTAAGCTCTCCCAACAGGACACGCCGCTTCTCGGGCACGTTAAGCCCCCTGGCATTGAGCGTGGTCACCCGCACGGGATCCATGAGGCCAGACGGAAGGACAAGAGACCCAGGAGTAGAGAAGGGGGAGGACCAGGGGATAAGAGAGATAGGGTAGGTGACCCGAGCAGAGACTTGTGGTAGAAGGGGGGTGGAGGGGGGATAAGGGGGAAGGAGGGAGGGAAGCAGGTAGAAGTGGAAGAAGGATAAGAGCCGGTAGGGCAAGGCAGGGGGAACAGTGGGGAGAAGAAAAAGACAGAGAACAGGAGAGGATACGTAGAAGTGGTAGTGGATAAGATACAAACTTTAAGACGTCCCGGGACCCCTCCTCTAAGAGGGCGGAGTCACACCTAGGGACGCAGGCCTATTGGGGACGAAGACCTGAGAACTAAAAACGGAAGCGGGAGAGACGAGCCCATGAGCCAGAACTCTCCCCATCCATTGATACGTACCAGAAAAGGGGACACACGGGAGAGGGGGACGTAAACCCTCCCCTCCGCCCGCCGCCCCAACACAAAAAAGAAAAAGACTGCCAAGTAGTAAAGTGCAAAATCACAAAAAAAAAAAAAACAGTAGAAAGGTAGAACACTCTAAACTGAACTGTAGTGCAATGAGCACAGCCCACGACAGCCACCTTCCGCCCTGAAAAAACCCCAGGAAAGGGCAAGGACAGCTGCCATCGAATGGGCCCGGGGGCCAATCGCACAGAACCACACTCTCCAAGCCACCGGAGCTAGAGGGGAAGGCCCCCGCCGTTCAAACCCTAAAAAAGCCTTGCCCCCAAAAGAGGGCCGGCGTCTCCATTATAGTGGGCTCGGAGGTGCGGGGCTGCTGATCATATGCCCCCCCCAAGATATAAGCCAAACAACAACAACCCAGAGATACATGAGCCAGACCCCCCGCAATCCCAATCCCCCCCCCTTCAAAATCAGATCAGATCAGAGCTCCACCCTTCGCCCACAGCACACCCCCCCCCGAGACCCCCCCCCGCCCCCCTCCCCCCGCAGAACCCGCCATCCAGCTTAGGGAACGAGATCCGGAAGGGCAGGACCACCATGTATCTGCAATAGATCAAAGTCCCACGGAGGTAGTCAAAGAACCCGTGCCCCCCTCCGATCAAAGCACGTATGGTAAAGACACTGGGGGCAGGGCCGGCGAGGGGGAGCCATCAGATATCGGGACCGCATAAAGTCACTGGGGATAGGGTCAACTAGGGGGGGCCAGGCGATCTCGGGACAGCACAAAGTCACTGGGGATAGGATCAACTGGGGGGGCCAGGCGAACACGGGGCAGCACAAAGCTCAGAAGCAGCAGACTAAGGACCAAGGCCCTCACAGCAACGGTCCGCACCAGCATCGGTAACAGCAAGCGGGGTGACCACCGTGTCCAAGAAGTCCGGGAGGACGGGGGGGGGGCAGACAGCGGGGCAGTCCGATAACAGCGGGGCAGTCCATGAACAGCGTAGCCTCATGAAAGACAGTCCCCAGGGAAGGGACCCGGTCACAACATGTAGGGGGGCCGGTGAGGGAGCGGAGGCAGACCCCAGCGGTGGAGATATAAGCATGGGGCAATGAGGGCATGTGCAGGGCGTTAAAACTGTCGGGCAGGGGGAAGTGAGGGGGTCCAGCTCAGGGGCTCCGGTAAAAAGGAATAAAGGCTCACCTCAGGGGAAGGCTCAACAGTCCAGGAACAGCACGCATCAGTCCTCCCTCACCGCCGTCGCCGGCTCAGGGATCAATCTGCGGCGACCCCGCGGAGTACGTGATGGAAGACCTCTTTCCCGCCCGGGTGTAAAAGGCGCTCTGCGTCCCGGGGCCGGGAGATGCTGCAGCCAATTGGGAATCTCAAACGGGGGGACCTCCAGGAAGGCAAAGAGCGCCTGCAGATCATCTGGGTGGCGTAGTGTCATCGACGTCTGGCCCTTACGGATCGTCAAGGCGAAGGGGAAGCCCCAGCGGTATGTGCAGCCCAGCTGCCGAATACGATCCAGAAGGGGCCTCAGCAGGGCTCTACGCTGCAGGGTGGCCCGCGACAGGTCCGGCAGGATCTTCACCTTGGCTCCATCGAAGTCGACCTCACCCGCCTCCCAGGCTTGTCTGATGATGGCATCCTTGTGCGTGTAGCGGTGCAGCCGGCAGATAACATCGCGCGGCCGATCGGCATCGGAGGACCGGGGCCCCAGGGCTCGGTGTACGCGGTCAAACTCCAACGATGCGGGAGGGATGTCCGGAACCAGGCGGTGACAGATGGCGTGGACCGTGGACTGCAGCGAATCTCGCTCCGTGGCCTCAGGCAACCCACGCAGCCGCAAGTTGTTTCTGCGGCTGCGGTCCTCCATCTCCTCCAAGCGCAGCTGCAAGTCGGTGACATGTTGCGCCTGCACCTCTCGAGCGGTCTCCAGCAGGGCCACCCTCGCCTCCAACGATTGGACCGAAGATTCCCCCTCGATCACCCGGTCAGTAAGATCCCGGACCTCCGAGCGAACCTCCTGGATGTCCCTGGCGTGGGCCTCTTCAAGTCTCAGGGCCAGGGCCTCAAAGTCCCTTTTTGTAGGTAAGGCCTGGATCAGTGCCCGTAAGTCACCTGCATCTCCCAGCGGCAAGGCAGCAGTCAAGGGGGGAGCAGCGGGCGGCAGGCGCGGAGACCCCAAGTCCAGCCGGGGAGTAGCCGGGGAAGCCGGAGCCGACGCCATGCGTCCCGGGGAGGCCCCACGCGTCCGGGCCTGTCCCGTGCGGGCTGCCGAGGATCGGGTCCCCGGGAAGTATCTGTGTAGCTCCGCGCCGGGTGAGGTACGGAGAGGCTTCCTGGGTCCTCTCCTACGGCTTGTGCTCATTCCGGGGTAATATCTGGCAGTCTAAACGTGGTGGACAGGGAGAAACGGCGGGAGCTCTAAAGAAGTGCGACCTCATTCCGCCATGTCCAGGACACGCCCCGTACTACTAAATTTAATAGTAAACCCTTTCTATGCTATATGCTGTGTGGTTTGCCCCACAATATACTATAGGAAAATCACAGAAGTGCAAATAGACCTTTCAAATTTGTATCTGTTCATGCTTATGTGGTGCCACAATTAAAAAAAAATCTTTGTACCAGAAATATAATTGTATATATATTATATATAATAATTATATATAATATAATTAATTATATATATATATATATATATATATATATATATATATATATAAAATTATTATATATTATATATATATTATATATATTATACAGTATATAATTATTATATATAATATAGTTAATTAATAATATTATATAATATAATACTTTTAAAAAGGGGACAAATTCCACTCACTTTTTAATGGAACAATGCTGCTAACCCTGGGGCAAGCAGACAACGGCCGCATTTACACAAACTGCATCTATGTCATTTTATTCTGCTATAATGGCACCTTGCCCCTACATTATCATAGCCGTTAAATTCAGGAAAAGAATAGAAAATAATTTTTAACGTACTTTAATTATTACACAAATCTATAGCACTCCACTGCATATATATTCAGACTGTGGTCCGTTATACCTATAGTGTATGCATACCAAAACACCACATGGCACTGCAGGTACTGGTGACGTGATAACAGCTGCATGCATTCTATTCATGTAGATTTAGTCCTTCCTGTCTGCACAGTTAAGCATGTTTCATTGGAATCATTTAATGAGACAGATATTGCTGGGGTTGTGTGTGATGTTCCATAACGTACACGGCCGGCAGCCATGGGGTTAATGGCTAGTGGGGGGATGGGGAGTGAGGTTTGTTAGAATGTTCTGGAGGATACGTTATCAATGTCTAGAGTTCCAGGTTTGTTCTCTAGAGCCTCTGGAATGAATAATTCAGGCATGTGCTAAGGATAAGATGGCAGTCAGTAAATATATGGCTATCCAAACACACAACATCCTCCGGACTGTAATCATCTGTCCTATCTCCCCTCTGATATATAAACAGTATATAAACGGTATAAGAAGACTTGTGTGTTCTACAAGGCCTAGGGAAAGCTTATAGGACCAGCTGCACCATCTGCCATAATTCTACACATTCGAAGCCACAATTTATCTTCATTTCTACAGATGATGTACGTAATAAAGGTGACATGTTAATAATAATTATACCCAGCATTTGAACCGTATAGTACAGTGGAACAGTAGATTCTGGTGCTGGTATGTTTTAATGAAGAAAAGTTGGCCTCTGGCGCAGAGATCCCAGTGGTAAACAAGTGGTAAAGTGAACCAATGCTTTACATATGCAGCCAAAAACAACAGGTTAAAGTGACACTAAAAAGCCTTTTTCAACCAGGGTGCTTCCTGGGTTCTTCAGAGGTGACTTGCCAAAATACCTAAGGGTCCTTTCACACATGTGCCTCCGTGTTACAGATTCCACTTGCTCAGCGGGGGATTACTCCACTGATCCCCGCTAAGCAGGCAGATGACAGGTCCGTGTTCCGCTGTGCTATGCAGAGTGGACACAGACACAGTCCCGCTCTCCTCTATAGGGAAATTGGATGAAAATGGCCCGCCTGTTCATTTCCATCGGATCCTATCCGATCAGCCAGATGGATGGAAAATAGGACCACCATCTGGTTTTTGCAAACAGGATTGGATCGGATGGTGGCGGATGTCAGCAGACATGTATCCGCTGACATCCGCCACTCCATAGAGGAGACTGGAGGATCCAATCAGGTCCACCTGAAAAACTGAAAGGCCTGCCTTTTTTGTTACGCAAAGCTAGAGGATTTTGTTGTGCAGCATTACAACCTTGGGTAATATGCGGGCCAGCTGCCAGCGCCCTAACAATTGATGAAGCTATAGATTGATAAAGAGGACGTTGGGCACCTGAAGATGTCCTTTTTTTGCCCCTCTCTGTCAGCACTGGGGTTATGTTAGCTAAATGAGGTAGAGAAACGAATGGAGAAGAGAAACGCTGGAATACTAGTCAGTTCCAGTGTGAAAAGCCTAAAGCAGAGCTCCACCCAATTTAAAGTGGACACATAAGACACATAGAGCAGTGTCTCGGCCTCGCTCTCTTCTCATTGGCTCCCACTGCTGTCATTCACAGCCAGTGAGCCAATGGGCTCCCACTGCTGTCTCAGTCAACCAGGAGGGAGAGTCCCGAGACAGCCAAGGCTATAGCGTGAAAATCGCTGAAATGGAGGGAGCTCAGGTAAGGATTGGGGGGCTGCTGCACACAGAAGGTTTTTTACCTTCGTGCAGAGAATGCATAAAGGTAAAAAACCTTCAGCCTTTAGAACCACTTTAAGTACTCCTCCCCTGCCACATTTGGCATGCAATTTTTTTGAGGGGCAGCGGGTACCTAGTTTTGAAAGGTACCCACTCCAACTTCTGCTTGGATGTTCTCCTCTTCCCCTCCCTCCCTGCAGTCCTCTGGGACAGGGCACAGATCTCAGAAGACTGCCAGACCATTCAGGAGGCGCAGCGTTACTTGTGCATGCGCAGTGGGCACCTGGATGTGAAGCCACAAGCTGTTACAGCCAGGGCCCACAGTTGAGATGCCAATGCTGGGGGGAGAAGAGGGAGAAAAGGGACGGCTCAGGTGAGCACATCGCTGGATCATGAGACAGGTGAGGGTGTGTTTATCATAAGTAGAGATGGGCGCAGGCGTGTTCCGGATACCTAATCCCAACCCACCTGACCGATCCCGCCAGGAAGCCGACACTGCACAACACTAATCACAGGCAGTGAGACATTTTCCGGTCTGTGCAGCTGCGGACCGGGAAATGTCTCACTAGGATTTCAAACAGGCTGAGTCTCTCTCTAATTATAAGTCAGCAGCTACAGTTTATGTAGCTGCTGACTTTTAATAAGCACAAAAACGACTGGAGCTCCCCATTAATTTGCATTGTAAAAATAAATCACGTTGGGTATCCTACATGTGTGAATGATTCTTTGATATTGAAAACTGTTTTGTTTTTTACATTTTAGTAGGGGGTGCCTCCAGATTGTGCAGAATTTTAATGGGTGCCTTGACTGAAAAAAGAAACACTGCACTAAACAATATCCTTATCCAGTAGATGCTGTCCATGCATGTTGCCTGCACAAAGGTGCCTCCATCTTTATGGAGAAAAAGCAGATCAGGGCATCAAATTCAGAAATACTTGTAAGTGTCACACTGACACATTTTTAAAGCAGACTCCATGCAGTTACAAAAAAAAAGTTAGATATAATGCTCACCTTTACCACTGACTACTCTAGTGCAGAGAACAGGGCTGCTGTTAGAAATCATGGGGCCCTGTACAGCCTACCTGGCAGGGCCTCACAGAATATATCAAAGCAATATTTTCACTTAAAATACACTAAAATCATTGTTAGCGGACACAAACATAACAGAGAACCTGTGTGAATTAGCCCTTTAATTTTTTCAAATGATTTATTACTTTTAAAAATTATTTTTTTACAGGAGAGGGCCACAAGGGGGAGGGGGTGTCAGACTGACAGGGGGGTACACGGGGGGGGGGGGGGGGATCAGAAACAGACAGAACTGGGAGGGAGCCGGAGAAGCAATTACAAGAACAATGCCCTGTGTCTGTGTCTCTCCCTGCAGCAATTGAAAGCTGGCGGGAGGGAGAGAAACAGGCTTTCAGCTGCTGCAGAGAGCCGCACAGGGCATCCTTCTGTAATTGCCCCTCTGCCCGACCGCCCTGATTTTCCCTGCTGTTCCAGCCCCCCCTATGGCCTGGTCATTAAGGGGGAAAATCTTCCGGTCCAGAAGTAGTTAAAATTGTGGAATGGTGCCAAACTTCAATACGTAAAAATCTCCATAGGCGGGGCTTTAAAATTTCTTACAGGTTACCTGTGTAGCTACAGAGGCAGTCTAGTGCTAGAATTATTGCTCTCACTCTAACGAACACGGTGATACCTCACATGTGTGGTTTGAACACCGTTTACATATGTTAAAACAAGTCCTTATGCTGGTTAAAGCGGAGTTCCGGCCACAAAATGCACTTTGGGCCATCCGCTTGCTCAGTGTCACCTGTAAAAGAAATGGATAGTCACGATTTTTTTTTTTTTTTACTTACCTTGTTATTGAAGAAAATATACTCACCTTCCTTCCACTTCATCCCTCTGCAGTCGCGGCCCGCACCGTAACTTCCTGCTTGCATTGATTCCTGGGAGCTGAACGTCATCTCTCCCAGGAATCAATGCGCCTGCACCGGTGTAACGTGAGAAAACCATACCTCGTGAAAATTCCATACCCACGTCACTTCCTGTCAGAAACAGCTGAGCAGCGTAGCAGTGCGCATGCTCACAGCTCCGGTTACGTTATTGAACAGCTGATGAGCCTAGCATTGCGCATGCTCGGAGGGTATGGAATGTTCACGGTAGTGTGTTATAAAGTTACACCGCCTCAGCTGTTGCGGCGGTTACATTAAAACAGCTCAACTGCAACATGAGTCATCTCCGCTCCTACCCCTGTCACTTCCCTGATCTCGGCTAGTAAATGTAAAAGCGGTGGCAGGTGTATGGAATCTAAATCACAGGGATGTCGGCTCCGTGATCTGCTTTTACATTTAGTAGCCAAGATCAGGGAAGTGACAGGGGTAGGAGCGGAGATGACTCATGTTGCAGCGGAGATGTTTTAATTTGGTGATGCGGTGTAACGTTATAACACACTACCATGAACATTCCATACCCTCCGAGCATGCGCACTAGTAAGCTCCTCAGCTGTTCACTGACAAAGGTGCTGACGTAAGTGCACCGGAAGTGACGAGGCTATGGAATTTTTATGGGTATGGTTTTTTCACGGAACACCGGCCCCGCTCGTCACTTCCGGTGCAGGCGCGTCATTCCCTGCTAAACAGCTTCTGGGCATGCCCAGAAGCTGTGCAGGGATAACGCTCCTGCCCAGGAAGTGACGGCAGGGCCGGTGCAGTGCATTGTGGGACCGAAGAGGACACGGAAGAGGACGCAGAGGAGGACGCGCTGGCTTCAGCTGCCCACACCTGAGATGGCAGCGCTGGAGAAGAAATTTTCAAGGTAAGTATTTCTTCTAAATGGTAAGTGAGACCTGGGACAGATCAGAGGCTATCCATTGTGGAATGTACTAGCCCTGACTGTCCCAGGGGTATTTTTATTGAAAAACCATTTTCGTGGCCAAAACTCCGCTTTAAATTAGTAAACTATGAGAACTAATGAAGGTGCCATATATAATCTATATAATCAGAGAATGATTCAGGTTCTATTCTTTTATTATATAGATTATTTATGGCACTTTCATTAGTTCTCACAGTTTACTAATTTAACCAACATAAAGGACTTGTTTTAATAAAATCAGGACTGTTGGTAGCTACATAGAGCACAGTGTAAATTTTATTTTTTATTTCTGTATTCTGTAACAGTCCTGTACTTGAGCAGTGAAATCTCACCATTTACAGGGCTGTTACAGAATGCAGAAATCAAAATCTGCTGTCCAATAGATTACTTTCGCAAGACGCTTATTTGTCTGGCGGAACCTGACTGCCTGCGTCCTGACGCGCAAGTTTTTTAAGTGTAAGCCAATTGCCTGAAGATGACATTTTTCATCTCACAGTGCTTGGCTAAGCTGTGGGGGGTTTATTCACTAAATAATGTGGGGGTTGTATCTGGCTCTGATACTAGCCAGTGTCTCGCCAGCCACTGACTTCATCGCACGTCCCTACCCTATAGTGATGTCACCCTTGCCTAGGCACCATGGGCAGAAACTAGGGATTAGATAATGCTGGCCACACATGCCTTATTCAAGCTAAAAGCCACCAATTCCCCCATCCACTCTAAACAGCATGTATAGAGCAATGTAAGCTGCTGCCTATTGAATACCTGAACAGTGCTTATGTTGGATTAGATGCAAGCACTGATCAGTTAAGATTCAGTTCCTTTAAATAATACATTGAAAAAAATGACTTTTGTTAAGTTGGGATGCTGACATTTGAGCAGTATATGGCTAACTTAAGCTGGCATTATATTGATCGAAGTTTGGCTGGTTCAGCAGGGACTGGCTGAATTTCAATGAATGAATGGGCACTGTGGTTCAACGGAAGTCTACCAATCGACTTCTGTTCAACCAGCCTGCTGTAAAAAATCTGCATGATCAGCACTGCAGTCTATAGTCTGCAGTGCTGATCAGTGTATTCTGATGGAGGGGAAGTCTCCCCACTTTTAAAATACAATGCCACAGCAGAAGGATTCCCCCATCCACTTTGAAAGTGTGGATGGGGGAATCAGGTCCGTTTTTTTTTTTTTTTTTTTGCTCAACCCGCACACACATTTTTTTAGGTTATTGCAAGGAGAGTGGGCACCTAAATATTAGGGCCGCCTTTAACATGCATGCTTATGAAAAAAGATATTTGATCCTAGGTGCACTTTAATATTAGACAGAAATCACAATGTTCAGTCACTTCAAAGCTCTATGACATAATAGAATTAGGTGTTGTCCAATATAAAATTATAGCCTGCAATGTTATGTTTTATTTTTTTCTATCGCCCTAAATGCTCTTCATACAGGAGCTAGTCTGAACAAGCCAAGCTATTATATTTGAATAGATTATTTTTTTTAAAACCAGAGTAACTCACCTATTTGTTTAGTGTAATGTGTTTATTTTCTTCTTTTTCCTGATGAAATATTCTCCTCTGCAGTGCCTTCCACATTAATCCCACTAGGCCTCTTCCCGAGCTGACATTTGTAATGAAAGATTTGCTGCAGGCCGTGCTCTTTATATATTCACCATGAATTGATATCTAGCTCCTGTCATTTCTATGCCTGGCCTCTAAGCAATAATATGTTGAATATAGGCTTGGATGGCATGGGATGTGTGCCAGATGTTATCATGTTAGAAAACAGACAGCCAACAAATTACATAGAAACTTCTATAAATTATCCTTGGTTATTACCCTTCCATCAGCACCGTTTCCCTGTTTACAAGTCTTGTAGGCCACCATTAATTTTACAGCCATCAAACCATGATAGCAGCATTATACCTTTCAATCCAGTCCATTATCTTATATATGGAGCCCAGTCTATCTTTGGGCTGTAGCCCAGAGTATCCATTCCTCCTTAGTACCTGGTGGGGTGATACCCAGGGCCAACAATTGCCTTCCATTCACATAACCCACCTACAATCAGAATGAAGCCATCTCCTCCAAAGAGGATGTCATGCATTATGATGTCAAAGCCCAAGCTAATGAGCATTATGTGTGAGTCACACAACAGTAAGATCTCATTTCCTGTCAATGCTATGTTTGTACATCAACAAAAACAACTTAATGGAGTTGGACACAGTTCACTGCATACACATGAGCTTATTACATATTCATGGTTAGCTTACCTTTTTATACATACAGAGAATTGTGCACATCAGTATCTTTCTACATTGTATTATTCAATCCATGCCGAAATATGCAAAATAAATGTCACTAGAGCCTTGAGTATAGAGTGTTCGATACTGAATTATCCACAGTGTATGTATTATACAACTTCAATAATATTCCAGAGTGTAATACATGTGTTATACAACTACAATAATAATCCAGAGTGTAATACATGTGTTATACAACTTCAATAATATTCAAGAGTGTAATACATGTGTTATACAACTACAATAATATTCCAGAGTGTAATACATGTGTTACACTACAATATTAATCCATAGTGTAATACATGTGTTATACAACTACAATAATAATCTGGAATGTAATACATGTGTTATACAACTACCATAATAATCTGAAATGTAATACATGTGTTATACAACTACAATAATAATTTGGAATGTAATACATGTGTTATACAACTACAATAATAATCCAGAGTGTCATAAATGTGTTATACAACTACAATAATAATCCAGAGTGTAATAAATGTGTTATACAACTACAATAATAATCCAGAGTGTAATAAATGTGTTATACAACTACAATAATAATCCAGAGTGTAATACATGTGTTATACAACTACAATAATAATCCAGAGTGTAATACATGTGTTATACAACTACAATAATAATCCAGAGTGTCATAAATGTGTTATACAACTACAATAATAATACAGAGTGTAATACATGTGTTATATAACTACAATAATAATCTCTAGTGTAATACATGTGTTATATAACTACAATAATAATCCAGAGTGTAATAAATGTGTTATACAACTACAATAATAAACCAGAGTGTAATGTATGTGTTATACAACTAGGATAATAATGGTCTATCTATAAACACTGGTGATCATGAACAGCTGATGGCCCAATACAACCATCCATAAGTGTTCTCCTATACTATCCATTCTTTGGTAATAATAATGGATTTTCAGTAATGACAGGTATAAGAGACTATAGCACACAGCAATTCAAATATAACATGTACAAGAGAATAAAGCACACACAAATACAATTATGACAGGTATAGGAGAATAAAGCACACACCAATGTAATTATAACAGGTATAAGAGACTATAGCACACACCAATACAAAAATGACACTTTCTGGTCCTTACCTGGTAAGCATCTAGCTGTTCATCAGTAAATATAGTTTGCTTATTTCCCATGTTAAATAAGGGATCTTTGCTCTCCTGAAATGCATCACACAGGGAGAGGCAGCTGGGATATCTAGTGTATGCATTGGCATTTACAAGGAGGCAGATGGGGTAGTCAGGGACATCAGGGTCCTTGGTAAGAGGAGAGATGAGATGGGTCAGTGTCAGATTTCAGAAGCATCCACTGGGTTTTAGATCAGATAGTAGAGAATGGTGTGTGGATTTCTCGGAATTCTCCTTGATGCTCCTCTGCCAGCAGCTTGCAGTCTCCAGGATGTCTGTGCATGTTCTATGTGCTGCTCAGTTCATCAGTGAGGGCAAGACACTCCCTCCTGAATTGTTACAGCTCAGCACTTCTTTCACAGGCCACTAGATGGCGCAGAGAAATCACAGAGCAGTTGACCAGTCCTAACCCCAAACCAGGATTCATTCCAGGGTTCTGCTGAGATAAATAGTTTGTGAATCGATGTTTCAAAGCTGCATTTTTTTAAAGGTTGAATTGATAAAATCTAAAAATATATACATTGCTACATACACACTTTGTAATTTAATTGCTCTGTAATTTATTGTTATTATTGTTTATTGTTATTAAAGTTCCCTTTACATCTCAAGATGCAGTTGGTTTGGTTTCCTAAAACTACCAAAACATTTAAATGTTGTTCCTGGTAATAGGCAAAACTGGAGGCATTCTGTACACGGCGCACAGAAATTCCATAATTTACTCCCTTGTTATTTCACGCCTCTCCACAGTGGCTGGTCTTTACACAGGGAACCCCCTTCAGTCTATCAAGAATTCTGCTGCCAGACTCATCCATTTCTCACAACCACTCAGTGCCTGCCACCCTCACTGCCAATCCTTCCACTGGCTTCTGCTCATCTAACAAATACAATTCAAAATACTACAACATACAAAGCCATCCACAACTCTCCCCAAAGCTACTTTACCAGCCGCATCTCAAAGTACCACCCAAACTGTCCACTTTATTCTTTTCATAACCACCTGCTCTCTAGCCCCCTAGTCACCTCCCACGCTTGCCTCCCAAACTTCTTCAAAGCCTCTCCCATCCTGTGGAACTTCTTACCCCATTCTCTCTAGTTTTCTCCTACTCTCTTTGCAATCCCTGAAAACTCATCTCTTTAGGGAAGCCTATTATTCCTCCACCTAAAAAACTGTGCTATTACATTCTCTGTCAGCTCATCTCTGACAGTTATTACCCTCCTTTTTAGATTGTAAGCTCTAATGAGCAGGGCTCTCTGAACCCTCTTGTATTCAATTGTAAATGTACGGTCTCCTTGTATTTTGTAAAGAGCTGCTCAAACTGTTGGCACTATATAAATCATGTACAATAATAATAATAAAATGTATAATAAATTATAAAACACTGTTTCCCCTGTCCTTCTACCTATGCAGAGATCTGTGTAAATACCTTTTCTTGAATCCCCTTCAGTCCAGTCACATGATGCAGAAGCAGCAGCTCCCCTGTGTCAGCAAGCAGCTGTTGCAGTGGAGAGGAGGGAACCCCGACAATGCCGGGGCAATGGATGCTGGTGGGTGACTTCACAGCTCTGCCATTTCAGCCCTGGGGTAAATGGAGCCGGAGCTACTGCATCATGTGGCCGGATTCAAGCAGATTCAAAAAAAGGTATTTACACACATGTCTTTTACAAACAATATACAACATAGGTAGGAGGAGGGGGGAGCAGTGTTTTTAGGAAGGCTTATATGTATCCTACACTTCCACTTTATTACTTTCCTAGGAAGTCTACGCTGAGCCTGAAGTCAAACTACAGCCATTCCCTGCAATTTCATGTTTGATAAGTAGGTTTCTTGCATGCCAACAGGGATGCAGATGCTGTTTGTTTTCTTCTTATAGCACCGAGATTAATAAAGTGATTGTAAACACCCACATATACTCAGTGAAGTGACCGGCCTCAGGTGATACACAGAGAGGAAACAAATCCTTCTACATATGTTCTACCTGTTTCATACTTGCCAACTGTCCCGTTTTTGCAGGTAATTTACATTGTCCCTGCAAGCGGTGCCGTAAAAAACATGGTTGCGGGCCGACATCGTAACTGCGCATGCGCCGTTCCGATGCCTGCCGGGCTCGAAAAAGCTCGTACAAGCTCAGCCGTGTGAGCGCATGCACAGTTACGTAATGGCGCTGCCTGCCTGGTGCCATTAAAACCTAATTATACCAGATAGTATAATTAGGTTTTATCATACTTATTTACACCTTGCACTTTATTTATATTTACATATTCCATTTTTTGTATGGTCACACCTGAGCACATTTGACATTTTAGAATTGCAGGGAATTGTGATGAGAATTTTAAACTTTAGGCAAAAGTAGTGCAGCTGAATGGGAGAATTATTCCAACTCTGCTACTTTGGCCTTAGGTTTGAAATTCCCTTTTCAATTTCCTGTAATTCTCTCTTTATTGAGTAGACCCTATAATCTGATGATAAGTAGGCGGAGATTAATTATGCAGAGTGGGTGGAGGTTCTGGGACGTGGGTGTGGTAAGTAATTGATAGCTGTGCTGCACAGTGTCCCTGGAAATTTTTTTCAAATGTTGGCAACTATGCTGTTTATGTGCAGCCTTCTTATCTCTACAGTCATTCAAAGTACAGCATTAAACTTATTAAACAGAAAGAGGGGGGACAGCGCTAAAATATAAATAACCAATAATCAAAATTCGGTAATCACCGAATTTTGATTATTGGTTATTTATATTTGAGCGCTGTCCCCCCTCTTTCTGTTTAATATTTACTAAACACATGTTGTTTTTGGACTAGCAGCTCACAAATAAGTATAATTTTATTTATTTACTTGCACTGTTTTCCTAGGCGCGGTCACGTGACCTATTGAGTCACCTTTTTTAACAGCATTAAACTTGTCTGAGAGTTCAGAAAAAAAGGGGACAGAGAGCTGAAATTACACTCTGCAGACCTCAGTGAGGAGAGCTCTGCAAGTTGATTGGAGGGAAGGGGCACATTCCCTTCACACAGCCCACAGAAACAGAGCTGAGCCCTTCAAACAGCTGGAGCTCCCTCCCCATCACCATTTTTCTCTTCCTGCCAGAAAAACTTGTCAGAAGTGATTAATGCTGATAGCAGAGGAACAAATCAGCAGACAGAAATTACATTTTGTGATCTGGATTGAGACAGAGAGCTGGGGGAGGAAAATAAGTAGCACACTGATCTTCCCATTGAATGGCTTTGTGGGTGGGGAGGGGTGTGTCAGGACAAGTCTGATCATTGGATGAGAACAGGCTGAGTTCCCAGCACAGCTAGAGAATAGAAAATAAATAGCTGGCGCACAACGGGGAACAATAATCACCAGGGGCCATACCAGTAGCACTAGACACACATGATCAATCAGAAGGACAATATTAAAAATTGATAGATTAGAACATTAATTAAAACATCCATGTATAATAAAGTCCATGGAAAAGTCCATAAAATCCATAGAAAGCTCAAGGTGCACTCCTGAGGCAGCTCTTGTAACAAGTAGAAGATTTGTTTGGGGCCAACTAGAAGAAAACACAGGCGCCACTCTAAGTGCAATAACTTGTAACTTCTTTATTGGATTAACCGCTAAAAAGGGGGGTACTCACAAAGGGATGAAATAATACAGCTCATAAGCACACTCCGGTGAGGATCAGGATGGCTCGAGTGGTAGCAGGTAGATAGACTGTAGCTGTAGCTGCCGCACTTCCTAGTCCCGGGGCCGGCGCCCTGACGTAATCCCGCTCGCGGAAGTGATGACGGATGGTGTTTGGAGTGTCCCCGGGACTAGGAAGTGCGGCAGCTACCGCTACAGTCTATCTACCTGCTACCACTCGAGCCATCCTGATCCTCACCGGAGTGTGCTTATGAGCTGTATTATTTCATCCCTTTGTGAGTACCCCCCTTTTTAGCGGTTAATCCAATAAAGAAGTTACAAGTTATTGCACTTAGAGTGGCGCCTGTGTTTTCTTCTAGTCAGCTAGAGAATAGGGCTGCCACGACGCGTCAACGTAGTCGACTACGTCGACTACTAAAAATCGTCGACGTGCGTGAAAGGGCTCGACGCGTCAACACGTGACGTCACACGCCCCCTGGCTGACCGCATCACTGGCTATCCCTGGCTGTGTATATGAGTGCGTATCCCTCCGCTGGGAGCTCGGGGTGTGGAGGGGTACGGCGTTGCTAGGTGGCGCTGTGACTGTGGGAGAGGAGACAGGAGTGGGACATGCTGGTGTAGGAGGACAGTGAGCGCTGCTGGATGGAGAAGCGGAGGATGGAGTGCCCGGCTCTGCCACCGGGCTGGAAGGAGGAGGTCATTAGGCAGCTCGGGCTGAGCCATGTCTACTACTTCAGGTACCCGGGAACGGGGGGGGGGGGGACACCGGGACACCGAACTTTACACTGACAGGAAGCGCCACGAACTTTGCAGCGGTTTACTGATAGCGCTGAGCTGATTGGCTGCTGCTCCTTGTCTCCCTTTACTTATTGGCTGTTGCGGCCTGCGCTGCCAACACAGGAATCCGGATAGCCAAGCCTTCTAGGTTTCCACGATTGGCTGGGTGACTGAATCTGTGCGCTCATTGGCTGCATTTATTCCTACTGTTTTCTGCTTCCCTCATGATTGGCTGTTTATCACACAGCTGAGATTGTTAACTTTTTTGAATATGGATGTGGGTGCGAATTCCTCTTCCTGTATTTTGTTTTGGGGCACTTTCTTGTTTTATTTCTATAGTTTTAACTGGGAAGAAATTATTTAAATTCTATTAACCACTTCTGGACCGGAAGGATTTGCCCGCTGAATGACCAGGCCGTTTTTTGCGATCGGCACTGCGTTCTTTAACTGACATTTGTGCGGTCGTGCCACGCTGTACCCTAATAAAATGTCCTCACCCCCCCCCCCCCCCACAAATAGAGCTTTCTTTTGGTGGTATTTGATCTAGGGCTGCCACGACACGTCGGAGGGAGGGGGGGGGGTGCTTACTAAGTGGTCTGTACTAGGTGGGAGGGCTTACTGAGGGGTCTGTACTGGGAGGGAGCTTACTGATGGGTCTGTGCTGGAAGGGGGCTTACTGAGGGGTCTATACTGGGAGGGGGGCTTACTGAGGGGTCTGTACTGATAGGGGGGCTTATGAGGGGTCTGTACTGGGAGGGGGGCTTACTGAGGGGTCTGTACTGATAGGGGGGCTTACTGAGGGGTCTGTATTAATTACAGGATTAATTAGCTAATCAAAAAAACACTCAATTAAGCAAAAAAAAAAAATAATAATAATTGTTAGATTAGTCGACTAATCGTAAAAATAATTGATAGATTAGTCGACAGACAAATTAATCGTTAGTTGCAGCCCTACTAGAGAACTGACCACACTGTGTTTTCATTCCTAGGGTGGTCAGTTTTTAAGCAGGAAGCAGAGGGGCTGACAGGAACACCAGGTATTTCACACAAAGAAAGCAATACAAAGGGAACAGGATACATATTCATAAAAGTACATGGAACAGCGAGCAAATATCAGGAATATGAAATGTTGAGTTTACATTTTCTTTAATGGGCAGCAGCTGAAACAACTCTGTTTTCATTCCACTGGCCTTCTATTTTTAATGAATAGTGAAAATGCACCCAAAATTAGAGGAGGCGGAAACAGAATTAAATTGCAAGCATTGCTAGTAGTGATCAAACTAATACACAAATGTAACAGCATACATTCTACCCACCATCAAACATATATTTAAAAAGAAAAAAAATTATATTTTTATATATAGGGCCACAGCTACTATGTGTCACATCCATGACTCCACATGGTTAACCTCTTGCCGACCAGCCGCCACACTTTTACTGCGGCAGGTTAGCTCTATTACACAAAACAATGTACCTGTACGTAGTTTTGTTTAATAGACAGTGGGGGTGCTTAAGCTGATTGGCAAGAGGGGGAGCCAATCAGCGGCTATGGTGGACGCGATGTCTGCCGGCCACCAGCGATCACTCCCCATAGAGACAGAAGGGCAGTCTGCCTATGTAAACAAAAAGAAGAGGGGAGAAGCGCTCTAAGTGCAGACAGTTTTTTATTGATCACAAGGCAAAGTTATATACAACTCACTAGACGTGAAAGATAAAAAGGCTGTGTCTCTCCAACAGTCCTGCAGCCATCCTCTGGGGGGTGTTCTCCGTTCACATAAAGCCGTTTGCAGTACGATCACTGGTGGTGGGAGGAAAGGAAGCCGGCTGCTTCCCACATCAATTAGCGGTGAGCGGTCTGAAAGCTCCGGTCTGCGGCTACGTTGTGCGGGTGGTAGCTGGAGGCACTCTCATAGGCAGGGATGGTGGGATCTGTCCGATGGGTACGGCATGCACGACGCATTTCTGAGCATGCGCGGGGTCATCTACACCCTGCGCGCTCTTTCCTCAGGTGCTACTGTCTGCACTTAGAGTGCTTCTCCCCTCTTCTTTTTGTCCATACAGATTCTCCTCCTCATCTGTGGAAAAGCTGCTCAGTGCCTTGGACATTTTCTTTTAGAATCATCCACCTGCTCATGGTACCATTTTTGAGCCTAATTGTATTGTACCATATTCATTTTCATTTTCATGTTCATTTTTAGTATAATTTTATTATTTGTCAGTGCCTTCTTTTTTTTTTTGGCTAGAGTAAGGGAGGGTTATAACCCCTGTCAGATTTTTTTGTGTCCCATTGTGGATATTTCCTTTCACTTCCTGCCTCGATGCCAAACAGGAAGTGAGAGGAAATCCCAGCAAATTAAAGTGGTCCTAAAGCCTCATGGTTTTTTTACCTTAATGAATTCTATATATTAAGGTGAAAAACCTTCTATACTGCAGCTCCCCCCAGACCCCCCCCCCCCCTTTTCCTTACCTGAGCCCATCCGATTCAGCGATGTGGATGAGCGCAGAGGCTCTAGCAGCTGTCCCTCTCCTCATTGGACCAACTGATAGCAGCAGGAGCCATTGGCTTCTGCTGCTGTCAATCAAATCCAGTGACACAGGACCCAGTCCTGCTGTCTTTGTCAATGGACGGGAACTGATTTTGACAGGTGCCTGCTCTCACTTCCACATTGACTGCTTGGGCAATCAGAAGTGAAAGTTCTTCTCCCCCTCACCCCTGCAGTTTTCTGGGACACGTGACAGATCCCAGAAGACTGCGGGACCATTCCCAGTTTGCAGCATGCACAGTGGGCACCAAGCTCTGAAGCCGTAAGCTCTCACAGCCAGATGCCCATAGTGAAGATGCCGATGCAGAGGAGAGAGGACACAGGGTAAAGACAACTGGGCTGAGCACAACGCTGGACCATGGGACAGGTGAGTGGCTGTTTATTAAAAGTCAGCAGCTACAGTTTTTGTAGCTGCTGACTTTTAATTTTACATAGGGGACTGGAGCTCCTCTTTAACTTATGATTCTGTGAATGAGAAAACTTAGGATATATGCTTACAGCAGGCCTCGACAAAACCCAGTCACCAGGTTGCAATGGCGACTGGAAATTGCGTCCTGGAGCCTGGGTTACACCGCAGTAGTGGTCACGATCCTCCCATGTGGCCCACCCGCAGGTGCGCAGACTAGCCTCAGGCTGTCCGATAATTGAAGCCGCGGCTTTGTGGCCTGCTGGTGCGGGATACACACTCCTATGTGCAAACCGGTGCCCTCTTGTGGATGGTGCTGTGATGAGCGCGGCTTGCGCTCACTGCCTGAGCGTGGCTTGCTCTCATTGGTTTATTGATTAACCATTGTACTGGCAGGAAGCATGCACCTAGGGATGAGCAGGTTAGTTAGAGGGACTTCCACCTGGTTGAGGGTGCGGCTGGTAGGGCCGTCATCCTCTATAGGGGACGGAGCATTGCCTGCTCTGTTCGTTGTAGGGGGTGGGCGGCACGCGCAATTGCTTGGGGAGGGAGGTTCCTTGCGCAATACAGTTCCCTGCTCGCCCGATGCGGCGCCCTACTGCAAAGGCGCATATCCTGTTCTGCGCATGTGTTGTGCCGGGGGGTCAGGGGCTGTGTTTCCGGCCCAGCTGAGTGACATCGCCCGCTCACGGAGCGCAAGCGTGTACTCCTCTGTTGGGGCATGCCTAGAAAAAGTGGCTTTACAGCAAGGAAGAGAAGGGCGGCTCTGCTAGCTCTAGCTACCTGAGGATACGTTTGTGACCTTAAAGGGAGACCATGGAAGGATGGTGTTGAGCAGGAGGGGACACTTTGATTGGCACCTTTACAATTACAGGGGATTCCGTACTATAAAATCTTTTATTTAACGGTAAGATTTACACCCTTGGAGATATAGCATTTCATATAGGTGTAGCACCCTCCTAGGTAGGTGATAAATAAAAGCATCTTATGCTCTTTCTGCTTATCAGGGGAGCCTGATCTATTAAGTTGCCTGTTGCATGTTTCCAAATGTGATTCACTGGGTCTGAGGGAGTGTCCCCACTGCATCCAATAAGAGAGCATGTTGGACAGTGGAGGAAACCAAGCCAGTGATACATTGGCTTTTATGGGAGTCTCGGTGGGTGGGCACTCTTGCAGTGCATCCTGGGATTGCTCATAAAAGCCAGGGGGACATGTGACAGGGCGTCTTTGGTGGTAAGCAAAGTCCCAGGAGGAGGCTGACGGCTGGTTTCTCCTCCTGTTGCATGAGGAAAGTGGTCTAAGGCAGTTGGCCTAGTGAACCAGGTGTGGAGCTGAGCTGCAGAGGATCCAGTGGAGCTGACAGTGGAGCTGTTGGCAGAGTCTTCCGGGAAAAACAGTGTCCGTGAGTACTAGGGAACTTGCCAAAGGGTCATCCCAGGAAGGGGGACCACTCCAGTGAAGTCAGAGGATAAAGGGGTCAGCTCACACAGAGTGTTAGATGAAAAAGGGGGTGCCGTATAGAACCCTGAAGAGTAGGGACAAAGGGGGTGCAGAGTAGGACTCTGAAGAGCGATTCACAGTTCAGTACAGTACAGTTCATCTAATTCTTCTTCATTTAGTGGCATGGTAAAGCAGCGGCCTTGCCGCATTCAACTTTATTCAGAAGTCCCAGCAATTGAGCATAGTTTATTCAGTTGCAGTATCCCACTCATCCCTTCTCCCATCCCAGTTCTCCAATAAAACAACAAAAACCCAAACCCCTGGACTGTTTCCTCACTGAGCCAAGCAATTAGAATATGCTATTTTGTCAAGTTGTTGCTATGGGTAACCTAGGGGCAGGGGCGTAACTACAGGGGTTGCAGGGGTTGCAATTGCAACCGGGCCCCATGCTCCAGGGGGGCCTGTGTGGCTGCCCTGTACACCTGGATAGGAGGGGAGGGGTGGCGGGGGGCAGCATGTAGAGAAATCACTGTCCTCCTTTTTCCTCCTGTAGCTGCAGGAGGAAAATGGAGAAGATTGGTTCCTCTGTATGCTGCCCCCACTGCTCCTCCTATCCAGTTCAATTGTGTTCTCCTGTCTCTGGGCCCCTGTGTGCTCCCCTGGTCCCCCCCCCCCTACTGTGCTCCCTCCCCTCTCCTGCCGGCTGTGGCAGGGGATGTGACATAATAGAGAACCAGGAAGGGGTCGGTAAATATGCAATTTACTGGCTCCTTCCTTTCCTGAATGGACAGAGTCATAGTCAGTGACATTGTAAAAAAAAAAAAATAAAATGATAAAAAATAATACAATTACAATACCAAACAATAAAAACTACTGACACCAGTGGGTGAACTTCAAGGATCACAAAGGTCACACTTGCAACCGGGGCCCTGGCATTCCACCACCGTGGGGGAGGCCCCAAGATGGCAGGAAGGGGGCCCACTGCAGAACTTGTGGAAGGGTCCCGCTGCGGGACTGTAATAAAGGGCCCGGCAACAAGAGTAAAGGGCCCCAGGATCAGTTGGATGAGCCCCAGGCTTGAAGGGAAGGGGGATCCGGGGGGGCCCTTTATGTTTTCTTGCACCGGGGCCCTGAAGGTTCTAGTTACGCCTCTGCCTAGGGGAATCCGTAACCAGCAGCTCCCATGAGAGTAGTGCTACATAGGATATTACTGAATACTAATATAGATCTATTACTGGATCCTAGGGTAGAGTCTATTGAACTGGGAATAACGAGAACCCATATATATTTTACCCTTGGGTGGAGTGCTGTGGACAATTTGACCATACTATTACCCGTTAAAATTACCATCAGCGTTCGTGGAATTACCTCTCCCTCTTTCCTGGGATTATATTGGAACTCATTTGTCCTCACATGTGTTTTTAGGTAAGCGTTCTTTCTGGATTATGTATACATTGTTGCATTATATAGCAGGAAGGAATCTATCTTCAACATTAGATGGGGATTCTTCCTACTTTATTTCAGATATATTTCCTTATAATTAATACATCTTGTGAATGTGGATTTTTTAGAACCTTTTTATATATAGGTTTAGATGCAGATGTAAACTAAAAATGTATGTACTTTAATTTAACATAAATAAGCTTATAGACATGGATGATAATTCACTTTTTCCATGTCAATAAATAGGATATATAAATCATCTGCCTAGCTCCCTCTTATTGGAGAAATGTACCATATTGAATATTAATATCATAATGTACGGTAATTTCTATCCGATGGGTACGCCCCCATCCTCAAAATCCTAGGTGGTCCATTAGACACGACCTGTTGCTTTCCCTTTTGGTTCCTTTGCTATTTAAAGAGTAATATATTTGTTACAATGTATAATTATATGATCAATGGTTATAGCAGCCAAAACAGGCACATGTCCGAGAGGGGCCCCTGGGCTAACAAACTTCTTAAAGCTGCTCCCAGAGGCCCCTTACTCACACTTGTCCAGCTTAGCAGTGTTTGTTTAGTAACCATAGGGACTATAAGGCCCCGTTCACATACAAGCGACGCTACTTCGCACCGCGTCCTCGGAGCGGCCGCCACGGACTTCATAACATTGAAGTCTATGGCGGTCGCCTCCTGGTCGCCCCAAAGAAGCTCCGGACCCTTTTTCTAAGTCGGAGCGACTTGTGTCGCTCCTATTAGAACAGGTCCGCAGCTTCCCTATGGGAGGCGACCTACGGCGACCTGTGAGGTGACCAGGTCGCCTCACAGGTCGCCTTAGTGTGAACGGGGACTCAGTGTGCAGATACTACGCAAAAGCTCAAACACACATGCTGTTCTCTGCAGCCTAAGCTGCATGGCGCAGTGAAGGAATGGGAAGTGCTCTGTTTCGAGCGGCTTGTGGTTCATTCATAAACTGAAGCATAGTAAACACATTTTTCTATGCTTCCTTCATTAATGAAAACAGTGAGCGAGTGTGTTTACGGTGTTCATTTAGAAAATTACCCATTTACTAGCCCCTTCCCCTGCTCTTCCTCCTGAAACATCCTGCCGGGCCGGGGGAGAGGAGAGAAGGGAAGCCAGCAGCATTGCGGCAACACAGGGGGAATCCGGGGCAGTAGAGGGAAATTGTGACCACACCTAGTGATTAGCATGTGTCCAGGCACACCTAGCACACCCCCTTCGCACACGGGGCACGCATATTTGCACAAAACCTGACAATGGTAAAATAATGCTACAGAAGCATTCTCCCAGTATGTTTGAATATCTGTAGATACAAAACAAAGAAAGGGCGCACCAGCCTAGCGCATTATCCTCAGCGAGTTTATTAAATCAAAATAAAAATCAGCTACTCACAAACATTCGTGAAATTCAGGCACATCAATTCCATAAATCCGCCTCATAGCAGAGGTCCGATATCTCATTGAAAGCAGAGGGCTGACGCGTTTCGAGGCCGTGCCTCTTCCTCAGAGCCTGGAGACCATGGCCAAATCCGTGGCTTAAATATAGTATGGAAGACCAGGCCTCCACATGACCCTTAGGGATGTGGGAGGAGATATCGCCCAAATGGGCGTGGCTACACAACTAATTGCCCAAAACATTACAGATTTCAATTTGCTAGCCCTATGCAACCACTAACTCTACTGGTATGCTGGCCAATCCACAACTACTTCCCAGCTCATCATAGATTTTTCATCAAAGTTATTATACATTTCAAGTAGTACATTTTAGATACTACAGGATGTACAGGACGTCTCGTCCTCCTCTCGTGGCGATGTAAGACCAATCTGGCGCATGATGATTAATATCAGACTGGTGCCTGTGTACATCAAAAAAATGTATGTATATATATATATAGTTGTATATATATATATAATTCCTGCAGGCAAGCAATATGTAGGACTAGTGCACCGGAATGTAGAGTATCTAGGATAATCTAGTAGATCCCTTGTTAATATGTGCAAGAGAAGTGGTATTGGACACATTACCTGGGGACACAGCGATGTCTACTGTTAACTAGACATCTCTGAATGTCATACCGATCGTCTCCTAACGGCGGAACGGCAGTGGAACGCACGCCGCTCATCCCGGAACTGCCATGCGTTCCACCACGTGACATGACTTCCGCCCGTCCGGATGGTGACGACTTCCGCCCGTCTCACCATCCGGGCGGTGAGGCGCAACTGCCGGATGCGGAAAGGCGGGGAAAGCCATCCAACCAGAGGATGGACCTATCTAATCCGACGGCAGCCCCAACAGACCGTCCCCACAATCGCAGCGAGAGGAGGACGAATATGTACTCCGCCCCAAGATAGCACAACCCACACAATATAGGCCGGGATATGACAAATCAAATGACAGTTACTACAAACCCCGCTCGATCTTTATAATCATCAAAAGACCGTATCCAAAGAATAAAATAAAAAATCTATTACGGTGGGAATTGTGTGGAAAGCATACCAGTGTGAGGAGAATAGAGGTAAAAAATAATAATAATAATATTGCTATACAGAGCATCAGATGTAATAGACTAGAAAGGTGAAATTAATACACAATTATGGACCAATAATGTTACTTACTAAGCCAGCATAAAATCACATATGTGAAATACATATAAGAACTAGGGATGATCGAACTTTTGAAAAGTTCGGTTCGACCAGAACACCCGAACTTCACGAAAGTTCGGTTCGGATTTCAGAACCCCATTGAAATCAATGGGACCCGAACTTCTGTAATCAAAAAACACCATTTTTAAGCCCTAAAACCCAATAAATGCCCCTAAAAAGTGCCTAGGGTTCTGGGTCATGCCCCAGGGACTATTAATCACACAAAAAAAAGTTCTTAAAAATTGTCGTTTTTGATAGATAGCCAATTATTGAAAAAATAAAAAAAAAAAAAAAAAAAGAGATTTCTTTGGATTTAGTGTCTGGGGGGTCTAAAAGTTGTACCTGTGAAGTTTCAGCTCTGTAGCATGTCCAGAACCAGAATTACAGCATACCAAACCTTCAAAAATGACTTTTTTGCTTAACCGCACCTTTCTTTTGCTCCTAATCAACGGCTCAGCCAATGTGTATGATGGGGACATAATGCAGTGCACTGGGAACAAGATTAGAGGTTTTTTTGGAAAAAGGTGCTGTCTCTTTAAATGTGCATATAATTAACGGGTGTATTTCCACAATGGGGCTTTTATTACCAAATGTTTCAAGAAGTCCAAAGATGTATGTAATTGCACTTTATTTCATGTAAAATGGTGTTTGGTGCACTTTAACTTGAAATCTCACAAGAAACAGACATATATGCACGGATACATTGAGGGTTAGGGGTAGGGGCCACAATGTAGTGCAGAGTGAACAAGATTAGAGATGTTTTGGATGAATACTGTTGTCTCTTGACTTTGAATAGAAGTAAAGGATGCTTAAAAATTGGGCATTTGGTGGTGCGGACGATGCCTTGACACCATATCCCTATGAAAGTGCTGGTAATGAAAGCAATAATTGCCTTTGTAAGGAAAAAAATTACAATGATATGCATCTGTGTGACAGGTGCGCAAAAATTGTTGTTTGGGTGTTGGCGGAGCCATACCACTGTAAGCCCAAAGAGCTGGTGTTGAAGAAGGCGTAAAAATTATGAAGGTGTGCACCTGTGGAACAGGTGCGCAAACATGGTAGTTTTGGTGTTGGCGGAGCCTCCCCACCATAACCCCAAAGAGCTGGCTTTGAAGGAGGCCCAAAAATTGTAAAGGTGTGCACCTGTGGAACAGGTTCGCAAACATGGTAGTTTTTGTTTAGCATAGCCTCCCCACCTTAACCCCAAAGAGCTGGTGTTGAAGGAGGCCCAAAAATTGTAAAGGTGTGCACCTGTGGAACAGGTTCGCAAACATGGTAGTTTTTGTTTAGCATAGCCTCCCCACCTTAACCCCAAAGAGCTGGTGTTGAAGGAGGCCCAAAAATTGTAAAGGTGTGCACCTGTGGAACAGGTTCGCAAACATGGTAGTTTTTGTTTAGCATAGCCTCCCCACCTTAACCCCAAAGAGCTGGTGTTGAAGGAGGCCCAAAAATTGTAAAGGTGTGCACCTGTGGAACAGGTTCGCAAACATGGTAGTTTTTGTTTAGCATAGCCTCCCCACCTTAACCCCAAAGAGCTGGTGTTGAAGGAGGCCCAAAAATTGTAAAGGTGTGCACCTGTGGAACAGGTTCGCAAACATGGTAGTTTTTGTTTAGCATAGCCTCCCCACCTTAACCCCAAAGAGCTGGTGTTGAAGGAGGCCCAAAAATTGTAAAGGTGTGCACCTGTGGAACAGGTGCGCAAACATTGTCGTTTTTGTTTTAGCATAGCCTCCCCACCTTAACCCCAAAGAGCTGGTGTTGAAGGAGGCCCAAAAATTGTAAAGGTGTGCACCTGTGGAACAGGTTCGCAAACATGGTAGTTTTTGTTTTAGCATAGCCTCCCCACCTTAACCCCAAAGAGCTGGTGTTGAAGGAGGCCCAAAAATTGTAAAGGTGTGCACCTGTGGAACAGGTTCGCAAACATGGTAGTTTTTGTTTAGCATAGCCTCCCCACCTTAACCCCAAAGAGCTGGTGTTGAAGGAGGCCCAAAAATTGTAAAGGTGTGCACCTGTGGAACAGGTGCGCAAACATTGTCGTTTTTGTTTAGCATAGCCTCCCCACCTTAACCCCAAAGAGCTGGTGTTGAAGGAGGCCCAAAAATTGTAAAGGTGTGCACCTGTGGAACAGGTGCGCAAACATTGTCGTTTTTGTTTTAGCATAGCCTCCCCACCTTAACCCCAAAGAGCTGGCGTTGAAGGAGGCCCAAAAATTGTAAAGGTGTGCACCTGTGGAACAGGTGCGCAAACATTGTCGTTTTTGTTTTAGCATAGCCTCCCCACCTTAACCCCAAAGAGCTGGTGTTGAAGGAGGCCCAAAAATTGTAAAGGTGTGCACCTGTGGAACAGGTGCGCAAACATTGTCGTTTTTGTTTTAGCATAGCCTCCCCACCTTAACCCCAAAGAGCTGGTGTTGAAGGAGGCCCAAAAATTGTAAAGGTGTGCACCTGTGGAACAGGTGCGCAAACATTGTCGTTTTTGTTTTAGCATAGCCTCCCCACCTTAACCCCAAAGAGCTGGTGTTGAAGGAGGCCCAAAAATTGTAAAGGTGTGCACCTGTGGAACAGGTGCGCAAACATTGTCGTTTTTGTCATAACCAAAATGAGGTTCTGTGAACGTAAAGAGAATGAGAGGAGGGTTTGAGGGTGGCACCATGGTCCAGGCTTAAACTGAGGCTCAACTGCCACATCACAACGATAGCCTAGTCTACAAGGTCTGCATCAGGTGCATCAAAGCTTGATATCCACGACTGATTCATCTTAATGAATGTCAAACGGTCGACTGAGTCGGTGGAGAGTCTAGTTCGATGGTCTGTGACGAATCCTCCTGCTGCGCTGAATGCCCGTTCCGATAGGACACTGGAAGCAGGGCAGGCCAACAACTCCATGGCATACTGGGCCAGTTCTGGCCAGTGGTCTAATCTTAAGACCCAGTATGCCAGTGGATCGGATTCGTCACATGAAAAGCCCTCTGTGTCACTTTGTGCCCTCACGTAATCGTCCACCATGTGATGCAGACGCTGTCGATGCGATGTGGCAGCTGAGAGGCCTGGGCGGTGAGGACTAAAAAAAGACCGAAAGGCATCCGTCAACCGCACGCCTTCTCCAACGCTCCTCTCGTGACCACCAGTAGAATCCATGGTAGGTTGTCCCCGCCCCTGCACCCTACGGGAGTCGGGGAACATGTTCACCAGATTCCTCTTGAGACTGTCCTCAAGGGATTTGATCCTGTGGACTCTATGGGTGGATGGGAAAAGCTCCGAGACTTTACACTTGTACCGGGGGTCAAGTAGGGTGGCCAACCAATAGTGGTTAGTCTCTTTAATGGCCTTGATTCTGGGGTCCTTTCGCAGGCTCTGGAGCATGATGTTTCCCATGCGTCGCAAATTAGCGAAGGCCTGAGAAGCTGACTCCTCGGGGTCACTCATAACGACATTATCTTCAACGGGCTCCTCCTCCTCCCAGCCACGTACTACTCCAAAGTGTCCCGAGGGAGTCAAACTAGGCCTTGCAGATTGCCGCATGTCTTCCTCCTCCTCCTCCTCAAACCCTGCAAAAGTTCCCGCAGAATCGTCCTCCTCCTCCTCTTCCACCCCTGGATCCTGCTCGGGCCTCTGGGAGCTAGGCATAATGGGGTCAGGATTCTCAGGATAAAGGGGGCCTTGAGAGGCAAGGAAGTCCTCCTCTTCCTCCTGCTGCTCTGCCTCCAGTGCCCTGTCCATAATGCCACGCAGAGTGTGCTCCAACAAAAACAGTACCGGTAGGGTGTCACTGATGCATGCGCTGTCCCGGCTGACCATCCTTGTGGCCTCCTCAAATGGCGAGAGGACAGCGCATGCATCCTTAATCAAAAGCCACTGCCGTGGTGAAAAGAAGCCCAGGCGCGAAAAGCCAGTGCTGGTGCCGTACTCGCATAGGTATTCATTGAGGGCCCTCTGCTGCGTGTACAGGCGCTGCAGCATAGCCAAGGTGGAGTTCCAGCGGGTGGGCATGTCACAGATGAGGCGGTGTACCGGCAGGTGAAACTCGCGCTGCACTTCGGCCAAACGTGCAGTGGCACTGTACGACCGCCTGAAGTGACTGCACACCCTTCTTGCCATCCTTAGCACATCCTGCATTCCCGGGTACGAGTTCAAAAACCGCTGTACCACGAGATTCAGGACATGCGCCAGGCATGGCACATGGGTTAACTTTCCCTGACGAAGGGCGGCCAGGAGGTTTGACCCATTATCAGTAACCACCATCCCTGGCTGCAGCTGGCGTGGTGTCAACCACCTCTGGGCCTGTGCCTGCAGAGCCCCAAGAATCTGAGGGGCAGTGTGCTGCCTGTCCCCTAGACACACAAGCTGCAGCACTGCGTGACACCTTTTGGCCTGAGACATAGAATAGCCCTTTGAACGTTTACGTGGTATCTCATCATATTCAAAGGACCATTCTGCAGAGGAGGGCATGGAGGAGGTAGAGGAGGAGGAGCAGGAGGGGGTAGAAGTGATCGATCTACCCGGATCAGCGACACCACCAGCTGTTTGCAGACGTGGGGGCAACACTGGCTGCAGCACCGAGCCCTGGCTACAATCCCTTCCACTGGCAAGCAGTGTCACCCAGTGAGCAGTGACAGAAATGTACCGTCCCTGCCCATGTTTGCTTGACCAAGTGTCAGCCGTCAAGTGTATCTTACGGCTGACTGACTTGGCCAGGGATGACACTACATTGCCTTCCACATGTTGGTATAGGGATGGCAGGGCCTTACGGGAAAAGTAATGCCGACTTGGCACCTGCCACTGTGGAACTGCACATTTTGCGAAGTCACGGAAGGGAGCAGACTCTACCAGGTTAAATGGTAATAGTTGCAGAGCCAGTAGTTTAGCCAAACTACTGTTTAGACGCTGGGCATGTGGGTGGCGGGGAGTATACATTTTTTTTCGTTCCAGCATGTGTGGAATCGAAATTTGGCGTCTAGATGATACAGCTGGTGGTGTGCTGGAGGTAGATGCGACACTGCCTGCTATATCATCATCCCTGCCAGTGGAGGCTGCCAACAGGTGACGAGTGACTATAGCAGGGCCAGGAACAGACTGATGTGCAGGTGGAGCAGGTGGAGCAGATGGAGCATGAGGAGGAGGGCGAGGAGAACTAGGAGGCCGACTGACCAATCTTTGGCCCTTTTGTGGGTTCTTTAAATGCTCCTGCCAACGGGCCGAGTGGTGGGTTGTCAAATGCCTGTTTAGGCAGCTTGTACCCAGGTGGTTGACATTTTTGCCACGTTTTATACCCTTCTTACAAATCTTGCAGATCGCAACTGTTTTATCTGCATGGGATGTCTCAAAAAAGGCCCAGCAAGATGAGGTGTGTATAGTGGCCCGGGAGACAACAGGTGCGGCCTTAGATGGAGTAGGCCGTCTGCTCTCCCCTCTTGCTTGCTCTGCCTCCTCCTCAACCTCAGACCCAACATCTGACTCCATCAAAGACTGAGCATCAGGCCTGGCCTGGGAGACAACAGGTGCGGCCTTAGATGGAGCGGGCCGTCTGCTCTCCCCTCTTGTTTGCTCTGCCTCCTCCTCAACCTCAGACCCAACATCTGATTCTATCAAAGACTGAGCATCAGGCCTGGCCTGGGAGACAACAGGTGCGGCCTTAGATGGAGCGGGCCGTCTGCTCTCCCCTCTTGTTTGCTCTGCCTCCTCCTCAAACTCAGACCCAACATCAGACTCCATAAAGGACTGAGCATCAGGCTGGAGTAGATGGCCGACACTGTGGTCAAACAGCTCAGCTGACTCCTCTGCCATGTCTGAAATTGGGTCTAAGGGAGGACATGAGGTGGACATGGACTCATCTGTATTTGTTCTGACAACTGCAGAAGACTGACCACTTTTCTCTGCCTGGGTCACTGTAGTTGCAGATGATGCCGATGATGAGGGTTTGTTCATATAGTCCACCACCTCCTGTACATACTGTGGACGTATAGCTTGGCCACTGCCGGAGAACAATCCAAATGGTGGCCTGGCTGAGGACTGACCACCACGTCCACCCCTGCCTCTAGACACCCTAGAAGCTGTGCCCCTTTCCGCAGCAGGGCCACGTATGCCTTTTCTTGGTCTACCAGGCATATTTGTCACTGATGCGTTGGCAACTGTGTGCAGTGAAAAACGCACACTGCTATGCGACCCACAGTTGTCGCTGGATACAGCACAGCAGTTGCGGTTCACGCACAGTAGCAAAGCCTTTTGCACAGTGGACCTAACGCTTTGAACAACAGGCGTTAGGTTGTCACTGATGCGTTGGCAACTGTGTGCGGTGAAAAACGCACACTGCTATGCGACCCACAGTTGTCGCTGGATACAGCACAGCAGTTGCGGTTCACGCACAGTAGCAAAGCCTTTTGCACAGTGGACCTAACGCTTTGAACAACAGGCGTTAGGTTGTCACTGATGCGTTGGCAACTGTGTGCGGTGAAAAACGCACACTGCTATGCGACCCACAGTTGTCGCTGGATACAGCACAGCAGTTGCGTGTCACGCACAGTTGCAAAGGCTTTTGTACAGTGCACCTAACGCTTTGAACAACAGGCGTTAAGTTGTCACTGATGCGTTGGCAACTGTGTGCGGTGAAAAACGCACACTGCTATGCGACCCACAGTTGTCGCTGGATACAGCACAGCAGTTGCGGTTCACGCACAGTAGCAAAGCCTTTTGCACAGTGGACCTAACGCTTTGAACAACAGGCGTTAGGTTGTCACTGATGCGTTGGCAACTGTGTGCGGTGAAAAACGCACACTGCTATGCGACCCACAGTTGTCGCTGGATACAGCACAGCAGTTGCGTGTCACGCACAGTTGCAAAGGCTTTTGTACAGTGCACCTAACGCTTTGAACAACAGGCGTTAAGTTGTCACTGATGCGTTGGCAACTGTGTGCGGTGAAAAACGCACACTGCTATGCGACCCACAGTTGTCGCTGGATACAGCACAGCAGTTGCGGTTCACGCACAGTAGCAAAGCCTTTTGCACAGTGGACCTAACGCTTTGAACAACAGGCGTTAGGTTGTCACTGATGCGTTGGCAACTGTGTGCGGTGAAAAACGCACACTGCTATGCGACCCACAGTTGTCGCTGGATACAGCACAGCAGTTGCGTGTCACGCACAGTTGCAAAGGCTTTTGTACAGTGCACCTAACGCTTTGAACAACAGGCGTTAAGTTGTCACTGTATTTTGCTGCCTAGCAAGCACGTATACCTGCTGTGATACAGCAGCACTGTGCCACGTGCTCACTAAACAGAACCCTCACACTTTCCCTACAGAAACTAAATTTTCAAATCTAACTAATGTAGTACAAAGTTCCCTAACTACACTAGATATCCCTTTCCACTAAATAGAAAGCTCCATACAGCAGAAGACTGACACTGTCCCTTAAGTTTTTTTTTTTTTTTTTTTTTTTTTTTTTTTTAACTCTAAGAACCAGCACAATCGCTGTATCTAACTACACTGGCTGTAAGCTAAATACAATTCTGCTATATGGAGCTTTAGAACCACTCGATATGTAGGAAATGTAGTGTAGCAAGCAGGAGTCAGACAGAACTGCTTCAACTCTCTTCAACAGGCTCTGGATAACTGTGCTAGGGGTTAGGCGGGGCCATCTTATATAGTGTGGGGCGTATTCACTCCTGATTGGCCTCTGGTCCCCGTAGTCACTCCAATCACGTTCCTAGGAGACTCCTGCCCCCTCATTGGCTTTTGCAGACGTTTCTGGGCCAATCACGGGCTTTTAAAGCCCAGTTCCTGTCCCAGTGCATTTTGGGCGGTTCTGGTGGCCGAATACCGAACTTTTGCCGCAAAAAGTTCGGTATTCGGCCGAATATCGAACATCCAATGTTCGGGTCGAACCGATGGTCGACCCGAACCGTTCGATCATCCCTAATAAGAACACACTTAATATACAATTACCATAAATACAGTGGTAAATAAAAATATAAATATATAATATAATAAAAAAAAAAACAATTCATTGATGTAAAATCTATATTAAAAATGTATATGGCTTATTAGATATGGTGTGTAAAACTTTAGACGCAATTATAAGCGTACTATACCTCCTCTAAAAACAAACCTTGAAGAATCAGGGAACATGACTCAGTGAACTAACGAGAGACCCTATGTGAGGGTACCTACACTATAAACTATACACTATTAATTTAATTTATATTAAGAGAGGAGGAGATGGTGTATAAATAACACACATGCGTGTATATGTACGTGCATACATCTATACACACACACACATGTGTAGGGGACCACATGCATATACACTCACATATGCATGTGCACAACGGCATACACATGTGAACCCCTCAAGGGAAAGCAGAAATAGTGCAATTTACAACCCTAGGGCGGAGCCATAGGGAAAGGGTCGAGTGTAACTAAACAGGGGCCAAGGGAACAGGGACACGCTCGGAAGAGGGGGAAGGTACACGCTATATGACATTACAGAACGCCCTGGATCTCGAGATCTTCATTCAATCCCCCAGGGGACATAGACCCTAGGGTGAAGATCCAGTATGACTCTCTACTACACAGCTTCTGAAACCTAGCTCCCTCATCAGGGTCCTTGGCTATTGACTCAATGCCAAAGACTCGTAGGCCCGTCGGATCCCCTTCATGGTACTGCTCAAAGTGGCGAGGTATAGAATAACTATTGCGGTCTTTTGTTCCAGCCTTCGTTTTCCTGTTCAGGATACTGCACTTATGTTCTCCGAACCTTACTCTAAGGGGCCGTATTGTTCGGCCCAAATAGAGTAGGCAGAGTTGTATAAAGTACTCGAAACCCATACTTGAGTAAAAGTACAAGTGCTCGATCAAAAAGTGACTTGAGTAGAAGTGGAAGTGCTCGATCAAAAAGTGACTTGAGTAGAAGTACTAAAGTATTCAACATTTTTTGTACTTAAGTATTGCAAGTAGTTTTTTTTAAAATTTTGCTACTCAAGTACTGAAAGTAAAAGTACCAGTAGTTTTGAAAAAAAAATGCTACTCAAGTATTGAAAGTAAAAGTACAAGTACTGTGTTATGTAGTTATTAAAGAAAGAAGTCAAAAGTTTGAACATCATATTGTTTTTTTTTATTTCAAATGCAGCTTTTATTTATACATACAGTAGCATTTATTTTCGTATGCGCTGATAATACACATGTTTTGAACTTCATAAAACCTGCCATCTACTGTTCTGGCAGTGGTAACTTTTATAATAGTAACGAGTAACTATGCAGCACAAAAAAAAAGTATTGGAGTAGAAGTATTGAAATCATCGAAAAAATGTAGTGAAGTAAAAGTGGAAGTAGGAGAAAAAAATTCTACTCCAGGAAAGTACAGATACCGCCTTTTGGTACTTAAGTACAGTTGTGAAGTAGTTCTACTTAGTTACTATACATCTCTGAGAGTAGGTTGCACGGGCAGACAATACCGTAGACCACATAATTGGTGCCGCAATTAATGAACTGTTTAATTTTCCTACTACGGCCATCCAACCCAAAGACCTCACTCTTCCTGTGCCACATGTATGAACAAGTTCCACAATTACTCACTCCACACCTAAAATTACCCTTTTGATCAAACACGGTGAACCACGGGTTACTCAAGGTGACGCCACCGCGCTCCTTTGTCTTCCTGACCCTGCTAGGGGCAATCTGACGCCTAAGGTCCCTAGGTTTTCTAAAGACCACCTCTGGAGCCGAGGGGAGGAGGGATCCCAAAACTGGAATCTTGTTTGAATATCTGTGGTGGGTCTGATGGGAGTGAGAGCTGGAGGGTACCAGGGGAAGTTTCTGTCCCTGGGTTAGGTTTTAGACATGTGCGTTTCGTTCCGAATTAATATTTGGACAAAATTTTTGTTATTTGGAGATTCGGATATATCTGAATACCTGAATTGCATTATAAAGGTAGCTTACTGAATGTTCTGAATAACAAAATGAAATTCATCCGAATTTTGAAAAATTCAAACTGAAATTCAAATTCAAATTTTACATTGAATTCCAGTTGAATTCAAAATGCAAACATATTTCTGAAATCAAAGACTTAGTGCCGGTTCACACTATTGCGATGCGGGAACACTGTGAATTTACTGCGTGTTCCCACATCGCATCCGCAACACAGGCAGTTCACACTGCCATATGCGATATGCTGGGGGGTGTCAATTCAAAGTTTAACGACACCCCCCCAGATCAGATCGCATATCGCAGTGCGAACTGAGAGTTCGCACAGGAATCGGATCACACTGGTGTGAACCACCATGCGATCCGATTCTGCTGCGGACCAAAAAAAGGGTCCTGTGCAAGTTCACTGCGATTGCAGTGCGAATTCAGCCATACAAACTGTAAAATTCGCACCGCACAGACATTGCATGTGATTTTAGGAGCAGTGCGCTCCGAATCACATGCGATGTCTGCCATCGCAATAGTGTGAACCTGCACTTAGTGTACCATTTCGAAATAATGCCAATGATGAGAGTCATTGTAATCATTTGATGAAGAATTTTCTTTTGTTTGTTCACTTTGCCACAATCGAATTTAAAAAAGAAATAAAAAAAGTCTAAAGATTTTGATTAGACCGATTCAAAACGTATCAATTCAAACATTTCAAATCCAAAAAAAAAAAATCTATTAATTCAAAGAAAATTAAAAAAAAAAAAATAAAACGAATTTCAAATATGAATTCTGAATACTAATGCCCAATACGAATTGAAAGAAGTAAACGAATTTAACAAAATTAAATACCTAGATTAATGAATCTAAACAAAACTAAACAAATGTTTTCGCCATGCACATGTCCATTAGGTTTACATCAACAGTTACACATGGCTGGATTTTAGTGGAACTTGATTTTTGAACAAAAGTTGTATTTTTTACAAGCAAGCATTCCTAGTTTTTCCTGTGACTGAGATATTTCATTATCCTGTATAGGGACATATACATTTATTTATAATAAAGGTATAAACATCTATAGTATATAACCCCTTATATGTAAAGTGCATACATTTTGTGTATGGTTAAACGAATGTGCTGCTTTGTATGAGAAGTGCGTCTAATGTTTCTTGTAGTAGAGCAAACTGTCCATGTAACTCAATTCTGCTATATCATATGTAAGGGATTGTCTTTATATCCCATTAGCCTGGGGGTGAAAACAAGGGGCAGGACACATGAATAAATTATACCCCTAAAGCACAATACCTAGATGCGGAACACTAGAGCCAGCCCTTCTAGGGTTTTCTCTAATGTAATTAAATGCTATAGCTGTGCTGTCCACATGACTGGAAGGAACACATTATTCCCATATTATCCCACGGCAGATCTGAGATTCAAACATTTTCAAAGTTATAACAAATTATCAAAATGAAACATCTTACCCTCTGTCATTTCTGTTGGTATGAAAGATACTATGAATGACAGTGGTAAGACTATTCAGTGATCTTGTCATATGTGTTTTGTAAATAGTTGTATTGGTGACAAAATATATTTAAAGTGGAGTGCAAATGAGTTCACAGCACACACTTTTTAACCACTTAAGCCCCGGAAGATTTTACCCCATTCCGACCAGGGTTTTTTTTTGCGATTCGGCACTGCGTGACTTTAACGGACAATTGCGCGGTCGTGCGATGCTGTACCTAAACGAAATTGACGTCCCTTTTTCCCACAAACAGAGCTTTCTTTTGGTGGTATTTGATCACCTGTGCGATTTTTACCTTTTGCGCTATAAACAAAAATAGAGCGTCAATTTTGCAAAAATAACAATATTTTTCACATTTTTTATATGAAATTCCCCCCCAAAAAATGTAAAAATCTAAATTTTTTAACATTTTAGGCCAATTTGTTTTATGAAAAAAAATCGCAAAAAGCGTATTTTGATTGGTTTGCGCAAAAGTTATTGCATTTACTAACTAAGGGAAAGATTTCTGTCATTTTTGGTGTTTTTTTTTAACGCGTAATGGCGGCGATCTGTGATATTTTTTGCGGTACTGCGACATTGCGGCGGACAGATCGGACCCTTTACTGACATTTTTGACACTTTTGGGGTTACCAGTGACATTACTACAGTAATCAGTGCTATATATATGAACTGTTACTGCAAAATGACACTGGCAGGGAAGGGGTTAACTTTATTGGGGAAGGAGGGGTTAAGTGTGTCCCTAGGGGCGTGCTTCTAACAGTGATTGGACATGGCTACTGGTGTAGGAAGAGTGATCAACGGTCCTGCATAGGAGAACCGTATGATCACCATTCCTACACAGGGGAGAATGACAGGCGGCTTGTTTACATTAGCCGCCTGCCTTTCTCCCTCTCCACCGACGATCGCCGAGTGATCGGCGAACATTGGGTCCGCCGGTCACACGCATGGACTTCCTAGGGAACGAGCCGGGGCGGGCGCGCGCCTCCCCGGGCGCGCGCTCGCCCACTATTGGCTCACAAGCAAGTGACAGGCAAGTGACGTATATATACGTCACTTTGCCTGGCTGGGGCTGACCGCCGCAGTATATGTACTTGCGGCGGTCGGCAACCTGTTAATTCAGGGCCAGTTCACATCACATGCGGTCCAGTGCGTTTTTTTTCTGCATCAAAAACACATGGAAAGTAGGTTATATAGTTATATGGTTTTCAATGGCATAGTTCTCACCAGTGCAGTCAGTTCCAGAAAAAAAGAAGTCGAACATGCATTTTTTTCTGTAATGAACTATACTAGAACACGGTAAAGCGCATCAAAAACGCACCAACAGCACTTAAACGCACCAAAAAAATGCACTGGAACACACATGTTCTTATTTATGGTGGAAAAATAAGAGGAGTAAAAAAATGCACCGGAACGTATCAAAAAACGCGGCGAAAAAAATGTGAGTACAAAAAAGCATCCATACTGTGTTTCTATGGTGTGAACTGGCCCTTAATACCATCATAATATATAATAATAGTATATATAATATATAATAATATATTATATCATAACAATAATATATAAATTCAGCAGCATAATAATACAAACACTAGTTATTTTTGACAATCCAATGTAAGCTCACTTGAAAAATCTCCTTTCCTGTTGCTCTGCCTGTCTGCTGGCCATATCTTTCCACACCTTCCTGGATTCCCTGCATGCTTTGCAGCTTCTCTTCTGATGTTAAAGCAGAACTTCACCCAAAAAGGAAAGTTCAGCTTGTTTACACCCCCCCCCTTGATGGGAGGAGGGGGAGCAGGTACCTAGGTTTTGACAGCTACACGCTCCCACTTCTAAATTTAGATCGCCGAGGCGATTTGAGGGTGAAGCTTATCCCCTCTCCTTTCCCTGCAGTCTTCTGAGATACATCACAGGTCCCAGAAGACTACGGGACCATTTACAAGGCGCAGCGTGGCTCGCGCATGTGCAGTAGGAAACCTGCTGTGAAGCCGCAAGCTTCACATCCTGTTTTCTCTACTAGTGATGCCGGAACCTGCACCTGAAGCCAATTGAAGAATCAGCTCGGGTGAGGACATCGCTGGATCCCTGGACAAGTGAGTGTCCTTAAATTTAGCCCCAGTTCACATCGGCGCCATTTGACATGTCAAATCGCATGCCAAATCGAACCCTATTGCCGGCAACGGCACTGTCGCAATCGCTGAGACGCCGTACCGATTTCCAAAAATAGTTTCTGCACTACTTTTGGCGACTTCGGGGGCAATTTCAATAGACATCTGTGCGTGAACCCGCAGAGATGTCTTTCAAATTGCCCCTGAACTCGCACTGAAATGTGGGCTTGAAACTGTGCAAGTTCATATGAACTCACACGATTACAAACCTGCATTCAATGTGAACAAGGGCTAAAAGTCAGCAGCTACAGTACTTGTAGCTGCTGACTTTTAATTTTTTTGGAGGGGCCTGGAGCTCCTCTTTAATCTTCAATTTCTAAGGACTACATTTCCCATGGTACCTTGCTGCCTGCAAGCTTGAATCCGTTTACTGACTCTGCCTCCTGAAATGCCTCCTCTCTGCACCTCTGCCATAGGGCACATTGGTGTGCATAGCCTTCTGGGTCCCGACTCACTAGGTAGCTGTGCTGCTCCTTGGGTCAACGCCGCTCACCCAGCCTCTCTGCGGCCAGGACCATGGCATCCGGCCTCCTATTCAATTCAGGCCATGAGAGCCAGGAGACAGAAATTATGTGTCAGCTGACAGTGAAGGGGGAGGAACTGGAGGAGACCCCTTTGGCCTGATGTTAGTGTAGCACCCTCCTAGATAGGTGCTAGAGAGGAAGTATAGTTTTGAGCTCTGTCTGCTTACCAGAGTGGCTACAGGTAAATCTATATTGTTCTCTGCCTACCAGTGAGCAGGATCTGTTAGTGAGGTCTGCTCATTGTGCTCAGTATGCAATTCATTCAGTCTAGAGAGTGTTTCACGCTGGTCCAATAGGGAGGCATGTTGGACAGTGGAAAGAAACCTGACAGATGGGTGCACAGGCTTTTGATACAGTCCTGATGATTGGCAGAAGGCAGGCTGCCTCAGTGCATGTTGGGATACTGTATAAAGGCCAGGAGCTCATGTGCTCGGGGGCTTTTCGTTGGAGAGCCATGCGGTCTCAGGAGGTCATTCTGAGGGCCGGAGGAGTGGTCGATAGGAGCTGAACCGCGAAGTCCAGGGAAGCTGATTGAGAGGGGAGACACTGATGTCCTGTTTCTGCTGTATCGTGTGTCAGGGGCCTGACCTGAGGGGGGCCACCCCTGCTAGTAGGATAGTCAGTGGACGGGTGTCAGCAGAAAGAGGATGCTACTTAGAGTATCCTGGAGATAAAATATTGTTCATTAAGTCGTCTTGTGAGAGAGGATAAAGAAAGCAAGAGACTTAACCCCATTCATCTAAAGTGGCAGGATGAATTAACAGCCTGGCTGTTTCATATCTACAAGTGGAGTTGTGAAGATAGAAGTCCTCAGATATTGTGAATAGTTAAATTGGAGTATCCCACTATTCCCTTTTCCTATCCCAATTACAAAATAAACAACAACAAAAAAAACAATACCCCTAGACTGTTTATTGCTGCTGCCAAGAGGAATTTAGGAACTGTATTTACTTATAACCATGTGTTGGTAACCAGGGGAGCCTGCAGAGTCAGTATCCAGCAGTCCTTAAGGGGGCAGTGCTACCTTAGGAAAGGTGTCTCTGGAGCCACACACGCCAGGGCCCAAACCATTGATAAAGTAAGTACCACTATGCCAGACTGCCTCTTTGCCAAATAAGACTTTTTTTTGTACGTTGTTTAGCTGTGATTAGATGGGATTGATTGGGAATGTCTCTTTGCTGGACTGGGGCTGTCTCTTTGCTGGACTGGGACTGTCTCTTTACTGGTCTGGGGGACTCTCTTTGCTGGTCTGGGGCTCTCTCTTTGCTGGTCTGGGGCTCCCTCTTTGCTGGTCTCAGGCTGTCTCTTTGCTGGTCTGGGGGTGTCTCTTTTCTGGACTGGGGATGCCTCTTTTTCTGGACTGGGGATGCCTCTTTGCTGGATTGGGGATGCCTCTTTACTGGATTGGGAATGTCTTCTTGCCATATAGGAATGTCTCTTTGCTGGACTGGGACTGCCTCTTTACTGGTCTGGGGGACTCTCTTTGCTGGTGTGGGGCTCCCTCTTTGCTGGACTGGGGCTGTCCCTTTGCTGGTCTCGGGCTGTTTCTTTGCTGGTCTGGGGGTGTCTCTTTGCTGGTCTGGGGGTGTCTCTTTTCTGGACTGGGGATGCCTCTTTTTCTGGACTGGGGATGCCTCTTTTTCTGGACTGGGGATGCCTCTTTGCTGGATTGGGGATGCCTCTTTACTGGATTGGGAATGTCTTCTTGCCATATAGGAATGTTTCTTTGCTGGATTGGGCTGTCTCTTTGCTATATGCGGGGCTGTCTTTTTGCTGGATGGTGGTGTCTCTTTGCTATATGGGGAGGTCTCTTTGCTGCATGGGGGTGTCTCTTTTCTGGTCTGGGGGTTGCTCTTTGCTGGACTGGGCTGTCTCTTTGCTGGACTGGGGCTGTCTCTTTGCTGGACTGGGGCTGTCTCTTTGCTGGACTGGGGCTGTCTCTTTGCTGGACTGGGGATGCCTCTTTGCTGGATTGGGATGTCTTCTTGCCATATGGGGATGTCTCTTTGCTGGATTAGGTTGTCCCTTTGCTATACGGGGCTGTCTTTTTGCTGGATGGTGATGTCTTTTTTGGTATATGAGAATTTCTTTTTGCTGCATGGGGTGTCTCTCGGAATGAATATCCTGTCACCAACCACCCCTGCCATTGCCTCACCCCCCCCCCCCCCCCCCGGGACTGGGCTGCCTAATTTAAAATGCCTGGGCCTATTTTTTTTTTGCCCGAGCCTGGTGACTACCCACAGGGCACAGTGAATTAGTGTCACAGAATTCAAGGAAGTAAATGTGGGGGGTCTTCACAAAGTAAATTTACAAACTTCAAGATTTGTCAGAGTAATAGGTGTAGGCTAAAAATATTTGAAATATAATGTGAAAATTAATATATGATTTTACATTTTGAACATAGATATACGTTAAGATAATCAATATGTGGTAGAAAAGGACTACCAAAAAAAGTGGATGGGGGCTCGAGGTGTTCGAGCCTTCATCCAGAAAATACATGGAAAGCCATGGATGAGCATAGAAAGGAAAGAAATGTAGGGAGGGGGAAAAACAAAGGCTGGGTAAAAAGGGGGGGACGAGAGACAGAAAATGAAGAAGGAAAGAGAGGGAGGGGAAGAGAAGGGGAACAGGAAGAGAGAAGAGAAAAAAATATATATGGAAAAAGAGGAAAGAGAAGAAAAAAGAAGAACAAAGAGACAAAAAATAGAAAAATGAGAAAAAAAAGGAAGAAAAAAAGAAGAACAGAACAAAGATCCAAGAAAGAATATTAATGAGGGCTGGTGGGATTTTAATGGTACCGTAGAAAAAAATCATAGAAAAGGTGATAAAATCAAATATTTTATTTATACATCATTAAAAACCAGGTAGGGGAAAACATTTGTATATGTATAAAAACATATCAGCGGGTACAAACAGTACAGTAACAAAGGTATGGACAATAAGCGATGATAGATTTATAGCTCATCCGGTGTGCAAGACCTCGGAGAATTAACCCAACATGTTTCGCAGCCTGTATAGGGCTGCTTCTTCAGGGGTCTGTAACATGCTATATAAGAGGAAAGTTTTAATAAACCTATGTAGAAACAAAACAAGTAATGAATAAACAAATAAAATACAACTTAATGGTTAAACATGCACATGCGGCTCCTGTGTGTACAATGCACAGCCCATCACCACAAATCATCACCCGGCAGTGCACCAAGGAGGGAGAGAGCCCGGGATCCCCACAATACGTCTTACCCACGGATGTGGAGGAGAAATAAGACAAGGATAGTCAAATGGCGTAAGTGTTGTGAACCAACCGAGGTACCCCGAGGGATACCAGTAGGGTTCGAAAAATGAAAAGAGAGAGCACACCAAAAATTTCCAAAGGGATATCCAAGGGAAGTGTTTGCTAAGGCAAGTAAAAGTAAAAATAGAACTTAAAAGGCAATAAATTTACCTTTAATGGTACTGAATTATATATGACTCGATAATGGGACAGAGTGATTTGGAACCCTAAAGCTCCTATCTCTAAAGAGAGAAATATAGAATATATTAAAAGGCATAACTAGTCCTGACAAAGAAGCAACTTAGAAGGACAAAACGAAAGGAAGGGAAAAGGGAAAGGAGCCAGAGAACATAAAAAAGAGAGAGAAAAAAGGATAAAACAAAAGAAGCAACACAGGGAAAGAAAGAGATGGGGAGAAAGAATGGAAAGGGAGACAAAACACACAGCAAGCGTTAAAAAAGGAAAGGAGAAAAAGGGGGTAGGAAAAAAGGGGGGGAGGAGGAAAAACAAAAAAGGGAAAGCAAATGAATGAAAAGAAAGGAAACGTGAAAGAGATGACTACCTCACAGAGAATGCTGATAAAATATGGAGAGGCCGATTGAGGAAAAAGCAACTAAGCGTCTACAGCTGCAGTGGGTAGTGTCTAATTGTCATGCTCGTTCTGAGGTACGCCAGAGGGAACCACCTATAGGTATCCAGATAGAGTTGACCAAGTAGCACAGAGCACCTAAAGGGAAGATACAGAAATAGTTTGAAATTGAGACATAGCCTCGGGGTTCGTATGATAGCAAACCTCCAGGCATGGCCATCGATCAAACAACAGACCTCCGGGCATGACAAGCAACACGTACTTACCCACATGTGTTCAGATGGAAAGCATGGCCTTCTCACAAGGGTATGAAACGCCAAACCTCCCGCTTATATACTACCTCAACCCGACGCCGGACGCACGTCATAGACATGCGCCACGGCGTGGGTCAGATCCTCAACGATGCGCGCACCGGAAGCGCGCATAGTGCTGCACTGGACTCGGCCGCACCACGCAGCCGCGTGCAGCCATGGAGAGCGGAAGTGGAGGTAATCATACCTCCACATCCCGCACCTCCATCCGAGGATCACACATCCGTAGGAAGCGAGAGGAGGAGCCAGGGCTCTCCAACCCATCACAGGGGCAAAGCAAACCAGGCGATCGGAGGGGTAGATGAGCGTGCATTGCAGATAGAGACAAAAGGAGCAAAAAAGCATGTGAATGGATGACACACAAACAAAAAAGGAATTAACATATAAACAACAAAGTATACAAAGTCATACACCTAGTGCAGCAATCAATGCAGCATACATGAAGCACTCCATTTAGCAATGACGTGGCGATCCGTGGCTGGGAAGAAAGGACGAAAAAAAGGGGGGGGGGGGAGAGAGATACAGGAGGGGAAGGGAAACATCACCAGCCAAGGACCGTCACGCTGTATACAATATAAAGTATCACAAATTACCTTTCCATAAATACATCAACAATTTATGGAAATGGCCACAAGGGTCCAAAATGAGGATTGGTCAGGAACAAATCATGAAGAAAATAAATAAATATAGCTCCCAGGGAGCGGTTATCAAAAAAAGCCTTACAAAGGCACAATTCCGTCTGTGGAATGAGCAAATTTTTAGATTTTTATTTCTCCCAGAGTCTTTGTGGCCCCATCTCATGACCGCCAGGTGGAACAAGGGACCAACGTGCAAGGGGTAGGGGTCCCACCAGGTGTGAGTGGAGTAGTATGTCTAAATGCAAGAATGCAAGACAGTCTCTATCCAAGGAATGGTTTGTAGGTTAAAACCTCATTAATTCCTGGGGGTTTGATAGCATCCAGCAACTCAATCCAATAGGTTTCTTTTTGTAAGATGCGCTTGTCCCAATTACCCCCGCGGGGGTCTGGGGCAATGACATCCAGGACCGTGAATTTCACAGTTTTATTATTGTATCCATGATGCAAACCAATGTGCCTGGTGACACTCGTTTGTATGGTTCCGCCGTCAGAGTGGTAGATGTGGTCCCCAATACGTTGGCTCAACTTGCGAATCGTCTTGCCGACGTAGAAGGCCCCACATTGACAGGTCATCAAGTAAACAACACCTTGCGTGTTGCAATCAGCAAAGTGTTGGGGCCTAAAATATCTACCGTTGGGTAATCGGACCTTAGATCCGCAACGGATCCAGGGACATTTGTCACAGGATCCACAGGGATAGGTACCTTTTTTTGAAAATTGGGGGGTGTTGTATGGTCTATAGTGACTTTTTGTCAAGCGGTCACGAAAGGAAGTCGCGCGTCTGAATACCAGATTAGGTCTGGTACCTAGATATTTGGCCAAGATATGATCCTGGGTAAGGATAGGCCAGTGTTTGCTGAGAATCTTACGCAAGAGATTGTCATGTGCAGAAAAGGTGGTAATGAATCTAACATTTTGATTGACCTGTTGGTTCTTGACTTTGTAGAGAAGTTCAGTTCTCGACCAGGACTTAGCTCGATTGTATGCTTTTCTGAGCAATTTTCTGGAATAGCCCCTCACAAGTAGGCGTTCTTGCAAGTGTTTGGCTTGTATTTTAAATTTGTGTTCCGTGGAACAATTCCTGCGAAGTCTTAAATATTGGGCATAAGGAATGCTATTTATCAGGGGGGTGGGATGGGCACTTGCTGCGCATAGGATCGTATTGCCAGCACTAGGCTTGCGATAAAGATCGGTATCAATAGATCCATCTGGCAAAAGGCTGATCTTCACGTCCAAAAAAGGAATCTCAAATTTATTGAAAGAATAGGTGAATTTTAGATTCATATTGTTATGATTTAAAGCTGCAAAAAAGAGCATCAGATCCTCTTGAGTTCCCGTCCAAATAATGAGCAGGTCATCAATGAATCTGTGCCAGATGAGTATATAGGGCAGCCATCTGTCCATATTTTCGTCAGAGAAGACCAGTCGTTCCCAAGCGCCAAGGTAGAGATTAGCGTAAGAAGGTGCGCAGCAAGTGCCCATCGCAACCCCCTGAATTTGCAGGTATATTTGATCAAGGAAGGTAAAATAGTTTCTGGTGAGTATGAACCTAAGGAGTCTGAGAACAAACTCCATTAGGGGCCAGGTAGTGTGGTCCTGCTCTTTAAGGAAGGACTCAGCCATCCGGATGCCCTGGTCGTGCGGGATACTTGAGTACAAGGCCTCAATATCTATGGCAACGAGCAGGGCATCCGGAGGGACATGAATCTCTTCCAAATGTTTGAGCAGGTCAGTGGTGTCTCGGATGTAAGACGGAAGTCTCACAACATGTGGTAACAGAAAAGAGTCCACATACCTGCTGGCATTCTCAGTAAGTGATTGGTTTCCTGAAACAATTGGCCTACCGGGGGGGCGCTTAAGGTTCTTGTGTACCTTAGGCAAGGTATAAAAAGTCGGGGTCTTGGGGTGTTTGGTATTCAAAAAATTATAAGTGTCTCTGTCAATCAAACCGTCGGTGAAGGCATTTGAACATAATGATTTAAATTCATGGATGAAGTCCTGAATATAGTCGGAAGAGATAGGAAAATACCAATCTCGATTATTCAAGACCTCAAGGCACATGGTTTCATACTGAGAAGGGGACAGAACAACAATATTACCACCCTTGTCAGCTGGTTTTATCAGAATATCTTTATTGGTTTGAAGTTGCTTAAGAGCCTCTGTCTGCTCAGGACTTAAGTTGCTGAGTATGGAGGGCCACGTCGTTTGTTTGATTTCCAATGATACTCTTTGGACAAACGCCCAAATATTGGGGTTGGTCGTCAAGTCGGGGAATTTCTCCGACTTGGGCTTGAACTTGCCGACCTTGGAGGAGGAAACCAAGGCCGATGAGTTCGTTGCCTGGGAATCAATGGAATCTATAAAGGAGCACACTTTGGTGTTGCCCTCTTCATAAAGGAGAACCAGGTCTCGAAGAGCTCGGTTTTCTGCCATAGTGAGGTGCTTGGTCTGCTCCGCTAGTTGTTTCTCCAGCATTTTTTGTTTTCTGTCATCGTCATAAAGATATTTAAAGGTTAAATTACGAGCAAATAAGTGCAAGTCTTTAATAGTTTCTGACGAATCCAAAGGCCTGGCAGGACAGAAACCTAGACCGAGACCAAGCACCTCCCTATGAGCAGTAGATAATGCAAAGTCAGTCAAGTTGATGATATTGAAGTCATTGGAAGCAGTGGAATAGTTGTCTAGTGAGTTTTGGACTTTATGTAAGTGTCCAGGTTTCCCTGTTTTGCATTTCTCTGAGTTTGAGGGTTGGGTAACCCTAAAAAACCGTCATCTGTAGATGTGGATGCGGAATCGTCAGAGGGTGTGGTGGGTGTCAGACCTTTGTTTAATATTTTTTGTAAAGTGGGTGCTAAGTTGGTCATGTGAGTAGGTGTTTTTAATTGTGCGTTAGTGTCCGGTTTTTTCTTGCTATTGCCATGAGATTGTGTAGGTGAGGGGCCTGTGCTGCCTCGACCTCTTTTTTGTGATTTAGTGCGTTTGTTTGGGATAGAGTGACCTTGTCTAGAAAGTTGTGAAGTATGTGAAATGGAACTAGAAAGTGAAGAATCGGATTCCAAAACTTCATCTGTGCGATTCGAGTGGTGTTTCGTGTGTGTTTTAACATTCCGTGAGGTGCGTATTTTACTGTTCCATCTGTAAGCATAGCCTTCGGCGAAGGCTTGCTTGTCCTTTTGGAACTTGTTTTGTTTTTTCACAATAATTTCCTTATTCATAACTTCCAATTTATTTTTCACTTCCAACCAGTTGGTGGAAAAGGTTGGCAGTTCAAAAATATGCTCAAATTGGGTATTCATTGCATCAACTTCTTTATCCAATGATATCATATCCAACTTGTACTGGACTACGAGTGATTTCATTAGATCTGTACTGCATTTATTGAGGATTTCTTCCCACTCCTTTTTGAAACTCTCAGAGGGGTCTCTGAGAGTAGGGAGGGTATGAATTCTCAAGCCTTGAGGGCTAATATTATCATCTATGTATTTTTGAAAAAACTCGATGTGCCAGTACAAGTGTGATTTACGCTTGAGCAGACCTTGCATTTTGTTCAAATATATTCGGAGGTCTTCCTCCGCTTTAGTCCAAGATCCACATGTGGATTGAATACCTGACATGAACCCCGTCCAAGCCACACCAAGCAGGTCCATGATTCCCAACAGCACAAGGTCTCGAGGCACCCGCGGACAAAAGATGGCAATGACTCAAAAAAGAATGGAGAAAAAAAGAGGAAAGAAAAATTATTATAAGTAATTAGATAACCACTACATGGGAGAGTTCAAAAAGGAGAGACCAATAACCTTAACAGTTTAGACTCTAAATAGAACAAATATTGCACAATATATTAGTTCAAACACTTCTGGCACTAAGCCAGAGAAAAAGAAGGCGCCCTCGGGTGTGTTATAACACACCCGAGGGCGCCTTCTTTTTCTCTGGCTTAGTGCCAGAAGTGTTTGAACTAATATATTGTGCAATATTTGTTCTATTTAGAGTCTAAACTGTTAAGGTTATTGGTCTCTCCTTTTTGAACTCTCCCATGTAGTGGTTATCTAATTACTTATAATAATTTTTCTTTCCTCTTTTTTTCTCCATTCTTTTTTGAGTCATTGCCATCTTTTGTCCGCGGGTGCCTCGAGACCTTGTGCTGTTGGGAATCATGGACCTGCTTGGTGTGGCTTGGACGGGGTTCATGTCAGGTATTCAATCCACATGTGGATCTCGGACTAAAGCGGAGGAAGACCTCCGAATATATTTGAACAAAATGCAAGGTCTGCTCAAGCATAAATCACACTTGTACTGGCACATCGAGTTTTTTCAAAAATACATAGATGATAATATTAGCCCTCAAGGCTTGAGAATTCATACCCTCCCTACTCTCAGAGACCCCTCTGAGAGTTTCAAAAAGGAGTGGGAAGAAATCCTCAATAAATGCAGTACAGATCTAATGAAATCACTCGTAGTCCAGTACAAGTTGGATATGATATCATTGGATAAAGAAGTTGATGCAATGAATACCCAATTTGAGCATATTTTTGAACTGCCAACCTTTTCCACCAACTGGTTGGAAGTGAAAAATAAATTGGAAGTTATGAATAAGGAAATTATTGTGAAAAAACAAAACAAGTTCCAAAAGGACAAGCAAGCCTTCGCCGAAGGCTATGCTTACAGATGGAACAGTAAAATACGCACCTCACGGAATGTTAAAACACACACGAAACACCACTCGAATCGCACAGATGAAGTTTTGGAATCCGATTCTTCACTTTCTAGTTCCATTTCACATACTTCACAACTTTCTAGACAAGGTCACTCTATCCCAAACAAACGCACTAAATCACAAAAAAGAGGTCGAGGCAGCACAGGCCCCTCACCTACACAATCTCATGGCAATAGCAAGAAAAAACCGGACACTAACGCACAATTAAAAACACCTACTCACATGACCAACTTAGCACCCACTTTACAAAAAATATTAAACAAAGGTCTGACACCCACCACACCCTCTGACGATTCCGCATCCACATCTACAGATGACGGTTTTTTAGGGTTACCCAACCCTCAAACTCCGAGAAATGCAAAACAGGGAAACCTGGACACTTACATAAAGTCCAAAACTCACTAGACAAGTGTGCGGCCGCAGGCCGGTATTTGTGGGAGGAGCTAGCGGGCTTTATAGCGCCGCCCCTCCCCTTGACCGGCCTGCTGCCTCGGATCGTCACTGGTCAGGTGTTTCCAGTGATCACCTGACGTCGGATCTCGCTGTTCCTCCTCGTGGACCGGACGTCCGGTCGGGTCGTGCAGCAGGAAGCGCTGCTCCCCGAGCTCCTCTTCCACAGCACAGCCTCTGTCAAGTTGCCTGGCTCTCCCTCCGCTGGTATCCTGTCAGGCTCCCCTGCGTTTGGCCACCGTCTGCTCTGCTGTTTCTGTCGGCCACTCCGCTGCTTTCTCCCCGCTGTTCAGCAGGAGGTCAGGTACGGCAGGGTATGGGGGGGAGGGGGGGGGGGGTTGGCATCTTCCTGCACACACTGCCTGCCTCCCTGTAGGCCACGGCTATTCTTTCTCCACATACGGTCCTGCACACACTGCCTGCCTTCCTGCAAGGCCACGGCTACCTCCATACACAGTCTCATGCACACACTGCCTGCCTTTCCACTAGGCCACGGCTACTTCACATTTACGTGTCTCTACGCTCATTTCAGCCTCCGTCAGCTTGTCTCCCCCATATCATGTTCCCTGTTTTGTTCCTGGTTGTCACGGCTGTCATTGCTTTGGGGGGGGTGGCCCGGTCTTACCAGAGGGAGGGGGGGGGGGTTGGCATGTGAGGGTTGGTGGGAGGGGGGGGGTGGGGGGTCTCATGGCTCGCAGGGTGTGCATGTTCTGTTAGGTTCCTCATGATGTTCTCCAGTGGGGGGTCTGGGTGACCCCCCCCTATTTGTTGACCATTTTCCTTTTTCCTTCAGGTTCTCACCATGTCCTTCAATACCGGCATCAGGTACTACTTCAGGTTCAGGTTCCTTGTGTACCTCACGGCTCCACTCATTTTTTAGTCTTCACAGACGCTACCCTGGCGTCGCCCATAGACACTGGTAGGCATTCTGTCATTTGCCCCCACCACACTTTGTCATCTTTGTCTGGTTGCCCGGTGGTCAGCCCCTTCCAGGTTTTTCAGGCTCTTACACTCCTCATGTGCTTCACCTGCGGTTGCTTTGGTTCCGTGCTCCATCACGGCTTCATCACCTCCACGCACATACCACATTTTCATGTTGTCCGTCTTTCTTGTCGTCACTGTTTTTTTTTCTGTGTCTTTTCAGCTGTATGGTTCTGTCATATATTGCCCTCCCCCCCCCCTTGTAGGGCAAGTCAACTGGCTGTTAGGGTTCAGGCGCTGGCCTTAGACCCCCCCCTTCGTAGCCGGTCCCGCGAGGCCAACCTCCCAATCTCGTCGGAGATTATTTCGCCCCACGGGCCAAACCAAAGCTAGCGCCTCGCTCCACCCTTCTCATGGGGTTTATAGTTAGGGCCTCACCTGTCACGGCCACACGTTTTGATTCTTTTACTGTCACCGAGAGGCCATCTTTCCCGCCACCACGTCTGTGGCTCACGCCCCTCGCCCAAATCATAGGTAGAGCCTCTCACCGGCCGCTTGGCATCTAGCAGGGCCTCACCTGTCACGGGGTAGTTAAGTTTTTCGCCTCTGGGCTCTAGCTAGCCAGCCAGTGGTTCTCCTATACGTTACGGTCGCTAATCGGTCTTGGGCGTTCTACTTTTTCTGTTTCCTTCTACAGCGGGCCTCAAGGAGCCACCCTGGAAGATGGATTTTCCTCCCCCTCCACGCCAGCCAGGATCAGCACCCCTGTCAGGTCCGGTACCCCCAGGGGTCGTCGGGTTCCTTCTCCGCTGGGCTCTTACGGGTCTTGGACTATTCCGAAAATCTCGGCGGTCCTACGCCAGAAGGGTATCTCGTTCCCGGCCACTGCAAGAAAAGCGGAGCTGTTCAAATTGATGATGGAACATCCAGAAGATCCGGGACTGGGCACCAGCTCTCAGGGCTGTTCATCTGCCATACAGGGAACCCTGGACTCCATCCTATCCTCCCTACAGTCCATCGGCGATAGACTGACTAAGCTGGAGGACGCCAGTCCGGCCCAAGGGGGCCCCCCTCCTTCCTTGCCGGTCCCAACCCCAGTTCCTGCTGGTGATCAGGGTAGGCCCCCAGTTCCCATCTTGCCTTCTTCCACGGTTTCTCCTATTATCACCCCGGCCCACTTGGTCCCCGCGGCTCTCCGCAAGGATATCTTGGAGGGGAAGGATGTCAACCTAGTGGCTCTCCTCATTGCCTCCCAGGACATGGTCGAAAGCAAGGTCTACAATTACGGTGATTTGTCCGTAGTCATGAAGGCCAGGGACCCCCGGCTTAATAAGAAGCTCACTATCCCCGAGTTTGTCCTGGCCTTCGGCATCTACAGGGACGTTTTATGTTCCGTTTACCCGCAGCGGCGGGAAGAGTTAGATCTCTACTTGCATAAGATAGTGGATTTAGGGCACAAATACGGGGGTTTTACCTTCTTCGACTTTCATAAATCAGTCTCGGCCAAGGCGGCGGCAGCCTTGGCTCAATTCAATGTTCGTGTGGATTGGAGTCTACTGGATACCGAGCTCTTCTGCAGGCACTTCGCAGGCTTGGCACCTCCCTCCTGTGCCACATGCTCCTCCACTTCACATTCTGCCAGCCTTTGCCCCATGGAGGCTGTGTCCTCCCCGGCCGGGGTCCCAGGGGGGGGGGCTGGCAGGTCAGAGCAGCGTGGCCTTAGGGATAAGCTGGGTCGTCCCATAGTGTTCTTAGGTAAAGCCCAGGTTTGCAATAATTTCAATGGGGGGGCGTGCAGCTTCAGTGCTTGCAGGCTGCTCCATGTCTGCTCCATCTGTTTCAGGGCTCACACCAAATCCATGTGTCCATCCAAGATGTACCCCAAACAATGACTAACCGGGGTCAAGGTCGAGGTACTGGAGTTCTACCTGCAGGCTCATCCGTCTCCACACCTGGTGGAGTATCTGATTCAGGGGTTCTTGGGTGGGTTCCACACGGGGCTGGTGTCTCTTCCCACGGGGACCCTGGAATGTCCCAATTTACTATCGGCCACGGAGGACCCGGAGTCGGTAGATCTACTTCTTGAGAAGGAAGTGCAGGAGGGGTTCATGTTAGGCCCCTTCCCGGCCCCCCCCTTCTCCTCTTGGCGTACCAACCCGATCGGTATTGCCACAAGCAAATTCACCAATAAAAAACGTTTGATTATCGACATGTCGGCTCCTCATTCTTCCACCAACCCCAGCCTTAATTCCCTTATTCCTTCGGCCGAGTTCTCACTCCACTATGCTACCGTGGACAATGCCATCCAGGCCATTTTGGGGGCTGGCAGGGCTGCCTGGCTCAGTAAAACAGATATTGCCAATGCCTTCAAACTGCTGCCTATTCACCCCTCCTTATGGCACATCCACGGTGTAAAGTGGAGGGAGAAATATTATTTCGCTTGCAGGCTGACTTTTGGGTCTAAAAGCAGCCCCAAGATTTTTGATACCTTTGCTGAGACGCTCTGCTGGCTCCTTCTGAATGTCTCCAGGTGCCCCTCGGTGTTGCACTACCTTGATGATTTTTTGTTGGTCGAGGATAGCAACTGCACGCCGGTCAGTCTAAATAGTACCTTGGCCTTATTTTCCACCTTAGGGGTTCCCCTGTCACCAGGCAAAACGGTCGGCCCGGTCACCAGGCTGGATTTCTTGGGGATTACCCTGGATTCTGTCTCCATGCAGTCCAGCCTCCCTGTGGACAAACTTGAACGTATTCGTGGGGTGGTAGGCAGGTTCCTGGAACTAGGGACTTTCTCCAGGAAGGAGTTGCAGTCCTTGATCGGGTCATTAAATTTTGCCATGCGTATCATCCCCCAGGGCAGGTCCTTTATCTCTCGGTTGCTGCGGCTGTTGCCAGGTCTTCCGGAGGGTGTCATCTCCCACCTGGATCCCCCTGCCAGGGCGGACCTGGGTATGTGGGTTGAGTTCTTGGGAAGCTGGAACGGTATCTCCATGTTCATCCCGCCCATTTCTGCCCAGTCCCCTGTGTTTTGGACGGATGCGGCCGCCAGTACCGGGTTCGCAGCCATCTTCGGGGATTCATGGTTCAGGGATAGTTGGCCGGTTGAGTCTCTAGCCTTACCTGCTTTCCGGGAGACCTCAGCGCTGTTTGAATTATACCCTATTGTGGCAGCTGCTGTCACCTGGGGTAGGTACTGGTCAGGGAAGGCAGTCAAATGTTTCAGTGATAACATGGCTGCTTGTGATATCATCAACAAAGGCCGTTCATCGTCCCTGACTATTATGAGACTGGTCCGCAGGCTGACCTTGGTAGCCGCCACTTACCAGTTTTTTCTTTTCTGTGAGCACATTCCGGGTCATACCAACTTAGCCGCTGACGCTCTTTCCCGCTCCAAATTGCAGGTTTTCTTCACTCTCCACCCGACGGCCGACAGATGTCCCACGCGGACCCCAGAGTTCAAGGATCTGCTCCTGGACTAGCCCGCATCATGGCGCATGGACGGGAGTTGGCCCGTTTGGCTCTGTCATCCAACACCAGGAAGGCTTATGACCGAGCCTTGACCATCTTCCGAAGGTTTCTAGTGGATTTTGGATTGGTTGATCAGTCAGTGCAGACCATGGTCGCCTTCGCTGCTTTTTGCCACCTCCAACTCAAGCTATCTGTCAGTACTATTAAACTATATCTGGCGGGTGTTCAACACCACTTTCTGACGCACCATCCAAACTCCTTGCCTTTCCTCCGGGCATATCCTCTGAAGAGCCTCCTGAAGGGCATTGGCAGGTTGGATCACCGTTCCCCCATCAGGCGGCTGCCGATAGATGGGGTGAAATTTAGGGCCCTCTCCAACTTACTGGACACATCGCCCTTTGAGCCATACACGAATGCCGTGGTCAAAGCGGCGATGTATCTGGCTTTCTACGGTTTTCTCAGACCCGGGGAGTTTTCGGTAGCTTCCGCAGCTGAGGGGCGGTTGTGTCTCCTCAAGCGAGATCTCGTCAAATGGGGGGATCATTATGTTTTGACTCTGCAGAGCACCAAGACCAGGCAGGTGGGCCACCCCGTTACCATCCCGTTTTACCCATCAGGGAATCTTTGGTGCCCGGTCAGGGTGTTGGATGTTTTCGTGGCTCAGACCCGGAGCAGCCCCAGCCATGCACCGCTCTTTGCGCTCCTGGATGTTCCCCTCACTACGTCCAAATTCATTTTCTACATACGTTCTCTTTGCATCAGACTGGGGTGGGACCCGGCAGCGCACTCTGGCCATTCCTTCCGGATAGGAGCGGCTACGGCTGCTTCAGGGAATAATACGCCAGGCCATATCATTAAAAGGCTTGGTAGGTGGGAGTCGGACGCCTTCCAAGTGTATATACCGCACCCAGAGAGGGAATTGAGATTGGCTTTTCGCAAGCTTGTGTCCTAGATTTTTTGAATAAAGTGTGTTGTTTTGCTTACTCTTTTTGCCCTCTTTATTTACAGGCTACCCCCCTTACGTCGGTTCAGGCACACCACACCGACTGTCCTTACCAGGGGGTGACGTCTTTTAGTATTGACCACAAGTGTGCGGCCGCAGGCCGGTATTTGTGGGAGGAGCTAGCGGGCTTTATAGCGCCGCCCCTCCCCTTGACCGGCCTGCTGCCTCGGATCGTCACCCCACCCTCCTTCACCCTTTTTTCTCTACCTCTTCCCCTTGGGGGTGCCCTCTTTATTTACAGGCTACCCCCCTTACGTCGGTTCAGGCACACCACACCGACTGTCCTTACCAGGGGGTGACGTCTTTTAGTATTGACCACAACTATTCCACTGCTTCCAATGACTTCAATATCATCAACTTGACTGACTTTGCATTATCTACTGCTCATAGGGAGGTGCTTGGTCTCGGTCTAGGTTTCTGTCCTGCCAGGCCTTTGGATTCGTCAGAAACTATTAAAGACTTGCACTTATTTGCTCGTAATTTAACCTTTAAATATCTTTATGACGATGACAGAAAACAAAAAATGCTGGAGAAACAACTAGCGGAGCAGACCAAGCACCTCACTATGGCAGAAAACCGAGCTCTTCGAGACCTGGTTCTCCTTTATGAAGAGGGCAACACCGAAGTGTGCTCCTTTATAGATTCCATTGATTCCCAGGCAACGAACTCATCGGCCTTGGTTTCCTCCTCCAAGGTCGGCAAGTTCAAGCCCAAGTCGGAGAAATTCCCCGACTTGACGACCAACCCCAATATTTGGGCGTTTGTCCAAAGAGTATCATTGGAAATCAAACAAACGACGTGGCCCTCCATACCCAGCAACTTAAGTCCTGAGCAGACAGAGGCTCTTAAGCAACTTCAAACCAATAAAGATATTCTGATAAAACCAGCTGACAAGGGTGGTAATATTGTTGTTCTGTCCCCTTCTCAGTATGAAACCATGTGCCTTGAGGTCTTGAATAATCGAGATTGGTATTTTCCTATCTCTTCCGACTATATTCAGGACTTCATCCATGAATTTAAATCATTATGTTCAAATGCCTTCACCGACGGTTTGATTGACAGAGACACTTATAATTTTTTGAATACCAAACACCCCAAGACCCCGACTTTTTATACCTTGCCTAAGGTACACAAGAACCTTAAGCGCCCCCCCGGTAGGCCAATTGTTTCAGGAAACCAATCACTTACTGAGAATGCCAGCAGGTATGTGGACTCTTTTCTGTTACCACATGTTGTGAGACTTCCGTCTTACATCCGAGACACCACTGACCTGCTCAAACATTTGGAAGAGATTCATGTCCCTCCGGATGCCCTGCTCGTTGCCATAGATATTGAGGCCTTGTACTCAAGTATCCCGCACGACCAGGGCATCCGGATGGCTGAGTCCTTCCTTAAAGAGCAGGACCACACTACCTGGCCCCTAATGGAGTTTGTTCTCAGACTCCTTAGGTTCATACTCACCAGAAACTATTTTACCTTCCTTGATCAAATATACCTGCAAATTCAGGGGGTTGCGATGGGCACTTGCTGCGCACCTTCTTACGCTAATCTCTACCTTGGCGCTTGGGAACGACTGGTCTTCTCTGACGAAAATATGGACAGATGGCTGCCCTATATACTCATCTGGCACAGATTCATTGATGACCTGCTCATTATTTGGACGGGAACTCAAGAGGATCTGATGCTCTTTTTTGCAGCTTTAAATCATAACAATATGAATCTAAAATTCACCTATTCTTTCAATAAATTTGAGATTCCTTTTTTGGACGTGAAGATCAGCCTTTTGCCAGATGGATCTATTGATACCGATCTTTATCGCAAGCCTAGTGCTGGCAATACGATCCTATGCGCAGCAAGTGCCCATCCCACCCCCCTGATAAATAGCATTCCTTATGCCCAATATTTAAGACTTCGCAGGAATTGTTCCACGGAACACAAATTTAAAATACAAGCCAAACACTTGCAAGAACGCCTACTTGTGAGGGGCTATTCCAGAAAATTGCTCAGAAAAGCATACAATCGAGCTAAGTCCTGGTCGAGAACTGAACTTCTCTACAAAGTCAAGAACCAACAGGTCAATCAAAATGTTAGATTCATTACCACCTTTTCTGCACATGACAATCTCTTGCGTAAGATTCTCAGCAAACACTGGCCTATCCTTACCCAGGATCATATCTTGGCCAAATATCTAGGTACCAGACCTAATCTGGTATTCAGACGCGCGACTTCCTTTCGTGACCGCTTGACAAAAAGTCACTATAGACCATACAACACCCCCCAATTTTCAAAAAAAGGTACCTATCCCTGTGGATCCTGTGACAAATGTCCCTGGATCCGTTGCGGATCTAAGGTCCGATTACCCAACGGTAGATATTTTAGGCCCCAACACTTTGCTGATTGCAACACGCAAGGTGTTGTTTACTTGATGACCTGTCAATGTGGGGCCTTCTACGTCGGCAAGACGATTCGCAAGTTGAGCCAACGTATTGGGGACCACATCTACCACTCTGACGGCGGAACCATACAAACGAGTGTCACCAGGCACATTGGTTTGCATCATGGATACAATAATAAAACTGTGAAATTCACGGTCCTGGATGTCATTGCCCCAGACCCCCGCGGGGGTAATTGGGACAAGCGCATCTTACAAAAAGAAACCTATTGGATTGAGTTGCTGGATGCTATCAAACCCCCAGGAATTAATGAGGTTTTAACCTACAAACCATTCCTTGGATAGAGACTGTCTTGCATTCTTGCATTTAGACATACTACTCCACTCACACCTGGTGGGACCCCTACCCCTTGCACGTTGGTCCCTTGTTCCACCTGGCGGTCATGAGATGGGGCCACAAAGACTCTGGGAGAAATAAAAATCTAAAAATTTGCTCATTCCACAGACGGAATTGTGCCTTTGTAAGGCTTTTTTTGATAACCGCTCCCTGGGAGCTATATTTATTTATTTTCTTCATGATTTGTTCCTGACCAATCCTCATTTTGGACCCTTGTGGCCATTTCCATAAATTGTTGATGTATTTATGGAAAGGTAATTTGTGATACTTTATATTGTATACAGCGTGACGGTCCTTGGCTGGTGATGTTTCCCTTCCCCTCCTGTATCTCTCTCCCCCCCCCCTTTTTTTCGTCCTTTCTTCCCAGCCACGGATCGCCACGTCATTGCTAAATGGAGTGCTTCATGTATGCTGCATTGATTGCTGCACTAGGTGTATGACTTTGTATACTTTGTTGTTTATATGTTAATTCCTTTTTTGTTTGTGTGTCATCCATTCACATGCTTTTTTGCTCCTTTTGTCTCTATCTGCAATGCACGCTCATCTACCCCTCCGATCGCCTGGTTTGCTTTGCCCCTGTGATGGGTTGGAGAGCCCTGGCTCCTCCTCTCGCTTCCCACGGATGTGTGATCCTCGGATGGAGGTGCGGGATGTGGAGGTATGATTACCTCCACTTCCGCTCTCCATGGCTGCACGCGGCTGCGTGGTGCGGCCGAGTCCAGTGCAGCACTATGCGCGCTTCCGGTGCGCGCATCGTTGAGGATCTGACCCACGCCGTGGCGCATGTCTATGACGTGCGTCCGGCGTCGGGTTGAGGTAGTATATAAGCGGGAGGTTTGGCGTTTCATACCCTTGTGAGAAGGCCATGCTTTCCATCTGAACACATGTGGGTAAGTACGTGTTGCTTGTCATGCCCGGAGGTCTGTTGTTTGATCGATGGCCATGCCTGGAGGTTTGCTATCATACGAACCCCGAGGCTATGTCTCAATTTCAAACTATTTCTGTATCTTCCCTTTAGGTGCTCTGTGCTACTTGGTCAACTCTATCTGGATACCTATAGGTGGTTCCCTCTGGCGTACCTCAGAACGAGCATGACAATTAGACACTACCCACTGCAGCTGTAGACGCTTAGTTGCTTTTTCCTCAATCGGCCTCTCCATATTTTATCAGCATTCTCTGTGAGGTAGTCATCTCTTTCACGTTTCCTTTCTTTTCATTCATTTGCTTTCCCTTTTTTGTTTTTCCTCCTCCCCCCCTTTTTTCCTACCCCCTTTTTCTCCTTTCCTTTTTTAACGCTTGCTGTGTGTTTTGTCTCCCTTTCCATTCTTTCTCCCCATCTCTTTCTTTCCCTGTGTTGCTTCTTTTGTTTTATCCTTTTTTCTCTCTCTTTTTTATGTTCTCTGGCTCCTTTCCCTTTTCCCTTCCTTTCGTTTTGTCCTTCTAAGTTGCTTCTTTGTCAGGACTAGTTATGCCTTTTAATATATTCTATATTTCTCTCTTTAGAGATAGGAGCTTTAGGGTTCCAAATCACTCTGTCCCATTATCGAGTCATATATAATTCAGTACCATTAAAGGTAAATTTATTGCCTTTTAAGTTCTATTTTTACTTTTACTTGCCTTAGCAAACACTTCCCTTGGATATCCCTTTGGAAATTTTTGGTGTGCTCTCTCTTTTCATTTTTCGAACCCCACTGGTATCCCTCGGGGTACCTCGGTTGGTTCACAACACTTACGCCATTTGACTATCCTTGTCTTATTTCTCCTCCACATCCGTGGGTAAGACGTATTGTGGGGATCCCGGGCTCTCTCCCTCCTTGGTGCACTGCCGGGTGATGATTTGTGGTGATGGGCTGTGCATTGTACACACAGGAGCCGCATGTGCATGTTTAACCATTAAGTTGTATTTTATTTGTTTATTCATTACTTGTTTTGTTTCTACATAGGTTTATTAAAACTTTCCTCTTATGTAGCATGTTACAGACCCCTGAAGAAGCAGCCCTATACAGGCTGCGAAACATGTTGGGTTAATTCTCCGAGGTCTTGCACACCGGATGAGCTATAAATCTATCATCGCTTATTGTCCATACCTTTGTTACTGTACTGTTTGTACCCGCTGATATGTTTTTATACATATACAAATGTTTTCCCCTACCTGGTTTTTAATGATGTATAAATAAAATATTTGATTTTATCACCTTTTCTATGATTTTTTTCTACGGTACCATTAAAATCCCACCAGCCCTCATTAATATTCTTTCTTGGATCTTTGTTCTGTTCTTCTTTTTTTCTTCCTTTTTTTTCTCATTTTTCTATTTTTTGTCTCTTTGTTCTTCTTTTTTCTTCTCTTTCCTCTTTTTCCATATATATTTTTTTCTCTTCTCTCTTCCTGTTCCCCTTCTCTTCCCCTCCCTCTCTTTCCTTCTTCATTTTCTGTCTCTCGTCCCCCCCTTTTTACCCAGCCTTTGTTTTTCCCCCTCCCTACATTTCTTTCCTTTCTATGCTCATCCATGGCTTTCCATGTATTTTCTGGATGAAGGCTCGAACACCTCGAGCCCCCATCCACTTTTTTTGGTAGTCCTTTTCTACCACATATTGATTATTCAACTGGGATGTCGGTACCTTGTTAACATGTTTCGTATATCAAACACTTTAATCCTTTAATATACGTTAAGATGTTCAAAACAAACAGTTGCTGCGCCAGAAAAATGAATAGTGAATATGTCAAAAAATAATGTGTATAATGACAATATGTGTAAATAATAAGCAAACTCAATGACCTTAAATCATAAGTGCTTCCCAATATCACACAAAAAATCAAAAAATAAATAAGTGTCAATAAATCAATATGTGCATACACTCAAAATCATGAAATTAAATGTCCATAAATAGGTGCATTCTAATCCTCAAAGTAATGGCCACCACAGAAGTGATTAATGTATGGTATTGTGTTTCACTCCACCGCCACCAGAGATCAAAGCCTCTCACCTTAAGATTTGACCCAGAACACTGAGTCAAAAACAGCTTTTTTACCCCTCTGGGGTCACAGGCAGATGTCACCAAATGGTAAGGAGGTCTCAGACGGATGCACAGGGACAATGTAACAACGATGGTGCCGCTTTCACACAGGGCACATAGAGATCACCACATAAGCAAAGAAGCAAAAAGAAATCCAATGCTCTCTATTTGGATAAGCTCGTAACAGCCGTTTATTAAAATCCTTCCCTGCTGCTCGGTGTATCCTCTCAGCTGTGCGATCTCATTGTTACAAGCATGACTCCAAGTGGCTGTTTGTGAGTATATTGATTTTAATAAACGGCTGCTTCCAGCTTATCCGCACGTTAAATGCATAAAATAGCACATAGATCCACTTCCTGGGTCCCAGAGAGCAGGAACACTCACATATAAGGATGCCAGATGGGAACAAGAATATGCTTGAGACCCAAAGGTATAAAATGATCCAGCTTTAAACACTCCAAGAAAGGCAAGAAATCCTCTCCAGAGTTAACATAAAAGGAAGCAAAGGGAACGAACCATAGTGTAAACCTGATAAAACTTGTTTATTTGGATAAAAAGTAACGCCTCTTACATTCAATACAGATGATGCAGGCAGGTAACGGCAGTGTCAGCGTCCACTTCCGGAAGACATCGGGTGACGTCAGCAACTCCTCCCTTCCCTCCGCATGCGTATCGTCCCAAGGGGAGGGACTTCATCGGCGGTAAAGGAAGAGGAGACGGCACCTGTTTAAGAGGAAAAAGGACATCAGATGATTGGTTTGCAAATCCCGGACATAAATCCATGGCAACAAGGACGCCGCGGCCTCACGTAGCTGCCAGGAACTAAGAGCAATCTTTAACAAATCGGGGTCACAAGACAACATTGCCAGCCATAGAAATACACACATAAAAACACTAATGAGCAGCCAAAATACCAGCCCTGGACATACTCTAAGCCAATAAATAACTCTAAAAATTAAGGCATGTCAGTACCTAAAGGTGAGTTAAAAAAAATAATAATAATAAAATCACGTTCTGAGTAGACCTCAGAATATGACGGGAGGAGTGAATAATAATCACCCGCTGTCAACCAGTTTAACAATAAAAACAGAAAAATTTTATTTTTATTTCTGACCGTTAATTTAATTACATTTTTTCTATTGTTTCTGGTTGTGTTTTTTATACTGTATATTTTTCTGTTTTTATTGTTAAAAACAACCAATCATCTGATGTCCTTTTTCCTCTTAAACGGGTGCCTTCTCCTCTTCCCTATACTGCTGATGAAGTCCCTCCCCTTGGGATGATACACATGCGGAGGGAAGGGAGGAGTTGCTGACGTCCCCCGCTGTCATCCGGAAGTGGAGCGAAGTGTTAGCCGATGCTGACACCGCCGTTACCTGCCTGCATCATCTGTATTGAATGTAAGAGGCTTTACTTTTTATCCAATGTGCTATTTTATGCAGTCCATGAGGTGAGAAGCTAATCTGTGTGGTGGAGGATTTTTGCACAGTGGATCATTTTATCCCCTTTCAAGTGGAGTGTTGAGCATCTTTCCAGTCACGGGCCCTCTTTGCATTGACTTTAGTATAGAGGCTGTGTCATTCATTACATTTTATTGTTGCTCTAGCGCTGCACTGTTCTATTGTATATTTATCATGGCTGGGTTTATGTATTTTGACCTTTAGGGCTCTTTCACACGGGCGGTCCGATCAGATCCTCCTGTCAGTTTTTTAGGCGGATCTGATCGGATCCTCCATGCAGCTCTATGGGGCAGCGGATGTCAGCGGAGACACCTCCGCTGACACCCGCTGCCATCTGTATCCGATCCTGTCCGTGAAATCTGGACGGATGGAAACCCTATTTTTCCATCCGTTCAGTAATCGGATCGGATGAGAGCGGACAGGCGGTCCGCTCTCATCCGATCCCCCATAGAGGGCAGCGGGGGCTGAGACACCTCCCTCTCCGCTCTGCAAGCAGAGACGGAGCTGTCATCCGCCGGCTCAGCGGGGATCGCGGATTGATCCCCGCTGAGCAACACGGATCCGCCTACGGAGGCGGACCGTGTGAAAGAGGCCTTAGTGTTCAGCGGCTTTAATATTAATCCATTTACATATAGGTGTTGCGCTGATACATTTTTATATAATTAATTTTTGGCTAATAATAACTGAGCTTGAAAATGTTTTTCTCTGTTTGTTCAGTTCACAAACATAGGCTAGCCAGCCTTACTTGAATTTGAATATTCTCCTCAACAGTAGAAATCTGGATGGGGAATACGAACCAGCTTCCCATCCTGATCCTGTATGCGAATCGATCAAGCCTGGCAAGATTCATCTGGGCGGCGGACCTCCCCTCAGTCCAGGTAGATGGACCGCCCATGATTCCACTGAGTCTTGACAGACAAAAAGGTCTTCCACAAATCTATCCTTGATTGGTTCCGCTGCGGTTTGGGGACAAAGAGGAAGTCCAATATGGCCTCATCACACCAGGACTCTCTCTCGGCCTTGATCCCAAACATGACCTCCCGTGGAGAGTAGGGATAATCATACCCATACTCCAAGGCCACCTTCCTCTGTATCCAACGTTGCATCCTGGAAAATCTGGGGAGGGTCTTCTGATTTCCTCTCCCAGCTGGAGAATATGGGGTCTCTTCTCTTTTGATGAGGGAGTTATAGGCCTTATTCTGATCCCGAGCCTGGGCATAGTTCTTGGGTGGGATTAAGTCTGGGACCCAATTTACATAGGCCTCACAGAACCCCAGATTCCTGGCGCACTCTCCTTGCACCACAGAATCCCTAGTCTCCTCATCTAGCACATCAAGCCTGGCTGGATTGCTCCGTTCTTCGGACCCCCAGTCCTATTCAGTCTCCTCCTCAGACTTCTAGACAACTAGTCCTTCCTCCAAGGACCTGAATCGATTCTGAAAACTAGGAGACCCCATATGGATGACCCCGGCCTCTTCCTCACTCACACTGGCAGCCCCAGTCACCGCTGGCCATCTTTTCTCCTCTGCCTGTGTAGAAGCAGACTTTGTCTCTGCCGCTGCAGCCTTTAAAGCATCAAGTGGCCACTCCCCGGCCCGCACTACCTGCATGCATCCTGACTTGGACATCCGGGCCTCTTTCCACCCGCATGCTGGACCACTGACAGACTGCATGGTCTCCTGCTGCATCATGAGCCGCAGCATTCCTCTTCCACGGCCCAGTAGAGGCCCCGATTCCTCAGCAGACAAGGCACGAGTGACCCCGGTCTCCCATGTCACACTCAACTTCTTGGGCCGACCTTCACTCCTCTCTGCCCGGAGCAGCAGATTGCTGCAGTGCCTGCACTGGCCTCCAAGCTTGCACAGCATGATCACATTCAGACACTGAGGACATACCAGGCCCAAATGCTCCATGCCTCCTCCTGTGCACAACGCCTGTCTTCCATCAGGCACCATTCGCACTCCTGTATCCCACAGGGTGGACGTCTTTGGCTCTCTCGTCTGCTCCGCAGTTTCTCTGCCAACATGGGGATTGGCCTCTGCGCTCCGGCTCAATCCGGTACTCGCCATCTTGCGAATCCGCACATGTGTCTCCCTCTCAGCCACACCAAGAGGCGGAAGTAATTTATAGACTTTCCTTCCTGCTCTCGATTGGCTGTGCGTGAGCGATGTCTCCGCCCACATCTCCAGATTGGCGGCAGCTCCTCCTGCTAGGCAGAACTTTCCAGCACACGCTTTCCCGCGCGGTACAGTAACCCCTCCGATGCCCACTCTCTATCAGCTCAGCCTGCATGGAAGTTACTGTAAAGCTGACCGTGCCTCTCAGCTTGCACGCATCCACTCTTCTTACATGTACCAGGGCTCCAACTGCGCCTCCATCACTCTGAGCCAGCTGACCCTCTTTGCTAGTCCATAGAATTGTCCTGCTGTCATATGCACGGCCAACATTTCTCTTCTTAGGACTTGTACAAGCAAGACTCGCCATACTGTATTTGAAAAATGTCCCACTGTCATTAGATGCACGATCGACACTTTTCTGTATAGCTCTGACACACACACGGCTCCCGGCACACCGATCCACGCGCCCTGGGCCGCCATTTCTCCGTCCACACTTGCACCATTTACTGTTAAGCAGACACAGTCCATTTTTACAGTAAGATACATTTCTCCCACTCTCCAGCACATCACTTGAGCAAACAATTTGCGATTCTGACAGGAAAATTTCCGTTGCCACTGGCAACCATTATTGTGCAATTTTCTCTTCATCCCACTCTCCCTATCTTCTGTAGAGCAGGCCTCATACTTGTCTGAGCATTTGAACACAGTCCTTGAGACAAAAAACAACATTTTCACAGATTTTCTTCCATTAGCAACTGGTCCCGTAACCCAGGGCGATATCCCAGATGAGCCCCCAAATGTAGCACTACTCCCATGGGAGCTGCTTAAAGTGGATTCCACTGGGTTACCCATAGCAATGACTTGTAAATTCTTAGTACTTAAGATTCTTGGCTCAGTCAGTAAACAGTCCAGGGGATTTGGTTTTTGTTCTTTTAATTGTATGATGGGATGGGAGAAGGGATGAATGGGATACTCCAACTTAGCAAACTATGCACAATCTTGAGGACTTCTATCTATGATAAATGTGGCAAGGCTGCTGCTTCACCCTGCCACTGAAGTGAAGTATTTGAAAGGTGAACTACTTGGTAGATTACTCTTCGGAGTTCTACTTTGCACCCCCTTTCTCACTGACTATGTGCGCTGACCTTCTGTCCACTGACTTCACTGGAGCGGTCCCCTTCCTGGGCAGACCCCTTGGCAAGCCCCCTGGTACTCATGGACACTGTTTTTCCCAGGAAGCTCTGCCTTCTCCTCCACTGTCAGTTTCTCCAGGACCTTTATGGCTCAGCTCCACACCTGGCTCACCAGGCCGACTGCCTGTAACCACTTTCCTCTGCATACAGAAGGAGAGACAGCCGTCACCCTCCTCCTGGGACTCTGCTTCCCGTCAAAGACGCCCTGTCACATGTGCCCTTGGCTTTTATGATCAATGTCAGGATGTACTGTGGTTGTGCCCTCCCACTGGGACTGTCACAAAAGCCTGTGTGTCACTGGCTGGGTTTCATTCACTGTCCAACAGGCTCTCCTATTGGATACAGTGGGGACACTCCCTCAGACCAAGTGAATCCACATGGACACATGCAACAGGCAAAACTAACAATCCTGCTCCCTTATAAGCAGAAGAGCAAAACAATGCTTTTATTCTAGCACCGATCTAGGAGGGTGCTACAATGAAAAGACGGTGTCTGTGATTATGAAAAGACGCTGTTTGTGATCATGAAAGGAAACCTCTGTTCATTTATGTTGTGAAATTTCAAGATTAGAAATACTTTATTAGGACTTTGGACACAAAGTGCTTAATTTCATAGGGGTCAATGTGCTTGATTAAATCTGACACATATGCCGCATTGGCTCTCACTGTCTGGCAGGGATGTGCAGTCTCCATGCTCCAAAAACCAGTAATAATTATTAACATACAAGGACAGCAATGTACCCCTACAAAGCACACATAAGGAATTCAGGGCAAAACATAATTAAGTCATTATTTCCAACATCCGAGGAACAGTTTTGCTGAATCTGGAATAATAAATATGCGTAAACATTGGTAGAAGAAGCAGAATGTGTACGTCCTGTCCTCCTGATTCATTTGATATTCAACCCATAGCTCCCAACTGTCCCTGATTTGGGACAAAGTCCCTCTGTCCCTCTTTCCTCCTTATTTGTCCCTCATTTTCCTCTGATCTATATAGATGTACAGTATCTCACAAAAGTGAGTGCATCCCTCATATTTTTGTAAATATTTTATTATATCTTTTCATGTGACAACACTGAAGAAATAACACTTTGCTACAATGTAAAGTAGTGAGTTTACAGCTTGTATAACAGTGTAAATTAGTCCACTCAAAATAACTCAATACGCAGCCATTAATGTCTAAACCACTGGCAACAAAAGTGAGTACACCCCTAAGTGTCCAAATTGGGCCCATAGTGTCAATATTTTGTGTGGCCACCATTATTTTCCAGCACTGCCTTAACCCTCTTGGACATGGAGTTCCCCAGAGCTTCACAGTTTGCCACTGGAGTCCTCTTCCACTCCTCCATGATGACATCACAGAGCTGGTGGATGTTAGAGACCTTGCGCTCCTCCACCTTCCATTTGAGGATGCCTCACAGATACTCAATAGGGTTTAGATCTGGAGACATGCTTGGTCAGTCCATCACCTTTACCCTCAGATACTTTAGTAAGGCAGTGGTGGTCTTGGAGGTATGTTTGGGGTCGTTATCATGTTGGAATATTGCCCTGTGGCCCAGTCTCCAAAGCGAGGGGATCATGCTCTGCTTCAGAATGTCACAGTACATGTTGGCATTCATGGTTCTCTCAATGAACCGTAGCTCCCCAGGGCTAGCAGAACTCATGCAGCCCCAGGCCATTCATCCCACTACCATTCTTGACTGTAGGCAAGACACACTTGTCTATGTACTCCTCACCTGGTTGCCGCCACACACGCTAGGCACCATCTGAACCAAATAAGTTTATCTTGGTCTCATCAGACCACAGGACGCGGTTCCAGTAATCCATGTCCTTAGTCTGCTTCTCTTTAGCAAACTATTTGCGGGCTTTCTTGTGCATCATCTTTAGAAGAGGCTTCCTTCTGGGATGACAGCCATGCAGACCAATTTGGTGCAGGGTGCGGTGTATAGTCTGAACACTGACAAGCTGACCCCCCACCCTTCAACCTCTGCAGCACTCATATTTCTATTTCTAAAGACAACCTCTGGATATGACGCTGAGCATGTGCACTTAACTCCTTTGCTCGACCATGGCGGGGCCTGTTCTGAGTGGCACTTGTCCTGTTAAACTGCTGTATGGCATTGGCCACCATGCTGCAGCTCAGTTTCAGGGTCTTGGTAATCTTCTTATAGCCTAGGGCAGTGATGGTGACTCTTGGCACCCCAGAAGTTTTGGAACTACATTTCCCATAATGCTCAACTACACTTCAGAGTGCATGAGCATCATGGGAAGTGTAGTTCCAAAACATCTGGAGTGCCATGGTTCACCATCACTGGCCTAGGCCATCTTTATGTAGAGCAGAAATTTTTTTTTCAGACCCTCAAAGAGTTCTTTGCCATGAGGTGCTATGTTGAACTTCCAGTGACCAGTATGAGAGAGCGAGAGCATTAACACCAAATTTAACACACCTGCTCCCCATTCATACCTGAGACCTTGTAACACTAACGAGTGACATGAAACCGGAGAGGGAAAATGGCTAATTGGTCCCAATCTGGATATTTTCACTTAGGGGTGTACTCACTTTTGTTGCCAGTGGTTTAGACATTATTGGCTGTGTGTTGAGTTATTTTGAGGGGACAGCATATTTATACACTCACTACATTGTGGCAAAGTGTCATTTCTTCAGTGTTCTCATATGAAAAGATATAATAAAATATTTACAAAAATGTGAGGGGTGTACTCACTTTTGTGAGATACTGTATATAAAATGCACTATTTATCTGTCAAAAAGTGTTTCCTCGTGCTAAACTTTTCATCCTATTTCTAAACTGCTGCATTTTTAATTTTCAACAGCCAGTATAAAGAAATAGTAGTGTTAAAAAAGCACTTGTAGACGTTTAACTAATCATTTTTTTTGTCCTATGCCTACATACTTTTGCTAATAGGTGTCCCTCGTTCCCATCTCAAAAAGTTGGGAGGTGTGATTTGCAGATGTCCCCTTTACTTAGCCAGGTGGTAAGGAGACACCCATACATGCATGCTCCTGTGGTAGGTGGCGTGCATGTCAGGAGGGGTGTGCAGTAACAGATTACTTTTCAGTAGCACAAACACAGCAGTAAATATATGTGGCCCCACAGATGAAGACCCACTGCAGTGACGCCACATATACACGTACACTTGGCATGTTTTTTTGTTTAAGCAAAAAATGTTTCCGACAGCAAATGGGTTAAAGTGAATCTATCACTTGGCTTATTCAAAGCAGAGTGACAGACCTACCCCGCTGGTACTTACCTCCCCCGCTGCCTTGTTTTCCTAAGTCTAATTCCTGTGTAAGTGCTTTGTTAGTATGTGTTGGAGCTAGGGTCGTCACCTCATTCTTTTACCCAAACATATATGAATTACACAGGTTCTTTGGCTAATTTAATGCAGATAAGGCACCAAGTGAGTTTAATTGCCACCTTCATCAGCCACCTGTGTAATTAATATGTGCTTGGTGTCAAAGGGATGAGGTGGAAACCCTAGTAGGAGCATGGGCAAAGCCTGATGGGTCCTAATGATGGCCCTGCCCATACTCCAGGGGGCCTGTGTTGCCTCCCTGTTATCTGTAGCTGCAGGCGGGGGGCAGGTCAACTTTTGCATTGGGGACCACAAGATTAAAGCTAGAAAGGAGAGAAAACAGGCGCCGCTGAATGTAGCAACAATTTTATTATTTGACAAGATAAAATAGTAACTCACATAGAGGTGTTCTTGAATCCATGTTCCATTATAAGATCACTTGCTGTACATAATCCCCTCTGCTCTGAACAAGATTAAAGCTCCACCTCTGTGTTGGAGCTTACACTGGGTTCATGACCTCCTCCCCTCGTCATGTGATAGTATCCAGGCCTTGTTATTGGCCGCTGTATACCTTGAGAAAGTGACATATTTCTAAGGTTTCTCACACAGAAATAGCAGAATACAATGTGTGGTAAAAGTATCAGTCATAGTGGGGGGGAGGGGGGTGTTATGAGAAGAGCCTGTTACATTGCATTCAATAGACACAGTGACAGACTCCTCTTTGATTGACAAATACCATACCAGTATTATTAGTGAAAACAAATATCAGCATTCTAAACCATAAGCTAGTCATTCATGTTTATAAACCATATATGATACACACTATCTATATGGGGTGAGATACAAAATGACTGACATGAAAGCATCTCTAGTGCACACAGCTCTGCAGCTAGGCAACAGACACTTCCGGTATGGCACAGGGAGGGACTTCCGGGATTTAGAAGCGTCGTGCGAAGCCCCGCCCCCTCGAAGATTCCCGCAAGAACATGGCAGGCAGCGGCTGGAGGTCATTGGTGAGTGATGGGGCCGCTGTGTTTATGGGACACGCGCGGCCTGTGCTGGGGTGAGGGAAGGCTTATTACCGAGGAGAGACGAATATAGCAGCCCGGGCGGGTGAAGTGACCAGCAGCGTGTACGGCACCTGGCATAGAGGCTCGGGCTGTCTAGGTGAATTACGGTAGAGGGAATAGAAGGAAATGTGAGCCGACTCTGACCGCCTGTATATGTGTGCTCTATGGACTGCTCGGCATGTGTGCGCTCTGTATGTCCTCTACTGTGTGTGGGGTGACTCTGGCTGGGCGCCCCCTATCGTCCTCTTCCCACTCATACAGGGTGCATTTCTCACCTGTATAAAGGTCAGACTGTGGGTGGACATACACTATACAATCTCCCTGGGATCTACCAACATCTATGTAGTACATGTATAACATCTATCCTGATTGGAAAGAATCCTTATTAGGGATGAGCTCAGGTGTGATCAGATATTAATTCCAACCCCCCTGAGTGATCCCATCAGGAAGTGTCACAGAGGAGAGCCTAGACCAATGATGGCAACCTTTGGCACCCCAGATGTTTTGGAACTACATTTCCCATGATGCTCAGCTACACTGCAGAGTGCATTAACATCATGGGAAATGTAGTTCCAAAACATCTGGGGTGCCAAGGTTCGCCATCACTGGCCTAGACCCTGTATGGCCCCCCAGAAGTGCTGCTGGCTGCCCAGGCCCCTTGTGTGGCCCCCAGAAGTGCTGCTGGCTTTTACTCCACTTCCCCCTGGCTGCCTGGGCCCCCCAGCAGTGCTGCTGGCTTCCCTTCTCTACTGCTGGCTACAGCACACAGGTTTTAAGGAGCCAGGCAGAAACAGACGGTGCCCGATGATATCAGAGAAAGATGGTGACACAAGACCTGGTGTGCAGCAGCAAATCACTACAGGATAATACTGAATCTACTTTGTTTGTGGCTGTTTTTGTGGATGCCACATAACAAGTGAGGGGAAGTGAGATTAAAAAAATAAAATATATATATATATTTTATTGATGTTTACATTTTTGTTAGCGAGCTTTCCCCCTTCCTATGACCGAGAAGGGGGGGAAACTCCACATTGGGTACACTCCTGATACAGACCTAAGCTTTTATATTCAGCCCAAAGCTAAAAACAGAAGTTGCCCTGGGCTTGGGAGTTCTGACTTGGGGCTCTTTCATACACTCTGTCCGTTGGACGGAGTCCGTTCTTTTCAGCGGGGGATCGATCTGCCGCTCCCCTGCTGAGCAGGAGGATGACAGCTGTGTCTCCGCGCTGTGTGTGGAGACACAGCTGTCAGTTCCCCATACATCTCTATGCGGGAAATCGGAAGGGAGCGGACCGTCGGTCCGTTCTCATCCGATCCGCTGGACAGATGGAAAATAGGGTTTCCATCCAGATTTGACGGATCGGAATCGGATGTCATAGGGATGCATGGGGGGACCGTTCAGATTCGCCAAAAAACTGACAGGCGGATGTGAACGGTCCGCCTGTGTGAAAGGGGCCTTAAAGTGGTTGTAATCCCTTCCATATACCCAGTGAAGTGACCAGCCTCAGGTGATACAGAGATTAAACAAATCCTCCTATAAAAGTTGTACCCGTTTGTCTGCAACATTTCTCTTCTACATTTGTTCAAAGTGCTGAATTTATGCAGCTTGTATGACTGTTCAGGAAACAAAGAGGACGGAGAGCCGAAAGTTACACTCTGCAGAGCTCAGTGAGGAGCACTGTCAGGAACAGAGCTGAGGCTCTCAGAGACTATTTGCTGGAGGTCCCTCCCCTGTCACCATTTTTCTCGTGGTGCCTTAAAAACTGTCAGAAGTGACTCCTGTTGATAGAAGAGGAACAAAGCGGCAGACAAAAGTGACACCTAGTGCTCTTAATTGAGACAAGTACACTTTATAACAGGATATGCTTTGTTCAGATTTCATGTCTGAGGTTTACAACCACTTTAACTGACAGGCAGGCAACCAGTATTTTAAAAAAATGTTAAACATTGACAGGTCTGGTGTACATCTCAGTAGACATGTTTTTAGAAGAGGAACTGAACCCATCAATTTAACAGTTTAACTACTTCCCGCCCCGCTATAGCCGATTAACGGCTACATTGCAGGCTTAATTTGCCAGGAGGGCATCTATAGATGTCCTCCCGTGATTGCGCTGTCCGCACGCTCCTTGTGGCATAGGGCGGCGCGTTCTGTGATCGCAGAGTCCTTTAAACTCAGCTGATCACAGATCAGGGTATAGGGGCAGTCACAGCGGCACTTTACCACGTGATCAGCTGTCAGCCAATGACAGCTGATCACAGGAGGTAAAGACAAGGCGGTTATAAGGCTTTTTCATCAGCGTAAGGAGAGGAGCAGAAAGCCGAAAACTGGCTTCTGTTACAGGGACATCGGTCCCAATAGTGCACATCAGTGAAGGAGAAAAATTGTTTGCAAAATGTTTTAACAAAGCGTGATTTTTATTTTTTTTTTTGTTTGGCAAACAATACAAAAAAACATTGGTGATTAAATACCACCAAAAGAAAGCTCTATTTGTGTGAAAACAAAGACAATCATTTTGTTTGGGTACAGTGTTGCATGACCGCGGGATTTTCAGTCAAAGTGTGACAGCTGAAAGCTGCAAATTAGCCTGTTTTGGTTAAACAGTTACATTCCTGAAAACGTGGCAGAAATGTAGCTGTCAAACCATCAAATGGCTGGTGTGTAAACTGTTGGTAAACAATACTCCTAATGTGCAGCATCATGGCAGTTGAAGATCAGAGGCCGAGATGGCAGCTTCCTTGGCTGTAAATGATAGGAGGGTTTAGTTCCGCTTTACAATTCTCCCAGAATCGTACTACAGCTCTGCAGCTTTTTTTTATTGTTACTATTTTTAGTTCCAATCTGATGTATGTCTGTTGAAGATTTGAGTGATATAAAATATCTGGTAAATGATGAGCTCTCTCCTGAACTGTAATGAGCTGTGTTCCATGCCCATGTAATGGCTAATTTTGTGTTTCTGTTCTGATATTTTGAACAGATCTGTCGCTTGGCTGGAGCAGTCAATAACCAAAATGGAGCCAGAACCTTTTCCAGCAATGTAAGCATGCTTTGCACTGATGGATGTGTTGTAAAGACTTGTACATACATCAGTTCTTATTTTTCTCTTTACTCTTCTTATCTACAGATGCAGACGGTCACTCTGATACCAGGAGATGGGATCGGGCCTGAGATTTCCTCTGCCGTCATGAAGATTTTTGAGGCAGCCAAAGTTAGTAATAAGACCCTACTAAACTAAATGAGAATTGGAATTCATGTTTTGTACACCTTACCTTGTCATCTGTACCCATGGGCAGTTTATAGACTTGACTGCTTTCGGAGTCTCTTGGGTTCTCTTTTGACAACATGAAAGCTGCAGATATGAGGGGTCTTTCATTGATTGCAGAATGAAAATTGGTCTCTACCGATGACCATTTGTTTTAGGCTGTGTTCACATTAGATGCACTTTTTTTTTTTGCAGCATTCTACTGCAGCTGAATTGCTCCTCACCATGAGAAGCAGTAGCAAATATTTTGCATGGCCCCCACTCTGCTTAAAGTTTTTGGGTTGCTACACTGCAGTGTCCTCACTGCTGGCGAGCTCCGTGCTCTCACTGCTGGCGAGCTCCGTGCTCTCACTGCTGGCGAGCTCCGTGCTCTCACTGCTGGCGAGCTCCGTGCTCTCACTGCTGGCGAGCTCCGTGCTCTCACTGCTGGCGAGCTCCGTGCTCTCACTGCTGGCGAGCTCCGTGCTCTCACTGCTGGCGAGCTCCGTGCTCTCACTGCTGGCGAGCTCCGTGCTCTCACTGCTGGCGAGCTCCGTGCTCTCACTGCTGGCGAGCTCCGTGCTCTCACTGCTGGCGAGCTCCGTGCTCTCACTGCTGGCGAGCTCCGGGCTCGCACTGCTGGCGAGCTCCGCGCTCGCACTTCGAGTTGTAGTTTGGTGGGAACGTGTCAGGTGGTTCCCCTTCAGCAGGGGAGAAAACAAGCACCCAAATAGACAGTTTCCCCTTCAAAGGACTTAGCTTTGGTTGGGTAGATTAGACCTAATAAATTCCAACTTTGAGCTAATGTTGTTTATATATATATATATATATATATATATATATATATATATATATATATATATATATATATATATATAGTGGTATTCCAGCACTAAAAAGAAAAGCAACACTGGCTCTTGTACTCCCCTTACCTCCCCTACATCACTGTTCCCCGCAGTAATTCCAGCACAAGTTTTAACCCTCAGTCTTCTGGGTTGAATGACACCCAGCAAGGGCTGAGAACGTGCTATGAGTGCAGGATGTCACCACGTCACATAGCATTCACAGTTTGTTGATGCAGAGAGCAGTGTTGACATTATCACGTATTTTTTTTCTCCGTATCTTTAAGAATGTAGCAGTATAATTGGCACACCATGCCACTGTTTGGCTTTTTTGGTTTTCACCTCCTTGACCGCTGCTCTCATAATGCGTTGGCACTATGAACTGTGAATATATGTGTTTGAATAAAATATAATTTCCGGCTCAGCCAAAGCAAACTGAGTTCTATGTACAGGAGAAATAGTAAAGCCCCGTAGACACGCAACGATTATCGGCTGTGAATTTTCGGCCAACGTTCGATCGGCCGTTTTTCAGCTTGTTAGTATGATGCTTCCGACAACCGACTCCGACTTTTCGGCCGAAAAAAATCTGGTGTACAGGCTATAAAATTTTTGTTGGCCGTCACCACAACGGCCGATTTTCTGTCAGTCAGTACAGATTTCAGCAGACAAAAATCTGATGAGCAAGACAAGACTGGGCATGCTCAGAGAAGAAAAAACACACGGAAAGTAAACCAGCACATGACATCACTTCTGAAGTAGTTTTTTGTTGGCCGACAAAATTTGTGTGCAGTCTAGAGCACATTTCAACCAACACAACAACACTGGACAAAAGACGGCCGATCGGTCGGCCGATAATCGTTGCGTGTGTACGAGGCATAAGTCTTCCTGCCCAGTGGTAGTGCAGTGAAGGTCAGTTATATACAGTATATTTAGTGCAGGTTAGTTATAAAAAGAAGTGTGAAGATTGGTGGTGGCGCTACCTCTGAAATAAAAGCAACCGTATATATAATGCCCCTTGTGAAGTGTAAGGGGAAGTATACTGGTAAAAATAACCCACAAATGGTGCAATATCTAAAAATAATGATAAATAGAAATGGATAACAAAGATGTATCCAAAACAAACAACAAATGCGAAAAAAAAAAATATATATATATATCGTGACAAAAGACCCACAACCGGAGATATGTGAGTGATTTCCAAATGAACTATGGATGTGCCACGTGATCTGTATCAGCGTGAGTGAAAAAAATAAAATAAAAGAAAGTGGATAAGTGAAATTCCACGAGTGGCCACTAGGTGGCGCAAATAACTTGGTACAACCTGTATGCTGATGTATGGGGATGTTCCTCTTCGAGATGAACGAGCAGTCAGAGAAGTCAGCGGCGGGTGCCCTGAGTGCTCACATAAAAGGAAATATACCCCATGGTGAATAATAGTAACACACAGTTATACATAAGCGGCGTAGTAGACTCACTCGTATAGTAGATCAGGATCAGAATAGTCGTATTCGCCGGGAGGCTTCCGCGTTCCACGGCCGACAACCGGAAGTGACGTTTGACGTCGGAGACTCCGCCCTACGCGTTTCGTCACAATGACGTCAACTGGAGCGGCGTCAACATAGCGTACTCCCGGAATATTTATAGCCGCCCGTATCCAGGTAACGGAGGGGACGGAACAAACACCGCCATCTTGCTACTCCCTCTCCGGAAGCCATATTGCTCAGCCATTAGCTTCATTATGGATGTGCAGGGGAACGGCCATACTTCATCATATCTGATCTCATTAATTTGTCCGAGTGTGCTACGAGCCATTAGCTTTCTAAAAACATAACTTTATTGTGATCATATAAAACATGCTAAAAAAGCCCGGATTATAAAAAATAAAAATTAAGTGAAAAATAGGTAAAAGAATATAAATAAAAACAAGAGGGCCATATCTACGTATATATCATCATGAAACCTATAACACAAAGCATAAAAAATATATATAAGGGTGAAGAAAAATTATGAGATATATATATACATAAATATATATAAAAAATGTGTATAAAGAATTCCTCGAACCATACAGGACAGGTCTTATGCAGTCTATGTAAACACGCAAGAGGCATCATAAGTGAGGATGGTTCAGTGCGGATAAGAACTATATCATTTAGTGATACCTGTGCAGAGGATTCAGGACATGGAAAAGTATGTACATATACATGTGTCAATGTTACTAGGTGAGGAGGACAAACACGCAGAAAAAAACAACTACCAAAAAAGATGGTACACACCACTGTGTCAGCGATCAATGATGCTGGATGAGAAGGTCGGGTGCCATGAAAAAAAGGGGGAAAAAAGGACGGAAAGTCCACATATATATCCAAAGGTGGGTACTGATGTGAAAGGAAATTGTAATAGATACATTGAAAAAAAATTTGAAAGAGAATACGTACAGTGCGGAGCATAATGCATAAAACTTAAAAGAATGAAATAGAAATTGAAAAAGTATAAACTTATTTTGGTGAGACTGATTAGCTAAAAGAGAATGTATATTAAGTGTAGTTTACAATGAAAAAAATGAATAAGAAGTAAAAAATGTAAACATAAAAATAAATATAAAAAGGTGAATTCGTACAAATGTATCGAGAAGGGCATGGGAGGAAATCAAAGATGTATTCGAAAAAATGTATTCAAAAAAATGAGGATGGAGCACTAAAAAATTTTTTAAAACATTTTTTTTTATATAACTAGTCCTTTTATGTAGTCTCATTTAGAAAGCCCTTTTTAAAAACCAGTCTTTTTACGTTTTTACCAATGATTTGTGGCTTTCTATCAGTTGTTTACCTTAATCGTAAAACATACTGGTTTAAAAATATTTTTTACACACAGGTATGTTTTGGACTACCCTTCTCATCCAGCATCAATGGAATCCCCCTTTTTTTGCAATCCAAAAGTACATAATTTAGTGCTCCATCCTTATTTTTTTGAATACATTTTTTCGAATACATCTTTGATTTCCTCCCATGCCCTTCTCGATACATTTGTACGAATTCACCTTTTTATATTTATTTTTATGTTTACATTTTTTACTTCTTATTCATTTTTTTCATTGTAAACTACACTTAATATACATTCTCTTTTAGCTAATCAGTCTCACCAAAATAAGTTTATACTTTTTCAATTTCTATTTCATTCTTTTAAGTTTTATGCATTATGCTCCGCACTGTACGTATTCTCTTTCAAATTTTTTTTCAATGTATCTATTACAATTTCCTTTCACATCAGTACCCACCTTTGGATATATATGTGGACTTTCCGTCCTTTTTTCCCCCTTTTTTTCATGGCACCCGACCTTCTCATCCAGCATCATTGATCGCTGACACAGTGGTGTGTACCATCTTTTTTGGTAGTTGTTTTTTTCTGCGTGTTTGTCCTCCTCACCTGGTAACATTGACACATGTATATGTACATACTTTTCCATGTCCTGAATCCTCTGCACAGGTATCACTAAATGATATAGTTCTTATCCGCACTGAACCATCCTCACTTATGATGCCTCTTGCGTGTTTACATAGACTGCATAAGACCTGTCCTGTATGGTTCGAGGAATTCTTTATACACATTTTTTATATATATTTATGTATATATATATCTCATAATTTTTCTTCACCCTTATATATATATTTTTTATGCTTTGTGTTATAGGTTTCATGATGATATATACGTAGATATGGCCCTCTTGTTTTTTATTTATATTCTTTTACCTATTTTTCACTTATTTTTTATTTTTTATAATCCGGGCTTTTTTAGCATGTTTTATATGATCACAATAAAGTTATGTTTTTAGAAAGCTAAAGGCTCGTAGCACACTCAGACAAATTAATGAGATCAGATATGATGAAGTATGGCCGTTCCCCTGCACATCCATAATGAAGCTAATGGCTGAGCAATATGGCTTCCGGAGAGGGAGTAGCAAGATGGCGGTGTTTGTTCCGTCCCCTCCGTTACCTGGATACGGGCGGCTATAAATATTCCGGGAGTACGCTATGTTGACGTCATTGTGACGAAACGCGTAGGGCGGAGTCTCCGACGTCAAACGTGACTTCCGGTTGTCGGCCGTGGAACGCGGAAGCCTCCCGGCGAATACGACTATTCTGATCCTGATCTACTATACGAGTGAGTCTACTACGCCGCTTATGTATAACTGTGTGTTACTATTATTCACCATGGGGTATATTTCCTTTTATGTGAGCACTCAGGGCACCCGCCGCTGACTTCTCTGACTGCTCGTTCATCTCGAAGAGGAACATCCCCATACATCAGCATACAGGTTGTACCAAGTTATTTGCGCCACCTAGTGGCCACTCGTGGAATTTCACTTATCCACTTTCTTTTATTTTATTTTTTTCACTCACGCTGATACAGATCACGTGGCACATCCATAGTTCATTTGGAAATCACTCACATATCTCCGGTTGTGGGTCTTTTGTCACGATATATATATATATATTTTTTTTTTTTTCGCATTTGTTGTTTGTTTTGGATACATCTTTGTTATCCATTTCTATTTATCATTATTTTTAGATATTGCACCATTTGTGGGTTATTTTTACCAGTATACTTCCCCTTACACTTCACAAGGGGCATTATATATACGGTTGCTTTTATTTCAGAGGTAGCGCCACCACCAATCTTCACACTTCTTTTTAAACACTTGCACCTTACACCTCTATCTATTATATTTTTCTCCCAAACATCTAGTCCGTAGCGCTGGTCATATTTCTTTATTACAGGTTAGTTATAGTATATTCAGTTCATAAGACTTTTGGTAAAACTGAATGTTTTCTATTGAGAGATGGTTTGACTAAATCTAAAGTAGTGGGTTAATGTGGCAGGTGATCACAATTGTATAGGAAGAATTATTGCTTTAGTTTAGGGGGGGAACAATACCAAAATAGATGGCAATCCATTTAAATTTACCACCCAGATAAAAAAGCGTGTGTGTATATATGTGTGTGTGTGTATATATACACACACCTCAAAAAAAATTAAAGGAACACCTGAAAATACATCAGATCTCACTGGGGAAAGTATCATGCTGGATATCTTTACTGATATAGACTGGGTAATGTGTTAGGAACGGAAGGATGCCACATCGTTTGGAAATACAAAGGGCTGAATTCAAAGACCCTGCGAAAATCTAAGT